>NC_141008.1:71425546-72150157 GCF_052327205.1 Somniosus microcephalus | reverse complement strand
GGTATTCAGTTGCTATTTTACGTGCAAACCAATTATTAGTTTGGGCAATTGGCTTTCTACAGCGCAAATTTTGGGTAATTCCAAAAGAGGAAAAGAATCCTAAATATAGTTTCATGCTCAAGTAATGCCCCACCATTTACAACTGGGAGAAGCATACTCAGGGTTGATCTTAATGGGAGGCGGGATTTGGTGTATTGGGGTGGTAGGGGGGTAGGGGGTGGGGGAAGGGCTTGGTATTAGGGGTAGGCGGCAAATTTGCATGCCTGCATCACATTCGGTTTGGAGAGATGCTAGCTCCAGGGTGTTGTTTTAATATGGAAGGCCAGACTGCTGCATAAACCTGGCAGGAATCGGTACCTGGCTGGCGAAGCAGGAGCAGGACTTTGGGCAGCAGGAGGCTGCCACCAAGGACCAGATGGAATGGTCGCCGACACTAAGGTAGGTCATAAGGGGGGGGGTGGTCTGGGGGGGGGGAAGTCTGGGGGGGTGCCGTCTGGGGGGGGGGGTGCAGTCTGGGGGGGTGCAGTCTGGGGGGGGGCGGTGGGTTGGGGGGTGCAGTCTGGAGTGGGGGGGTGAAGTCTGGGGGTGAAGCCTGGGGGGTGACGTCTGGGGGGGGTGAAGTCTGGAGTGGGAGGAGGAGTCTGGGGGGTGTGCAGTCTGGGGGGGTGAGTTGGGGGGGTGCAGTCTGGGGGGGTGCAGTCTGGGGGGGTGCAGTCTGGGGGGGGTGAAGTCTGGGTGGGGTGAAGTCAGGGGGGTGCAGTCTGGGGGGGTGCAGTCTGGGGGGTGCAGTCTGGGGGGGTGCAGTCGGTGGGGTGAAGTCTGGGGGGGTGAAGTCTGGGGGGGTGCAGTCTGGGGGGGTGAAGTCTGGGGGGTGCAGTCTGGGGGGTGCAGTCTGGGGGGATGAAGACTGGGGGGTGCGAGTCTGGGGGGTGCTAGGTGCAGTTGGGGGGGGTGAAGTCTGGGGGGGGTGCAGGTCTGGGGGGGTGCAGTCTGGGGGGGTGCAGTCTGGGGGGTGAAGTCTGGGGGGTGCAGTCTGGGGGGGTGAAGACTGGGGGGGTGCAGTCTGGGGGGGTGCAGTCTGGGGGCGTGCAGTCTGGGGGGGTGCAGTCTGGGGGGGATGCAGTCTGGGGGGGGTGAAGTCTGGGGGGGGTGAAGTCTGGGGGGGGATGCAGTCTGGTTGAAACACCTGTAGGCATTTAATTTGAGAAAGGATCTCACGGGCTGGCTTGATCCTCGGGCTGTCTCTTGGACATTACTTCTCCACATTGAAGATTAAAGTTATCCCAGTGCATTTATCTGGAAATATCTATGGAGAAGCAAGAAAACCGAAGTAAAGTTGAGTCCTTGTAATGTATGCTGCTCATCCTGGCTGAATGGGTTCATAACTCAAAGAACTTGAGAGGATCGGAATTGATCGTAAGAATTGATCTTTAGTGTAGTTGTCTCAAACTTGTGCATTATTTACAGTACAAATGAAAGTGAGACAATGGAGCTAGAGTGTTGTGTGATAATATGAAATGCATTAGTTTTATATTTAGTGCTTTCAATACTTAAAACGATTGAATAGAATCAGGGCACTTGGGAGTTCAGAATTGCACAAATGTATTGGTGAAAGAACGTAAAGAGCTTTCTCCAACTCAGCTGGCAATAATTTGTTTCTTTGGGCCATTTACTTTTCACCTCCAATGATCAACCTGTGCCAGCCTTAGAATCCAAACACCAAGTAGTTGGGTATTCTGCATCAAGTGGCCTATACAACGTACACTACAAAGTGAACTTTTGTACCTATGTGTTATCAACTGTTTGGTATTCATGTTATAAAGGATTTAAAATTGGTTGGATTCAGTTTCCGTCTTCCGGATGAAACGTTAAACCAGGGCCCCCGTCTGCTCTCTCAGTGAGACGTAAAAGATCCCGCGGCACTATTTCGAAGAGGAGCAGGGGGAGTTCTCCCCGGTGTCCTGGCCAATCCCTCAACCAACATAACAACAAAACAGATTATCTGATCATCATCACATTGCAGTTTGTGGGAGCTTGCTGTACGCAAATTGGCTGCCGCGTACAGCAGTGACTCCACTTCAAAAATACTTCATTGGCTGTAAAGCGCTTTGAGATATCCGGTGGTCGTGAAAGGCGCTATAGAAATGCAAGTCTTTCTTTCTTTGTACTGAGAATTAAGATAGCAATTTGAATATACACGTTGTTCAAGCTGAGAGATCTGCTAGCATTGGGTTCAATCTAAACCATGGTTTCTGCATAATGAAATCTATGGATTTTGAAGCATTATCACTCAATCAGATACATTTGCTTTTAATGATCACTGGTTATCGTGATCAGTCGAGCTTACAGGTTAAATCTTACTTTCCAATCTATTTCCTATTTATAGTAAAGTGTTTTCACTCTGTTTTAATGATCAATGGGCATTCAGTTGTAGGGATCAATTTTCAAGTGATTAGCACAAGTTTAGCACAAACATTGGACCAAGGAATCATACAAGCATTCAAGAAACCGTGGGGTAGAGTTTCTGCTTTGGGCGCAATCGACGATTCCAGCGTAAATTGCACCTGTTTTGATATGTGTTTTATTCCCCCTGAGTTTCCACTCAACCTCATTTGCATATTACCAAAATCTGCCATGAACCAGCGCAATCGAGCAGAGTTTTTTAAAAAATTCCTTGATTTTTTTAAGAGTGGTAACTAGGTGTAGCTTGAGTAATGCAACTGAAAATGGATTCTCAGAAAAGAATAAGCATTTTTAATAAGTCTCAATGTGAGAACCTGATTTTAAATTACTGAAAATAACTTAAAAAAAATATACAAAACTATTTTCTAGTTAGATTGGGGTACAGTAATGAGTCCTTTAGTAAAATTAACAAATTTTTTTTTCAAAACGTTTAAAAACCTACCTGTTAGTGTTCTTATGCCCAAACGTTACAGGCTCATTTCTGGAGCCTTCTCAAAGGCCTACAAACAAGCACAATTAGCCGGAACTCCCAATCGTGATTAATTCACCCTGGGGGCATGGCCAGTTTTGAGGGCAGGGCCTACTTCTAGCGCAACGTTTTTAAAACTAGCGCAACAGATCACGAAAACTTGATTTGCACCGAATCCAATTTGCGCTTAAAATTCTGCGAACTTTTGCGCCGGTTATGCCAATATCGGGGGACTTGCGCCGAAAGAAACTGCGCAATCGAGCGAAAACTCCAGGCCATTACATCCACTCCCCTGCCAGCGTGTTAACCTTCTTGATGAAGTGCACATGATAGTTAGTGCTTGGACTGCAGCCTCACAGACCTACATTATGAGCTGCTTTCGCAAACGTGGGTTTACAACTCCGAATGACCAAGCGCTCGATTAAAGTGGTGCTTCTGCACCTCTAATGGATGGCGACACTCCACCATCAACCGCTTTGACACCGGCTGAATTTGTCGTACTGGTGAGTCTAAGAACATAAGAACATAAGAAATAGGAGCAGGAGTAGGCCAATCGGCCCCTCGAGCCTGCTCCGCCATTCAATAAGATCATGGCTGATCTGATCCTAACTGCCAATCCACTATCACAGAACCATCTCCTGCATCTAACAGAATTAGACACACAAAATAGGAGCAGGATCAGGCTACACGGCCCCTGGGCCCGCTCCGCTACCCACAGGGCTATGACCGATCAGAACCTAGACTCATGTCCAAATTCCTGCCCGCTCCCCGTAACCCTTAATTCCCTTCACTTTTAGGAAACTGTCTATTTCTGTTTTAAATTTATGTAATGATGTAGCTTCTACAGTTTTTTGGGGCAGCATATTCCATGGACCTACCACCCTCTGAGTGAAGTAGTTCCTCCTCATCTCAGTTTTGAAAGAGCAGCCCCTTATTCTAAGACTATGCCCCCTAGTTCTAGTTTCACCCATCATCGGGAACATCTTCCCCGCATCCACCCGATCCAACCCCTTCACAATCTTATATGTTTCAATAAGATCGCCTCTCATTCTTCTGAACTCCAATGAGTAGAGTCCCAATCTACTCAACCTCTCCTCATATGTCCATCCCCTCATCCCCGGGATTAACCGAGTGAACCTTCTTTGTACTGACTCGAGAGCAAGTATGTCCTTTCTTAAGTATGGACACCAAAACTGTACGCAGCATTCCAGGTGCGGTCTCACCAATACCTTGTACAACTGAAGCAATACCTCCCTATTTTTATATTCTATCCCCCTAGTAATGAAAGCCAACATTCCATTGGCCTTCTTAATCACTTGCTGCACCTGCATACTAACCTTTTGAGTTTCGTGCACCAGGACCCCCAGATCCCTTTGTACTTCAGTACTTTCCAGTTTCTTGCCATTAAGATAATAATTTGCTCTACGATTTTTCCTGCCAAAGTGCATAACCTCACACTTTCCAGTATTGTATTCCATCTGCCAAATCTCTGTCCACTTACTGAGCCTGTCTATGTCCCCTTGCAGGTTTTTATGTCCTCCTCACTCACTACTTTCCCTCCCATCTTAGTATCATCTGCAAACTTTGATATGTTACACTCGGTCCCCTCCTCCAAATCATTAATATAGATTGTAAAGAGTTGGGGACCCAGCACTGACCCCTGCGGAACACCACTAGTTACTGATTGCCAGTCTGAGAATGAACCATTTATCCCAACTCTCTGCCTTCTGTTAGATAGCCAATCCTCTATCCATGCCAGAATATTACCCCCAATCCCGTGATTTTTTATCTTGAGCAATAATCTTTTGTGTGGCACCTTGTCAAATGCCTTTTGGAAGTCTAAATACACTACGTCCACTGGTTCCCCTTTATCCACCCTGTATGTTACTTCCTCAAAGAACTCCAGCAAATTTGTCAAACATGACTTCCCCTTCATAAAACCATGCTGACTTTGTCCTATTAAATTATGATTATCCAAATGTCCTGTTACTGTCTCCTTAATAATGGACTCCAAAATTTTACTGTGGGATATACTGAAGTTTGCAGTGAACTGATGGACGCAGACATTATAAATGATATAAAATCAGGAAACTGCAGTGACAAGTGCAACAATGAGATTGGGGCAAGTGCCAGCACTTGGGGTGAGAGTGAATTCATGTTGCTGACTGGCTTTCTCTCAAATCAACTGAACAACTGAGGATAGACTTTTTCCTGACCTGCCAATACTTTAGATACTTTTGATTAATGTATTTGTGTTGTTTCCATTATTAGTGTTTTTCTCCAAATAAAATCAGTCCCACTTCAAAGGGGGGGCGATTTTGTCAATGGGGGCGCGTTGGAGGTGGGACTGCTGCTTGTCGGGTTTTAGTCCCGCCTCCATCGACTTCTGGCCAACCCACGCTATTTTCCCTTGATTGACCTTGTTAAGCCTGCCCAGCGGGTTTAGCAGGCCAATTAAGGGGAAGCCGGTTACAGAGAATGTCACCGTATGATGTTTTATCTGTCAAAAAATACACTACGTCCACTGGTTCCCCTTTATCCACCCTATATGTTACTTCCTCAAAGAACTCCAGCAAATTTGTCAAACATGACTTCCCCTTCATAAAACCATGCTGACTTTGTCCTATTAAATGATGATTATCCAAATGTTCTGTTACTGTCTCCTTAATAATGGACTCCAAAATTTTACCTACCACAGATGTTAGGCTAACCGGTCTATAGTTTCCAGCCTTCTGTCTACTGCCCTTTTTAAATAAGGGTGTTACATTAGCAGTTTTCCAGTCTGCCGGGACCTTTGCCGAGTCCAGGGAGTTTTGGAAAATTATTACCAATGCATCCACAATCCCTATCGCCACTTCCCTCAAGACCCTAGGATGTAAGCCATCAGGTCCAGGTGATTTATCCGCCTTGAGTCCCATTATTTTACCGAGTACCACTTCCTTAGTGATTTTGATCGTGTTTAGCTCCTCCCCCCCTATAGCTCCCTGTTTGTCCAGTGTTGGGATATTCTTAGGCCTAGAAATTTAGTTGGCTGCGCCAGCCGTTAGCGCCTTAGGAGGAGCAGATCTCGAGCGCTAGGCGCTTCGCGCCCGGGCGCAGCGCGATCTGCGCCTCGCCCCAACTTCAGTAGACATTTAGCGCCGGCGCAAAGTCTTTGCGCGCGCTCATCTGCGCGCGCAGATCATGAAGTCATTTCGTCGTGCAACGCCCTTTGTGCGCCCGGAACCGGAACTTCACTCGCGCCGCCCCATTGTGCGTCGGGCGGTCCTAACGACTGTTGAGTGGAATGGTACACAGCCGAAGCGGGCCGCGGGGAGCGCAAATTAAAGGGCACTTACCCTGCACTATAAAGGGCAGCCATTTTGCAGCATTCACACTTGTGCAACGGATTTTTTGAGCGAGACCAAGGAAGAGAGCTTACTGCTTTGGCCCAACACTAGGACAGGTATTTTTGGCTTCAGGCCAGAGCTTTGCAATTATCTTTGCCTTCATTGAGATCTCAGTGTTTGCCAGCATATTATGGGGGCTGCATTGGGTGCCAACGCTGAGTTTCAGCATTATGTCGGAAGGGCTTACAGACGCCGTGAGAGAGTGGCAGCCCTGGCTAGACGCAGAGGGGGCAACAGGCATCGCCAAGTGAGGCCTTACCTACCCAGGGTATACCGCCAGCAGTTCTCCTATCTCAACATGTCTGCCGCGCAGTGTGTTAGGAGGCTGCGATTCAGAAGGGAGGTGGTTGCAGACATCTGCCAGCTGCTTCAGAGAGATCTGCAGCCACAGCTGATGCGCAGGACGTCTCTGTCGGTGGCAGTGAAGGTGACGGTGGCTCTCAACTTCTATGCCACCGGCTCCTTCCAACCCGCTGCTGGGGACATCGCTAACATCTCCCAGTTCGCCGTGCATTGCTGCATCCGCCAGGTGACCAATGCCCTTTTCAGAAGGAGACGTCAATTCATCTCCTTCCCCATGACCCTGGAGAAGCAGCAGCAGCGTGCAGTGGGATTTGCAAGAATAGCGGGCTTCCCCATGGTGCAGGGCGCCATTGACTGCATGCATGTGGCTTTGCGGGCACCTCTGGAGCATGCCGAGGATTACCGCAACCGGAAGGGCTACCATTCCCTCAACGTACAGCTGGTGTGTGACCACAGGCAGCGCATCCTAGCTGTCAATGCCCGCTTTCCAGGCAGCAGCCACGATGCCTTTATCCTGCGACAGACAACTGTGGCTGACATGTTCCAGGCACAGCCTCACCCAAGAGGATGGCTTATCGGGGACAAAGGCTATCCTTTGTGTACCTGGCTCATGACCCCGCTCCGCGCGCCCACGACCCCTGCTGAAGAGGCATACAACGAGAGCCATCAAGCGACCAGGAACCTCATCGAACAAACAATCGGCGTCCTGAAGCAACGGTTCCGCTGTCTGGATCGCTCCGGGGGAGCCCTCCAGTATTCGCAGGAGCGAGTCTCCCAAATTGTCGTCGTTTGCTGCATGCTGCACAACCTGGCTATCCGCAGGACTCAGGCAATGCCACCTCACGTTGGACCACCACCTCAGGAGGAGGAGCAGGAGGAGCATGAGGAGGAGGAGGAGGAGGAGTACCAGCCCAGGAGGGAGGCAGAAGGTCCAAGGGCCGCCCGTCGGCGGCTTATTGAACGTCACTTCTAGGCCCCCTGTCAGGGAATGGCTTGTGCCAATGAAAGAACATGATTGCAGCCGCTCCGCAAGCCCTCAGCCGGTTAAGGCAACAAACACTTCAAAGATCAAACATGGACAATGTGAATAAGTAAAATTGTTTATTGTACAAACTCAGGGCCCTTCCCACATGAAAACCAAAAACACACGAAACCCCCAAAAAACAGTCACACACATGACTCACTCCCACAACCTGGGGAGGATTAACAAAAGATGTAAACAAAAATGGCCTTCATCCTCGGCCTTCACAAAACACCCATTCCAAAAAACAAAACATTTGGACACACCCTCTACTTTGTGGCCCGCGAGGGCGATGCCTTCTGCAAACTTTGGCGGCCCCTGCACGCCCTGCTGCTCCTCCTCAAAGTGAGGCCAGTGGCTGCTGCAAGGCTGGGGGAAGGCTCCTGAGGGGCACATGTCGTGACGGCAGATGCCCTTGGGGGTCGGCCTAGACGAGGTCTGGCCGTCGAGGGGCCGGCTGGTGAATGCTGCAGCTGTGGCTGGGCAGCATCAGTCGCTGCAGCAGCTCGTGGCAGCTCCACTGGGGGAGTGGCAGTGGCGGCTGGAGGAATGGGGGCAAGCTGGTGGATGGCAGGCGCTCGCTGGTCGCCTGAGACACTGGCACTCGCCCGGGCCAGCACTGCAGCATGCGCAGCAATCTGCCGAGGGACAGACCGCTGTGCTGCTGCAGCGCGCCGGGTGCCCTGGCGATGCCTGGCTGACACAGCGAGTGTGGCAGCAGTGAGTGCCCGTGTTGCCCTGTTCTGTGACCGCATCAGAGCAGCCAGTGACTGCACGGCACCACTGATCACCTGGCCAGTCGCTGCCTGAGCTGCCCCGAATTCCGCCAAACTGGTGGCCTGTGAGGCCCCGAATTCGGTCACACTCCGAGACAGGGACTCGATGGCCTCAGGCATCCGTGCCACTACCCCCATGAGCTCCGTGTGCCGGCGCTCCGAGTCCGCGGACATGTCCTCGAGGCGGCGCATCTTCTCGGCGTTGACCGTCTCCGGACTGGAGGCCGGACTCTCCCTCTGGGGAGAAGGCCGCCGAGCTGGCCGACCCTTCCTGCGTTGCTGGACGCCGCTGGGCCCAGCAATTGGACTCCCCTCCGACCCTTCCCCCCTCTGGGGAGAAGGCCGCTGAGCTTCCACCCCCCTCCCGCGTTTCTGCAGGCCGCTGGTCCCAGGAGCTGCACTCCCCTCCGACACTTCACCCAGGCTCCCCTCCAGGGAAGACGTCTCCCCCACATTGGCATGGCTTGCCGCGGCTGAGGGTTCCCCTGATGGGCCGCCTTCCTCTTGCTCCTCCTCCTCCTCCTCTTCTGAGGGGCTGTCACTGGCAACTTCAGGGACCTCCTCCTCACCATCTGAAAGCAGGAAGGCACAAGAGTAGCTTTAGAGTGAGGAGAGGGCGTCAGCGAGGGATGCATGAGTGGTGGCATTCAGCGCATTGGTCGGACAGTGGCAAAGGATGTAGATCTGATGCGCAAGTGGGACGAGAGAGGTCCAAAAGGTGATGTCCTTACCATTGGTGCCCAGAACAGGGTCGGCATCTCCAGATGCAACGGGGCCAATCACCCGGGCACCCATGATGCGCTCCGCGCGCTGTTGCAGCTCGGTGAGCGGCTGGAGCTGGGGTCCGCCTCCCCCGGTCTCAGTCCGGCTCCTCTTATTATTGGCCAGCTTGGCCTGCAAGAGAAAGGACGGCCTCTAAGTACAGTGTGTAGCCCTGATCTTGTGTGCACTGCCTCCCATGGTGGAATAGCCTGGCCAGTGTGTAGCCCTGATCTTGTGTGCACTGCCTCCCATGGTGGAATAGCCTGGCCAGTGTGTAGCCCTGATCTTGTGTGCACTGCCTCCCATGGTCGAATAGCTTGGCCAGTGTGATAAAAATGCTAACTTCCGGGAAGTTATGTCATCACTTCCTGTGAACTATGAACTGTGAACTATGAACTGTGTACATACCTCACTTCCTGTCATATGTCACTTCCTGTTGGACTGGTATAAATACTGGTCTGTTCAGTATTGTAAGAGGCTTCTACCAGAGGCATGGTAAAGACCTCTCTTGTATATAGTGTGTTTATAAGTTACTTAAAGCTTACTTTAAAGTTACTTGATGGTAAGTCTCCTTTTTCTTACATCAATTTAAGTAACTTAGTATTTACACTGACAAATACTAGACCTTCAGACAAACTCGGAAGTTAAGGATCCAGGGAACCACCCATCATGGAGAAAATCCTTAGACCTATTCGTCTGGACTTGGACCCGAATACACCAGCAGCTGGCAGGGTATGGAAGCATTGGTATCGTACTTTTG
Source organism: Somniosus microcephalus (assembly GCF_052327205.1). Lineage (NCBI taxonomy): Eukaryota > Metazoa > Chordata > Chondrichthyes > Squaliformes > Somniosidae > Somniosus > Somniosus microcephalus. Next base: position 72,140,214 of record NC_141008.1, on the reverse strand, counting down.
AGAATTTTCTGGATGAATGTAAAGTGGATGCTCCTGCTAAATTGAAGATACTTGTCAATTATGTGACCCCAAAAGTGTTCGAATATGTTGATGACTGGGATAATTACGAAGAGGTGATTCGGGCACTTAAGAAACTGTATGCCAAGACCCCAAATGAGGTCTATGCTAGACATCTACTGGCCACAGCCCGACAAGGGCCAGGGGAATCAATTGACGAATTCCTGCAAGAACTTCGCAGGCTCAGCGTAGATTGTAACTTTCAGGCAGCCTCAGCTGAGCTGTACCGCCAAGAAATGATTCGTGATGCTTTCATCTGCGGGATTGCCTCTCCATTTATACGCCAGCGTCTACTAGAAAGTAAAACACTTGAGCTACAAAAAGCTTTTGACCTAGCTTGTTCACTGGATTTGGCAAAGAGAAATGCAGACCTCTATCAGCTGCCCAGATCTCGATCTGCTGCTGTAGCTGCAACCAGACAATTCAAGCGGTCTCAGGTGAACCCTATCATGGGGGAATCTAATTCTGATAATTCTGATGAAGAAGAGGAGGACGACCCCACTTTAGCAGCCTCTTGGCAATCTAGGAAGGAATGCTTCTTTTGTGGAGATGCTTTTCACCCTAGGAAAACCTGCCCTGCTCGCAATGCAATCTGCAGTTATTGCGGGAAAAAAGGACACTTTGCTAAAGTTTGCCTATCAAGGGCCTCTACGAGGGCCAATCCAGCTAAGACCTACCGAACTGCCCCAATTAGGGCCTATCAAGATGCTCCAGCTAGGACCTATCAAGCTTCCTCTCGAGCTCTCTCCCGAAGAAGCACACCGAGAGTTTTAGCCACTCTCTGTGCAACGACACCAATTACAGCTGCTTGCCCACAGAACCTGTCTCAGGCAGCCACAAAAATTTCAATTAAAGGGCATACCTTAGATGCCTTAATTGACTCAGGAAGTACTGATAGTTTCATTAAGGAACAGATTGTTGCGAAATTGAAACTACATGTCTTCCCATCGGACCAGGCAATTGCGATGGCCCAGTCATCACTTAATACCAGAATCTCCGGCTTTTGTGTTGTTGATATGACACTTCATGGTCGTATGTATCCCTCCACCCGACTTTCGGTGCTCAAAGACTTATGTAGTGATCTCCTCTTAGGGCTGGACTTCCAAAAACAGCATAAGAAACTCACCATTGAGTTTGGTGGATCCAAACCCGGACTTACTATTTCTAATATACCATCTAAATTACCTTTTTGTGCATTATCAGCAGCTTCACTTGATGAACCCTCATTATTTGCCAGTATTCCGCCTCAATGCCAACCGATAATAACGAAATCGCGGCGCTTTAATCAGGAAGACCAATCTTTTATTGCGGCTGAAATCTCTCGACTTCTAGCAGAGGATATCATTGAACCATGTTCGTCGCCCTGGCGGGCTCAAGTTGTCATTGTCAAGAACCCTCTAAAACCTCACAAACAGCGACTATGCATCGATTATTCGCAAACCATCAATCAATATACCGACTTGGACGCCTACCCATTGCCACGCATTGATGATATGGTTAATAAACTGGCCGAATACAAAGTGTTCTCAACTTACGATTTAAAAAGTGCCTATCATCAGTTACCCTTGAAGGTCTCAGATAAGCAGTACACAGCCTTTGAGGCTAATGGACGGCTGTACCAATTTCGTCGCCTCCCATTCGGGGTTACTAATGGAGTGGCTGCCTTTCAACGGGCAATGGATGGCCTGGTTAAGCAGGAAAACCTAAGGGACACTTTTCCCTATCTTGATAACATTACCATTGCAGGTCACGATCAACAGGAACACGACTCCAACCTCCAAAAATTTCGGGATGCCCTCCATCGCCGTAATTTGACCCTGAATGAATCCAAATCTGTTGAGTCGCAACCGACCATCAACATCCTTGGCTACTGCGTAGGCAATGGTATCATTAAGCCAGACCCAGAAAGACTTCGCCCGCTCCAAGAGCTCCCGTCACCTAAGAATCCGGCTTCTTTACGTCGGGCTCTCGGTCTGTTTGCATACTACGCTAAATGGATTCCTCATTTTTCGGACAAAATCCAACCCTTGCTGCATGCTAGATCATTTCCACTGGGAACAGCGGCTGTTGCAGCCTTTAACCTTCTCAAAAAACAGTTGGAGAAAGCGGCTCTTCACTCCATCGATGAGAATCTCCCTTTCGTGGTTGAATGTGATGCCTCGGAGGTGGCGATCTCGGCTACTCTGAATCAGGAAGGTCGTCCTGTAGCATTTATGTCCAGGACCTTACAAGGTGCCGAGCTACATTATCCTCCGGTTGAGAAAGAAGCCACAGCCATCATAGAGGCAGTACGGAAGTGGAACCATTTTCTAGCTCGCCAGCACTTTACATTGATCACGGACCAACGATCAGTCGCCTTCATGCTCGATAATCGAAAACGAACCAAAATTAAGAATAATAAAATACAACTTTGGAGGATGGAACTGGCCTCTTTTGGTTATACCATTCTCTATCGGCCTGGCAAGGAGAATGTGGCCCCGGACACCCTCACACGGGCATTCTGCTCCACTATGTCATCCTCCACTCTCATGGATGTCCACAATGGTTTGTGTCATCCTGGCGTTACGCGCATGCTACATTTCGTACGATCACGGAATCTCCCTTTTTCCACTGGAGATGTAAAGAAAATATGCTCAGAATGCCGGCTTTGTGCGGAATTAAAACCTCAGTTCTTCCGCCCCTCAGCTGGTATACTCATACATGCAACCCAACCGATGCAACGACTTAGCATCGATTTTAAGGGCCCAGTGCCCTCTTCAACTCGGAACACATATTTGCTCACCATGATCGACGAATATTCACGTTTTCCGTTTGCCTTCCCCTGCTCCAATATGCTGGCGTCCACAGTAATCTGCTGCCTTGAGCAGGTATTTTCTCTCTGTGGCATGCCGGCTTATATTCACTCAGATCGGGGTCCATCCTTTATGTCAAGGGAACTCAAGGACTACCTCTCAGAACGGGGAATTGCTACAAGCAAAACAACACCATACCATCCCATCGGAAATGGGCAGGTAGAGAGGTATAACGGTATCATCTGGAATTCCGTACGTCTCGCTTTAAGATCTCGGGGCCTACCAGACCAGCAATGGGAAACAGTGCTTCCGGATGCATTGCACTCTATACGGTCCCTGCTTTCTACAGCCACAAATACTACACCTCATGAGCGGTTCTTTGGATTCCAGCGTCGCTCATCTCATGGGACATCACTCCCGTCATGGCTAACTACTCCTGGACCTGTATTACTCCGAAGATACGTTCGGACGTCTAAAAATGACCCTCTCGTAGACGAGGTTGAACTAACCGATGCCAACCCCACCTATGCAAACATACGATATTCCGACGGCCGAGAATCTACCGTATCATTACGGGATCTGGCTCCCTGCCCACCAGGACCTAGTGGGACATCGGGTGATGGCATTTCACCAGGAAACTCTTGGGACCTATCGGGTACCCCTCTCCAGGATCCTGATCGGACACCAACTAGCTTGGTGCCGGTAGAACCCCGTGCTCAAGGTTGCGACCCTCCCAGTACCGCGCATGAAAGTACTGATCCGCCACAGACCAGCTCTGCACCTCCCTCTGAACAGAGGCAGTCCGATTTTGAACCTATTGGGGCTCGTACTCGAAGCCATGATCTCCCCGACCCTTCACAGGGCAATCCAGGCCACACAGACTCTGACCAATGGCCAACCGCATGTAAGCGGACCAGCGACCCTCTACGACGGGAATCCAAACGGGTGCGACTCTTCCTTGTTCGGCGGCTGCGGACCAAAAGGTAGACCACAGCCTTCTAATCCTGCAGGAGGGAAGAATGTGATAAAAATGCTAACTTCCGGGAAGTTATGTCATCACTTCCTGTGAACTATGAACTGTGAACTATGAACTGTGTACATACCTCACTTCCTGTCATATGTCACTTCCTGTTGGACTGGTATAAATACTGGTCTGTTCAGTATTGTAAGAGGCTTCTACCAGAGGCATGGTAAAGACCTCTCTTGTATATAGTGTGTTTATAAGTTACTTAAAGCTTACTTTAAAGTTACTTGATGGTAAGTCTCCTTTTTCTTACATCAGCCAGTGTGTTAAGTGCAGAATGTGCAATTGATGTTCATGACTGTCCCATAGCTGCTGCATGAGGGCTGGCCATTAGGGCTTTCAGGTCCCTTTGCCCATAATGTGAGGTGCACATGCAAGGATGAGGAGGACACTGGAAAGGGTACTCACCCTGACAATCCTGGCGAGGTCATTTAGCTTTTTGCGGCATTGTACAGCGCTCCTGGGGACCTCACTGTTGGATGTCACCCTGGTGGCGACATGCCTCCAGGCCTTCCGGTAGACGCGGGCCGCCGGCTTCTTCCCATTGTCTGGAAACAAAATATGGCATCTCTTCTCCACAGCGCCAACCAGCACCCTCAGATCATGCTCTGAGAAGCGCTGCGCTCGTTCACGGGCCTTCTCCATCCTTTCAGGCGCTATTTGGGTCCAGCAGCAGTGTTCAGGCCTAGCTGGAGGGCTGCAGTGTCCAGGGCGTGGCAGCAGACCAACTCGACCCTTCCCCCTTAAGAGCTGGCCGGCGCCAGGGTGTCTGCTGTCCATCAAGAAATGGCCGCACCTGCGCTGCGCCCGGCCTCGCGGTATCGCTCAGCACCTCCGGCTTAGCGCCTAAAGAGAGCCGTGCATCGCCAGTTTTAGCGCTCGAGCAAACTCTTAGGGCGAAGCTAATGAATATCGGCGAAGTGGCCTCGAATTTGCGCCGGGCGCAGACTTTAGCGGCCGCCCGACTTTACCGCCCCAAAAGTGGCTATAATGAATTTCTAGGCCTTAGTGTCTTCTACTGTAAAAACTGATACAAAATATTCATTCAGTGTTTTTGCCATCTCCATATTTCCCACCATTAATTTCCCGGTCTCATCCTCTAAGGGACCAACATTTACTTTAGCCACCCTTTTTCTTTTTATATAACTATAAAAACTCTTACAATCTGTTTTTATATTTTTTGCTAATTTACTTTCATAATCTATCTTCCCTTTCTTAATCAATCTTTTTGTTACTTTTTGCTGTCTTTTAAAGTTTTCCCAATCCTCTATCCTCCCACTAGATTTGGCTACCTTATAGGCCCTTCTTTTTAGTCGAATACTATCCTTAATTTCTTTACTTAGCCACGGATGGCTGTCTTTTCTTTTACACCCTTTTCTTCTCAGTGGAATATATATTTTTTGGAAGTTGTAAAATAACTCCTTAAATGTACACCACTGATCATGTATCGTCTTACCCTTTAATCTATTTTCCCAATCCACTCTACTCAATTCCGCTCTCATACCTTCATACTCTCCTTTATTCAAGCTTAGCACGCTTGTTTGAGATCCAACCTTCTCACCCTCTAATTGAATATGGAATTCAACCATGTTATGGTCACTCATTACAAGGGGATCCTTTACTAGGACATTTTTAATTAATCCTGCCTCATTACACAGGACCAGATCTAAGGTTGCTTGCCCCCTGGTCGGTTCAGTTACATACTGCTCAAGAAACCCATCCCTAATACACGCAATGAACTCATCCTCAAGGCAGCCCTGCCCAATTTGATTTGTCCAATTAATATGATAGTTAAAATCCCCCATAATTATAGATGTTCCCTTATTACAAGCCTCAACTATTTCCTGATTGATACTCCGTCCAACATAGTTGCAACTATTCGGAGGCCTATAGACTACGCCCACTAGTGTTTTTTCCCCCTTATTATTCCTTACCTCCACCCAAACTGTTTCATTATCCTAATCTTTTGACCCAATATCATTTCTCTGTATTACAGTGATTCCTTCCTTTATTAACATAGCCACCCCACCTCCCCTTCCTTCCTGCCTGCCCTTCCTGATCGTTAAATAACCTGGTATGTTTAATTCCCAGGCATTGTCACCCTGCAGCCATGTTTCTGTAATGGCCACAAGATCATACCCATATGTAGTTATTTGTGCCATTAACTCGTCTATTTTGTTACGAATGCTACGTGCATTCAGATAGAGAACTTTCAAATATGTTTTGTGACACTTAGTTCCTGCTTTTGCCCTTTTTATTACTTTACCTTTTACTCCATACCTTCTGCCCCTTCCTGACACGCTCTGGTTTTTAATTTCCCCACTGCTACCTAAGTCTATGACCTTCTCTGTTGTCATTTTTATTATTTGCTCTCTAGGAACCTCCCCCCGACTAGTTAGTTTAAAGCCCCCTCTACAGCCCTAGTTATATGATCCGCCAGGACTCTAGTCCCAGCACTGGCCAAGTGAAGCCCGTCCCAACGGAACAGCTCCCTCCTGCCCCAGTACTGGTGCCAGTGTCCCAGGAAGCAAAACCCATTTCTCCCACACTAGTCTTTGAGCCACGCATTCAACTCTCTAATTTTATTTGTCCTAGCCAAATTCGCTCGTGGCTCAGGTAATAATCCAGAGATTATTACCCTTGAGGTTCTGTTTTTTAATTTGACCCCTAGCTGCTCATACTCCTTTAACAGAACCGGCTTCCTAGTCCTATCTACGTCGTTTGTACCAACATGGACCACGACAACTGGATCCACCCCCTCCCACTGCAAGTTTCTTTCCAGCCCAGAGGAGATGTCCTTAACCCTGGCACCGGGTAGGCAATACAGCCTTCGGGACTCTCGCTCTTGGCTGCAGAGAACTCTATCTATCCCCCTAATAATACTATCCCCTACCACTACAACATTTCTATTTACTCCCCCCTCTTGAATGGCCCCCCGTTTCACGGTGCTGTGGCCAGGTTGCTCATCCTCCCTGCAGTCCCTGCTCCCATCCCCACAGGGAGTAAGAACCTCGAACCTGCTGGACAAGAGCAAGGGCGGCGGCTCCTCCAGCTCTACCTCCTGGATCCCCGTACCTGCCTCACTTGTAGTCACACCGTCCTGTCCCTGACCATGGGCTACATCTGAATTAATTCACTTCATAGGTGTGATCACCTCCTGATACACTGAGTCCAGGTACTTCTCCCCCTCCCTGATGTGTTGCAGTGTCTGAAGCTCAGACTCCAGCTCATCAACACGGAGCTGGAGTTCCTGTAGCAGCAGACACTTGTCACAGACGTAATCACCGTGAGCCTCAATGGGGTTCACCGGCTCCCACATCTCACAACAGTAACACATCACCTGCTCCATTCTATGTAATTAATTAAATTTTTTATTGTTAGTTATGGACACCCTCTGCCCGATTATAGATGCTAGTATCCCCTTTAATTAATTGGATTTAATTTAAATCAATCCCTCTAATTACACCAGTTAACTGGTTTACCAACAGTCACTCTGCACCAGAAAGGCCTTATTAACTACAACCCACAGAGTTAAAGTTTGAAAAGAGCACCTAACACCCCACTTACCTTAACTCACACTTACCCAAACTCACAGCACTCGTTGATGACTCGCACTCAGTGCTTGCTCGCACAAGGACTGGTCTTTATATACTGTTTGTTTGTTTACAGCCAAATGAGTCACCCCTGCTGATTGGTTAGAAAACTGGTTTCCACTGCCTGCTGTGCCAATTTACTCCTACTGCAGTGTAACCTTGTTTTACTCTTCCTAAACCAACAGAATCCCAAATATTTAACTTTTCCCCTTTACTTAAACTGCTTAAGTAATCTTATCAAGAATGATTTAAAGAGAAATAACAATGAAATAACTCACACACTTACCCAAACTCACAGTACTCTCTGCTGACTCACACTCAGTGCTTGCTCGCACTAGCCTGGTCTTTTTATACTGTTTGTTTGTTTACAGCCAAATGAGTCACCCCTGCTGATTGGTTAGAAAACTGGTTTCCACTGCCTGCTGTGCCAATTTACTCCTACTGCAGTGTAACCTTGTTTTACTCTTCTTAAACCAACAGATTCCCAAATATTTAACTTTTCCCCTTTACTTAAACTGCTTAAGTAATCTTATCAAGAATGATTTAAAGTGAAATAACAATTAAAGAACTCACACACTTACCCAAACTCACAGCACTCTCTGCTGACTCGCACTGTTGAAGCCTGCAGGAAGAAACAAAGGTAAGTAAACATTTTCTGTCACTTTTCACTCATCTCACATACTTACCTCTCCACACTTGCACCCATCACTCACCTTCACAGCACACTTTTGCACCCCTCCGACCCCCCGCAGACTCACTGCTAGCCTCGGTGGCCCTGGTGGGGTTTCCCGACATTGGGAAGCCCGCGCCTCTGTTGGAAAAATGGGGATAATCCTCTTACCTGCCTGTTAACTACCTGCTAACAGGCAGTTAAGTGGCTGTAATCCCCTTCCCGCCTCCAGGAGACGGGACCCGGCGCGGGTCGGGTACCCGCCTCCTGGGAAAATGGCACGGAGGCGGGTTGGGGGCGGGATGGGCACCCGTCCCCAGATTCTGCCATTTTCCCGGCAGTCCCGCCTCCAAGCTCGCTTCCCCAGGCCTGGCAAGATCGTGCCCATTTCAATAGTCTGGTGCTCCAGCGCAGAAAAAGGTGAAAATTCACACTTAATGATCAGCTGAACGTAATGGTCAAATGGGAGGCTCCCCCAAATCAATGGCGAGAACTGAATGTCTCTGAATGCTCTCCCTCGTCTCAGTCTTGGGTTACGATGAAATATTTATCTAATGGCAGATTGTGTACTCCACGTTTATATTTTACTTTCTGGTCCTTCAGTGACATATTTGTAACATCACACATCTGCATAATAACATATTGTTCCAAGACTTTCAATAAATTGTGTTTTAAAAATGAGGTATTGACAATTAAATCCTATCTAACGCCAGTTGTTAGAATGAATTTGTGCTATGTTCAAATAAGTTGTTTCTGTCTTTTAAGAAAGAACCTTGGTGAGTTCGATATTTCTTGACAGGGGCTAAAAGTTTCCGAGTGGTGTTCTTTCCATATTGAATTAAAAAAAAAGACAATTGGGTAGTTAATGTATTGAAGGCAGTAAAGTTGGCCAAATAAGTACTTATTGATATGAGCTGCTCCATAGCCATGGGTTTGAACATCAGGCGTTCCCAGTGAACGTCACACCGAGGCAATGACTTCTATTGTTTGCATCATAAAGAGCAGATCCAATCTAAGATAGAATTTTAATTAAAAGGATAATTATGGTTGATGAATATTATCTCCTGTAAATAGTATTAATAAATAAACTATTGCATCTAACCTTTATTCCCGTGTTTAGTGGAAATTCACTAGTAGAAAAACTGGCGTTGTGGATCGGCTGCCAGTTATAGAAATTGCCCTGTTTTCATTTCCACTGATTAATGCCCAAGTGGTAAGTTGAAACTTTACACCAGTTTATGGCATTTTGAGCACACCCTTCATCAGACTGCAAGTCAGAGTTGGAGGCAGATATTGAGAGACGAGATTTAGCTGTAAAAAGTAGTTAATTTAGCGGGCGTGAAATTCGGTTACGCCCCGTTTGGGGGCGGTAACCGAATTAGGGCCAGACATTTGGCACCCAGCTTAGAAGAACCGCCCTGGCCGCTAAATTCGGCTTACCACCCTGCACAGGAAGTGGAGCGCTATCTTGGGTACTCCACTTTCTCTCAGGGTGGTGTCGGGGACGCAAACCCGGAAGGCGCTCGAAGGCTGGAGCGCTACACGACCGGTCTGCATAGCACTGACGCATTTCTCCACCCCTTCCCTTCTGTTAAAGGGGAGGGACACTGCGAGCTCTGCAGAGCCTCTGATGGCCCACACTAGGCCACCAGGGCGGCGTGGTGCCATGGTGCCGTGACCGCAGCCCAGCAACGAGATGCAGTGATGGGCTGCGCAATGGCGGCCACGAACCACGCCACGGCCCACCACAGAGGGTCGACCTGGAGGTCGGCCAAAAGAAGAAAATGGCGACACGGGTCGCAGCCGCAGCTCCCCTTTAATTACCACCCCGCGAACGGAGATCGGCCCAGTTCGTGACCCGCGAGGCGGGTGCTGACATCGCCTGCGGCAGCCACGCAGGGCGCAGCCAAATTTCTGCTGTGGGGCAGTAAGGGGACATCATCGCCAGTGGCGCAGCGGCCCGGGGCGCTTCCGGCAGGGGCGCGGTGCTATTCGGTAGCGCCTCAGCAATACCCCGCCGAATTTCACTGGAGGCGTTTCCCCCGGGTGATAACCCCTTTGTGCCCCGGAGGCGCTAACAACAGGCGCAAAGGAGCCGAATTTCGCTCCCTACGTCTGAGCAAAAACAGAGTGATGGACAAGAAGTGAAAGGCTAAAAATGAAGGTGAACAACAACAACCTGCATTTATATAGCGCCTTTAACATAGTAAAATACCCCAAGGTGCTTCACAGGGGCGTTATTAAACAAAATTTGACACATAAGCAGATATTAGGACAGATGACCAAAAGCTTGGTCAAAGGAGCGACAGAGGGAGAAGTGGAGTGATTTAGGGAGGGATTTCCAGAGCTTAGGGCCTAGGCAACTGAAGGCACTGCTGTCAATGGTGGAGCAAAGGAATTCGGGGATGCGCACGAGGCCAGAATTGGAGGACTGCAGGGATCTTGGATCGTTCTAGGGCTGCAGGAGGTTACACAGACAGGGAGGAGCGAGAAGCTGGAGGGATTTCAATACAAGGATGAGAATTTTAATATCAAGTCATTGCCGGACTGGGTGCCAATGTCAGTCAGCAAGCACTGGGATGATGGGTGAGTGGGACTTGGTGAAAGTTTTTTTTTATTCGTTCCGGGATCTGGGCGTCACTGGCAAGGCCAGCATTTATTGCTCATCATTAATTGCCCTTGAGAAGGTGGTGGTGAGCCACCTCCTTAAACCGCTGCAGTCTGTGTGGTGAAGGTACTCCCACAGTGCTGTTAGGATGGGAGTTCCAGGATTTTGACCAAGCAATGATGAAGGAACAGCAATATATTTCCAAGTCAGGATGGTGTGTGACTTGGAGGGGAACTTGCAGCTGATGGAGTTTCCCATGCGCCTGCTGCCCTTGTCCTTCTAGGTGGTAGAGGTCGCATGTTTGGGAAGTGCTGCCGAAGAAGTCTTGGCGAGTTGCTGCAGTATATCTTGTAGATGGTACACACTGCAGCTACGGTACGCCGGTGGTGGAGGGAGTGAATGGTTAAGGTGGTGGTTAGGGTGCTAATCAAGCAGGCTGCTTTGTCCTGGATGGTGTTGAGCTTTTTGAGTGTTGTTGGAGCTGCACTCATCCAGGCAAGTGGAGAGTATTCTGTCACACACCTGACTTGTGCCTTGTAGATGGTAGAAAGGCTTTGGGGAGTCAGAAGGCAAGACACTTGCCACTGAATACCCAGCCTCTGACCTGCTCTTGTTGTCACAGTATTTATGTGGCTGGTCCAGTTAAGTTTCTGGTCAATGGTGACCCCCAGGATGTTGATGGTGGGGGATTCGGCAATGGTAATGCTGTTGAATGTCAAGGGGCAGTGATTGACTCTTGCTTGTTGGAGATAGTCATTGCCTGGCACTTGTGTGGCGCAAATGTTACCTGCCACTTATCGGCCCAAGCCTGAATGTCACCCAGGTCTTGCTGCATGCGGAGGAGTTGCGAATGGAACTGAACACTGTGCAATCATCAGCAAACATCCCCACTTCTGACCTTATGATGGAGGGAAGGTTATTGATGAACCAGCTGAAGATGGTTGGGCCTAGGACACTGCCCTGAGGAACACCTGTAGTGATGTCCTGGGGTTGAGATGATTGACCTCCACAACCACAACCATCTTCCTTTGTACTAGGTATGACTGAGAGTTTTCCCCCTGATTCCCATTGTCTTCAATTTTACTAGGGCTCCTTGATTTCACACTCGGTCAAATGCTGCCTTGATGTCAAGGACAGTCACTCTCACCTCACCTCTGGAATTCAGCTCTTTTGTCCATGTTTGCCCCAGGCTGCAATGAGGCCTGGAGCTGACTCGTCCTGGCAGAACCCAAACTGAGTATCAGTGAGCAGGTTATTGGTGATTAAACATTGTCGATGACACGTTCCATCATTTTGCTGATGATTGAGAGCAGATTGATGGGGCGGTAATTGGCCAGATTGGATTTGTCCTGCTTTTTGTGGATAGGACATACTGGGGCAGTTTTCCACATTGTTGGATAGATGCCAGTGTTATAGCTGTACTGGAGCAGCTTGGCTAGAGGTGCAGCTAGTCCTGGAGCACAAGTCTTCAGCACAACAGCTGGGATGTTGTCAGGACCTTGTAAGAATTTCCAATAATTTTACAGTTCTGAAGATGAGTTATTTTTGATTAAAGAATCCCTGGGCGATGTGCCTTTAAATTTCCAGGGATAAAAATGGCCGTCAGACCGCATGGCCGAAGACAAAAGGACTTGGAAAGAGCAGCTTGTGTCTGTGAGAAAAGGACAATGGAGCGGTCAAAACTGCCAATCAAAGGGGAGTTTCCCCCCCTCCCTGCAGAGACAATCGATGTGTTTACAGAAACTGCTACTTTGTGTACACAAGGGAGTAACCACTTGAGACTGCAGTTTCAGTTGACCACAGAACAATGACTTTCTGTTTACAATACCTTCAAGGCTATTTACTCAAGCAATCAAGGAAATAGTTTTATTCGATGGCCCATCACAGACAATGGACACATTTAAACTGCAACTTTATTCAAACCCACCCTAGACAATGGGGCAGTTTGGACCCCTTTTGTTTTAGCCCAGAAACATCCGGAGCTGGGCGGGCCCCAAATGGGGGTATAAAAGATAGCTTCCCAGAAGCTCGCTCTCTCTCTGGCCTTGCCTCCGTGTGCCTCTACAGCGTGGGAGTCTGTCTGTGGAAGTGAAACACCAGCAGTTTACTTTTAAAACACTGGGGTGTTTTTCACTTCGGGGCAGTGAAGATCTAAGTTCGCAGGGCACGGAGTTGGCATTGTAGTGGTGAGCATATATTTTTCTGGCCTTCCACAAGGCAACTTAGGATAGGCATAGGGGTGGGAGTAAAAGTGGGAATTTTGTTAGAATTGTGATTTTAGTCGATTTCCCTCGTTGTGTCCGTTTTTCTTCCCCTATTTAAGTAAGACAGTGTTGCACCTAGCAGAGAAGTGCGATGGTGAACACTGAATTCGGTATTTAAAACTGTATTAAAGAGAGGAGTAGCTGTTTTAAAGTACCATATTTAAAACTGTATTTAAAGGAGTGTTGCATCAAGCTCAAGTGCTGTGATGAACACTGAGTTCTGTAGCTATTTATAAAGTGTTGTATTTAGAGGAGTGTTGCACCAAGCAAAGTAGTGCTGTGGTGAACGCTGTTAGCTGTTTTTAAAGTAACTGAATTAAAGTGCTGTGTTTTTAAGTAAAAGTCACTAAGCTAAGGTGCTGTAGTGAGCAAAAGAGTTTTAAGTAAAAAGTGCTGGATTTAAAATAAGAAGTGTTGCACTGAGCAAGGAGCGCTCTAGTGGACACTGAGTGTACTGCGTGTATTAAATAAAGGAGTGTTGCACAGAAAGGGAGCCCTCTAGTGGACACTAAGTGTACTGCGTTTAAGCAAAGGTGTTGTACCAGGCATAAGAGCCATATTGATTATTTTAAGTTGTTTCTTTCTTTTGTTTTCAATAAATACTGCTCTGTTTTGCACCCAAACCATGAGTCACGTTGTTTTCTGTCCACATTGCCACCGAATAAGTCCAGGGGTCAGAACTCAGGAATAGGGGAGCGCTTTGAAACTGCAAGGGGGTCCCTGGAGCAGCTCAGAGCCTTCTGACTGGGCAGAGACAAATAACCCCAGCCCCGCTGTTAATTCCTTACAACCTATAGCCTTTGCTGTATCCAGTGCGCTCAGCCATTTCTTGATATCACGTGGAGTGAATCGAATTGGCTGAAGACTGGCTTCTGTGATGGTGGGGATCTCAGGAGGAGGCCGATATGGATCATCCACTTGGCACTTCTGGCTGAAGGTAGTTGCAAATGCTTCAGCCTTGTCTTCTGTACTCGCGTGCTGGACTCCACCATCATTATGGATGGGGATATTCATGGAGCCTCCTCCTCTTGTTAGTTGTTTAGTTGTCCACCACCATCCGCAACAGGCCTGGTGCTGCTCCTGGCATGCTCTTCTACACTCCTTATTGAACCAGGGTTGGTCCCCTGGCTTGATGGTAATGGTAGACTGAGGGATACGCCGGGCCCTGAGGTTACAGATTATGGTGGAATACAATTCTGCTGCTGCTGATGGCCCACAGTGTCTCATGGATACCCAGTTTTGAGCTGCTAGATCTGTTCTGAATCTATCCCATTTAGCACGGTGGTAGTGCCACACAACATGATGGAGGGTGTCCACAGTGTAAAGAAAGGACTTCATCTCCACAAAGACTGCACGGTAGTCACTGCTACCAATGCTGTCATGAACAGATGCATCTGCGACTGGTAGATTGGTGAGGACGAGGTCAAGTAGGTTTTTCCCTCGTGTTGGTTCTCTCACCACCTGCCCCAGGTCCAGTCTGGCAGCTATGTCCTTCAGGACTCAGCCAGCTTGGTCAGTAGTGATGCTACCGAGCCACTCTTGGTGATGGACATTGAAATCCCCCACTCAGAGTATGTTCTGTGCCTTTGCTACTCTCAGTGCTTCTTCCAAGTGGTGTTCAACATGGAGGAGTACTGATTCATCAGCTGAGGGAGGGCGCTAGGTGGTAATCAGCAGGAGGTTTCCTTGCCCATGCTTGACCTGAAGCCTTCATGAGACTTCGTGGGGCTCGGAGTCAATGTTGAGGACTCCCAGGGCCACTCCCTCCCAACTGTATACCACTGTGCCGCCACCCCTGGTGGGTCTGTCCTGCTGGTGGGACAGGACATACCCAGGGATGGTGATGGAGGAGTTTGGGACATTGGCTGAAAGGTATGATTCTGTGAGTATGACGATGTCAGGCTGTTGCGTGACTAGTCTGTGTGACAGCTCTCCCAATTTCGGCACAAATCCCCAGGTGTCAGTGAGGAGGACTTTGCAGGGTCGACTGGGCTGGGTGTGCCGTTGTCGCGTTCGAAGCCGGTGCCTAGGTCGATGCCGGGTGGTCCGTCCTGTTTTATTCTGATTATTGTTTTGCGTAGCGGTTTGTTACAACGAACCGGCCATTTCAGGGGGCAGTTAAGAGTCAAGCACATTGCTGTGGGTCTGGAGTCACATATAGGCCAGACCGGGTAAGGACGGCAGATTTCCTTCCCTAAAGGACGTGAATGAACTTCCAGCATTTTCTGTTTTTTATTTCTTATACACATAGGGGGTGAAACTGGTCTTGGACGATGGTGCAAAACAGACGACAGTGAATCGCTTGCTTGTTTTACACCTGACTTGAAGTCAATGGAAAAGATATTTGCGCAGAACAAGCTGTCCATGTATTATCACCCATCTTGCCCCATCGCCCAAGACCTATTTCACCCCCTATGTGTATCAGAGATAATGGTATGATGCGGAGATGATGTGTATTTTTTGTGTATGTCTGTCAGCTTAAAGTACTTGAGTTGATTTTCATTTGTGCCTGACTGAGCTGATCTACTGGAGCCAGAGGCTGCAGTTTTCACTTGGTTTGCATGATCATGCTGTACAGAGGTGATGACATGGCATAGCCTGTGCAAGTTCATTTTTCAAACTTATCAAAATGCTGTCTTACTGTCAGACCTCATGAGCACTAATGTGGTCCCAATAATAATGGCACAGGCTATGGGTTCCAAGGCTGTCCATCACTCTGAGTTAATCTGCACATACATAACATTTTATAAGTGCAGGTCAACTGCAAGTGCAAATGATTGATTTTTTCCCCTTGGATTACATGTAAATGTGATATGACAGGTGGCAGTAATGTACACAGGGCACACCAAGGGCCAGAAAAGATCACACAAAATCATTCCCTAAGGTGGAAACATCACTAATAATGAGCTTTCAGTGTTGAGGGTGTTACTAATTGCATGCAGAGCCAAGGGGCTCTCCTGCTGCCTTGTTCTAGCTGTGTTCTTCAGTGGTTTTAATGGATGAACACAAAGCCAGAAGATTGACACCATCTGGCAGAGGGAGGGGAGATGGCCGTGCTATATGCTGTTGTTGGCATGTCTACTTTCCTCCCCTCAGCAGAGTCTACGGGGGTAACTTGCATCGTCACTGTCCGGGCAGTAACCTGGCTGAGCGATTATTGCTGATTGTAGAACCTGTTCGATCTTCATTCCATTGAAACCAATGGGATAAAAATCAGATGAGCGGGCAATCTGCTCCACCAGATCATCGGGCAGGTGGTGCCGTTGAAAACAACCCCCATGTCCAAATTGTAGCAAGGCTCTTCGCTCTTTGGTGCCAGGAATGACGGCCAGCTGGGACGCCATCAGTTAGGTTGTCAAAGGGAGGGGAGAGACAAGGTACTGAAGCGGAACGAGACTGGGCCGGCAGCCGACTCCCAGCAGTTTGTGGAGCCAGGAGGAGGATTCCTGCCCCTTTAGGCTCCACAAAAAAATATCTTTTAAAAGAAACTGTTCTTGTCATTCGTATCACAAGGTGCCCATTCAAATTGCAATTGGTATCCTAACTACATCATTAAGAGCCTATGGGAAAGAGGCCTAGCGCCTGTTTGAGGCAGGCATTTATACACCCAGTGGTAGGCCTCTGTATTAGTTACAACAAGATGGTCGCCAGAGTTAATGGGGCAGTAAGGCTAGCGACTCCACTTTTAAGCCCTTCCCACTGTGGTAACACCGACTTTCCCATGTGAAAATCGGCCCTGCTTTCTCCTTGAATTCTGGCTTCAAGCATCACGTTGCAAAATGTCAACTGTAAAATGTCTTGAGATTTTCCTCATTCAGATCCACCATGAGATAATGGAAATGCTAAGCTAGCCTTTAATTTACTCATGACCCAGAACAGTCATCTTTCCCAAGACTGAATTTGAAGCTAATTCCCAGATGTAAAGGGGAGAGACTGACGTCAGTGCCGGAGCTATATTCTAAGAGACATGCATCAATGTGCTGTACATTGCAGTTTCTATAAGAAGATAATTCCTTATCTTTGAATCCAGAAACAAATGATTGCTTGATAATTTATTCTCCATGGTCAATGTTCAAGGATGTTTAGCTCAGCATACTTCCTCAATAAGCCATTTTCTTTGCCAAAGTAATATTCTGCATGTAATTACTTATTGACTCTTCAGAATAAATAGTTGTTTCGCTATATCTGGTGTGCTTCAATACTTTGCCCATTTGATGGGTTGGTTAAAATATTTGATATATTTACTTCAAAGCAGTGGAAATGGAAGTGGGAAACGATCCAATTTTATCCAATCTTCTACAATAATAGTGTTTGTAACGAGTAGCCAGTAATCACTAGTGTATCGCAAATGTCCTTCATGCTATAGGTTACCCATCGCACCTTAACTTGATGGTTGATGCTAAAATGCTGACTAAGAGTATAGAATGTTCAACCTGGGTGATGTTTTGCAATGTGCCATAGTCTTTCAAGATTAATTTGCAGTGAACCAAGTACATTCTTTTTAAACACAAGTCTCTACTTTATATATTCTGTGAGTGACAGATAGGATCTTACAGGTCAGACTGTACCAACTACTTTTAATTCAGAAAGATTGTACCATTTACCACCTGTTAGGAGTAGGATTCAAATAGAATGGAAACTTGGTGGTCTGAATCGACCAAAAATTATATCAGTTTGTTTGGTGGCATGGTCTAGAGGCAGGTTAACACTCAAATTTGGCTTGTGGCTTATATGCACATCAATACAATAGTTTTGTTGGCAGTAACTAAGCATGCTAGATGACGGCATTGTACATCCAGCAATCTTTGTTTCTTTTCAACACAATAGCAAAATACTGCGGATGCTGGAAATCTGAAATAACAACAGAAAATGCTGGAAACACTCAGCATGCCAGGCAGCATCCGTTGAGAGAGAAACAGAGTTAATGTTTCAGGCCTGGGACCCTTCATCAGAACACTTTTCAAACACTTTGTGGCCCTGTTTTTTTTTAATTCAATGCATGGTTAAGAGCGATCGCGTTTAATCTCTCACAGCAGTGGTGGCAGATTCAGGTGCTCCCTTAATCTGTCACTAGGATTTTGCACTTTCTAAAACATACACTAGAAAAAGGTGTTGTTTTAGTTGCTGTCTGCAGTATTGATTCTGTGGTGTTGAAATGAATGGATGAGTCTTTTCGTACTTGATAGAAGGCTTTAAATGTTATCAAATTGAAGGATTATGCCTGTCTGGTCTAGTCCGCTGCAAACATTTCATTGAAGTACAAATAGCTTCCCGCTGGCCAGTCATTTATCTGAACGGTCCCACGTGCTCTGGCTTTCAGTCTGGGGAATAAGGTAAAAACTCAATCGGTGTATCATCTTTATACTAATAATGATATTTGAGGATTGCAAGTAGGCCGAGGTATTTCCAGGTGTGTTTCCTAATTGGCTCTGCCCAACCTGCCAAATTCTGCAATTAGACAGAATCACCATTCACTGCAAAAGCAAAATACTGCGGACATTGGAAATCTGAAATAAAAACAGCAAATGTTGGAAATACTCAGCATCTGTGGAGAGAGAAACAGAGTTAACGTTTCTGGTCGATGACCTTTTGTCAGAACTGGACAAAGTTAGAGATGTAGCAGGTTTTTAGCAAGTACAGAGGCAGGGAAAGGGGGGAAGAGGAGGAAAGCACAAAACGAAAGGCCTGTGATAGGGTGGAAGACAGGAGAGGTTAAATGACAAAAGGGATGATGGTGCAAGAGACAAAGGGGGTGGTAATGGGACAAGTAAAGAAACAAAAGACGGGTCTAGAGGAGCTGTAAATGGCAATTGCAGAATCATTACCAACACCTGCTGTCTGGAAAAAATGGGAGCAGCGGTTATGATCTGAAATGATTGAAATCAGTGTTGAGTCCGAAAGGCTGTAAAGTGCCTAATCGAAAGATGAGGTGCTGGTCCTTAAGCTTCCGTTGAGCGTCATTGGAACAGTGTAGGAGGCCGAGGACGGAGAGGTCAGAGTGGGAGTGGGACGGAGAATTAAAATGGCAAGCGACCGGAATTTACTACTCCTTTTCTGTACAGCAGAATTTGCGACCCTGCCATAGGGACTGCATCACTTGAACCATTGCCTTTGCCAGCACACTCGGCTCACTGTATCTATGGGGAGCCCACCCTATGCATATCATTTAAATATGCTCGTTGTGCCACTGGTGTTTTGTGGAGGGGTGCACGACTACATAGGGGAGGGGAGGGGAAATCACAGGAGCTTCCAGATGAGGCTGCAGCAGCAATTTAAAAGGGCTTGTGGCCACTCAAAAGAAAGTGGCTGCACCTGGGGGGGCGAGAATCTGTGCATTCTTTTTAAGAACATTCAGCTACATTAAATCAGAGGATTCTTTGGAGCTGAATGCATGCGAGGATGTGAACGAAGGAAGATTTCAGGGAAAGGCTGGGGGTGCAAAGTGCACCAGACTGCGTCATTTGTAAGGCTGAAAGTACCTCCAAAAACAGTCTGAGGTGGATGTAGGTGCTGTACATTGTCAGCACACTGTGTAAGGTTTGGATCACAGGTCACACACAGATTACCCAAAGGGTCTTAGGAGTTGTAAGGCTTTTTATTAGAGAGCTACAGTTTAAGCATAATCAGATACTACATGCGATTGAAATAGATACAGTGGACAAACAACCTGTGACAGGTGAGAACGACCTACGGCTCTGCGATGGAACGAACGAACGAGACGACCGGACATTTTGGATACTGCTGGGGGAGATGGTTTCTCAGGGGAATGCAGCAAGAGCCCAGTCCGTGGCAATATGAGTGGCTCAGCTGCACAGGAGGGGAGGGAAAAGAGTGGGAGAGCAATAGTGATAGGGGATTCTATCGTAGGGGGAACAGATAGACGTTTCTGTGGCCACAGGCGTGACTCCAGGATGGTATGTTGCCTCCCTGGTGCCAGGGTCAAGGATGTCACTGAACGGCTGCAGAGCATTCTGAAGGGGGAGGGCGAACAGTCAGGGGTCGTGGTTCACATTGGTACCAACGACATGGGCAGAAAGAGGGATGAGGTCCTGTAACAAGAATTTAGGGAGCTAGGTAGCAGATTAAAAAGCAGGACCTCAAAGGTTGTAATCTCTGGATTACTCCCGGTGCCACGTGGTAGTGAGTATAGGAATAGGAGGATAAAGCAGATGAATGTGTGGCTAAAGAGTTGGTGCAGGAGGGAGGGCTTTTGTTTCCTGAGGGGGAGGAGCTAAACACGATTAAAATCACTAAGGAGATGGTACTCGGTAAGATAATGGGACTTAAGGCGGATAAATCCCCTGGACCTGATGGCTTACATCCTAGGGTCTTGAGAGAAGTAGCGGTAGGGATTGCGGACGCATTGGTGGTAATTTTCCAAAACTCCCTGGATTCAGGAAAGGTCCCAGCAGATTGGAAAACTGCTAATGTAACACCCTTATTTAAAAAGGGAGGTAGACAAAAGGCTGGAAACTAGGCCAGTTAGCCTAACATCTGTGGTTAGTAAAATGTTGGAGTCCATTATTAAGGAAGCAGTAACACGACATTTGGATAAGCATAATTTAATCGGACAGAGTCAGCATGGTTTTATGAAGGGGAAGTCATGTTTGACAAATTTGCTCGAATTCTTTGAGGACGTAACAAACAGGGTGGATAAAGGGGAACCAGTGGATGTGGTGTATTTGGATTTCCAAAAGGCATTTGACAAGGTGCCACACAAAAGATTACTGCACAAGATAAAAAAATCACGGGATTGGAGGTAATATACTGGCATGGGTGGAAGATTGGCTATCTAACAGAAAACAATTGGGATAAATGGTTCATTCTTGGGTTGGCAATCAGTAACTAGTGGTGTTCCACAGGGGTCAGTGCTGGGACCCCAAGTCTTTACAATCTATATTAACGATTTGGAGGAGGGGACCAAGTGCAACATATCCAAGTTTGCCGATGATACAAAGATGGGAGGGAAAGCAGTGAGTGAGGAGGACATAAATAACCTGCAAAAGGACATAGACAGGCTAAGTGAGTGGGCAGAAATTTGGCAGATGGAATATAATGCTGGAAAGTGTGAGGTTATGCACTTTGGCAGAAAAAATCAAAGAGCAAGTTATTATCTAAATGGAAAGAAACTGCAAAGTGCTACAGTACAAAGGGATCTGGGGGTCCTGGTGCATGAAACACAGAAGGTTAGTATGCAGGTACAGCAGGTGATCAGGAAGGCCAATGGAATCTTGGCTTTTATTGCAAGGGGGATGGAGTATAAAAGCAGGGAAGTCTTGCTTCAGTTATACAGGGTACTGGTGAGGCAACACCTGGAATACTGCGTACAGTTTTGGTTTCCATATTTAAAAAAAGATATACTTGCTCTCAAGGCAGTTCAGAGAAGGTTCACTCGGTTGATTCCGGAGATGAGGGGGTTGACTTATGAGGAAAGGTTGAGTAGGTTGGGCCTCTACTCATTGGAATTCAGAAGAATGAGAGGCGGTCTTATTGAAACATATAAGATTGTGAGGGGGCTTGATCGGGTGGATGCAAGGAGATGAGGAGAAACGTCTTCACTCAGAGGGTAGTAAATCTATGGAATTTGCTACCTCAGGGAGCTGTGGAAGCTGCGACATTAAATAAATTTAAAACGGAGATAGACAGTGTGATATCCGAGTGGTAAGGTCAGAAACTGAGAGAAGCGAGATATAAGGAACAAAACACAACTATTTATTACATGGTGTAGCAGAGAAACATCTCTTACAGGCTGCAAGCAAAGCACACAATTCTTACTGCACGATGGCAAGATGGAGGATTCCCCTCTGAGTCATACCCATAATGCAATGCCACATTACCGTATAAACTGGTGTACCAGGACATTGAATACATGCCCCATTACCTTAAAAACTGGTGGATGAGAACCCTTAATATTTGGCTCCATCTGGTGGATAACTTAAACATTACATCCCAGATTACTATAGACAGTTTCCTAGCTGATAAGGGAATTAAGGGTTATGGGGAGCGGGCAGGGATGTGGACGTGAGTCTAGGTTCGGATCAGCCATGATCCTATTGAATGGCGGAGCAGGCCCGAGGGGCCGTATGGCCTACTCCTGCTCCTACTTCTTATGTTCTTATGTTCTTATCACTGGGTCTGCTTCTGGGGAAGGTGGGATCTGTACAAGTCGGACAGGTTGCACCTGAACCGGAATGCACCACACATTCTGAGAGAGAGAGAGAGAGAGAGAGAGAGACTTCTGGAGAGATTCAACGCTGTGTGAAGGAGCAGCACTTTGCTGGTTCATTTTGATTTGCCCTTCCTTGCATCGATTTAGAAGAGACTATGGGGGCTGCATGCTGAGCTCTTTCCCTGGGTCTCTCCATTGTTCTTTCCAGCAGATTTGATGTCCAGGTCTCTCCAGGCCGAGATTCAGGGCTGCAATGAGCAGGGTGTGGATGGAGAGCAAGATCGACCCTCCCCTTTAAGAACTGGCTGGCGCCAGTGTGTCTGTGTTCCATCGCTGACTGACATCACATGAGCTTTGCCAGCGCTCTGAGGTAGCGCCTCACTCCTCAGCGTTAGCACCTTAAGAGAGGTGTGTAGTGCCTGATTTAGCGCTCCAATCACCTCCAGGGATGATAGAAGCCAAGTTTGCAGTTGGAGGCGATAATTAGCGCCAGGCGCTAAACTTTGCGCCCGGCCGATAATTGCGCCCCAAACGGGGCGATACTGAATTTCTCCTCCATCATGTTTCTTACAACTGTATTGATGGAAGGCCCTGATACTTTCTCCCACCTTGTGTGACCTGGTAAGGCCATTGAACTTCTCGGACGTTCCTCACTGCATTCACACCGGTGGACACCTCCCCTTATTCTTCCTAGCTGGCCTGTTTTCACTTTTACTTCCCCCAAGGGCATTTTATGCTCCGATCTGAGAAACGGAGCTCATTCTAGCCTCCTCAACCCCTTACATTTTCAAACAAGTTTGCTGTGTTCCAAGTTGGCCAATTGACAATCCATTTTTAAGTTGCTGCAGAACTTTAAATCCTGCAGCAACACTCAATTAACCACTCATTATAGGGTGAACGGCCATTCTTAGGCATTTTCCACTCCTGGAACTCACTACAATTATTCAAATATTGCTGACTCTCAGGGTCAGCACTCTGCAGGTTGGGCAGATGCCATTCTTCACGCCTCCATTATCTAAGCTAAAGTGTAGGAGCAAAATATCTCCTTGCCTCTTGTGCAGTGAGTGATGTCTGATACTATGGAAGTGGAATATATACCCTGAAATTATGGTGTGCCTTGTTGGTAAAGAACATGAAATTCCATGGTTCACTATTTTCACAAAGACATTCATCTATTGTATTTAAAACACATTTGTTAGTAATAATGCACAGTATAATTTCAAAGCAGTAATGTTTTAAAATTCACTACCTCCTGCAAACCAAAAGTACATTCCAACCACATACAAAGCCAGCAGAAGCAGGCAGTCCTCTGATTAATTTGCATGTGATTTTGCTTTCCATTTACCTGCCACTCATTTGGTGACAGGAAGACAAATTGTAGCTTTGAGTGTCAGCACAATCCATGTTACTCCCTTGGCAGGAACTTCACTCAGAACAAAAGAAGGAGAAAGTCAGGGCCAGTACTTCAGAGGACTTTACTCGAATACACCAGACACTTCCTGAAATAAAATAAAGTGGTGACAAGATGAAAAATGAGAAAAAAGCAAAGTGAACGGAGTTACATTTTGCCATGATTGGGGGAACTCACTGCATCAGTCTAACAGGCTTTCTACTTCTCAGAGTTGCCTTAAATTGACAGGTATTACAATTATAGCAGGAAAGCAATGTGGTAGATTTAAGAACAAAGTCTACCAGCATTAACATCCAGCCGTCAACTGTGAGTGAAAGAGCCTTTTTTTCACCCAGTCCAGAGTTCATTAAATAGAGCTTTGCTGTAACATCAATTTAACATCAAATGCATTGCAGCTCCCATCCATGTGGTTTCTTCATAGTTAGCAGTGAGCTTCAGCGGGCAATAATTTTAAATACAGTTTTAAGTAGGATCATAGAATTTACAGCACACAAGGAGGCCATTTGGCCCATCAAGCCTGTGGTCGTGCCAGCTCTTCAAATGAGCTGTCTCCTTAAAGTAGAAGGTATAATAAATAACTCCACAAGCGAAGGCTGACCAAATAACTCTCAAGTCCCACAGTCCCACAAGTTGAGATGATTACGTCTACGCCCTGCTGCCCACGGACATTTACAACACGTGTTATATGTCTTCGATGAACGTCATAATAATATAATATTCTTCCGCCTCCTAATTTTCCCATGAAGGTCTGACTCATGCTGGGATATGGTTCCTGGGTGCAACTGTCCTCTGCAATGTCAGCCAAGTGGCGTTTTCAACTAAACCTCATCAATGTGTGTCAACAGGCGAATAGGCCGCAGGAAGTATCACAGCTGAGCCTAATTCTGCCCTCACCCAATCTCTACCATTCCTGTAGGAGAGACTGGATAGCAATCAGTAATGGGAAGCTTGCCTGATATTTTTTCCACTCTCTACCGGAGGGTCACTGACGCTAATTTTAGTATTCTCACTGCTGTCCCAGCTGAGATTACGTAACAGCACGACGTAGGTACTGAAACTGGGACCTGGAAACTTCCTGGTCTTTGTGTCTCAGTCCCACAGGTGACATGACATGATTTTTATAATCTTGTCTGTCACTTTAATAACCTAAGCAAATCATCAGAAATCTCATAATGATATCACACTGTCATAGAATCATAGAGTAGCACAGCACAGAAGGAGACCATTCGGCCCATCGAGTCAGCGCCGGCTCTTTCGAAGAGCAATCCAGTCAGTCCCACTCCCCGGCTCGTTCTCCATATCCCTGCAATTGTTTCTCCTTCAAGTATTTATCCAATTTCCTTTCTGTAGTGTATGTAACCGTTCACCTTTAAGAGAACTATTTTAGGTGTGGCACTACTTGTTTGGCTTCTGTATACGGTAATACCGACGGTGACCACACCGGTATATAAGTGCTGTGGCATGATTTATAGGGCAGATTCGCCCTGACCTTCGAATAGTAAAGTCCTGTTGTATGTTACTCCTGAAGTCTGTGTCGTAATTAACTGCACAACCCACAGACTTTACAGTGGTGACGAGTCCGATCGTACCCTGCGGCAACAATATTTTCAAGCAACGAAAGAGCGTCGAAAAGAGGCAACCGCCCTCGTCATTCGGCTGGGAGAAAACTCAAGGCTGCAGCAATAGAAAGGAGGAAGACTTTAGTGACAAAAACTTCCATCAGCAACAGGCACTGACTGTCCCTTCTGCCACGGTGACTGTGAGTAAGGGAGAGTGAAAAGAATAGCCGGAGGATAAGGGCTGGGCACTCGACCACGGTCGAGGGGGAAAAGAAGCCGGACAAAAAGTCGGGTCCAACGGTGTCGTGAGAGACCGCGACCGGCGGGAAAAGCCGGGCGGTGACCGAAGCCACGAAGCGCTGCGACCGGGAGCGTAGGCGCGGGAAGAGAGAAACTCAGCCGCAGCCGGGGAGAGAAGCACCGGACTGCGAGAGAGCTGGGAGGCGCGATTGGGGTCCGAGCGAGCGGGAGAGGCAGAGCCAACCAAGAGAGACTGCGCGAGAGCCAGTCCAGCGGCTGAACTGTCCTCCGTCAACGGGGTGTAACCAGCGCCGGTAGAGCCGAGCGAGCGGGAGAGAGCCAGAGCCGAGCAAGGGGAACTGTGCGAGAGCCAGTCCAGTGGCTGAACTGTCCTCCGTCAACGGGGTGTACCCAGCGCCGGTAGAGCCGAGCGAGCGGGAGAGAGACAGAGCCGAGCAAGGGGAACTGTGCGAGAGCCAGCCCAGCGGCTGAACCTGTTCGCCGTCAACGGGGTACCCAGAGCCGGTCGCCCTGCCATAAAATAAAAAAAAAAAGGGAAAGCCTTGAAGCCGACGCGCAGGCTGTGAACCTGAAAGCCAGCGGCCGTCGCCCGTGGGGAAAGTGTACCCCTCCCGCCAGGGAAGAAACGCGGGAAGCCGCCATTAGGCGGGGAAGAAGACAGAAGCGGGAAACCGCCATTGAAGTGGGCGGGGAGAGAAGATAAGAGCGGGAAACTGCCATTTTCGCGGGAAAACCGCCATCTTAGAAAAAAAAAAGAAATAATAATTTAAAGAAATACTTGTGTTGTTCCCAAAGAGAGGAAGATGCCTAAGCGTGGTAACATCAACGATTTTAATTCTGAGGTAGAAGACTGGGCCATGTATGTGGAACGCATTGAGATCTATTGTGAGGCCAATAAAATAGAAGAAGATGACAAAGCTATAACCTTGCTGAAC
Source organism: Somniosus microcephalus (assembly GCF_052327205.1). NCBI lineage: Eukaryota > Metazoa > Chordata > Chondrichthyes > Squaliformes > Somniosidae > Somniosus > Somniosus microcephalus. The sequence goes on along the minus strand of NC_141008.1, from coordinate 72,113,871 downwards.
TCGATGGGCGCAAAGACATACGGGCTCTTGAAGCATCTACTAGCACCAGCTAAACCGGCGGATCAGACTTTCGATGATATTGTGGCTGTCCTGAAGGACCACTTGAACCCTACACCGTTGATGTTGGCTGAACGATTCAAATTCTATGCGAGAACGCAACGGAAAGACGAAAGCAACGCGGAATACTTGGTTGAACTGCGGAGGCTAGCGAAAGACTGTCAGTTTAGGGACAACCTGGAAGAGGCACTGAGAGACAAATTGGTGTGCAGAATGTTGAAGGAAGAAACACAAAAACGACTGCTTGAAGAGAACGATCTTCCACTTGATAAGGCTGTCCTTATCGCAGCATCAAGCGAAGCCGCAGTGAAAGGAACTGCGGAAATGCAGCTAAAGGCAGCGGCACTCAGGGTACAACAAATTACTTCGGGTACAACGAAATGCTATCGTTGTGGAAAGACAACACACGACCAGAACCAATGCTGGTTTAAAAACCAAGAATGTAGGAAATGTGGCAAGCTTGGTCACATAGCTAAGGTATGCCGGTCAGGAAAGAAGACCAACAATAATGAGTCACCACAAAAGTGGTACAGAAAGGTACATGAGGTGACTAGGAAGAGTCCGGAGGAACAGAAGTCGGACTCACACTCCAACTGCAAAGGACTGGATAGTTTGAGAATTCACAATGTGAGTAATGAAGCTGACCGACAAACTATCTGGATCACACTACAGATTGCAAAAGTCCAAGTGAAAATGGAAGTGGACACTGGATCGGTGCTGACGGTCATGAATAGGCATGACTATAAAAAGTTATTCAAGCATATTCCACTACGGGATACGGAACTAGTCTACAGACATACACGGGGCACAAAGTATTCCCCATCGGAAAGATAGAAGTCAAGGTGAGATACAAGGATAAAGATTACCAAAGGATGGACCTGTATGTGCTGCCCAAGGGAGGTCCACCACTTCTGGGACGGGAGTGGATCCGGAAAATAAAGATAGACTGGCATTCACTAAACACCATGACGGTGGATTCCGGAAAGGAAGATGTCAAACCTGAACGGTTGTCCAGAATATTGGACGAAGCTAAAGAGGTATTCCAGCAAGGACTGGGAACACTGCAAGGAATTAAAGCAAAGGTTAAGATTGCAGAACATGCAAGCCCAAAATTTTTCAAAGCCAGATCGGTACCTTATGCGATACGACCAGCTGTGGAGGGAGAACTGGAAGAACTTGAACGATCAGGGGTACTGTCAAAAGTGGACTGGAGTGAGTGGGCCACGCCCATTGTTCCCGTCATGAAGTCTTCACCAAGTAATAAGCCAGGGGGACCGGGGAAGGTCCGCATCTGCGGAGACTTCAAGATCACAGTGAATCCGGTGCTTCACACGATACAATACCCGCTTCCGCGGATTGAAGATATCTTTGCTTCGTTGGCTGGAGGGAAACACTTCACCAAGATAGACCTGGCTCAGGCATACTTACAAATGGAAGTCGAGGAAGAGTCACGCCAGTACCTCACCATCAACACACACAGAGGATTGTATCGTTATAATAGACTGGTTTTTGGGGTAGCTTCGGCTCCAGCAATTTGGCAGAGGGCCATGGAGCAGGTATTACAAGGAATTCCAAGCACGCAGTGCTACTTAGACGATATCCTAATTACGGGAGAAGACGAGGAAGAACACCTCACAAATTTGAAACTGGTGCTCACCAGGTTGAAGGAATATGGCTTTCGAGTTAATCGCAAGAAGTGTGAGTTTTTCCAAAAACGGATCTCGTACTGCGGTCATGTCATTGACTGAGAGGGGCTGCACAAGTCACCTGACAAGATAGAAGCTGTCGTGAAGGCCCCCGCTCCAGAAAACGTATCACAGTTAAGATCATTCTTGAGGTTGATTAATTATTATCACAAGTTTCTGCCAAATCTATCCACGGTGCTGCATCCGCTGAATGCTCTGTTGCGGAAAGAAATACCATGGAAGTGGAGTGAGGAATGTAAAAAGGCTTTTCGCAGAAGCAAGGAGTTGATTACCTCTGAAGAAGTGTTGGCTCATTTCAACCCAACGTTACCCCTTCGTCTAGCTTGTGATGCTTCCCCTTATGGAATTGGAGCAGTACTTTCACACAAGTTACCAAATGGCTCGGAAAGGCCAGTGGCATTCGCGTCCCGATCATTGACCTCCGCGGAGCGAAATTATGCTCAAATAGATAGGGAGGCCCTCAGCCTTGTGTGGGGCGTGAAGAAATTCAATCATTACCTGCAAGGTAAGAAGTTCACGTTACTGACAGACCACCAGCCGTTGGTGTCCATATTCAACCCAAACAAGGCCGTTTCCACCATGACAGCACAAAGGTTACAAAGGTGATCCGTGTTACTTGGGGCACACCAATATGACATCGAATACAAAAGGTCCAAACAGCATGGAAATGCTGATGGGTTATCGCGCTTGCCATTGCCGATAGTAGAAGAAGCGACTACATTGGACCTGGTAGAGATGTTCCACTCATCCATAGTGGAGTGTCTACCAATAACAAATTCGATGATCGAAAACGAAACAAGAAATGACCCGACTCTTTCATGAGTCTATGATTTAACGGTGGAGGGATGGCCAGCACAGGGCAAACCAACACTGCAAGCATTTTCACAGAGGAAAGAACAACTGTCAGTGTGTAGAGGAACCCTGATGTGTGGATCTAGAGTGGTGATTCCACCCAAACTTCAAAAGAAGGTGTTAAAGGAGCTGCACGAGGGACATCTGGGTGGAGTGAAGATGAAGAACCTAGCAAGAGCATTTGTATGCTGGCCAGGCATCGATGTAGACATCGAAGAAATCACTAAGAACTGCCTAGGATGTCAGAAGGTTCAGAACGCGCCACCACAGGCTCCGCTGCATCCATGGGAGTGGCCCTCATCTCCTTGGCAAAGGGTACACATCGACTTTGCTGGTCCATTTATGGACTCAATGTTCCTAATAGCGGTGGATGCACACTCCAAGTGGCCGGAGGTAATAAAGATGACCACCACCACCACGGAAAAAACCATCACAGTGTTAAGGACTATGTTTGCTAGGAATGGCCTGCCGGAACAGATCTGTTCTGATAATGGACCGCAATTTGTGTCCGAAGAATTCAAGAAATTCTTAAAGAGCAATGGGGTTAAGCACTACACGTCAGCCCCATACCATCCCGCCTCCAATGGATTGGCTGAAAGGTTTGTCCAGACCTTCAAGAAGGCCATCAAGGCCATGGGTAATGAAGACATTAATTTACAACATAAGGTGGATAGCTTCTTGTTGGCGTACAGGAATGCAACACATGCGGTCACAAATCAAACTCCCGCCATGATGTTTTTTAATAGACGACTAAGATGCCGGCTGGATTTGCTCAAGCCAAACGTCAGAAGGGACATAGAGAACCGGCAATTCCAGGGCATGAATGAAAGGGCCACTAGATCTTTTCAGATAGGTCAACAAGTTTTGGCCCGGGACTACCATACCGAGAAATGGCAGCCTGGAACTATTGGAAAAAGGCTAGGGCCGTTGATGTATACGGTGGATCTTGGGGACAGTATAATAAGGCGCCATGTTGACCAGATCATAGGGTCAGCCACAACTGGCCAACCTACTTCACCACCTTACCCGGTTACTGTTGAAACCGAGATACCCAGAACACCTACCTCCGATCTGGTAATACTGGAATCAGAGGAGCCTGACACTGTCTTTCAAGCCGAATCGACTTTGTCAGAAGCACCTACTACCCCGCCAGGAATGACGACACCACTGAGGCGTTATCCGGACAGAGTCCGGAAACATCCAGAGAGACTGAATCTGTGAACTGTCTTGCATAAAGTTGTATATATGTTATACTGTATGTTTAATGGGAAATACGTATGTTGTAAGCTAAAAAGGGAGGATTGTAGTGTATGTAACCGTCTACCTTTAAGAGACTATGTATGTAACCGTTCACCTTTAAGAGAACTATTTTAGGTGTGGCACTACTTGTTTGGCTTCTGTATACGGTAATACCGACGGTGACCACACCGGTATATAAGTGCTGTGGCATGACTTATTGGGCAGATTCGCCCTGACCTTCGAATAGTAAAGTCCTGTTGTATGTTACTCCTGAAGTCTGTGTCGTAATTAACTGCACAAACCACAGACTTTACACTTTCGAAGGCTACTATTGAACCTGTATCCACCGCCCTATCAGGCGGAGCATTCCAAATCCTCACCACTCGCTGCGTAAAAAATATTTCCTCATGTCACCTCTGGTTCTTATGCCAATCACCTTAAATCTGCACCGTCTGGGTATCGATCCTTCAGCCATTGGAAACATTTTCTCTTTATTTACTCTATCTAAACCCTTCATGATTTTAAAAACCCCTATCAAATCTCCTCTTAGCCTTCTCTGCTCCAAGAAGAACAACCCCAGCTTCTCCAGTCTATCCACGTAAATGTAACCCCTCATCCCTGGAACCATTCTAGTAAATCTCTTCTGCACCCTCTTCAAAGCCTTCATGTCCTTCCTAAAGTGTGATGCCCAGAATGTGCAATACTCCAGCTGGGGCCGAACCAGTGTTTTATAAAGGTTTAGCATAACTGCCTGGCTTTTGCACTCTATGGGCTGGATTTTGTCACTGGCGGCGGGTTGGGGGTGGGTCAGTGGTCAGCGGGTCCCGCCCCCGCCTCCGATGTGAGGCCGGATAATTTGGTGATTTTGCCCTAATTGGGCAATTGATTTCCAGCGTGTCACCTGGCCCAATGAGTCTTTTGGTCCTGAAACTCGCCTCTGATGATGTCATTTATGCAGCTGCATTTAAGGCCTGCAAGCAGCCTTGGTTCTTTTTCTGCCTTACAACTTTTTTTGGAGACACTTCTGAGGGATTGGTGGTGCACAGATGTCAAGCTCAAGGCCCAAGTCCGCACCCCGGTTTGATGATGACTTCCTCCATGCCCTGGTGGAGGAAGCCAGAGCTCAGAAGGAGGTGCTGTTTCCTTCCTCTGGGAGGAAAAAACCTCCCCAACAGACCAAAGCTGTGTGGCTGCAAGTGGCTCAGGAGGTCAGTGCCATATCAATGTGCAGCAGAACCTGGCTGCAGTGCCGAAAGAGGTTTAATGACCTTCTCCGCACAGGAAAAGTGAGTATAACATCACCATTACCCTCAATCTGCTCCCCATCGCCTCTCATCACCAGCACTCTGCATTGTCAACCTCCTCCTCCACATCCCACTTTACCCTTACATCCCTGCACCCTTAATCATTCCCTCTCTCTCTGTGTACACATTCACTTAACTATTCGTCTATGCAGCCCTCACATGCCCTATCACTCTGCCCTTGGTCTTTAGACCTCACTCCATCTTTGTGTCCTTTTAAGCATCTATGCTATGGATTCTCTACACTCACTCCTTCATTCTCATTGAAACTCCACTTGTGTCCCCCATTGCAGGAAAAGAGAGCCCACAATAAGAGGGAAAGGGCGAAGACAGGAGGAGGGCCACCCTCAATAGCCCAGCTCACCAACGCAGAGGAGGCGGCCCTGGAGATTGTGGGAGCTGAAGAGGATGCGCAAGTGGGGGACGGACAGACGGGCGCATCAGAGCAAGCTGGTGACAGAATAGTTTTTCATCTCTCTCATTGACACTGCATGAGTGACTGATATTGATTCTGATGCTCTAACAGATTGACTTGCGATCATCTGCACAATTCCATGTGCATGCAACGTTTATCTCACATCTCTAACTCTTTCCTTTACTCCCCCACAGGACCATCGACAGTCCCCCTCCTCACTGTCCAGGAGGAACAGCCTGAGCCACAAGACTCCTCAGAGGAAGCTGCAACCTCTGAGGGTGTAGCGTCACCAGAATTAAGCGCACCCAGCACCAGCGCAGACACTCACACCTCAGTGGGACCTTTGGGAGATACAGTAGTGTTGTCACCTGGTGTATCACAGCTCACAAGTGCGCATCAGCAGATGGTGGAGACAGGGACAGCAGTGGAGAGTCCTCGTCGGAGGGCACAGGGCGCTCCCAGCTCGGCTCAGCTGCATGTTGACCCTGTGCCTACATGTCCATCCAGAGGAAGAGCGGTGCTGGAACTCCAGGAACAGGTGCAGGAGGCTCTGGCAGGTTTTGTCTCCAGGGTCACTGCGAGTGTGGAGCGGATGGAGGAGTCCATTGCTAACATGAGCAGAGCCTTTGTGGAGGCATTGGCGCATGAACGCATCACCATGGAAAGGATGGCTACAGTAGAGGAGAGGATGGCTATGGCCATGGAGGAGCTAAGTCGCCAGAGTGTTGAAAACATGGTCATTGTTCAGAATAGACTGACAACTCTGGAGGAGCGATGGGCAGCTATTGAGCAGAGAAACCAGAGCTTCATGGAAGTCCTCTGGAGCAGGACTGCCAGTGCAGATATGGGTCCTCATGGCCCCCCTGATGTGCAGCAAGGGGCTGTCCAGCCACTTGCTAGCTCTGAAGTGGGGCTGACCATGAGAGGGATGTTGGTGGCAGACAACAAGGAAGTGGGGGCTCCTCTCCAAGCGCTCACACTTCCATGCCACTGTGGAGCCCTCGGTCAGAGCCCCACCAGAGTCCTCACTCAACTGAGATGGGCGTCTCATCCCGTGCACAGCCGCAGGAGCAGCAGACTGTTGGCGAGCCCTCACAGGCTCGCAACCCCAGAGGACGCCCGCCAAAGGTGTTGAGGTAGGAGCAGCATGAAAGTGAACAAGGGGCCTCCACAGCTGCTGAAGCCACAGGGGAAGCACCACGTAGGAGCACGCATAAGAGGAAGATAAAGCACAAGTAGTCACAAGGGTAGTCACTTGGGTGTTCTGTTGTATTTAATTGTGAAATGCCATCCGTGAATTAATGTTATCAAATGACTTGATGGCAAACTGTTGAAGTTGTAGGCTGAGTCATTTCACAAATGGGACTTCCACAAGAGGGATGTTGGTGGCAGACAACAAGGAAGTGGGGGCTCCTCTCCAAGCACTCACACTTCCATGTAAGTATGGTGGTCAGAGTGATAGGAAGCCGTAGGTTCTTGTCCATTGTCGATGGTGTGGTAAAAGGTGCAAGCCAAATGTGTTTGATTGGGCAACCTAAGCAAATCTGGCTAAGATCTGTGCATCCCTTGCATCCCGGGCAGCAATGTTCTCGCATCCTGCTGCTGCTGGTTGCTGCGCCTCCACAAGCTCTTCGTTCTTGCTCTCCTCCCCCGCCTCCTCCTCCTTATCCTCATCCTCACCCGACGAGGCTATGCGATGAGCCACTTGTAACTCAGGCAGCTGCAAGCCACGATGCTGTGCCATGTTGTGAAGTGCACAGCAGACCACGATGATTCTGGAGACCCTGGCTGCTGAGTACTGTAGGGCTCCACCTAATCTATCAAGGCATCTGAATTGCATCTTCAGCAAGCCGATGGTTTGCTCGATAATGGGTCTGGTGGAAATATGGCTGGAGTTGTAGCTCTCCTCAGCTTCGTTAGATGGATCCTCAACGGCGTCATTAGCCACGTCTTCAGGGGATAGCCCTTGTCTCCAAGTAGCCATCCGCAAAGTTGGTCTGGTGGACTGAAGAGTGGAGGCACACTAGACTGGCGCATGATGAAGGAGTCATGGCAACTGCCAGGGTACTTGGTGCAAACATGCAAAATTTCCTTCTTGTGGTCACACACCAGCTGCACGTTGAGGGAGTGGAAGCCCTTGCGGTTGACAAAAATACTTGGATTGTGATGGGGTGCCTTCAGGGCCACATGTGTGCAGTCTTCGACACGCTGCACCTTTGGAAAGCCTGCCAGATTAGCAAATCCAACTGCACACGCGGTTACACGTGCTTGATCCTTGGAGAAGCTGATGTAATTGTGCGTGTTGGCAAAGAGGGCATCGGTTACCTGCGTGATGCAAGTGTGTGCGGCTGCCTGGGAGATACCGCTGATGTCTGCTGTTATCCATGGAATGAGCCTGAAGCAAAAAGGTTGAGTGCGGTGGTGACTTTGACGGCCACTGGTAAGAAGTAGCCATCCGCTCCTTTGGGCGGCAGGTCTTGCTGTAGCATTGCGCAGATGTCACCCATTACCTCTCGCGAAAGTCTGAGCCTCCTTTGGCACTGCTGCTCAGTCATGTTGAGGTAGCTCATCCTCTGTCTGTAAACCTTGTTTTGGGGATATCTCCTGCGGCGACGTCCTTCCCTGCGCTGGCGCCTTCTGGCCTGTGCAGCTTCAGGTGGGTGAGCAGCAGCTTGGCGCTCCTATTGTTGCTCCTGCTGTTGGTGCTGCTGTTGTTCCAGGTGATGCTGCTGCCGCGGCTGGTCTTCGTCGGAATCTGAGGTCCAGGAGGAAAGCAAATAAATGGTCCCCGTGCTGCTGGTTGGGAACCTCAGTTGAGGAAATGCTCAGTCAAGGTGGGGAGAGGGTTTTCCCAGGAGGTCACAGTGGAGATGGATCTCAGCTTCAAAACTTCCAAATCATTAGACCTGCAAAAGGTTCTCCAAGACCGGAGAAAAGAAAGTGCTGCCACCTGCAAATGATCGTTGTGGAAAACTCCATTTTTATGGTGGAGCTGCAGCTGTTATTAAGCCATCCACTTGAGACATGCAGCACGTGGGAAATGTGGTAAACTCTGAAAGGCCTCTCAAAATGGCATTATAGAGGTACTTAAGTGGTTGTTAAGTGCCTTAAGGGCCAATCCCGCCTCTTGGAGGCGGGACCGAAATGGGGTCTGTAATTGGGGAAAGTTGCGCAGAGGCGGGTTGGAGGCGGGATTGGAGCCCGACGCCATTTTTGGCAACTTTCCCACCTGACCCGCCTTCAAACCCGCCTCCTCGGGCCTGGCAAAATCCAGCCCAAAGCCTCTATTTATAAAGCCCAGGATCCCATATGGTTTATTAACTGCTTTGTTAAAGATTTGTGCACAAGCAGCCCCCGGGTCTCTCTCTTCTTGCACCCCCTTTAAAATTGTACCATTTAGCTTGTATCGTCTCTCCTCATTCTTCCGACCAAAATGTATCACCTCACACTTTTCTATGTCATGTGACTGATATCCCTGCTGGTATTTCTCCACATCGTTTTACTTATAATAATGACTGGGACTATCTTGTATATTATAGGAGTAGGGGCTTGAAATCATGGGTGAGGAGGGGGGCGGGAGAGGGTCGAGGGGATAAGCTAAAATTTCAAAAATCTGAAACCTGAGTCCAACCCACTTCAAACGCGCCCACTTCTGCTTTTAATGGAGGCGGATTGGGGGATCGGGGGACTAACCTGCTCTCAAGGGACGGCTCAGTTATTTAAAAATGCTAATGAGGCTGCGTGCGTCAAATTTTAACAGACTTTTAAATTTAACGTCTCCAGCACGGGTTTCATCGTTTCCCGACCAGTAAGGAAAGTGCCTCTTCAAACCCCCCTGCGATCCCCCCCTCCGACCTGCAATCTCTTCAACGCCCCCCTGCGATCCCCCCCTCCGACCAGCAATCTCTTCAACCCCCCCGCGACCCCCCCCGACCTGCAATCTCTTAAACACCCCCCCGCGATCCGCCCCCGACCTGCAATCTCTTCAACTCCCCCCCGCAACCCCCCCGACCTGCAATCTCTGCAACCCCCCCCGCAACCCCCCCGACCTGCAATCTCTTCAACACCCCCCGCGACCCCCCCGACCTGCAATCTCTTCAACTCCCCTCCGCAACCCCCTCCAACCTGCAATCTCTTCAACCCCCCGCCGCGATCCGCCACTCCGACCAGCAATCTCTTCAACCCCCCGCGACCCCCCCGACCAGCAATCTCTTCAACACCCCCCCGCGACCCCCCCGACCTGTGATCTCTTCAACACCCCCCTGCGATCTGCCCCGACCTGTGATCTCTTCAACAACCCCCATGAACCGCCCCCAACCTGCAATTTCTTCAACCCCCCCGCGACCCCCCCGACCTGCAATCTTTTCAACTCCCCCCCGCGACCCCCTCCAACCTGCAATCTCTTCAACCCCCCGCCGCGATCCGCCCCCGACCTGCATCTCTTCAACCCCCCCGCAACCCCCCGACCTGCAATCTCTTCAACGCCCCCCCGCGATCCACCCCCGACCTGCATCTCTTCAACCCCCCCCGCGACCCCCCCGACCTGCAATCTTTTCAACTCCCCCCCGCGACCCCCTCCAACCTGCAATCTCTTCAACCCCCCGCCGCAATCCGCCCCTCCGACCAGCAATCTCTTCAACCCCCCCGCGACCCCCCCGACCTGCAATCTCTTCAACGCCCCCCCGCGATCCGCACCCGACCTGCATCTCTTCAACCCCCCCCGCGACCCCCCCGACCTGCAATCTCTTCAAACCCCCCGCGACCCCCCTGACCTGCAATCTCTTCAACACCCCCCCGACCTGTGATCTCTTTAACAACCCCCGCGATCCGCCCCCGACCTGCAATCTCTTCAACCCCCCCGCGACCCCCCCGACCTGCAATCTCTTCAACTCCCCCCCGCGACCCCCCCGACCTGTGATCTCTTCAACACCCCCCCGCGATCCGCCCCCGACCTGCAATCTGTTCAACCCCCCCCGCGACCCCCCCGACCTGCAATCTCTTCAACTCCCCCCCGCGACCCCCCCGACCTGCAATCTCTACAAACTCCCCGCGACCCCCCCGACCTGCAATCTCTTCAACTACCCCCCGCGACCCCCCCCGACCTGCAATCTCTTCAACTCCCCCCCGCAATCCCCCCCGACCTGCAATCTCTTCAACCACCCCCCCACGACCTCCCCGACCTGTGATCTCTTCAACACCCCCCAACGATCCGCCCCGACCTGCAATCTCTTCAACTCACCCCCGCGACCCCCTCCGACCTGCAATCTCTTCAACACCCCTCGCGACCCCCCCGACCTGTGATCTCTTCAACTCCCCCCGCGACCCCCCGAACTTGTGATCTCTTCAACTCCCCCCCGCGATCCCCCCCGGCCTGTGATCTCTTCAACTCCCCCCGCGACCCCCCGAACCTGTGATCTCTTCAACTCCCCCCCCACGATCCCCCCCGACCTGCAATCTCGTCAACACCCCCCCGCGATCTGCCCCCGACCTGCAATCTCTTCAACTCCCCCCCGCGACCCCCTCCAACCTGCAATCTCTTCAACACCCCCTCGCAATCCCCCCCGACCTGTGATCTCTTCAACTCCCCCCGCGACCCCCCGACCCTGTGATCTCTTCAACTCCCCCCGCGATCCCCCCCGACCTGTGATCTCTTCAACTCCCCCCGCGACCTCCCCAACCTGTGATCTCTTCAACTCCCCCCCCGCGACCCCCGACCTGTGATCTCTTCAACCGCCCCCCGCGATCCCCCCAACCTGTGATCTCTTCAACTCCCCCCACGACCCCCCGGACCTGTGATCTCTTCAACACCCCCCGTGACCCCCCACCGACCTGTGATCTCTTCAACCCCCCCCCCCCGCGATCCCCCCCGACCTGCGATCTCTTTGGCAGGGTCTCCGCCTTACCCGCGTCACCCAGCTTCTATGCCACCCCCCCCACAAACACCCCGTCAATATTGGGGCCATGGTGGCTAATATTAATAATGAATACGTTAATTCCATGGTATGTGGAAGGATTTTATATGAAAGTGTTAACATCTCCATTACTGCTATCTCACTGTGAGATGTCAGCCCATGGGTGTCTTATTATTTGAATCAGCAGTAAATGCCAGTTGATTGAGAGAATCTGCCAAGTTGCAGTGGTTCAGGGTATCTAAGGGCACTTTTGTTATGTCACTTGCTAAGGTTTTATCAGCAGGTGACACTAGGAAACAGCCAAAAGCATAAACTCCAGCAATATCATTCACAGCTCCACAAATAGCATTCTTTCATTTTCATAGATTTGGTATATTTTGATTCAATAATTCAAACTGTGATAAACAGTGTCAAACCAAGCAACACGCAAACCACACTGAGAATCAGCTTCCGCACAAATGGAAAATAAATAAAGCACATATTCAGAGTATTTCCTTGATCGCTACGCCCACATCCATTCTCTACACCCTGTAATCCATCACTTAGAGCTTCATTCCTGTTCCTTATTTTTGGCTAAATGGACAGTTCAGTCCATTTAACGACTTCTCTAAATTTCCTCAGCTAATTATCATCCTGCTGTCACTGCATTTATTGTCTTTTCAATATCCTCCAAGCTCCAAAATTATAGTCTCGCAGCATGTTCAAAGTCTGAATTTTAGATCAAGCACCACAAGTCCAGTTTCATGGCCATCATCTACACCCAGTCAAAAAAAAATCCATAATATAACATAAAAAAATTGGAGAATATCAATCTCCATAGGCATGAACAAACCATATGTGTCTGACTGCCAATTTTCTTCTGTGGAGGGTTTTGTAACATTCGGATAATTGACCCATTTTTGCTTTTATTATCTTCCTTTATTGAGATATTTATTACGACAGCAGATGTTCACTTATCCTGTTGCTGTAGGCATGCTCAGATTATAAAACATGTCCCATACTGTACCAACCCTTTGAAGAGCAGAGAGTTACACATATTGTTTACATCTCTTTCATGGTATGTCCTCCTTGTAAGCGTTTGGTCACCTGCCCTAATTTATCCTTATGTGGATTGGTGCCAAATTTTGTTTTGTCTTAAAATACAGCTGTGCAGCACCTTGGGGCATTTTACTACGTTAAAGGCGCTATATAAATACAAGTTGTTGTTGTTGCTGTTGTAAACGCAATGATTAATCGCCCCAAAAAGCATTATGCGTGCTCATGACACTGAATGACAATTCTTGACGGGAAAGCTTAATACGGTATTCATCTTCTCACTGGTATTTTACTGGTAGTTGATAGCAAAGTATTTTATTCTTCTCCGGACTGTACCAGCGTTTCAACCGGGGAAATGCCGAATGTTTGATCCAATCAGCAGTTTGTAAGGAAACCATTCCTTTCGTGAGTTTCCACCGGATAAGTTTAAACGAAGGGGGGGCAAATTGGTTAAGGCCTAGTTGGTCAGGAAATGAGCAAAGCAATTGGTCCTCACGGCCGCCCACGTGCGAGAGGCACAAGTCATATTGGTGCTTGTGCCTCGTTTCATTAAAATTGGCGCACTCCCAGCGCGAATCACGCTGTTCATTGGCTGCTCACCGATTGGGGGGGTGGGAAATTGGGTGTCACTAACGCCATTTAAAGGCAACCCGCACTTCTTAAAAGGAGAGTTCCACTTTGGTTGTATTTAACTGAATTCCAATTGGACAATCAAAATGGTTGGCAGAGATAATGATAATGCAGGAAGTGTCCTCCCTCCCTCCCCCCCGCCCCCCAACCCTGATTTTCCGATGCTGCTCTGGTGGTGTTGGTGCAGGTGGTTAGCAGGAGGAGAGAGGTCCTCTTTCCACTCAACAGCAGAAGGGTCTCCAGGAAAGCTTTGCGGCACCAGTGGGCAGAGGTGGCAGGGTACGTCAATCCAGGACCTCACTGCAATGCAGAACGGAGTTTACTAATCGAACAAGGGCTACCAAGGTAAGAACTCGTATCTCTCATTAATCTTCTTAGTCCTGCACCACCTGTTGCCCTGGTACTTGTTGGATCCGTGGTTCAGTGGATATGCTATTATTAAATAATCACACGGATGCTGTACATTAACAAATAACAGGTCTTTACTGGAGGAGGGTAGTCTCTAGACTGGGGGTACAGAGGCATGCGCAAAGCTTATATACCGGTGTGGTCACTGCCGGTACTACAGTATACAGGAGCTGTAAAAGTAGTTCTGCCTTAAAGGCACATACACTACAATTCCTCCCCTTTTAGATTAGTAATACCCCTAATATTCAAATAACAATTAACATTTCAACATGTACATTAAACAACAAAAGTCCATTTATAGATTCAGGGCTAGATTTTCAGTTTAGGCAGTTTTGGGGCGCTAGCTTTAGCGCCCGCCCGAAGTTAGCGCCCGCCCCAAAGTAGCGCCCCGTTGCCGGGAATTCAGTGGCTTCGCCCTAAGAGGTTGGTGGAGCGCTAAAAGAGGCGTTCCACTACTCTCTTTAGGCGCTAAGCCGGCGGTCCAGAGGGATAGCGCCCAGGCGGGGCGCAGCACGGGTGCGGTCATTTTTGCACTGACAGCAGACCCCGTGGTGCCGACCAGCTCTTAAAGGGGGAAGGGACGAATTGGTCTGCTGCCACGCCCTGCACACTGCAGCCTTGCAAAGAGGCCTCAACACTACTGCTCAGCCCCAGGGAGTCATGGCAACGCCAGAGAAGGCCCGTCAGCGTGCCCTGCGCTTCTCAGAGGGTGATCTGGACATCATGCTCACAGCTCTGGAGGTGAGGCGCAAGATCTTGTTTCCAGACAGTGGGAGGAATCCAACCCACCACGACTACACCAAAGCCTGGAAGCAGATCGCCCAGAGGGTGACGTTCACCGGCGAGGCCCCCAGGACCCACACACAATGCCGTAAGAAGTACAACGATCTGACCAGGATTGTGAGGGTGAGTAGCCTTTCCAGTCTCCTCCTCATTCTTGCATGTACACCTGACATGATGGGCAAAGGGACCTGAAAGTCCTTTTGGCCAGCCCTCAGCCAGCAGCATTGGGACAGTCATGAGCATCAAATGGCCATTCGGCACTCTACACTTTGGCCAAGCTATTCCACCATGGGAGGCAGTGCACACTACATCAGGGCTTCACTCTGTCCAAGCTATTCCACCATGGGAGGCAGTGCACACTACATCAGGGCTTCACTCTGTCCAAGCTATTCCACCATGGGAGGCAGTGCACACTACATCAGGGCTTCACTCTGTCCAAGCTATTCCACCATGGGAGGCAGTGCACACTACATCAGGGCTTCACTGCGCACTTACAGCCCGTCCTTTCTCTTGCAGGCTAAAGTAGCGTTTAATCGCCAGGCCCGTGCCAGGGGTGGCCGCGCCAAGCTGCAGAAGCTCACTCGGCTGGAGGAGCGCGTGTGTGTGCTCATGGGAGCACGTGTGATTGTCCCCACAGCGTGCGGTGTATCCGACCCTCCACTGCCCGGCAATGGTAAGGACCTCGCCTTTTGGCCCTCTCGCGTCGCACTGGCCCATCCGAGCTACCTCCTTTGCCACTGTCCCACCGATGCGCTGAATCCCACCAGTCCTAACTCCCTCGCTGACGCCGTCTCCTCACTCTGAAGCTACTCTTGTGCATTCCTGCTTTCAGCTGGTGACGACCAGGACCCTGAGGCTGCCAGTGACAGCACCTCCAACCAGGAGGAGGAGGAGGAGCAAGCCGGACCTTCGGGGGAACAGTCACGTCCCGCAGGAGAGGAGGAAATGCTCGACACCTCCTCACTGGACGAGTGCCTGGAGGAACTGTCGCAGGGCAATGCAGCTTCTGGGACCAGTGGCGTCCAGCCACCCAGCAGCCGTGCGCGTGGCCCGCGGCCTTCCCCCCAAAGGGGGGAAGGATCAGAGGGGAGTGCTGCTGCTCGGCACACTCGCCGTCACCAACGCGGCAAGGGTCCCCTAGTTCGGCCCCCTCCTCCCCAGCGGGAGAGTCGCGACTCCAGTCCGGACACCTTCACTTCGGAGGAGGTGCGGAAGCTCGATCAGATGGCCGACGACTCGGACCGGCGCCACACGGAGCTCATGAGCGTGGTGGGGCGCATGCCTGAGGCCATCGAGTCGCTGGCGACCAGTGTGCGCGAGTTCGGGGCAGCAACTGCCGCGACTGGCCGCATGCTAACTGATGCCGTCAAGACCCTGGCGGATGTGATGCGCGCGCACACCAGGACCACAGGGCCACTCACTGCTGCCACACGCGCTGTCTCAGGCAGGCATCGCCAGGGCAGGCGCCGCGCTGGACCATCCCAGCAAGCCGGCCGTCGGCTGATTGCTGCGGATCCTGCAGTGCGGGCCCGGCCGAGTGCCACCGCGCCACAGCACCAGCCAGCGCATCCCAGACGCCAGCTGGCCCACATTGCACCATCCGTCGCCGCCATTCCCCCTCTGGGGCGTCAAGGGCAAGCGGCTGCAGCTGATGGTGGCCAGGCTCAGGCGCGCCACTCAGGAGACGGCCCCTCGAGGCCCAAACGCCGTGTAGGCCGCCCCCCAGCGGCATCTGGCGGAAGGGCATCTGAGCCTCAGGCGCCTTCCCCCAGCCTCGCAGCAGCCACTGGGCAGAGCTTGCGAAGGAGCAGCAGGCAGGGCAGGGGAGGCAAAATGCTGGCCAAGGTCTCGCCCTCGCGGGCCACTCAGTAGAGGGTGTGGCCAGCTTTCCTTTAATATGGCGGTGGCCATCTTTATTTTGCCCATGGTTGTGCTTTTGGAGGGCTTTTTTTTTGCGTTAGGCCGACGTTGAGGCCCGGTTTCAATAAAGGTGGAGTGGCTCCTCCCCAGTTTGTGGGAGTGAGTCGTTTGTTGGGCTTTTTGTGGGGCCCGTTTATTGTTTTTGGGGATTCATGTGGGAAGGGCTTTTCATTTTTGTGTAATAAAAAATTATCTTTATTCATGCAGTCTCCATGGTTGTTCTTCTTAGTGTTTGTTGGCTTCGCCGGCTGAGGGCTTGCGGAGCGGCTGCATTCATCTTCCCTCATGGCCCCTGGCCATTCCCTGACAGGGGGCTTAGAAGTACCGTGTAATAAGGTGGCGTCGTGCGGCCCTTGGCCCTGGTCGCTCCCTCCTGGGAACGTACTCCTGCTCCTCCTCCTCCTCCTCCTCATGCTCCTCCTGCTCCTCCTCCTGAGGTGCTGGTCCAACGTCAGGTGGCAGTGCCTGAGTCCTGCGGATAGCCAGGTTGTGTAGCATGCAGCAAACCACCACAAATTGGGAGACCCGGTCCGGCGAATACTGGAGAGCTCCTCCGGAGCGATCAAGGCAGCGGAACCGCTGCTTGAGGACCCCAATAGTTAGCTCGATGATGTTGCGGGTGGTTTGATGGCTCTCGTTGTAGGCCTCTTCAGCAGCGGTCCTGGGCGCGCGGAGCGGGGTCATGAGCCAGGTGCACAAAGGATAGCCTTTGTCCCCGAGTAGCCATCCTCTTGGGGGAGGCTGTGCCTGGAACATGTCATGCACAGTACTCTGCCGCAGGATAAAGGCATCGTGGCTGCTGCCTGGGAAGCTGGCATTGACTGCCATGATGCGCTGCTTGTGGTCACAGACCAGCTGCACATTCAGAGAATGGTAGCCCTTCCTGTTGCGATACTGCTCGCCATGCTCCAGAGGGGCCCGCAAAGCCACATGCGTACAGTCAATGGCGCCCTGCACCAAGGGGAATTCCCCGAGTCTGGAAAATCCCAATGCGCGCTGATGCTGGCTCTCCAGGGCCATGGGGAAGGAGATGAATTGGCTTCTCCTTCTGAACAGTGCTTCTGTCACCTGGCGGATGCAGCGATGCGCGCCGTACTGGGAGATGTTTGCTATGTCCCCAGCAGCGTATTGGAAGGAGCCGGTGGCATAGAAGTTCAATGCCACTGTCACCTTCACTTCCACCGACAGAGACGTCCTGCACCTGAGCTTTGGCCGCAGATCTCGGCGAAGCAGGTGGCAGACCTCTGCAATCACCTCCTTTCGGAATCGGAGCCTTTTAACACATCGCGCGGCACTCATGTTTAGGTAGGAGCGCTGCTGGCGGTATAGCCTGACTGGGTAAGGCCTACGTGGCCGACGCCTGTAGCCCCCTCTGCCTCTAGCCAGGGCTGCCCCTCTCACAATGCGTCTGCGAGCCCTACGGACATGGAGCTGCAGCTCCGCGTTGGCACCCCATGCAACCCCCATCAAATCCTGGCAAACACTCTAATTTCCAAATGGCCACTTGCAGCGCTGTTGCCTGAGTCCAAAAATACCTGGCTCTTGCTGCTTGAAACCAGTTAGCTATCCTCCTTGTTGTGTCTCCAGAAATGCGTTGCACAAGACTGTTTTCTGAAATAATGGATGGCCTTTATACTGGAGAGGACGTTCCCTTTAATTAGCGCCCCCCGGGGCCCGCGCTGGTTGTGTTGCGTTCCTTTTTCCAAACGCTCCGGCCGCCCGCCGCACAATGGGGCGGTCCGACTGAAGTTTGCAATCGGGGCGGCCAAAGGGCGTTGCACGAGGATGTGACGTCATTTTCTGCGCGCGCAGCCGGGCGGGCGCTAAACTTTGCGCCGGCGCTAACGGGCAACTTAATTTGGGGCGGGGCGCAAACTGCGCTGCGCCCGGGCGCTACACGCATAGCGCCCGGAAATCACTTCTCTTAAGGCGCTAACTGCTGGCGCAAGCAACTGAAAATCTAGCCCTCAGTCTTTGGGGCGGCTTCCTGACCCTTTCAGGATAGCGCCTTTCCAGAGGTTCTTGTTCTTGGTGCAGAGGCAATTCTGACCCCTTTTCATCGGGTAGATCATCCGGTTCCACTGCTACTGGGTCTGAAGTAGATGCTAGCGGTATGTCGGGTTCATCCCCAGGTACTCGAGACATGGGGTTGCCGCGTTCCTGTGATGCTAAGATCTGATCGACGTGGCGTCTCACAATGTTCTCCCCGACATCCACTGCGTACATTAATGGCCCCTGCCTTGTAAATATCGTTCCGGGTTGCCACTTCTCTGTTCGATAGTCACGGGCCAAGACTGGTTGCCCTACATTGAAGCTCCTTGTCGGCTTCTCATTGATGTGCTGGAATTGTTTGTCCTCAACATTTCTTCGCACATTTGGTCTGAGCAAGTCCAGACGAGATCTCAACCTTCGGTTAAAGAACATCATGCCAGGGTCTGGTTGGTAACTGTATGTGTCGCGTTTCGGTAGGCTAATAAGAAATTGTCCATCTTATGCTGTAGTGGAATTTCCTCGTCGCACATGGCCTTTATCGCCTTCTTAAAGGTTTGTACGAACCTCTCAGCCAATCCATTTGTGGCTGGATGATACGGGGCGGATGTGTAATGCCTTACCCCATTCCTTTTCATGAATTTTTGGAACTCGTCGGACACAAACTGTGGTCCATTATCAGAGCAAATCTGCTCTGGCAAACCGTTTCTGGCAAATATGGTCCGTAGGACTGCAATCGTTTTCTCTGTAGTGGTTGAAGACATTTTTATCACCTCAGGCCACTTTGAATGAGCATCCACTGCCATTAAGAACATTGAGTCCATGAATGGACCAGCAAAACCAATATGCATCCGTTGCCATGGAGAGGAGGGCCACTCCCATGGGTGTAGAGGGGCATGTGGTCGTGCATTTTGGACCTTCTGGCATCCTAAGCAGCTCTTAGTTAGGTCTTCAATTTGTTGATCGATTCCCGGCCACCACACATAAGCCCTAGCAAGGCTTTGCATTTTCACTCCCCCCAGATGACCTTCATGTAGCTCATTTAGCACTCTCTCCCTTAACTTGGGTGGAATCACCACTCTGGATCCACACATCACTGTCCCCTGGCATACTGACAGCTGTTCTCTTCTGGATGAGAATGCTGGCAACAGTGAGTCGCCATGTGTTGGCCATCCCCTCACCGTCAATTCATATACCCGTGACAGCGTCGGATCATTGTGGGTCTCCTTCTCTATATCCGCGTTTGTTACTGGCAATCGTTCAATTATTGACGAATAAAATATCTCGATAGGGTCCACTGCTGGTGCTTCCTCCACAGTAGGCAGTGGCAGGCGCGATAGCCCATCAGCGTTCCCATGCTGTTTCGTGCCTTATATTCTATTTCATATTGATTCGCCCCTAGAAACAGGGACCATCTTTGTAACTGCTGTGCAGTCATCACTGGAATGCCCTTCTTAGGATTAAAGATGGAGACAAGTGGTTGGTGGTCAGTCAGCAAGGTGAACTTCTGGCCATGCAGATAGTGGTTGAATTTTTTTACTCCCCATACTAGGCTGAGGGCCTCCCTGTCAATCTGGGCGTAGTTGCGCTTGGCTGAGGTTAGTGACCGAGTCGCAAAGGCTGCTGGCCTCTCCAACCCGTCTGGGAATTTGTGCGACAGCACCGCTCCAATACCATAGGGTGATGCATCACATGCCAAACGAATTGGTAGTGCTGGGTTGAAATAGGCCAACACCTCTTTTGGTGTGATCAATTCTTTACACTTCTGGAAAGCTCGTCTACGTTCGTCATCCCACTTCCATGGTACCCCTGTTTGCAGTAGGGTGTTCAGCGGGTGTAATACCGTAGACAAATTTGGTAAGAACTTGTGGTAGTAGTGTACCAGCCCGAGGAACGACCTCAGTTGCGACACATTTTCCGGTGCTGGAGCCTTGACTACTGCCTCAATCTTGTCAGGGGACTTATGTAACCCCTCTTCATTGATGACGTGGCCACAATACGAGATCTGTTTCTGGAAAAACTCGCACTTGTGTCGATTAGCTCGTAGCCCATACTCCTTTAATCTGGTGAGCACCTTCTCCAAGTTGGCGAGGTGATCACCGTCATTTTCGCCCATGACCAAGATGTCGTCCAAATAACACTGGGTCCCTGGAATCCCTTGCAGGACCTGATCCATCGCCCTTTGCCAGATAGCCGGAGCCGAGGTTACTCCAAACACCAGCCGGTTGTATTGATAGAGACCTTCATGAGTGTTGATCGTAAGGTAATGTTTCGAAGCTTCTTCTACCTCCATTTGCAAGTACGCCTGGGCTAGATCAATTTTGGTGAAGCGTTTACCTCCAGATAGCGAGGCGAAAATATCCTCAATTCATAGAAGCGGATATTGCACCGTGTGAAGGACTGGGTTCACTGTCACCTTAAAATCCCCACAGATGCAGACCTTCTTTGGTTCCCCAGGCATATTACTCAACGACCTCTTCATTACAGGAACGATGGGTGTAGCCCACTCGCTCCAGTCCACTTTGGACAGTACTCCTGAACGTTCCAACCCTTCCAGCTCTGCTTCAACAGCTGGTCTGATCGCATAAGGCACTGGTCTGGCCTTCAGAAACTTTGGGCTTGCATTTTCCTCTATTTTAATCATTGCTGTTATTCCTTTTAGTGTTCCTAGTCCCTCCTGGAACACTTCTTTTGCGTCAGTTAGCATTTTTGACAGCCGTCCAGGTGTGACGTCGTCATCCTTTTTGGCCTCAACCTTCAGTGCCTGTATGGAATGCCAATCTAATTGTATCTTCCGGATCCATTCACGTCCTAGCAGTGGTGGTCCTCCATTTGGCAATACATATATATCCATTTTAGGTATTTCCTGGCCTTTATATGTCACTTTCACCCTTATTTTTCCTTTGGGGTAGACTTTTTGCCCCGTATACATCTTCAAGACAATCTCTGTAGCTTTCAAGGGTATGTGTGAAAATAGCCGCTTGTAGTCTCTTTGATTTATGATTGTTAGAGCTGACCCTGTGTCCAATTCCATTTCCACTTGGACTCCGTCTATCTTGAGTGTAACCCAGATAGTCTGGTGATCCTCCATTTCGGTTACCTTATGTAGTTTCAGACAACCCAGCTCCTTGCTTCCGGAGTCTGTGTCACTTTTCTGTTCGTCTGAACCACTGTCCATCACCTGGTGTACCTTTTTGTACTTCTCCTGTGGAG
This sequence comes from Somniosus microcephalus, assembly GCF_052327205.1. Lineage (NCBI taxonomy): Eukaryota > Metazoa > Chordata > Chondrichthyes > Squaliformes > Somniosidae > Somniosus > Somniosus microcephalus. The sequence goes on along the minus strand of NC_141008.1, from coordinate 72,092,411 downwards.
ATTTCTTACTGTTGGTTTTCTTCCCAGACCTGCAGACTCTTGCTATGTGTTCTGCAAACTTGGTCCTTGAACCAACAATCTTTCTGGTCATGTGTTGTTCTGCCGCAGCGATAGCACTTCCCTGTTCCATAGGACATTTCCTTGGTGCCATATTCTTGTGGTCTCCGTTGTATCTCTGCAGCGCCCCTTGCAGCTGCTTCGTGTGATACTGCCATACTGAAAGCTTTGTCCAGCGTAAGGTCCTTTTCTGATAGAAGCCGTTTCTGGGTTCCTTCACTTTGTAGCCCACACACAAACTTGTCCCTTAACGTATCTGCTAGTCCCGCTCCAAACTGGCAGTGTTTCGATAGCTTGCGCAGTTCCGTTAGGTACTCAGCATTGCTTTCGTCTTTGTGTTGGTTCCTTTTATGGAACTTAAATCGTTCTGCTATCAGCAGCGGTGTGGGTTTTAAGTGGTCCTGTAGGATTTCTACTATGCTTTCAAAATTCTTGTTTACCGGCTTCTCTGGGGTTATTAGATTTCGCAGTAACCCATATGTTTTTGCACCCATGGAATTTAACAGAACCAGTGCTTTATTAGCATCTGGCACTTCATTCGCCCTGCAGTACACCTCAATACGTTCCACATATGTCGCCCAATCTTCGACTTCATTGTCGAATGTAGAGATACTGCCACTCTTCGGCATCCTTGGGTGTGCATTAACTATCACAAATGGCGCCTCCCGCGCTTCCCTTTCTTCTCCGCTGGCACAAAATGGCGTCTCCCGCGCTTTCCTTCCTTCCCGCGCTCGCCCTTCTTCTCCGCTGCGGCTTCTAAAAATGGCGTCTCCCGCGCTCTTCCTTCTTCTCCGCGGCTCAATGGCGTCTCCCGTGCTCTCCCTTCTTCTCCGTGGCTCAATGGCTTCTCCCCTTTCTTCGCCCCGCGGACCCTATTCAGCCCGTGAGCACTGGCTGTGCTCTGTGCATTCTTCTTTTTATATTTTTCGACGCCGCTCTGTCTAGAACCCGGCTGTTTCCTACCCTCTCTCTCTCCGGTTTGTTTTATTTTCCTCGACGCCACTCGGTGTTCAACCCCCGGCTGCGCCCTGCGCTCTTCACCCTCTGTCTTACCCCGTTGACGCTGCTCGGCTCTCTCTCCGCCGTCGGTCGGCTCCAGCCGCCGCTGCTCGGGAAGGGTCTGCGCTGGACCTGTTGTCGGTCTCTTACTGCTCGTTGTGGCTGGGGAGCCAAGCCCGGCTCTCCACAGCCTCCCCTGAGAAGTTGGATCTCTGCCTGACTGCTGGGTGGTTGCTCGTGGTCAACGCCCGTGTTCCTGGCCTTGACTATTTTTTTTATTTTTTTTTATGTAGCAGGTAGATTCGAATCGACACTCGTCGTTACTGTTGGATCCGTGGTTCAGTGGATATGCTATTATTAAATAATCACACGGATGCTGTACATTAACAAATAACAGGTCTTTACTGGAGGAGGGTAGTCTCTAGACTGGGGGTTCAGAGGCATGCGCAAAGCTTATATACCCATGTGGTCACTGCCGGTACTACAGTATACAGGAGCTGTAAAAGTAGTTCTGCCTTAAAGACACATACGCTACAGTACTCATTACAGATAGACCAGACTGTGTAAGGATGGAAGCTTTCTTTCCCCAAAGGACATTAGAGTCATGGAGCTGGATTTTGTCATTGGGGCGGGCTGGGGTCGTGTCATCCGCTTTTCGTGTTATCCACCCGATTCCAAATCGATGTGGGAGATTGATGCAATTTTCACATAATTGGGCAATTGAGTTCCAGCATGTGGGAACCCATGGCCTAATTAGTTTTTTCAGTCTGAAACTCGCCTCCAACGACATCATCATTGCTGCTGCATTTAAGGTCTGCAACAAGCCTTGCTTCTTCTGCAGACTGCCAACCTTTTGGCCTTTGCAGTGAGAGGGACCTGGAGACAGAATGAGCAGCGGGAGACCTAAGTCTGCTCCCAGGTTTGATGATGTCGCCCTGCAAGCTTTGGTGGAGGGAGCAAGAGCTAGTAAGGAGGTGCTCTTCCCTTCTTCAGGGAGGAAGAAGCCTCCCCAGCACACGAAGGCTGTGTAGGTCCAGGTGGCCCAGGAGGTGAACTCGTTGTCCCTCATCCGCAGAACCTGGCTTCAGTGCAGGAAGAGATTTCATGACCTTCTGCGCACTGGAAAAGTGAGTATGACTTTGCCATCACCCTCAATCTGATCCCCATTGCCTCTCCTCACCAGCACTCAGCTTTAGCAACCTCTTCCTCCACACCCCACTTGACACTGACATCCCTGCACCCTTACCCATTCCCTCTCTCTATGGTCACATTCACCTAACTATTCGACTATGCAGCCCTCACACTCCCTATCACTGTGATGCTATGAAAACAACTTACAAAACACAGGGAGGGCCCTTGGTCTTGTCAACTCATTCCATCTTTGTCCCCTTCTAAGCATCTATGCTATGGATTCTCTACACTCACTCCTTCATTCTCACTCAAACTCCACTTGTCTCCCTCATTGCAGGAAAAGAGAGCTCACAATAAGAGGGAAAGAGTGAGGACAGGAGGAGGGCCACCCTCAGTAGTCCACCTCACACCCTGGGAGGAGGTGGTCCTGGAGATCGTGGGAGTGGAGGACGATGCGCAAGTGGGTGACGGATAGACGGGTGCATCAGAGAAAGCTGGTGACAGAATAGTTTTTCATCTCTCTCATTGACATTGCATGAGTCGCTGATAATGATTCTGAAGCTCTAACAGATGGACTTATGATCATCTGCAAGATGCAATGTGCATGTAACCTTGGCATCACATCTCTGACTCTATGCTTTATTCCCCGACAGGACCATCGCAAGCACCTGTCCCCACGATCCAGGAGGAACAGCTTGAGTCTCCAGACTTCTCAGAGGAAGCTGCAACCTCTGAGAGCGCAACGTCAGCAGAATTCACCGCACCCAGCACCAGTGCAGACACTCACACCTCGGTGGGTCCATCGCGAGATAGAGTAGTGTTGTCACCTGGTGTATCACAGCTCACAAGTGAGCATCAGCAGATTGTGGAGACAGGGACAGCAGTGGAGAGTCCTCGTCGGAGGCCGCAGGACGCTCTCAGCTCGGCTCAGCTGCATGTCGACCCTCTGTCTCTGGGTCCATCCAGAAGATCAGTGGTGCTGGAACTCCAGGAACAGGTGCAGGAGTCTCTGGCAGGTTTTGTCTCCGGCAGGTTTTGTCTCCAGGGTCGCTGCGAGTGTGGAGCGACTGGAGGAGTCCATCGCGAACATGAGCAGAGCCTTTGTGGAGTCATTGGCGCATGAACGCAGCACCATGGAAAGGATGGCAACCTCCGCGGAAAGGCTGGCTACGGCCATGGAGGCAGTAAGTCGCTGGAGTGAGGAAAACATGGTGAGTGTTCAGAATAGACTGACATCTCTGGAGGAGCGATGGTCAGCTAATGAACAGAGACCAAGAGCTTCATGGAAATCCTTCTGAATAGGACTGCCAGTGCAGATACGGGTCCCCATGGCCCACCTGATGTGCAGAAAGGTGATCTCAAGCCACTTGCAAGCGCTGAGGGTGACCTGACGCATGAGAGGGAAGTTGGTGGCAGACATCAAGGAAGTGAGGGCTCCTCTCCAAGTGCTCACACTTCCATGCCACTGCAGAGCCCTTGGTCAGAGCCCCACCAGAGTCCCCATCCAACTGAGATCGGCGTCTCAACCCCTGCACAGCCGCAGGAGCAACAGACTGTTGACGAGCCCGCACAGGTTCGCAACCCCAGAGGACGCCCGCTAAAGGTGTCGAGACAGGAGCAGCAAGAAAGTGAGCAAGGGGCCTCCACATCTGCTGAAACCACAGGGGAAGCACCACATAGGAGCACTTGTAAGAGAAAGATACTGCACAAATAGTCACAAGGGTAGTCACTTGGGTGAAATGTTGTGTTTATTTTTTAAATGGCATCAGTTAGTTATTGCAAATTAAAATTCTGATGGCAACTGTTGCAGTTGTGGCGTGTGTCATTTCGCAAATGGGACTTCCACATTGAGGGCTTAGGATTACTTGCAATTGTTAATATGGTGGTCAGAGTGATAGGAATCCTCTGGTTCTTGGCCATTGTTGATGCTCTGGTAAGAAGCTGCGAGGCGAAAGTGCTTGATTGGCTAGGCTAAGCAAATCTGTTCAAGATGAGTGCGTTCCTTGCATCCCGGGCAGCAATGAGGTTGCGCGCTGGTGCCTTCTGGCCTGTGCAGCTTCAGGTGGGTGAGCATCAGCTTGGTGCTCATGTTGTTGCTGCTGCTGTTGGTGGTGCTGTTGTTCAGGGTTCTGCTGCTGCCGCGGCTGGTCTTCGTCCAAATCTGATGTCCAGGAGGAAAGGAAATAAATGGTTTCCATGCTTCTGGTATATGCCTCAGTTGAGGAAGCGCTCAGTCAAGATGGGGAGAGTGGTTTCCCAGGAGGTCACACTGGAGATGGGTGTTAGACTCCAAACTTCCACAGCTATGGTTATGCCTGCTAAAAGTTCCCCCAGACATGAGACAACAAAGTCCTGCCACCTGCAAATGATGACTGATCAAATCTGTTATTTAATGGTGGAGCTGCAGCTGATAGTCAGCAATCCAATTGTGTTCCCGCCAGGCTTCACCGTCGTGTTTCAGAGGAGACGTGAATCATGTGGGAAATGTGTTAAAATCGGAAAGGCCTCTCAAATGGGATTATAGAGGCAATTTAGTGGTTGTTAAGGGCCTTAAGGGCCTATCCCGCCTCTTGGAGGCGGGACGGAGACGGGATCAGAAACCACGCATTTGGGAAAATTGCTTGGAGGCGGGATGGAGGTGGGGTCGGGCCCACCCACCACTTTTTGCAATTTTAACACCACACGCCTCCATTCCCGCCTCCTCGGGCCTGGCAAAATCCAGCCCATACTGGATTTTCATTGGGCTGTGGAGTCGGGATTGGAGGCGTGTGGGGGGTTAAATTCCCGAAATCGGGGGTCCCGACCCCATCCCGCCCCCAACCTGCCTCCGTGCCAGTTTTAAAGGAGGTGGGTACCTGCCCCGCACTGGGACCCGCCTCCCCGAGGTGGGGAGGGGACTAGTGCCAATTAACTGCCTGTTAACAGGTAGTTAACAGGCAGTTTTTAGCCTAATCCCTATTTTCATTGTTGAAATGTGGGATTCCCGACGGCTCCAAACCACGCCAAGTTAGCGAGGCGGACCGTCGGGATGAAGGGCTTGGAGGGGTTGAGTGTCCGGTGTTCAGGTGAGTGATGGGTGCATGAGTGCAGAGGTAAGTGTGTTTGAACTGTGTAAAGTGTTTAAATAAGTTCTACTAACCTTTACTTACCTTTACAGCCTCCCTTCCTTCAGATCTCGGGAGTCCCTCATCTCACCGTCACAGAAAGCAAAATGGCCGCCAGCTGTCAAAATCTGCAGCCTCTGCTTTCTGTTCCAGGGAGATCTCTAAATCATCCTGAGAGGAAGGAATTAACCTGGAGTACAGATTGTCAGTGTTTGACAGCTTCAAACAGCTGTGAAACGCTGATATTTCATCTGTCAAAAGTTCTTGACAGATGAAATTTCAATCTGTGACGTCACCTGTTGCTGGGTGGCCCTTAATTGGCCTGCTGAGCCCGCTGGGTGGGCTCAACAAGGTCAATAAAGACTAAATCGCGTGGGTTGGCTAGATCCACGCTGCAAATCCAGCTTCTCCAACCTGTCCTTGTAGCTAAGATCCCCCATCCCCGGAACCATTCTGGTAAACTAGTTGGATTTTTACAACAATCCAACAGCTTCATGGTCACTTTTTATTGATACCAGCTTTTTATTAAAGTGAACTAAAATTCTCAGACTACCATAGTTAGATTTGAACTCCCGTTATCTAGATGACTAGTCTGTAAAATAACCATTACGCTACCATGCCCTTATTAGTCCCTAATTTGTTATTTTCATTCAGATTTAGATTGGTATCATGTAAATTTCTTAACTTGTGTTTTTTTTTAATGGTTTATGAAGATGAAATTTCAGTATCGGAAGTACAAGTGTAACACAGTGTGAGAAGCCTGAAGTGTGACAGCGTGAGAGACAGGAAGTAAGAATGGATCGGAAAAGCACACATACGTATAGTTTTAATATATGATAGGTAGCTGGATTGTTATGGATGCTATTAGGCACGTTACAACCTTCTGGACTTAACATTGAGTTCATCAATTTCGGAAAATAAATTGGCCCCTTTCTTTTTTTTCCTTGTTTCCTCACATGGTAGTTGTTAACGTCGCTGCCATCATCAACCACACATCATCTAGAGCCATCTTTTGTTTCTTAACTTGTCCCATTACCTTTTGCCTTACACCATCATCCCTTTGTCAGTCAATCTCTCCTGCCTTCCATCCAATCACAGACCTTCCCTTTGTTCTTTCCTCCCCTCCTCCCTGCCTCTGCTTAAAAGTCCCTCCTCCCGAACCTTTTCCAGTTCTGACGAAGGGTTCGACATGAAACGTTAACTCTGTTTCTCCTCTCCTCGACGCTGCCTGACCTGCTGAGTGTTTCCAGCACTTTCTGTTGTTATTTCAGATTTCCAGCATCCGCAGTATTTTGCTATTGTAGATATAGATGCTGTTTTGGTAAAGAGGCGACTACAGTGTGTCTTTTATTACATAATTCAAGTACCTATTATCTTAATATTTTCATTTAGTTTTGCATTCCATGCCCCAGTGGTTTGATGGAGCTTCTGCCTGTACAGATGGTGCTTTAGTATTTCATTATTTTGCATAAGCAGCAAAGAGCCTCGCTAAATGAGCATGTACCTGCATTCTGGTTGCTATGAGAAACATTTAAAACACAGCCTCTTGATTACTAAGACCACCACAGCAATAGTAAGAGCATAATCAAATTTGTTACTGAGAACACTTTTAAGTCAAAGAACTAGTCGGCGCTCTTCTCACAGCCCAGTGCCTGCTGATTTTACACAGCTAATGCTGCAGTCATATCCTAATCAGCTTACCCAATTGCATGCTGTCTTTAACAAAGGCCTACAGAGCAATTCTACATGATTCCTTAATAGTCTAATTGCACCTGCGCTGTTTTGCAGTTAAATTGATTTAAATGTGGATTATTTGACCTATACAGCAATTTTCTGCTTCACTTCTGTAAGGAACATTATCACTTTGCTGTTCAGATTTTTAATGCTCCATGTAGCCCTCCAGGCCTCTAAAATGGAGTAAAGCACAATTATGCGCAGATGAAAAATGTTTCCTTGCTTTGAAGGTTTTGTGATTTTCATGGATATTAAAAAACTAATGGAATTCAAAAATTAGCTTACAGTGGAGATATTTAATGCAGTGTAATACATATTAACTATTTGAGCACTGAATTACACACACCAACTAATTTGGTAAAACAATTCCCGTGATGATACTCACATTGAGTTATGCTGTTGCAACGTGGGCGGAGGTGCTAAGGTGTAGGGAGGAGCTGGTTCATATCGCCACTGAGAGGATTTTGAAAGAAGATTGCAAGAAATTTCCACTATGGGCAGCTGCTGGGTGCCCGAATGGCTCAGCATACCTGAGGAGAGGATCCCACGACCGTCCGGTCCTGAACCAACTGTATGGCACAGGTGCACTCCCGGCAGAGGCTCACCAGGTGGCTGGACCTTGCACTGGAAAGCAGGGCGAGAAACACGAGTGCAGCTGTAGACCTGCACTCCTGGCCGTCAGCGTTGCATCTAGTTAGTGGCTGTTGCTGAAGAGGATGCTTGACGGAAGGTGGTGACACAATGCAAACAGCATTGTTCCTGGCTGCAGTACAAAAACTGAAAGACCTCAGTGGTGTACCAAGGAAGGAGAACGCATTGAAACCTTATTTTAATGCAGTATCTTCGACATCACTGACATGACCAGGGCCCTCCCATCCATACAAGTCCTAGAAGCTTCACAGGGGAAGATACTGCTGTATAGAAACATAGAAACATACATAGAAGATAGGAGCAGGAGTAGGCCATTCGGCCCTTCGAGCCTGCTCCGCCATTCAACGAGATCATGGCTGATCATCCAAACCCTAGCACCCGGTCCCTACACCGACAGCCATCCCACCCAAGCCCTATCCCCGTAACCCCACGTATTTAATCCCCCCTAACACTAAGGGCCAATTTTTTTATCATGGCCAATCAACCTAACCCACACATCTTTGGACTGTGGGAGGAAACCGGAGCACCCGGAGGAAACCCACGCAAACACGGGGCGAATGTGCAAACTCCACACAGACAGTCACCCGAGGCCGGATTTCAACCCGGGTCCCTGGCGCTGTGAGGCAACAGTGCTAACCACTATGCCACCGTGCTGCCATAGAAGCAGGAGTAGGCCATTCAGCCCCTCAAGCCTGCTCCGCCATCCAATGAGATCATAACTGATCATCCAAATTCAGTACCCTGTCCCTGCCTTCTCCCCATATCCCTTGATCCCTTTAGCTTTAAGAAATATATCTAACTCCTTCTTGAATATATTTAATGAATTGGCCTCCACTGCCTCCTGTGGTAGAGAATTCCACAGGTTCACCACTCTCTGGGTGAAGAAATACCTCCTCATCTCAGTCCTGATTCTGGACTCCCCCGCCATCGGGAACATCCTTCCTGCATCTAGTCTGTCTAGTCCTGTTAGAATTTTATAACTTTCAATGAGATCCCCTCTCATTCTTCTAAACTCCAGCAAATATAAGCTCAATTGACCCAACCTCTCCTCATACGTCATTCCTGCCATCCCAGGTATCAGTCTGGTGAATCTTCGTTGCACTCCCTCCATGGCAAGAACATCCTTCCTCAGATAAGGCGACCAAAACTGCACACAATACTCAAGGTGTGGTCTCACCAAGGCCCTATACAACTGCAGCAAGACAGCCTTGCTCCTGTACGCGAATCCTCTCGCTATGAAGGCCAACATACCATTTGCCTTCTTAACCGCCTACTGCACCTGCATGCTTACCTTCAGCGACTGGTGCACAAGGACACCCAGGTCTCATTGCACTTCCCCTTCTCCCAATCTATTGCCATTCAGATAATAATCTGCCTTCCTGTTTTTGCCACCAAAGTGGATAACCTCGCATTTATCCACATTATACTGCATCTGCCATGCATCTGCCCAATCACCCAACCTGTCCAAATCATACTGGACTTTCTCTGCATCCTCCTCACAGCACACACGGCCACCCAGCTTTGTGTCGTCTGCAAACCTGGAGATATTACATCTAGTTCCCTCGTCTAGATCATTAATATATATTGTGAATAGCTGGGGTCCTAGCACCGATCCCTGCGGTACCCCACTAGTCACTGCTGGCCACTCGGAAAAAGACCCGTTTATTCCAACTGTTTGCTTCCTGTCAGCCAACCAGTTTTCTATCCAAGACAGTACCCCCAAACCCATGTGCTTTAACTTTGCACGCTAATCTCTTATGCGGGACCTTATCGAAAGCCTTCTCACTTGCCAACCAACAGCTGCTTTCCTGACATTCTGAACTGCTTTTCTCCCTGATAAATCCTTTCGTCTATTAAAGCTGCACAGTGGATATCCTTTCCAGAGTACTCACGATGAACTAATGGGCAGCAGAAAAAGCAGAAACCAGCTCCCTGCACATTCAGGTTCTGTCCATGCTCAATGGATGAACACATCAATACAGATCTCAGAGATCTTAAAGGCCGCTTTCAGAACCTGAATAATTGCTATAACCGTTGAAGAATATGCCTCGGTGCTTTCAGCTAATGGCTGATGTGGAGAAGGCCACAGCCTGCATATGTGGGCCCCAACATGCCTCCCTGTATCCTCTGGGGAATGCTTATTTCCCATGTGCTACAGGGAGCAAAAGGGGATAGAAACCTGAGAATGCCACATTAGAAATTGAGAAGCTAATGTGAGGATGTAAAGGCAAAGAGCTGGAGTGTATGATTAGAAGATTTAGAAACCACAACCTAAATGCAAGCTAAGGAGTCATTGCTTTACATTGCATTCTTGCAGAATAAACAACAGCCAATTGTAGTAAACCATAAACCTGTCGATGACTTTCTAGTTAGGGATGGAATAGAAAAGTTTTGGCACATGACAAACATTCTAAATTAATTTAGGGAACGGACAATTGCAAAAAGTCAAAAAACTTAGGAATTAGATGCAGACATTTGGCAACATTAACAGTCTGTGGGTAACAGAGGGGCTATTTTGGGGAAGTACTCACACTATAATTAAAACAAACCCTGTACAGAACATATGCTACCATAAAAGTAGGAATTTTAGACTTGGGTCTGTATTGGAAGAGTCAAAACACATTGGGCTGAACTTTGCTAGTGCTCAGAGATCGCCTCTGTCATCTCAACCTCACCTGCCATCTATTCCATCAGCATCGTTGCCCTTGAAAATATCTCACCTTGGTCCTCAGAATCCCACCAAGATCAGCCCCAACACCAGCATCACCAGGCACACCAGCAGCACCAACAACAACACCAGCCTTCTCTGCAATCAACTGATGCTGCACAGGACACAGGGCATCAGCACCCGACCACATTACTGCCCAGGATGCCAGGGATGGCCTCACCATAGCCAGATTTACTTCACTTGACGCTGTACACTCTGGATGCCACATGATGCGCCAGGTTGGCACCATCCCACACCAACACCATAAAGCATCCCTACAATGCTCAAACCATTCCTTTCACACTCATCACCATTGCAGGGTGGGGGGGGGGGGTACCCTTATGTCTCACCATTCACTACAACTCACTATGCCACTTCCAAAGGTGCACACAAATCTGTCCAAGAACGCAAAGTGCTGAAAATAAAGGTTTCAATGTTTGACAGCACATTACCAGAAACTTCACATGAACATTGGCTAAACCACCTAAGTGCCTACTCTTGTGTGTTGTTATTGGTATGCTTGTAGTAGGATGAGGGTGAGTGTGAGGGGTGGCTAGTGAAATGGGGAAGTGATAATGTAGATAGAGAGGGATGGGTGGAGGTGCAAGGTAAGTTGGTGTGAGTAAGGATATACAGGAGTAGGGTAGGGAAGGCAGAGTGATGGGGATGTGATGAGAGGCACAGCAGGATCAGGTTGAGTGTGGCTTTGCAGTAACAATTCGTGATCTACTGAGATCATTGAAAGGTTTGCGCCACTGCAGCCTGGTTCTCCTGACGACATCCCTGCTTGTGTCCTCCTGTGCAATGAGCAACCAGGCTGCGTTGATCTCCTGGGGAGGTCTCTTCCACCCAGTGGAAGGGAAGAGAACCTCCCTGCCTGCTGTGAGTCCCTCCACCTTTGTGCAGTGCTTGTCAGTGTTTGCAGCACCTCAATGCTGTAAAACACTGACAGCACAACTGTCAAAATCAATTTGGACATGGCCCCTTTAAGGAAAACGGCTGATGCCGCGTCAGCTAATGACGTCATCACACCTGCTTCCTTTTAGTTGGCCGGGAACCTCGCAGGGCAGGCTTTAGAAGCCCTATTGACCTAAAATCACTTGGAGAGTGTGGGCTGGAGCAGTCAGCGGGCTGGGACCGCGACATCGACCCCGGCCGCCCCGGACCCACCTCGGTCGGCGAAATCGCGGCCATCATTTCTGGCCATTGGAGCAGATTTTCCAGCCCCCTCCCCCCCTCTTGCCAAGCTGCTGGATAGGTGGCGCCGACCCTAAAGCCGCGATTTCGCCGACCGAGGTGGGTCCGGGGCGGCCGGGGTCGATGTCGCGGTCCCAGCCCGCTGCCTGCTCCAGCCCGCACTCTCCAAGTGATTTTAGGTCAATAGGGCTTGTTAAAACTGATATTGATAGATTTTTGTTAGGTGAGGGTATTAAGGGTTAAGGAGCAAAGGCGGGTAAATTGAGTTGAGGTACAGATCAGCCTTGATCCAATTGAATGGCTTAACAAGCCCTATTGATGTAAAATCACTTGGAGAGCCTTGTCTATGCAACCTCTCCTCATAATTTAACCCTTTCAGCCCTTGTATCATTCTGGTGAATCTGCACTGCACCCCCACCAATCCTTCCTGAGCTGTGGAGCCCAGGACTGAACGCAGTGTCCAGGTGCTGTCTATCCAGGGTTTTATACAACTGTAGCAGAACATGCACCCTTTGTATTCCAGCCCCCGAGAGATAAAGGCTAACATTCCATTGGCCTTTTTAATTATTTTTTGCGCCAGTCCACTAGCTTTTAGCGATTTCTGTACATGGACCCCTAAATCTCCCTGCTCCTCCACTATTCCTAGCTTCCTACCATTTAGAAAATACTCTGATCCATCTTTCTTAGGTCCAGAGTGAATGACCTCACACTTTCCAACACTGAACTCCATCTGCCACAGTTTTTTTCCCACTCACTTAAACTAAAAATGTCCCTTTGCAACTTTCTGCTCCCTTATACTTTGCTACCTAACTTAGTGTTGAATATACAGCTCTCTATTCCATCGTCTGAAAAGCTACGGCCTCAGTACAGATCCGTGTGGGCTCCAATAGGCACATCCTGCCAATCTGTCAACATACTCAATATCCCTACTCTTTGTCTCTCACTCGGAACCAATTCCCTACTCATGTCAATAGGTTGCCTCCAATTTTATGCACTTTCATTTTTGCTAACAGTCCAAAAACATAGCCAGAAAATAAACTTTTTCTTAATGCCTCTGCATGAGCAAAACATTACTTGAATTACCAGGGAGCTGACAGAGGCAACTGGCTCAGCTGAAATGGTAGCTACCCCGACCCATACTTGTTAGAATGATTGACACTTTCTTATTAAGCAACCCAAGGCAGCATCTGCGGGTCCTGTACGTACATTCCTTGCTTCAGGAATGTGTGTTTACAGGGAGCAACAGAGGGGGAGGTCAGAGAAGCAGCTTTAGCAAAGGTCTAGCTGTGAAGGTTAAAAACTAATGAGCAGGAAAAAGAAATCAGAATGGGAATGACTGAAGAGAAAAAAACAAAGTTTCTGGATATATGTGAGACAGTCTGTCTGAGACACAATGTGAGCAAGGCAGTGTTAAGACAACAGAGATCCATGCACTCTAATTGCTTTGCTGCTGTCAAAGTGTGTGTTTGTGTATGGGGGAGGGAGGGGTATCACTTGACGTGCTACTGATGCCACATTGCTAGTAAGAATCATTTTTCAAATCAATTATTAACTCAAACCATAACCTTTTAAACAAAGGAAAACTTAAGGGCCGGCTTCAACTCCTGAGTCAAAAATGGCAGGACCGGACGGCAATCCCATGTGAGAGTATGAGTCGGATTTTAACTGCTGGGCCTCATTTGAATCCCACCTGTCAGCTGGAGGAAAACGGCTGCTGGGCGGTGGGGAAGGTAAAAAATCGGGCAGCCTTGTATCTTTGTATGAAGGATGGCATCGGTAAGGTCAGACCAAGAAGAGGGTGTTTGCAGGGAAGGCAGGGGAGCAGGACGACTAATAACTTACCCAAGCGGACTTTCACTCGCTTCCCAACAGGTTTACTTGGTGGGGCAGCCACAGAGGTGCCCAGCTCAGGAGCCGGTTAAAATTCCATCAGGGTCCCATGTATCCAATTTGCATTTATTATTGACACTTTCGCCAAAGACCAGCAAGAGCTGATTCACCGCCAAGACCAGTAGAAGCCTCATCCATCGCCAAGACCAGCAGCAGCATCATCTATCACCAAGACCAGCAGGAGCCTCATCTATTGCCAAGACCAGCAGGAGCCTCATCCATTGCCAAGACCAGCAGAAGCCTCATCTATCGCCAAGACCAGCAGAAGCCTCATCCATCGCCATGACCAGCAGAAGCCTCATCCATCGCCAAGACCAGCAGAAGCCTCATTCATCACCAAGACCAGCAGAAGCCTCATCCATCTCCAAGACCAGCAGAAGCCTCATCCATTGCCAAGACCAGCAGAAGCTCATCCACCACCAAGACCAGTAGAAGCTCATCCACTGCCATGACCAGCAGAAGCTCATCCACCGCCAAGACCAGCAGAAGCCTCATCCATCGCCAAGACCAGCAGAAGCCTCATTCATTGCCAACACCAGCAGAAGCCTCATCCATTGCCAAGACCAGCAGGAGCTCACCCACCGCCAAGACCAGCAGAAGCCTCATCCATCGCCAAGACCAGCAGAAGCCTCATTCATTGCCAAGACCAGCAGGAGCTCATCCATCGCCAAGACCAGCAGAAGCCTCATCCATTGCCAAGACCAGCAGGAGCTCACCCACCGCCAAGACCAGCAGAAGCCTCATCCATTGCCAAGACCAGCAGGAGCTCACCCACCGCCAAGACCAGCAGAAGCCTCATCCATCGCCAAGACCAGCAGAAGCCTCATCCATCACCAAGACCAGCAGAAGCCTCATCCATCGCCAAGACCAGCAGGTCAGTGAAAACGGAATGAGAAATGGCGCCATTCCCTTTCAACTGCACCGCCGCTCTGTTCTTGCCAACTGGGGAGATTAAGTACGCACTTAAATTCGAATCCAGAAAACCATGATTGCATTTAGTTAATCATTCAGGTCAATCTTCCATTGCTCTATGATAACAGGGGAATGGAAATATGGGTGAGGATTGGTAACACTGATTCCGTGCCCATTTTGCACTGCCCAACCCCTTAGGAATACTGATGCCAATGTACTTCAGCGTTTTTCATGAGAAGTATGCTGGGTGTAAGTGCTGCCTGTAAATAAACAGCCGTCCAACATTTTGAAAAGCTTAATGGTAATGCCGACTTCTCTTAAAGCTGTAGTCCCCACTGTGGCAGGTCAGAACAACCTGATTTGGAAAGGGTTGTGTGCCAGTGGTTTTCCATTTGTTTGCTGTTCAGAAACTTTGCAAGGGTCTACTGTTTAATTTGCATCTCTTTTTATGCTCTGGCTTTGAAAGTGTGAGCATGGATTTCCCCATGGGAATCCCAGTGTATTTATGTTTCTTGGAGGAAGAAGAGGATGAGCAAAGGACGGATGGCCAGCAGGTCAAGTTGCAACACCATTAACTCCCTCAAGTTGCATATATTGAGTGAGGCTATTGTACCTAAATATGCCTACAGAACAGTGCTGTGTTTCAGCAGAGAGTATAGGACAGAGTTGTGCGATATGCTTGCAGCCACGTATTAGGATCCTGCCAGGCACCCACAGGGAACATCACCCCATCTGCTAGTCTGCCGGCCGTACATGAATACACTTGATACATGGTTTGTAAAAGCCAGCCAAATGATCCCTGCCCCATTAGACAATCAGCAACAAGACTGCACTGATTGGATTCCATCAAGTTCAGGACCATTATCCAAGACAATGCCAAGAACACTCTCTGAACACATAACTACTTAAGTGCTACCAAATATTTATTCCCTACAAATGATTTGTTTGTGTGTCTCTACTGCTGTGTATCATTGCATTTCCCTTTTTTCAAATTTACTGCTACTTCCTCAGTGGCTATGCTTAGTGAGGTGGCATGCAGAGTTTAAGTTTGATCAGACAGACAGTGCCATGGAGAGAATTGAGTCGGTGGCTTGGGAGCAGAGTTTGTGGCGGGCACCAAAGACAACGGCTTTGGTCTTCCCGATATTTAGTTGGAGGACATTTCTGCTCATCCAGTACTGGATGTCGGACAAGCAGTCTGACAAATCAGAGACAGTGGAGGGGTCGAGAGTTGTATATAAGGACTTTCAAAAGGCATTTGATAAAGTACCTCATAACAGACTTATTCGGAAAATAGAAGCACGTAGTATTAAAGAGACGGTGGTAACTTGGGTATGAAATTGGCTAAGGGATAGCAGTGGTGAACGGATGTTTTTCTGACTGGAGAGAAGTATGCAGTGGGGTCCCCCAGGAGTCGGTATTCAGACCATTGCTTTTCTTGTTTCATATAAATGACCTGGACTTTGGTATAGGGAGTACAATTTCAAAGTTTGCGAACAAAACAAAACTTGGCAATGCAGTTAACAGTGAACATGGTAGCAGCAGACATCAGGAGGACGTAGACTGGTGAAATGGGCAGACACATGGCAGATGCAATTTAATGTGGTTAAGTGTGAAGTGATGCACATTGAGAGAAACAGCATGGAGAGGCGGTATAATCTAAATGGTGCTATTTTGAGGGGGCTGCAAGAACAGAGGGATCTGGGGGGGGCCATGTTCACAAATCTTTGAAGGTGGCAGGGCAAGTTGAGAAGGCGGTTAAGAGAGTGTATGGGATACTTTGTAAATAGGGGCATTGAATACAAAAACAAGGAAGTCGTGCTAAACCTTTACAAATCTCTGGTTAGGCTTCAGTTGGAGTACAATTCTGGGCACCACCCTTTAGGAAGAATGTCAAGGCCCTGGAGAGGATATGGGGAAGGTTTACCAGGATGATACCAGGAATGAGGGAGTTCAGTTATGTGGAGAGATTGGAGAAGCTGAGATTGCTCTCCTTAGAGGAGAGAAGGTTAAGGGGAGATTTAATAAGGGTGTTCAGAATTAGGAGGGCTTTTGATAGAGCAAGAAGGAAAACTATTTCCTCTGGCAACTGGGTTGGTAACCAGAGGTCGTAGATTTAAAATAATTGGCAAAAGAACTAGAAAGGAAATGAGAAGAAATTTCTTCACACAGAGGGTTGTTAAGATCTGGAACACACTACATGAAAGGGTGGAATGAGATTCCATAGGAACTTCTAAAAGGCAATTGGACATGATAGGCAGGAATGAGGCCATGGGAAGATTTGAAAACAAGGATGAGAATTTTTTTAATCGAGACGTTGCCGGAGCGGGAGCCAGTGTAGGTCAGCGAGCACAGGGGTGATGGGTGAACGGGACTGAGAAGTGGCAGTGAATTACACTCTAAAGCAAAATACTGCGGATGCTGGAAATCTGGAATAAAAACAGAAAATGCTGGAAACACTCAGCAGGTCAGGCAGCATCTGTGAAGAGAAACTGCCAGTTCTCTTTCAAGAATGTCCTTGGCATCAACAACACTCACTGCTGGGTTCATAAGATACACTACAGGACTGAGTAATACATGAAACTTTGAATGACCTCTTGCTGCAGGGAAAAGTTAAAGTCATACAGATAAGAAAAATTCCAACTTTGTTTCCATTTCTCTACTGAGTTAGCTGAACTCAGCCATGGCACTAGTCAAAGCATTACAATTGGCTGCAGTGCCACCGGATTCCCTCTGATAGTTATTCAGCAGCCCTTGGTGGAAGGAAAGAAAGGCTGGCATTTATACAGTACCTTTCACAACCTCAGGATGTCCCAAAGTGCTTTTTTGAAGTGTAGTCACTGTTGCAATGTAGGAAACGCAGCAGCCAATTTGTGCACCGCATGGTCCCACAAACAGCAATGTGATAATGATCAGATAATCTGCTGTTAGGTGTTGGTTGAGGGATAAATATTGGCCGGGATACTGGGGAGAACTGCACCACTCTTCTATCGGTATAGTGGATCTTTTACGCCCACGTTTAACATCTCACCTGAAAGGCGGCACCTCCAACAGTGCGGCACTTCCTCAGTACTGCATGGAGTATCAGCCTAGAGTGTGTGCTCAAGTCCCGTGGAGTGGGACGTGAACCCACAACTTCCTGACTCATAGAAACATAGAAACATAGAAGATAGGAGCAGGAGTAGGCCATTCGGCCCCTCGAGCCTGCTCCGCCATTCAATGAGATCATGGCTGATCATCCAAATTCAGTACCCTGTCCCTGCCTTCTCTCCATATCCCTTGATCCCTTTAGCCTCAAGAAATATATCCAACTCTTTCTTGAATATATTTAATGAACTGGCCTCCACCGCCCTCTGTGGCAGAGAATTCCACAGGTTCACCACTCTCTGGGTGAAGAAATTCCTCCTCATTTCAGTCCTAAATGGCTTACTCCTTATCCTTAGACTATGACCCCTGGTTCTGGACTCCCCGGCCATCAGAAACATCCTTCCTGCATCTAGTCTGTCCAGACCTGACAGAATTTTGTAGGTTTCGATGAGATCCCCGCTCAATCTTCTCGACTCCAGTGAGTATAAGCCCAATCGACACAATCTCTCCTCGTATGTCATTCCTGCCATCCCAGGTATCAGCCTGGTGAATCTTTGCTGCACTCCTTCCATGGCAAGAACGTCCTTCCTCAGGTAAGGTGACCAAAACTGCACACAATACTCAAGGTGCGGTCTCACCAAGGCCCTGTACAACTGCAGCAAGACATCCCGAGGTGAGCGTGCTACCACTGAGCCACAGCTGACACCTAAGTGTATATGTGTCGATTCTCGGTGAGGACAGAATGGGGCAAGGCTGGGATTTTCTCCACAGTCGGGTAGTCTGCCGACACTGTCAAGGTTTACACGTGAATTATGATCAAGTTGCTAAAGGGCGACAATCACCCATGGAAGCCATACTCAGTAATGGAGTCGATGCTTTCAGGAGCAGAAGGAAGACAACTTTGAGGGGAAATAAAAACATATTTTGCCTTGATATTAATAACGAATTTAAAATATTCTCTGACAAATAAAGCATTCCTGCATCAGAATGGTCTGTGTTTTCTAAAATGTTAACCCTGAACTTAAGGAGCCATGGAGACGTCTCATTCATAGTCGCTTTATCAAATCATAACACTAATGGATTGAGAAGATATTTCAGCTTATTACAGCATTGAAAATCATTTGTGTAACAACACTGATTCATCACCATGTCATTCACACTCACTCAGATCCCAGAACCAGATGTTTTATGTATTTTAGCTCATCATTTGCAACAATAGGATTGTGTGTTTACCCGGCTGACCTACTGTAACTGTCAGTGTGGTGTATGTAACCTGTTCCACCTTAAGAGAACTTAAGCCTGTTCCACCTTAAGAGATGTACTACTTTCTCTGGCTGCTGTATACGTAATACCGGTGGTGACCACCGGTATATAAGCACTGTGTAGTAAGGTGTATTTCAGATAGTCCTGACCTCCAACCAGTAAAGACCTGTTGAACTTTAATCTTGTAGCCTGTGTGTTATTAATTACAACTAGAACACACAGACTTTACAGTGGCGACGAGTCAGATTCTTACCCTGCGGCAGTTATATCCACGGCGGCTTCGTCCACTGAACGGACGTCGAAGAGAGGTTTCCACCCTCATCACCCTGCTGGAAGACACGTCGCGCGGCAGACATCGAGAAACCAGAGTGCAGAAGACACCCTGAACTCGAAGCCTCCATCAGCGGCTGTCAGCTATCTTCTTTCTACCTCGGTAGTGGGTAAGCCGGGCAGCGACATGAACAGAAAATCGGCCACGTTGGCTGTACAGACGGGGAGGGAAGACGGAGGAATAAGGGCGGTGAGATCGATTGCGACCGGAGATAAGGGCCGGGCTGCATTCGGGCCGAAAGGCGCAGCGCGGGGACATCGATCGCGGCTGGTGATAAGGGCCCGGCCACATTCGGGCTAAAAAGGCGCAGCATCTGGGGGCAACTGAAGGCGCGAGAGCCGCGGTGAAGCGGAGACAGCGTCGGGGGAAGGGTGAACACCGCCAAGCGCGGGAAAACCGCCATTTTGTAGGCGGAGGATGAAGAAAAGAGCGCGGAAGCCGCCATCTTGGATAAAAATAAAAATAAATTAAATTGCAACGATGCCTAAACATGGGAACATTAATACCTTTGATAGCGACATCGAAGATTGGGCTATGTATGTAGAACGCATACAAAATTATTGTAAAGCAAATAAAATCCCAGATGCAGAGAAAGCACTAACATTATTAAACTTAATGGGTGCGAAGACATACAGGCAATTGAAACACCTTGTATCACCAGATGAACCGGCGGATAAGACGTTCGAGGAGATTGTTACTGCCCTGAAAAATCACCTAAACCCCACGCCGCTGATGCTAGCGGAACGATTTAAATTTTACAGCAGAAGGCAGCTGAAGGATGAAAGCAATGCTGAATATTTAATGGAATTGCGTAAGCTAGCAAAGTACTGTCAATTCGGAACGAGATTGACAGAGGCGCTACGAGATAAATTTGTGTGTGGCTTATTAAAAGAAGATACACAAAAGCGATTGCTCGAGGAGAATGAGCTGACGCTTGAGAAAGCGGTCACTATGGCAGCAGCACATGAAGCCGCAGCGAGAGGCACGGCAGTAATAAAGCTACGGTCACCGGAACTCAGTACAAATAAATTGGGTTTGAGTGCTGTAAAATGTTATCGTTGCGGAAAGACAACGCACGATCAGAACCAGTGTTCGTTTAAAAACCAAGAATGCAGAACGTGTGGCAGGCTTGGCCACATAGCTAAAGTATGCCGGTCAGGAAAGAAGACCAGCAACAAAAAGTCACCGCAAGGAAAATACATAAAGGTACACAAGGTGACAAAGAACAGTTCGACCGAACAGAAGTCAGATTCAGACGCTAGCAGTAATGAACTGGGTAGCTTAAGAGTACACAACGTTGGTAAGGATGCAGATCTACAGACAATTTGGGTCACCCTTCAGATAGCAGGAGTCCAAGTAAAGATGGAATTGGACACTGGATCGGCATTGACGGTCATGAATAAGAAAGATTACAAAAGGTTATTCCCCTACGGGATACGGAGATTATATTGAAAACCTACACGGGGCAAAGAGTGTACCCCGTCGGGAAGATAGAGGTAAAAGTGGTCCACAAGGGCGAAGAAAGCCAAGTAATGGACTTATATGTGCTACCTGAAGGAGGTCCACCACTACTGGGACGGGAGTGGATTAGGAAAATGAATATGGACTGGCACTCCTTGAAGGCACTAACGGTAGATTCCGGGGAAACAGATGTCAAACCGAAACGATTGTCCAGAATATTGGATGATGCTAAAGAGGTGTTCCAGCAGGGACTGGGAACACTGAGAGGAATTACGGCAAACATCAAGATTGATGAACATGCACAACCAAAATTTTTTAAAGCCAGACCGGTACCCTATGCAATACGACCTACTGTAGAAGCGGAACTGGAAGCGCTAGAACGTTCAGGTGTACTGTCTAAGGTAGATTGGAGTGAGTGGGCTACGCCCATTGTTCCCGTTATGAAACGGCCTTCGAGCAACAAGCCAGGAGAACCAGGGAAGGTTCGCATCTGTGGAGATTTCAAAATCACCGTTAATCCGGTGCTTCACACGGTGCAGTATCCGCTTCCGCGGATTGAGGATATTTTTGCTTCGTTGTCTGGAGGGAAACACTTCACCAAGATAGACCTGGTGCAGGCGTACTTGCAGATGGAGGTAGAAGAAGAGTCACGCCAATACCTCACGATCAACATGCATCGAGGTTTGTACCGGTATAATAGACTGGTTTTTGGAGTGGCATCGGCTCCAGCAATTTGGTAGAGGGCCATGGAGCAGGTATTACAGGGAATTCCAGGCACACAATGTTACCTGGACGATATTCTGATTACAGGTGATGGTGATGAAGAACACCTTGCAAACTTGGAACTGGTGCTCAACAGACTGAAAGAGTATGGACTTAGAGTTAATCGGCAGAAATGCGAGTTCTTCCAGAAGCGGATCTCGTACTGTGGTCATGTCATTGACCGGGAGGGGCTTCATAAGTCTCCTGACAAGATAGAGGCAGTTGTAAAGGCTCCCGCTCCGGATAATGTCTCTCAGTTGAGGTCGTTTCTAGGATTGATGAACTATCACCATAAATTTCTACCAAATCTATCTATGGTACTGCACCCGCTAAACGCTCTTTTACAGAAGGGGGTACCATGGGAATGGAGCGAAAACTGTAAGAAGGCATTTCGCAAAAGCAAAGAATTGATCACCTCAGAGGAAGTGTTGGCTCACTTCAACCCGACACTGCCTATTCGGTTGGCTTGTGATGCTTCTCCATATGGTATTGGGGCAGTACTCTCACACAAGTTGCCAAATGGCACGGAAAGGCCAGTCGCGTTTGCATCCAGATCATTGACCTCCGCTGAGCGCAACTATGCTCAGATCGATAGGGAGGCTCTCAGCCTTGTATGGGGAGTGAAGAAGTTTAATCATTACCTGCAGGGCCAAAAATTCACACTTCTGACAGACCATCAGCCGTTGGTATCCATTTTTAACCCTAAGAAGGGTGTTTCAGTGATGACAGCACAGCGTCTCCAAAGATGGTCCCTTTTCCTAGGGGCACATCAATATCAAATAGAATTCAAAGGTACGAAGCAGCATGGCAATGCTGATGGGCTGTCACGCCTGCCACTACCTGAAGAAGAAGAAATGACGAAAGTTGACCCTGTTGAGTTATTTCATTCGACCATCATCGAGTGTTTACCAGTCACCAATGCAAGTATTGAAAGAGAAACCAGGAACGACCCGACACTGTCCAGAGTCTACGAGGTGACAGTGAAAGGATGGCCAACACGTGGTGATCCTCTGTTACCGGCATTCTTGGCAAGGCGAGACCAGCTGTCCGTCTGCCATGGTACTTTGATGTACGGGACAAGAGTGATTATTCCTCCCAAGTTAAGGGAAAGAGTTCTAAAAGAACTGCATGAAGGTCATCTGGGGGGAGTTAAGATGAAAAGTCTTGCTAGGGCTTATGTATGGTGGCCGGGTATTGACCAACAGATAGAGGAGTTGACGAAAAGCTGCGCTGGGTGCCAAAAAGTGCAAAATGCACCTCCGATCGCACCACTACACCCATGGGAATGGCCTTCAGCCCCATGGCAACACGTACATATTGACTTTGCTGGTCCATTCATGGACTCCATGTTCCTAATTGCGGTGGAAGCAGATTCCAAATGGCCAGAATTGATCAAGATGAATACCACTACTTCAGAAAAGACAATTGCGGTGTTAAGAACAATATTCGCAAGGAACGGATTGCCAGAACAGATCTGTTCGGACAACGGACCTCAGTTCGTGTCGGAAGAATTCCAAAAATTCTTAAAGAAGAATGGGGTGAAACATTATACCTCTGCCCCATATCACCCGGCGACAAACGGGTTGGCCGAGAGATTTGTCCAAACATTCAAAAAGGCAATAAAGGCCATGAACGATGATCAGATTCCGCTACAGCACAAGGTGGACAATTTCCTAATGGCGTATCGAAACGCCGCTCATGCAGTGACTAACCAAAGTCCTGCCATGATGTTTTATAACAGGAGGTTGTGGTCCAGGTTGGACTTGTTAAAACCAAATGTGCGGAGGGAAGTGGAAAACAAACAGTTCCGGCATATTATTAACAAGTCCACTCGAAGTTTCGAAGTAGGACAACCAGTGTTGGCAAGGGGCTATGGAAACGAAAAATGGCAGCCCGGAACAATTCAGGCCAGACAAGGACCTCTGATGTACACAGTAGATATTGGTAACAATGTGATAAGGCATCATGCGGATCAACTGGTAGAATCAAGAGCAAGAGTCGAACCCATGGTTGCGACAGAGACAACTGTGGAAGACGTTAATGAACCTGAAGCATCTACCTCGGCAGGGACTGTACCTGATGATGACGTCCAATACATAGGAAACCAACAAGAAGAGTCACCTCAGCAACAAGAATCAGAGACCACTGAAAGGTGTTATCCAGACCGAATCAGAAGGCCTCCTGAGAGACTGAACCTTTGAACTGTTTATACCTGAAGTTATATATGTATATATGTTATGATGTTATGTTAAATGGGGATATGACTATTAAGCTAAAAAGGGAGGATTGTGGTGTATGTAACCTGTTCCACCTTAAGAGAACTTAAGCCTGTTCCACCTTAAGAGATGTACTACTTTCTCTGGCTGCTGTATACGTAATACCGGTGGTGACCACCGGTATATAAGCACTGTGTAGTAAGATGTATTTCAGATAGTCCTGACCTCCAACCAGTAAAGACCTGTTGAACTTTAATCTTGTAGCCTGTGTGTTATTAATTACAACTAGAACACACAGACTTTACAGTCAGAGAGATCTATTGTTAATGCAAAAACAAAGCTGGAAGTTTGTAAAAAGAATTAGAAAATAAATTATATCTGACCTTGCCTTTTGCCCGCCATAAAATAAGTTTGTTTATAGATGTTTTGGAGCTTTACATTTGGCCCAGCCCAATGTCTAATTTTCTTTCTGCATTGATTCCAGCATATTTGGCATAGCAACATCTGGGTGGCCATGTAATTTGAATAAATTGTAAAATGCCAGCTACATCCTGGGGTATTTTTGTCGTTAAGACAAATTTAGAATACTTCAGTGTTCTTTGCTCTGGTCGCAGCACTGGGGCCTTGTTAGCAGGAATTTAAACCATCAGCTTTTCACAAAAAGTGTTGGATGGCTTGAAGAGATGCAATTAAAAAAGTATTTGTCCTTCTCCATTTGTAAAATATTCAGCCTTTTAAGTATTGTGGAGAATCAATGCAGACTTGACTATTCATATAAAATGAGGAAGATGAAAAAGAAACATAACGTTATTGAATTATTCTGAAGAGGACATGCTGATTCCCTTTATTTAAACAGTACATTTAAGTATATTAAATAGCACTCAGTTTCACTTGACAGATTGTTCATTAATGGATCATTAGTGAGACATAATGTTTTTCCCCTATTAATACACAGTTTTCCTTGCTCTCTTGGGAGCTTTTGTACTCCATTGATTGCTGTGTCGTTTTAAACATGAAATGATTCAAAGTCACAATAAAATTCTTTCAACAGTTTTTTTTTAACTTAAGATATTCTTTAGTTAATAAAATAAACTATGCCACTTTGGTTAATTCACTACGGACTGTGTCTACAATATGTCTGACTATTGGCATCTGTTGGGTCAACATGTTGGTATATCGACGTGTAGTGCCAAGAGTTGGTCAGCATGTTGGTATATCGACGTGTAGTGCCAAGAGTTGGTCAGCATGTTGGTATATCGACGTGTAGTGCCAAGAGTTGGTCAGCATGTTGGTATATCGACGTGTAGTGCCAAGAGTTGGTAAGAGAAGTCAGTTTGCAACCTGAGACTTCTAATAGAATGCGAGTTCCCAGTTTCACCGTAGTTTTTACTGAGAAGCCTGGACAAAGGTCGGAGGTCCATAGTGCAGGAATCAGACCAATTGGATAGGGATAGATCCATATTGAAACTAGAACTTCTCAATCAGAATCTCTCAGAAAAAAGAAAGAACCTAAAGTGAGATTACGGTCGTTGATATTAGTGGATGAGAATTTAACATGATGTCTGACATTTCTTTGTTTGTATTTAATGCAGTCAGTAACCCATATTTTTAAGTAAGTTAATGGGGGGGATTTTAACTCAGGTGCGGGATGATGTCATGTTATCCGAATTTCGTGTTTCCCACACGAATCTAAATGGATGAGGGAGATTGATGCAATTTTAACTGAATTGGCCAATTGATTTCCAACGTGTGGGAAGCCTTTGCAAATGGGTTTTTCATGACTGAAAGTCCCCTCCGATGATGTCATCATTGCTGCTGCATTTAAGGCCCACAGCAAGCCTTGCTTCTTCTGCAGACTGCCAAGCTCCTTGACTGCAGTTTGAGGGAGCTGCAGCAAAAATGACAAGCGGGAGGGCCAGATCAGCTCCTCGCTTTGACGAGACGGCACTGCAGGCATTAGTGGATGGGGCTAGGGCCAACAGGAAGGTGTTCTTCCCTTCATTAGGGAGGAAGAGGCCTCCCACTCAGACCAAGGTGGCTGAGGAGGTCAACTCCTTGGGAGTCACCCGCAGAACCTGGATACAGTGCAGGAAAATATGTCATGACCTTCAGCGCACTGGAAAAGTGAGTATGAATTTCCCATCACCCTCAATCTGATCCAAATTGCCTTTCCTCACCAGCACTCAGCTTTAGCAATCTCTTCCTCCACATCCCATTTGACACTGACATCGATGCACCCTCACCCATTCCCTCTCTCTCTATGCTCACATTCACATAACTATTCCACCATGCAGCACTCACACTCCCTATAACTTTGATGCTTTCAACACAACTGACAACACACAGGGAGGGCCCTTGGTCTTGCAACCTCACTCCATCTTTGTCTCCTTCTAAGTATCTATGCTATACAATCTCTACACTCACTCCTTCATTCTCACTCAACCTCCACTTGTCTCCCTCATTGCAGGAAAAGAGAGCTCACAACAAAAGAGAGCGAGAGAGGACAGGTGGAGGGACAGCCTCATTAGCCCACCTGACCCCCTGGGGGGAGGCCGTCCTGGAAATCATGGGCATTGAGGATGATCCGCGTGTGGGGGGACGGACAGACGGGTGTAACACAGCAAGCTGGTGACAGAAACGTTTCCCATCTCTCTCTTTGACATTGCATGAGTCACTGATAATGATTGTGAAGCTGTAACAGATGGACTTATGAGCATCTGTAAAAGGCTATGTACATGTAGCCTTGGCATCACATCTCTGACTCTTTCCTTTACTCCCCCACAGGACCATCACAAGCACCCGTCCCCCCTAGCCAGGAAGAAGAGGCTGAGCAGCCAGACTCCTCAGAGGAAGCTGCAACCTCTGAGGGCGCAGCGTCAGCAGAATTCAGCGCACCCAGCACCAGCGCAGACACTCACATCTCGGTGGGACTTTCGGGACATAGAGTAGTGTTGTCACCTGGTGTATCACAGCTCACAAGTGAGCATCAGCAGATTTTGGAGACAGGGACAGCAGTGGAGAGTCCTAGTTGGAGGGCGCAGGACTCTGCCAGCTCGACTCAGCAGCATGTCGACCCTCTGCCTTTGGGTCCATCCATAAGGTCAGAGGTGATAGAACTCCAGGCATAGATGCAGGAGTCTCTGGCAGGTTTTGTCTCTAGGATCGCTGCGAGTGTGGAGCGAATGAAGGAGTCCATAGCGAACATGAGCAGAGCCTTTGTGGAGTCATTGGCACATGAACGCATCACCACGGAAAGGATGGCTACCATAGAGGAGAGGATGGCTACGGCCATGGAGGAGCTTAGTCGCCAGGGTATGGAAAACATGGTAATTGTTCAGAATAGAATGAAATCTCTTCGGGAGCGATGGGCATCTATTGAACAGAGAAACCAGATCTTCATGGAAGTCCTTCTGAGTAGGACTGCCATTGCAGATACAGGTCCCCATGGCCCCTCTGATGTGCAGCAAGGTGCTCTCCAGCCACTTCCAGGCGCTGGCCCCTTCTGGCCTGTGCAGCTTCAGGTTGGTGAGCAGCAGCCTGGTGCTCCTGCTGCTGCTGCTGTTGCTGGTGCTGCTGTTGTTCCTGGTTCTGCTGCTGCCGCGGCTGGTGCTTGAGCTCCTCTAATGCCCAGATGGGAAGGAAATAAATGGCTCCCATGCTTCTGGTATATGCCTCCGTTGAGGAAGCGCTGAGTGAAGGTGGCGAGAGGGCTTTCCCAGGATGTCACACTGGAGATTGGTGTGAGGCTCCAACCTTCCACAGGTGTGGTTAAGCCTTCTAAAAGTTGCCCCAGACCTGAGACCACTAAGTCCTGCCACCTGCAAATCATGGCTGATCAAATATCCTCTTTAATGGTTGACCTGCAGTTGATAGTCAGCAATCCAATAGTGCTCCCGCCAGGTTTCACAATCGTGTTTCCCACCAGGCGTGTTTCATGTGGGAAAACTGTTAAATTCACAAGGGCCTTTCAAAGTAGGATTATAGAGGCCATTTAGTGGTTGTCAAGGGCCGTCACGGCCAGTCCCGCCTGTTGGATGGGGGATGGAGTCGGGACCATCAGACACGACTGAGTTAAAATTGCTCGGAGTCGGGAACCAGGCGGGGGGGGTCCCGCCCGCCAGTTTTTGCGATTTTAACCCCCCACACACCTCCAAGCCCGCCTCCATGGCTCAATGAAAATCGAGCCCAATGCCTCCACTAGTGGACAGAGGAATGTCATATCCACATGCTAATGGTTTGCTTACTAATATCGCTACCAATAATTTCTACTGTCTTTTGGAATCTAACTAGTAAACTGAACAATGAAGAAAAGGAACAAATGCATTGTGCATGAAATCTGTGTTTAACCAGCATTTCAAAGGCTTGAAACACATTTTAAAATGCTTGGGAAAATATCACTTGTGGCCAGCAATTTCAGAGCTCCCATGATGTGCTTGGTAACTAGGCTCTGGAGGCACTGGAATGAGAGACCAGAGGGAAAATATGTGTGGCAGTGAGGGGCATTCTCACTCCCAGAAGTTCCTGGTTTGGCAACTTTGGAAAGAAATTGCCAAAAAGGGGAGTGAAATTCCCAGAACCTCAGGACATGAAGAGATACGAGAAAGAAAATGAATATTCTTGAAGAAATCAACTGCAGTTAGTAGCAAGGATGTTTAGCCATGTTCTGCATCTATCACAAACAGTGAGCCTTGAGCATTAAACTTAATCATTGAAAAACTGGAAGAACCACAAATTGAATGCATTGACCTCTATGCCCAATGATCTGATCCACAATCTCCTCCAACAGCGCTCTGCGCCGGGAGCAGACCCTTAACAAACTTACCATCATGTCAGCTTGACTCACTTGGTAGCACACTGTTACTTGTGGGTTTGGGTCCCAGGACTTGTGTGCATGATCTCGTGCAATACTGAGGGCAGTGCTGCTTTGTTATAGGGATGTCAAACTGAGGTCATGTTTGCCTGTTGTTGTGGTTCAAATAGATTTTTTAAATCCCACAGCACGATTTAAAGAAGAACGAGTTATCTAAGTGCCTTGGCCAACATTTCTCTCTCACCTGATACAACAAATGCAGATGTCTGCTGCTACATAACCCCCATTACTGCACTTCAGAAAATAATTCACAGGTGAAGTAGAGGGTTCTAAATCCAGTGCTTAAAAGAGTCAATATATGTCTCTTTATATGCTTGCTGTGTTACTGTGGCCCAATTTTAAAAATAAACTGTTCCAGAAAGTGTTCCTGTCACCATTAAGAAAGCGATCTAACCATCCTACAGGCTAGTTATTGAAACTTTGAGGGACACAAGGCATAACAGTAGACCAAATTACTTGCGCTTTCCTCCCAATTTTCCAGTTCTAATTTTGTGGAAAACTGTGACATTTTGGTGAAATCCAGTCACACTTCTTTAACCTCTCCAAACTAGAACTGCTAGCTCTGTATTAACCCTGCACCTTCTCATCGCTCTGCTCTTCAGGTTATATTATGAGCATTTTTCACAATGTAAACAATATGCTTAGAGGCGGCATTACACTTCACATTCTGTAAATGGCACTTCTCAGAATCTTGTGGTTGTCCTAGACAACTGTTGTTAGGTGTCGCAGCAACAGCTTCTCTTGGATCTTAGATATATTTTTTATTGATAATGCTGTTTGAAATTTTTGAGCCCATCAAGAAGAGAGACTGCAACGATGCAGGATTGAAGAATGTTCCTACTTTTTCTACTTAGTGTCAGCATCAAGCACAATCAGGTTGTGCATAGCTCAAAATGCAGACTAAACACTTCTGTCAGTGTTATTGGATCTTCTCTCTGTGCAATTGCCAAGTTCGGGGCTGTTTCTGTGGTGCAGGTTGAGAGTGGCCAACTCATTCCATGAGTTGACAGAGGGAGATGACACATTAGCACATGAGTCTGGGCTGGATTTGACTTGTTTTCTGACTGATGCACACGAGTGTTGGCCTTGCTTAACATGTATCCTGTGACATGTTGCACTTTGACTATACAGGATATTATATTATATACTCAGATACCTTAAACTGCGGAGTAGTGACTAATGGGTAATTTCACAATACTTCTATTGATTGGCATGAGTGGAGTTGTACAATAATGTTCCAAAAGTTAAAATACAACTCCATATAAGAGGAATCAAATCAGACCTATACCTGTGAGGAATCAAACTTGGTGAACCCAACTGCAGGAAGGCAAACTGAGGCAGAGGTTAGGTTGCAAAAACAAAGATAGACTTTAGTAAAAATAAACAAAATAACAACAGCACAGATACAGGCTAGCAGGCCGGCACGAGGAATCACAAGGCAGTGAAACTCAAGACTGAGCAATGAACATAAACTAAGCACCACTTAAATAGTAGGCATATAACCATGCACAGGTGAGTACAATTAAGAATAAAGAAGGAAACAATTAAGAGTTCATGGTGCCCTCTGGTGGTGAGGCGAGGCAGAGCCTGGGTCATTCCTGACAGGACCACCCCCCTAGGAACGGCCCCTGATGTTCCTCCAGAAGGTCCATGGCGACAACAAAGAAAGTTCTGCACTAAATCGCGATCCAGGATGTTCCAGTCCGGGACCCAGGAGCGTTCCTCCGGACCATATCCCTCCCAGTCCACCAGGAACTGGAGGCCCCCACGAACCCGGCGAGAGTCCATCAGGCGACGGACCGTGTAGGCAGGCTGGCCGTCGATGATGCGGGGAGCAGGAGGAGGCCTCGTGGCGGGCGCCAGGGAACTGATGGCCTCTGGCCGGAGCCGGGAGACATGGAAGGTAGGATGAATCCGCATGGAGCGGGGCAGCTGGAGACGGTAGGACACCGGGTTGACCTTCCTCAACACCATGAAGGGACCGATGAAACGGGGCGCCAGTTTGCGGGACTCCACTCGCAGCGGGAGATCCTGCGTAGAAAACCAGACCCTCTGACCAGGACGGAATGAAGGAGCCGGTCTGCGCCGCTTGTTGGCCTGGATCTGTCGTTGCCGAGAAGCTCGTTGTAAGGCCAGCCCCGCTCTCCTCCAGGGCTGTCGACAGCGCTGGACAAACTTCTCCACGGAGGGAACCCCCACCTCGAGCTCCTGCAACAGTGGAGGCTGAAAACCGAACTGGCAATCGAAAGGCGACATTCCTGTGGGGGAGCAGCGCAAGGTGTTGTGCGTGTACTCAGCCCAGACGATGTGATGACTCCAAGTCGCAGGATTAGCGGACACGAGACACCTCAGGGTCGTCTCCAGGTCTTGGTTGATCCGTTCTGTTTGACCGTTAGACTGAGGGTGGAAGCCCAAGGAAAGGCTGACAGTAGCTCCAATGAGCTTGTAGAAGGCTCTCCAAAACCGGGAGGCGAATTGTGGACCATGGTCAGAGACAATGTCAAGAGGCAAACCGAACAACCTGAAAACATGCTGGACCATGAGCTTGGCTGTCTCTTGGGCTGAGGGAAGCTTGGGCAAGGGCAGAAAGCGACAGGCTTTGGAGAAGCGATCTACGATGACCAGAATGACAGTGTTGCCTTGAGATGGTGGAAGGCCTGTGATGAAATCCACAGCGAGGTGTGACCAGGGGCGGGTGGGAATGGGGAGATAATGCAGCAAACCCTGGGGGCGAGATCAAGGGTTCTTGTTTCGTGCACAAATAGCACAAGCTGCCACGAACGCCTTTACGTCCTTCTCCATGGTGGGCCACCAGAACCTTCTGCGAAGGAACTCCAGCATCCTGGATGTGCCTGGATGACTGGTGAGTCGCGACGAATGCCCCCGCTGCAGGACTTGAGAGCGTGCCGTGTTGGGAACAAAAAGGCAACCTGGTGGGCCGTTGCCAGGGTCTGCCTCCCTCTGTTGTGCCTTTCTGACCAGCGTCTCGATCCCCCAGCGAACCGGTGCTACAATTCGAGAAGTTGGAAGAATAGGTTCTGGTTGTCTCTCCCGCTCGGGTGGATCAAATTGCCTGGAGAGAGCATCAGGCTTGAGATTCTTGGATCTTGGATGATATGACAGGACAAAGTCGAAACTTTTGAAAAACAGTGCCCAGCGAGCTTGACGAGAGTTAAGCCGTTTGGCCTCCTGGATATAGGCCAGATTCTTATGGTCTGTCCAGACAATGAACGGGTGTTTAGACCCCTCCAACCAATGTCTCCACTCCTCCAGTGCCAATTTGACTGCTAGTAGTTCCCTGTTTCCAATATCATAGTTTCGTTCTGCAGGAGTGAGTCGGCGAGAAAAGAAGGCGCAAGGGTGCAGTTTGTTGTCGTTAGACCGCTGGGACAAAACGGCACCCACTCCTATATCAGAGGCATCCACCTCGACAATGAAGGGGAGTGAGGGATCCGGAATCACGAGGACAGGAGCAGACGTGAAGCGCTGCTTGAGATCCTCGAAAGCCTGCGCAGCCTCAGCGGACCAACTGAACCGGGTGGAAGTGGTTTTGGTGAGGGCGTTGAGAGGGGCAGCAATGGTGCCGAAGTTCCTGATGAATCTCCGATAGAAATGAGCAAACCCCAAGAAACGTTGCACCTGTTTGAGAGAGGTGGGTGGTGGCCAATCTCGGACAGCTTGGGTCTTGCCAGGATCCATTTGGATGTTGCCACTGGAGATGATGAAGCCCAGAAATGAAACCGTGGAAACGTGAAACTCAGCAGGGGCATTGGCCAATCCAAAAGGCATGACCAGGTTCTCATAGTGCCCGGTTGGTGTGTTGAATGCCGTCTTCCACTCATCCCCTTCGCGGACGCGGATGAGGTTGTAGGCGTTGCGGAGGTCCAATTTTGTGAAGACTGTGGCTCCCTGTAGTAGCTCGAAGGCCGTCGACATGAGCGGAAGAGGATAACGGTTCTTTATAGTAATCTTGTTAAGGCCACGGTAGTCGATGCAGGGGCGGAGACCTCCATCTTTCTTACTCACGAAGAAAAAACCGGCACCAGCAGGAGAGGTGGACGGACGGATGAAGCCAGCAGCGAGGGCGTCACGGATGTAATCCTCCATGGTGGCGGTCTCTGGAGCAGAAAGGGAGAAGATCCTACCCCTAGGTGAGCATGTCCCAGGCAGGAGGTCAATGGCACAGTCATATGGCCTATGAGGGGGAAGTGATGTGGCTCGAACCTTACTGAAGACCTCTTTTAAATCCTCATACTCGGGAGGCACTCGGGACAATTCAGAGTGCGATGGGGACTCCTGGGGCTGGGAAGGAGACTTGGAGTGAAGACAGGTGGTATGGCAGGCGGAGCCCCATTCCGTAAGCCGGCCAGCGGCCCAATCCATGCGTGGATTATGGCAGGCCAACCAAGGGTAACCCAGAACTAATGGAAACACGGGAGAGTGGATAAGGGAGAATTGGATGGTCTCGAAATGTTGTCCTTCCACGCCCAAACACAGGGGGGGCAGTAAGATGGTGAATAGTTCCAGAGCCCAGGGGTCTTCCATCCAGGGTGACAACAGTGAGGGGGTGATCTGGATGGGTCAGGGGAATCTTGAGCTGTTTAGCTAAACCCAGATCCATGAAGTTACCATCGGCCCCAGAATCCACCAGGGCCTTAAGATCATGTTGTTGATTGCCCCAGAAAAGGGAGGATGCCAGCAGGACCCTAGAAACAGTAGGGCCGGGAGGGACGGTTACGCTCATCTCAGGGCCCTCCGTCCTGGACGAGCCCTGTCTTTTCCCACTAACTTTGGGCAAGAAGAGCAAAAGTGGCCTGGTTCCCCACAATAGAGGCAAGATCCCTCTCTCATTCGGCGATCACGTTCAGGCTGCGAGAGATGAGTTACTCCCAACTGCATGGGCTCCTCTGGATCAGTCAAAGATGGACTCGGGATGGCTCGGAGGTTCTCGGATGGCTTCGAAGCAGGGAAGGCTCTTGTCTCCGGAAGCGGGGTGAAAAAGGAGTGGCGTTCTCTTCGCCTCTCACGGAGACGATTATCCACTCGAATGGAGATATCAAAGAGAGACTCCAGATCACTCACCGGATCTCTGGAAGCCAGTTCATCCTTGATTTCATCCGTGAGACCATGGCGAAAAGTGGCGATGAGCGCCTCCGAATTCCATTGGCTCTCTGCAGCGAGAGTGCGAAACTCAATAGCGTAGTCCGCAACGCTGCGAGCCCCCTGGCGAAGCCGAAACAGTTTGTTAGATGCCTCTCTCCCACTGACAGGATGATCAAAGACCCTTCTCATTTCCTCAGAGAAAAGTTGGTAGTTTGAACATGCCGGAGTTTGCTGTTCCCAGACGGCCGTGGCCCAGGTAAGTGCTTTGCCGGTGAGTAGCGAAATGATGTAGGCTACTCGGGAACGGTCACTGGGAAATAATGAACCTTGCAGTTGGAAAGCCAGGGAACACTGGGTTAGAAAGCCTCGACATCCTCCTGGGTTACCGTCGTAGCGCTCGGGTGCAGGTAATCGGGGTTCTTTCAGAGGGGGAGGTGAAACCGGAGGAGCGGGTAACGGTGCTGGAGTAGCTTGGGTCACCTGACTCTGGCTCTGATGGAAAGCAATGACGAGGGCCTCCAGCTGTTTCTGGCTTAGGGAGAATGACGTGGCGAGGCACCGCAGTTCGACCAAGATCAGTTGTAGCTGTTTAAAGACTTGTAGCCATTGGTCCTTCTCTGCTGGGTCCATGTTTGGCTCAGTCTTGCTGTGAGGAATGGAACTTGGTGAACCCAACTGCAGGAAGGCAAACTGAGGCAGAGGTTAGGTTGCAAAAACAAAGATAGACTTTACTAAAAATAAACAAAATAACAACAGCACAGATACAGGCTAGCAGGCCGGCAAGAGGAATCACAAGGCAGTGAAACTCAAGACTGAGCAATGAACATAAACTAAGCACCACTTAAATAGTAGGCATATAACCATGCACAGGTGAGTACAATTAAGAATAAAGAAGGAAACAATTAAGAGTTCATGGTGCCCTCTGGTGGCGAGGCGAGGCAGAGCCTGGGTCATTCCTGACAATACCATAACAAGCAGATTTCCTTACCAACTAGTTCTTTTTCCATTGGGCTAATGAGATCAGTATAACTCTTGTAGGGGGTTTTTGCTACTTGCTTTGGCCAGTCGGTTATGTCTCCGGCTGCCTTATCTCTGAGCGGTTCGAATCGCTCACCCCTTAGTTCTGATCCCCGGGCTTATTGGCAGATAGCGATATAGACAAACGAGCAGACCAGTGGTTTGGTACAAAGAAAACCAAAATTTATTATCAGAGAAAATAAAATAATACTATACAAAAAGATGATATGAATGCAGTACACTTACACTTAACAGGGGAGGAGAAAACGGCACATCGAGGGAAAATGGCTAAAATGACAATTCAGCAATCCCCTTAACTCCCACCCTCTACACCTAGCTAGATTATCTTGCGATGGGTCAGAAGTATAATGCTCACCAGTCTGAGATGTTGAAAGAAAAGCCTTGCCCCTTTGCCCTGTTGCCTGCCGATGTCACGTGGTCCCGCTGTTGCACAGACTTCACCGTCCAGGTAGAGATACCCCAGTAATTAAAAGGTCTCTGACAGGGTATCCTACCTCTCTGGACGGGCTCTCCTTCGATGGTCTTCTTCCTTG
The DNA here is from genome assembly GCF_052327205.1 of Somniosus microcephalus. NCBI lineage: Eukaryota > Metazoa > Chordata > Chondrichthyes > Squaliformes > Somniosidae > Somniosus > Somniosus microcephalus. The sequence goes on along the minus strand of NC_141008.1, from coordinate 72,057,365 downwards.
GTTGATGGCGAGGCAGGGCCCAGGAGGCGAGGCGAGAGAGAGAGAGAGCATGGCTTCCTGAGGGGCTATATTTATACTCCTCTCGGTAGCCCTTATCTGCTCGGCAAATCAGTACAGTCCTTTGTATGGTTTGGGTGAGCTCGTTTAAAACAAAAGGTATCGATCTTGGCCCATCGACTTGGATGGCCGGTAATTGGTTCCTGCCGGTCCTGCAACTGCTCTCCTTTGTCCAACAGGTGCTTTGATGGGGGCCAGCCCCGTCTCGGTGGCCCCGCTGATTATTTTGATTGTTTGAGCAAACACCTTGATGGCCTTTATGCGTAGGTCTGATTGTAACTGGGTTTGTCCCCAATGCATATGCAAAAGTTTTGTCTGGTTTCGTGATCTCCTTGCTGCTGACATTGAAATACACAAGCTGTTAGCTTACCAGGGTCTGAATTGAAACTGACAGGCTTTCGGTCATGAGGTCTGACCGCAGCAATTTTGTTGTGCCCTGGATTTTAAAACTCCGTCTGACCAGGGTTTCTTTTAAAAACCAAATAAATCTTTGGGGGGGGAGAGATGTATGAAATTTTTGAATCCTTCACTCTCTATTTCATTATCTTACAAATTTCTCTGTAGTTACATATATATTGCTATTCCACCGTGAAGCTTTAATTATGAGTTTGTCTTTGATTCTGTATCATTCTACAGAAACCTTAATTAAAAAGATATTAACCCAGATGTTTTCTATTTGTAAGACTAACTTTTGTCCTTGCGCCCATTTCATTGATTACAGCTTCCTAAAACGCAGGAACCAGATGATTTGGCATTACTTTTATTAACTTTCCTCATTAAGCAGGTGGTTACTTTGTACTGGTGCTATGGGGCCAGTCTCAGTTCAAAAGTTCAATGGTCACCACTTTAGAATTGAATCTACTTAATAAACACAGACTAAAAGCTTACATTATTACAATTCAAAGAAAAAAACAATAGCGGTATTACATTAGCATTATTCAAATCAGTCAAGCTGAGTTCAAAATTCTCATCTTTGCATTGAACCCCTCCATGGGATTTCTCAACCCCACCCGAGTGACCTCCTCCAGCTTTACGATTCCACATGCATCCTCCACTCCTACAACACTCGGCTACTCCTTATCTTCTCTCCTCCACCACCATTGGTTCTCGTGGATGTTGACCACTCCGCCGTGTACGTACATGCAGCCAGCTGGGGTGACTGCTGCACAGTGGAAGTAAGCGGGCTCTGGCATTTCTGCAGGCAGTTTAGCCCATTGGAAAGTCTGTAAACTGAGCTTCCAGGGGTCCCCAAGTATCACCTCGCCGTTATACCCACCACACACGTATACATCGTGCCCTATTTGTACACAGCTATGACACCTTCTGGCTGCAAGGAAACCTGTTCTCTCCTGTGGTTTTGTTTGTATCTCCTCCCATGTATTAGTCTCCAAGTTATACACATGTATCTTATCTAGTGGATACAGTGGCATAGTGGTTAGCACTGTTGCCTCACAGCACCAGGGACCCGGGTTCAAATCCAGCCTCGGGCGACTGTCTGTGTGGAGTTTGCACATTCTCCCTGTGTTTGCGTGGGTTTCCTCCAGGTGCTCTGGTTTCCTCCCACAGTCCAAAGATGTGCAGGTTAGGTTGATTGGCTATGATAAATTGACCCTTAGTGTTAGGGGGATTAAATACATGGGGTTACAGGGATCGGGTGGGATATGTGTCGGTGCAGGCTCGATGGGCCAAAATGGCCTCTATCTGCACTGTGGGGTTTCTGTGATTGGTGGTCACTCATTCAGCAAATATGCTCCTATCTTTTGGTTCACCCTTTCTAGTTCCTTCCATCATAACACATTCTTCCGTATTTTCAAAAAAACCTCCCCAGAACTTTTCACTTCAACTGTGCCTTTGTCTGCCCGACTCTAACGCTCTCCGTTTATCCTTTTCCCTCCTTTATGACGTCCACTGCCTCCAACCAGCCGAACCCCTTGTCAACGTAAAATATTTTGAGATGTCTTTCTTTGCATGAGGAGTACTGTAGGAATGCAAGCTGTTGTTGAGTTTGTTTGGAGTTCGAGTTTGTTTTCGATAGCTGAACGTCTCATGGCATCTTTCGCTCCTCTCACAAACGTTTACAAACACCAGCGAGGGTACTCACGCCATGGGGGGATTCAATAAAAGAGCCTGAGGAGGTAGTGACGTAAGAAAACTACTAGGCACTTGGTCTAAGCGTTAAACAAAGCTTTAATCAACTGCTTTACAACATGGAGGACTAGTTGTGTCCTTCACTAGCTCCTGTTAAAAAATGTCCCGAGCAAGCTGGGCCCATGCCTGAGTATTTATACTCTCCCTGGACAGCGCCACCAGCAGGCCGCCCAGTATTATTTCAGAAGTAATTTCCACATGAATGGCAAGATTCATGTCAGGTAGCATCAGGTGTGCGATGGTGCGTTGGTTAGAAGGAGCAAATGATGCTGGCAGATGAGGTGCAGAAACTTGCTGCCTTGATAACTACATAGCTGCCATCAGTGAACCCTCTGCTTTGGGAAATACAGCACTTCAGTGACATTCTGGGCTCGATTTTGCCAGACCCGAGGAGGCGGGATTGGAGGCATGTGAGGTGGTAAAATCGCAATAAATAGCGGGCGGGCCCGATCCCGCCTCCATCCTGCCTCCGAGCAATTTTCCCAAATGCGTGTTTTCTGACCCCATCTCCATCCCGCCTCCAAGCGGCAGGATAGGCCCTTAAGGCCCTTAACAACCAGTTAATTGCCTCTATAATCTCATTTTGAGAGGCCTTTCTGATTTTACCACTTTTCCCATGTCCTGCACGTCTCCTCTGGAACACGCCAGTTAATCCTGGCGGCCTCACAAGTGGATTGCTTACTAACAGCTGCAGCTCCACCATTAAAAAGGAGTTTTCATCAATCATCATTTGCAGGTGGCAGAACTTTGTTGTCTCAGGTCTGGGGGAACTTTTAGCAGGCCTACTCATTATTGTGGAAGTTTGGAGCCTGACACCCATCTCCAGTGTGACATCCTGGGAAACCCCTCTCCCCACCTTGACTGAGCGCTTCCTTAACTGAGGCATATACCAGAAGCATGGGAACGATTTATTTCCTTTCCTCCTGGACATCAGGTTCAGACGAAGACCAGCTGTGGTAGCAGCAGAACCATGAAAAAGAGCACCACCAACAGCAGCAGCAACAACAGGAGCGCCAAGCCGATGCTCACCCACCTGAAGCTGCACAGGCCAGAAGGCGTCAGCGCGCGACCACATTGCTGCCCGGGATGCAAGGGACGCACTCATCTTGGACAGATTTGCTTAGCCTGCACAATCAAACACTTTTTCCTCACACCTTCTTATCAGACCATGGAAAATGGCCAAGAATCTGCGGATGCCTATCACTCTGACCACCATACTGACAATTGCAAGTCGCACTAAGCCCTCAATGTGGAAGTCCCATTAGCAAAATGACACACGCCTCAACTGCAACAGTTTGCCATCAGAATTTTTTATGACAATAAGCAACTGATGGCTTTTCAAAATTAAACACAAAATTACACCCAAGTTACTACCCTTGTGACTACTTCTGCATTATCTTCCTCTTACGCGTGCTCCTACGTGGTGCTTCCCCTGTAGCTTCAACAGATGTGGAGGCCCCTTGCTCACTTTCTTGCTGCTCCTATCTCGACACCTTAGGCGGGCGTCATCTGGGGTTGCGAACCTATGAGGGCTCAGCAACAGTCTGCTGCTCCTGCGGCTGTGCAGGGGTTGAGACGCCGATTTCAGTTGGGTGGGGACTCTGGTGGGGCTCTGACCAAGGGCTCTGCAGTGGCATGGTCGTGTGAGCGCTTGGAGAGGAGCCCCCACTTCCTTCTTGTATGCCCCAACATCCCTCTCATGGGTCAGCCCCACTTCAGAGCTAGCAAGTGGTTGGACAGCACCTTGCTGCACTGCAGGGGGGCCATGAGGACCTGTTTCTGCACTGGAAGTCCTACTCCAGAGGACTTGCATGAAGGTCTGGTTTGTTTGCCCAATAGCTGACCATCGCTCCTCAAGAGATGTCAGTCTATTCTGAACAATTACCATGTTTTCCATACCCTGGCAACTAAGCTCCTCCATGGACATAGCCATCCTCTCCTCCACCGTAGCCATCCTCTCCTCTACGATAGCCAGCCTTACCATGGAGGTAGCTGTTGTGTCCGTCAGTAGTAAGACACAGACTGCAGGAGAACGGTACAACAGGTGTTTATTCAACGTGGCTCACTCTGGAACTGATTGTACAGATTACTACTCAATGCTATATACAGGTGTGGTCACTGCCGGTACTACAGTATACATGAGCTGCAAAAAGTAGTTCCCCCCTTAAAGGTATATACATTACAATTCCTCCCCTTTTAGATTAACAGTACCATTACACTCATTTAACAATTAAATATCAAACTAATTACAATTAACACTTTTAACATACAACGTTAGCTGAAAATAGTCCATTTATATATTCAGTCTTTGAAGGCTTCCTGATCCTTTCTGGATAGCGCCTTTCCCGAGTGTCTCGCTCTTGGTGCGGAGGCGATTCTGGCACCCTGTCATCGGTTGGGTCATCAGCTTCCGATGCCACTGTTTCTGGGGTAGATGCGACCTGTACGTCGGGTTCCTCACCAGGTACGTATGGGCGAGGCGTGGGGTTGACTTGTTCCTGTGACTCTAGGATCTGGTCAGCATGGCGTCTCACGATGTTCTCCCCAACGTCCACTGTGTACATTAGTGGGCCCTGCCATGTGCATATCGTTCCTGGCTGCCATTTTTCTGTTCGGTAGTCGCGGGCCAAGACTGGTTGCCCTACGTTGAAGCTTCTTGTTGGCTTCTCATGGATGTGCTGGAATTGCTTACTCTCAGCATCTCTTCATACGTTTGGTCTGAGCAAATCCAGGCGAGATCTTAACCTTCGGTTAAAGAACATCATGGCCGGGGCCTGGTTGGTGACTGCATGTGTCGCATTCCAGTAGGCGAACAGGAAATTGTCCACCTTATGCTGCAGCGGAATGTTGTCATTGTACATAGCCTTTATTGCCTTCTTAAAGGTTTGTACGAACCTCTCAGCCAATCCATTTGTGGCTGGATGATACGGGGCGGATGTGTAATGCCTTACCCCATTCTTCTGCATAAACCTCCGGAACACTTCGGACACAAACTGTGGTCCGTTATCGGAGCAAATCTGTTCTGGCAAGCCGTTCCTGGCAAAAATGGTCTGTAGGACTGCAATAGTTTTCTCCGTGGTGGTGGAGGACATTTTGATGACCTCAGGCCATTTTGAGTGCGCATCCACGGCTATTAAAAACATTGAGTCCATGAATGGACCAGCAAAGTCAATATGCACCCGTTTCCATGGAGATGAGGGCCACTCCCATGGGTGTAGAGGGGCATGTGGTGGTGCATTTTGGACTTTCTGGCATCCTGAGCAGCTCTTGGTCAGGTCCTCGATTTGTTTATCGATTCCCGGCCACCACACATAAGCCCTGGCAAGGCTTTTCATTTTTACCCCTCCCAGATGACCCTCATGAAGCTCATTGAGCACTCTATCCCTTAACTTGGGTGGAATTACCACTCGGGATCCACACATCAAGGTCCCCCAGCACACTGACAGCTGTTCTCTTCTTGTCGAGAATGCTGGCAACAGTGAGTCGCCATGTGCTGGCCATCCCTTCACCGTCAAATCATATACCCGAGACAGTGTCGGGTCATTTCGGGTCTCCTTTTCTATATGAGCGTTAGTTACCAGTAGGTATTCAACTATAGTCGAATGAAATATTTTGACAGGATCCACTGCTGGTGCTTCCTCCGCAGTAGGCAGTGGCAGGTGTGATAGCCCATCAGCATTTCCATGCTGTTTCGTGCCCTTATATTCAATCTCATAGTGGTGCGCCCCTAGAAAGAGTGACCATCTTTGTAGTCGTTGCGCAGTCATCACCGGAACGCCCCTCTTCAGATTAAAAATGGAGACAAGAGGCTGGTGGTCAGTCAGCAAGGTGAATTTCTGCCCGTGCAGATAGTGATTGAACTTTTTCATTCCCCACACTAGGCTGAGGGCCTCCCTGTCAATCTGGGCATAGTTACGCTCGGCTGAGGTTAGTGATCGTGACGCAAAAGCTATTGGCCTCTCAGCCGTCCGAGAATTTGTGCGACAGCACCGCTCCAATGCTGTAGGGTGACGCATCACACGCCAACCGAATTGGTAGTGCTGGGTTGAAATGGGCCAATACCTCTTTCGATGTGATTAATGTTTTGCTCTTCTGGAAAGCTCATTTACATTCGTCACTCCACTTCCATGGCACTCCAGTTTGCAGTAGGGTGTTCAGTGGGTGTAGTATTGTAGACAAATTTGGCAAGAACTTATGGTAGTAGTTTACCAGCCCGAGGAACGACCTCAGTTGTGACACATTTTCCGGTGCTGGAGCCTTGACTACTGCCTCAATCTTTTCTGGGGACTTATGTAACCCCTCTTTATCGATAACGTGGCCACAATATGAGATCTGTTTTTTAAAAAACTCGCATTTGGGGCGGTTAGCTCGGAGCCCATATTCCTTCAATCTAGTGAGCACCTGCTCCAGGTTGGCAAGGTGATCACTGTCATTTTCGCCCGTGACCAGGATGTCGTCCAAATAACACTGTGTCCCTGGGATCCCTTGCAGGACTTGTTCCATTGCCCTCTGCCAAATAGCCGGAGCTGGTGCTACCCCGAATATCAGCCGGTTGTATTGGTAGAGACCTTTATGAGTGTTGATTGTGAGGTATTTTTTTGATGCTTCTTCTACCTCCATTTGCAGATATGCCTGGGCCAGATCAATCTTAGTGAAGCGTTTCCCTCCAGATAGCGAGGCGAAAATATCTTCAATCCGCGGAAGTGGATATTGCACGGTGTGAAGGACTGGGTTCACTGTTACCTTAAAGTCCTCACAGATGCGAACCTTCCTTGGTTCCCCAGGCGTGCTGCTCAATGACTTTTTTATCACAGGGACGATGGGTGTAGCCCACTCGCTCCAGTCTACCTTGGACAGTACACCTGAACGTTCCAGACTCTCCAGCTCTGCTTCGACGGCTGGGCAGATCGCATAAGGTACCGGTCTGGCCTTAAAAAATTTTGGGCTTGCGTTTTCTTCGATTTTAATTGTTGCTGTCGTGCCTTTTAGTGTTCCGAGTCCTTGCTGGAACACTTCTTACACGTCGGTTAGGATCTTTGACAGTCGCCCAGGTGTGACGTCGTCATCCTTTTTGGCAGCCACAGTCAGTGCTTGTATGGAATGCCAATCCAGTTGTATTTTCCGGATCCATTCACGTCCCAGTAATGGTGGTCCTCCATCTTGCAATACATACAGGTCTAGTTTTGGTGTTTCCTTACCGTTATATATAACGGTCACCCTTATTTTTCCTTTGGGGTAGACTTTTTGCCCCGTGTACGTCTTCAAAATAATTTTTGTGTCTCTCAAGGGTATGTGTGAGAATAGCCGCTCGTAGTCCCATCAGTTTATGACTGTTAGGGCTGATCCTGTGTCCAATTCCATTTTTACCTGGACTCCTGCTATCTTGAGAGTGACCCAAATGGTTCGGTGATCCTCCGTTTTGATCACATTATGTAGTTTCAGACAACTCAGCTCCCTGTTTTCGGAGTCGGTATCACTCTTTTGTTCGTCTGAACTATTCTCCATCACCTTATGTACCTTCTTGTACTTTTCTTTTGGAGATTTCTTATTGCTGGTTTTCTTTCCCGACCTGCAGACTCGTGCTATGTGTCCTACTTTTCCACACTGTCTGCACACTTTGTCTTTGAACCAGCAATCATTGTGGTCGTGTGCTGTTCTGCCGCAGCGATAGCACTTCTCTGTTCTGTATGACATTTCGTTTGTGCCATATTCTTGCGGTCTCTGCCAGTCCCGTTCCAAACCGGCAGTGTTTCGATAGTTTGCGCAGTTCTGTTAAATATTCAGCATTGCTTTCATCCTTATGCTAGTTCCGTTTGTGAAACTTGAATCTTTCTGCTATCAGCAGCGGTGTGGGGTTTAAATGTTCCTGTAGTATCGTCACTATGTCTCCAAAACTCTTTTCCACTGGCTTCGGTGGGGTTACTAGATTTTGTAATAAGCCATACGTCTTTGCACCCATTAAATTTAACAATACCGGCGCTTTCTTGTCATCTGACACCTCATTTGCCTTGCAGTATACCTCTATTCGTTCAACATATGTAGTCCAATCTTCGACTTCATTGTCAAATGCGGTGATACTGCCAGTCTTCGGCATTTTGGGTGTGGTTTACAATGGCTTAAAATGGCATCTCCCGCGCTTTCCTTCCTCCCCCGCTGCTGCCAACGCCGCTCTCGGCGGTCCTCGTGGCAATGGCGGCGCCCTGTAGGTTTCGCGCGCTTCTCTTGCACTGCTGCCAATGCCGCTCTCGGCGTCCTCGTGGCAATGGCGGCGCCTCGTGGGTTTCTGTGCGTCTCTCTCCCTCTCCTCGACGCTGGTCGGCCCCTGAACACCGGCTGCGTCCTGTGCGCTCTGCCCTCTCTCTCTCTCTCCCGTCGACGCTGCTCGACCCTTTGCTGTGCCGCTCGGTCGGGCTCTAGCCCGCCGCTGTCCGGGAAGGGTCTGCGCACTACCTGTTGCCAGCCCGTTTCGCTGGACCACCGCAACTGGAAAGCCAAGCCTGGCTCTCAACAGCCTCCCCCGCAATTCTCGAGTCTCTGCTGGATGACTGGGCGGTTGCCCGTGGTCGACGCCCGTGTCTCTGGCCTTGACCTCCAATCTACTGGTCTCCAGGAACGAATCCCTGGGAGGTGATGCAGAGTTGCAGGTAGGATCGAATTTGCCTCGACGCCAATGTTGTGTCCGTCAGTAGTAAGACACAGACTGCAGGAGAACGGTACAACAGGTGTTTACTCAACGTGGCTCACTCTGGAACTGACTGTACAGATTACTACTCAGTGCTATATACAGGTGTGGTCACTGCCGGTACTACAGTATACATGAGCTGTAAAAAGTAGTTCCCCTCTTAAAGGTATATACATTACAGTAGCCATCCTTTCCGTGGTGAGGCGTTCATGCGCCAACACCTCCACAAAGGCTCTGCTCATGTTAGTGATGGACTTCTCCTTTCGTTCCACACTCGCAGCGACCCTGGAGACAAAACCTGCCAGAGACTCTCTGCAGCCGTTCCTGGAGTTCCAGCACTGCTCTCCTTCTGGATAGACCCGGAGGCACAGGGTCGACATGCAGCAGAGCCGAGCTGGGAGCATCCTCTCCACTGCGACGAGGACTCTCCACTGCTGTCCCTGTCTCCACCATCTGCTGATGCTCACTTGTGAGCTGTGATACACCCGGTGATAACTCTACTCTATGTCCCGAAGGTCCCACCGAGGTGTGAGTGTCTGCGCTGGTGCAAGGTACGCTTAATTCTGCTGACGGAGCGCCCTCAGATGTTGCAGCTTCCTCTGAGGAGTCTGGAAGCTCAGGCTCTTCCTCCTGGACAGTGGGGACGGGGGCTCTTGATGGTCCTGTGGGGGAGTAAAGGAAAGAGTTAGAGATGTGAGGTAAAGGTTGTATGCACATTGAATTGTGCAGATGATCATAAGTCAATCTGTTAGAGCATCAGGTTCATTATCAGTGACTCATGCAATGTCAATGAGAGAGATGCCAAACTATTCTGTCACCCGCTTGCTGTGATGCGCCCGCCTGTCTGTCCCCCACTTGGGAATCCTCCTCGATCCCGGCAATTTCCAGGGCCGCCTCCTCTGAGGTGGTGAGCTGGGCTACTGAGGGTGGCCCTCCTCCTGTCCTCGCTCTTTCCCTCTTATTGTGGGCTCTCTTTTCCTGCAATGAGGGACACAAGTGGAGTTTGAGTGAGAATGAAGGAGTGAGTGTAGAGAATCCATAGCATAGATGCTTAGAAGGAGACAAAGGGCCCTCCCTGTGTGTTGTAAGTTGTTGTCATTGCGTCACAGTGATAGGGAGTGTGAGGGCTGCATGGTCGAATAGTTAAATGAATGTTACCATAGAGAGAGAGGGAGTGGGTAAGGGTGCAGTGATGTCAGTGTCAAGTGGGATGTGGAGGAAGAGATTGGCAAAGTACAGTGCTGGTGAGGAGAGGCGATGGGGATCAGATTGAGGGTGATTGGAAAGTCATACTCACTTTTCCTGTGCGGAGAAGGTCATGAGACCTCTTCCTGCACTGCAGCCAGATGCTGCGGCTCAGCGAGATGACATTTACCTCCTGGGCCACTTGCAGGCACACAGCTTTAGTCTGTTGTGGTGGCTTTTTTCTCCCTGAGGAAGGGAAGAGCACCTTCTTATTAGATCTTGCTCCCTGCACCAGAACTTGGAGGGAGGGCTCATCAAACCGAGGTGCACACTCTTGCTTGCTGGTGGACATGGTCGGTAAATGAAGTCCTTCATACAATGTGCAAAGCGTTTCCAGTCTCCAGAAGAAACAAGGCTGCTTGCAGGCCTTAAATCCAGCAGCACTGATGACGTCATCGGAGGCGACTCAGGATGGAAAGACTCATTGGGCCAGGGGTTCCCACACGCTGGAAATCAAGTGCCCAATTAGGGGAAAATCGCACTTTTTTCCCACTTCACATCGGAGTCGGGGTCCTGACACGAAAACCACCTGACGCGCCCCAGCCGACTCCAATGGCAAAATCCAGCCCTCTGTGTCACAGTCTTGTTGCTATTCACTGAGGAATGAAATGAACGTACTGGCCACAGTTTGATACGCGCGAGAGATATCTACAAAGGCATTCAACCTGAATATAAAGTGAATGATCACAGAAATCCGGCACATGGGGAGGCGGGGGTCTGTAAAAGTTCAAATGCACGGAGACTGACAGCACTTTGGCTAAGTGCAGTATAGGTATGAGCAACAAAATTCCCCCCAAAATTGCCAAGAAATTCGTTATCAAACTCCAGAGGTCTCAGTTATGCCGATATCAGGTGACTTTAGGTTGCATTAAGAGTGATGCATTTCCATGTAAAATTAACTGAAGAAAAAAAGAACTTGTATTTATGTAGCATTTTTCATGTCCGCAGGATGTCCCAAACAGCTTGAAGCATAGTCACTGTTGAAATATAGGGAAACGCATCAGTCGATTTGCACACAGCAAGGTCCCACAAACAGCAGTGAGATAAATAACCAGATAATTTGTTTGTGTGATGTTGATTGAGGGATAAAGATTGGCCAGGACATCGGGAGACCTCTGCTGTTTTTTATTCGAATCTTTTATATGCACCTGATGGATGTTTGATGTCTCATCCGAATTATATCAATACAAATGAAATACTGGAAATATACATACAAGAGAATATCACAGAATCACAGAAACCCCACAGTGCAGATAGAGGCCATTTCGGCCCATCGAGCCTGCACCGACACATATCCCACCCGATCCCCGTAACCCCACGTATTTAATCCCCCTAACACTAAGGGTCAATTTTTATCATAGCCAATCAACCTAACCCGCACATCTTTGGACTGTGGGAGGAAACCGGAGCACCCGGAGGAAACCCACGCAAACACGGGGAGAATGTGCAAACTCCACACAGACAGTCGCCCGAGGCCGGATTCGAACCCGGGTCCCTGGCGCTGTGAGGCAACAGTGCTAACCACTATGCCACCGTGCTGCCCGATTGAACACGGTCGGAGGTGCCGTCTTTCAGATGAGACGTTAAACCGAGGCCCCGTCTGCTCGCTCAGGTGGACGTAAAAGATCCCATGGCACTATTTCGAAGAAGAGCAGGGGAGTTATCCCCAGTGTCCTGGTCAATATTTATCCCTCAATCAACATCACAAAAACAGATTATCTGGTCATTGCTGTTTGTGGGAGCTTGCTGTGTGCAAATTGGCTGCTGCGTTTCCCACATTGCAACAGTGACTCCACTTAAAAAAAAACAGTACTTCATTGACTGCAAAGCGCTTTGAGACGTCTGGTGGTCGTGAAAGGTGCTATATAAATGCAAGTCTTTCTTTCTTTTCTACCTACCATCAGACAGGACAACTGATGCTGCAGCAGATGGTATGTGTTGGGATTTTGCCAGGAACCTGTTCATGTGACAATTGCGTATCTGTGGGGTTGACTGTATTACAGACAGCAAAGTACGTGGCAGGCGTAGCTAGTTGTACATCTGTTGTAACAGTGGTGCACTTTCACAGCGCTGTGCTTGAATGTTGTGTTGATGTCTGGCAGCTGGTTATTTAATTGATAGCACTGCTAGTAGTTTTCATTAATCCTGCATTAGGAAGCGAGCATGGTGTATTGTTTTCACTCCAGGTTTCAAACTGCCTTTGTTATCGCAGAACAGTAACTTTCCTTGTCTCTTCGCCAAGTGATGCTTTTCTGGAACCCTTGATGGTGCTGAGATGGAAAAAATCATTTTTAATTAACAATGTTGATCTTGCTTCTAGTGTCTTCCGAAAGACAATTACCTACTCTGTAATATTTTTCATTTTAAAACCAATGTATCCATGGATGTGTTACTGTGTAAAATGTACTATTACATTGGTGCCCCACTGTGATTAATTATATAGCTCGTCAGTACACAGAAAAGTAACAGTTGACAAGTAGAAAATTATTCAGTTGTTAAGATGACTCTGATGTGAGGGACTCCAAACAGCTGAATTGACCAAGACAAAAGCTCTATTTGAACAGCAGGTGACTATTAAAAATTACATTTACTCAAGTCCCACTCCAGAGACTTGAGCACCACAATCTAGGCTAACACTCCAGTGCAGTACTGCGGGAGTGCTGCACTGTCGGAGGTGCCGTCTTTCGGATGAGACGTTAAACCGAGGCCCCGTCTGCTCTCTCAGGTGGACGTAAAAGATCCCATGGCACTATTTCGAAGAACAGCAAGGGAGTTATCCCTCAATCAACATCACTAAAACAGATTATCTGGTCATTATCACATTGCTGTTTGTGGGGACTTGCTGTGTGAAAATTGGCTGCTGCATTTCCTACATTACAACAGTGACTTCACTTCAAAAGTACTTCATTGGCTATAAAGTGCTTTGAGATGTCCGGTGGTTGTGAAAGGCGCTTTATAAATGCAAGCCTTTCTTTTTTTCAATACCAAAAAAAATTCTCAAAATAATTTGTTGTTTGCTCCTCTCTAAGGAGGCATCTAATTTTTGTTCTTTTTTTCCCCCAAAATAAACTGACAGTTTGTTCATGGTAAATATACAAACTATATATGAATGAACACCTCAGAGTAAATGCAAAGCTTTTTCTTCAAGTGTTAACTGTAAATTTGAGTTGTTATTTTACATACTTCCAATTGTGTGGAAAACTCTGGGGAGGAATGTGCTTAAAATGTTTCCCTCCCTTGCCCTTGCCAGACAGAAACAAATAAATCAAACTTTGGATGATTCATTTGCAGTGTAGCTCAGGGCAGAAGCAGTTCAGAAAGTTCCATGGATTTTGTCAGTGCGCTCAGATTTATTCTGGCCTACAATTCACCATGGGACTGTAGGGGAATGGCCAACTGCCCTCCTTAGATGCCATGGTTACTGGAAAGGAAAACATTTCTTAGAGTTTGAAGTTTACAGAAAACCCAAACATGTAAGAATTTGCATTTTCAATTCAATCACCACTGCAGAGTGAGGACTGGGGTCATTAGATCACGGGTACACAGAGCCCTATCTATCTGTGGAGACAACCTGGTGACAAAGAAGGAATTGGAACATTCTGAAAAGCTTCCACAGAGAAATGAATACTTACTCACTTCTGTTAATTGTTTGCATTTGTCAAAACCAAACATCTCCATCCCAAACACAACTGGAGCCTAGTCAGGAATGTCGAGTCTTTTCAATTGTATGAAGCCTTTCATGTAAAATGGCTAGGCTGTTAAAACAACAGAAAAGTGGGTATTTTACAAAAAGCTTCATTTCACATCCAAAATCGCCTCAGACAGCCCAAATTTCAGGATATCTTCCTACAGTTTAAAACATTATTTGTGAATATGATGGCCAAGAGTTTCTGCGTTGGGCGTAATTGGCGATCTGGGTGCAAATTGCGCTCAAAATTGCGCTAGATTTAAGAAGTGTTTCTTTTCCTCAAGTTTCTAATCAAGCTGATTTGCATATAACCCAACGTAAAACCTTCCGTGAACCAGCGCAATCGGGCAGCATTTCAGAACATAATTTTTTTTAAATTAAAATTTGCATTAAAAAATATTACTTAATATATTTAAGCGTGGTGACCTGGCGCAGTTTTATTAATACAGCGGAAAATAGGTTTATCACAAAAAATATGCATTTTTAATCAGAGTGTCTAGTCCACCAGCTGTGAATAACCTGATTTTAAATGACTGAAAATGACTTAAAAAAAACTATACAGAACCATTTACTAGTTACATTGGTGTACGGTAATCGGTTTCTTAGTAAATCTTTAAAAAATATTTAAAAGCTTTTAAAATGTGCTTTGCTTGCGCCTAAAAAGAAAAGCTTAATTTTAAGAGCCCCACAAAGTCGAAGTCCCACAAACGGACACAATTAGCGGAAATGCGCCATGGTGATTAATTCTATCTGGGTTCTAGCGCAATGTTTTTTTTTAAACTAGCGCAAAAGATCGCAGAAACTTGATTTGCGCTGAACGTAACTTGCACTGGAAATTCCTCGATTTTTGCGCTATTTTGGCCGACCTGAAAAAACCAGTGCAACCTAGAGGAATCTCCTGCCCGAAGTGTTTGGGAACTAAAAGATCACTGACGGCAGTCTAAATGGGCATGAAAGATGTATAAAGGGAAAGCAGAGGCAAGATCAATCTAGTTTGGCTGAGCACACTAACAGCATTTCAGATTTGCATTATGCTAAATTAAAAGCAGCAGCATTAGGTTATTAAGAACAGGAAAGAATTTATTGAAACAAAGCTCAGAGATGAAAACATTACCTTTCTATTACCAGTCCCATTACCGGTACTATTACCATGGGAAGCAGAGCTCTGTGCACGTGGACTTAAATACAGCTACAGCGCTCAGTTCACCAGCCTTCCACTGCTGAGGAAAGTTTAACGTACAAACAAGCTGACGGTCTCATGATTGAAATCATTCCATGTGATATTAGTAGTCAGGTTATTAAAGTGTTTGTATAAAGTTCTTCTGGCTGTTACTTTAATTAAGATGTCAAGCTGTTTAAACTAAACAGATTGAGGACTTAATAAAATAATGGCCAAGAGAATTTCATATGAACGTATTAATGCCTTTATTCTAAAATACCACATAACAGGGTTTCAACACATTTAAATTTAAATTTAAAATGAATTTTACTGTTTGCTTTTAGCATTGAAGTTTCAACATTTGGTTTCACGCCAGTTGGAGTTATTCCTCTCCAGGTACACTCACTAGAAGATAAGAAATCCCATGTGATTTTGGCAAAGGAAAGACTTGCATTTCTATAGCGCCTTTCACAACCTCAGGACGTCCCAAAGCACTTTACAGCCAATGAAGTACTTTTGAAGTGTAGTCCCTGTTGTAATGTCAGAAACACGGCAGCCAATTTGCGCATAGCAAGCTCCCACAAACAGCAATGTGATAATGACCAGATTATCTGTTTTTTGTGATGTTGAGTGAGGGATAAATATTGGCCTGGACACCAGGGAGATCTTCCCTGCTCTTCTTCGAAAATAGCGCCATGGGATCTTTTACTTCCACCTGAGAGGGCAGACAGGGCCTTGATTTAATGTCCCATCTGAAAGATGGCACTCTCTGACAGTGCAGCACTCCCTCAGTACTGCACTGGAGTGTTAACCTAGATTTTTGTGTTCAAGTCTCTGGAGTGAGACTTGAACCCACAACCTTCTGACTCAGAGGTGAGAGGGCCACCCATTGAGCCAAGGACTGACACCTAAACTAAACTGCAGTTATGCTGCTCACCTTGCCTTGGTGTAGCATGAGAACTGCTTCCAACCAAAACTGCCTCATAGAGCAGTAAAGAAAATAAGCATTCGACCTGATACACAGAACACTTCAATATCTAGTTCCTGGCACTAATCAATTTTAATCACATCATCCATACAGGAAAAGTTCCACACTGAGAGCAGCCAGATATTACATTGGCAAGATCCGAAACATGAGGCTGCTAGCTAACAGTCAAGAAATGATAAAACCTAAACTTTCTGAGTCCGCGCCAGTGGAAGTACCGTCCCCACTGTTAGTGTACATCAATAAAAAATCGTTGGACATCTGCTTGCAATTTTCTGATATGCACTGGTTGGGGGTGGGGGGGGGGTGAGATGGGGGGGTGGGGGTGGGGGGGGCGGGGGTGGGGAGTGGGGTGGGGGGGCGGTGGTGGGGGGTGGGGGGGTGGGGTGGGGGGGGTGGGGGGGCGGGGGGGGGGTGTGGGGGGGGGTGCGGACTGGGAACATTTATTCCTAAATGCAGGACAACATTTTTAATTACAGTCCATTAAAACATTTTTTTAAGAGATTGACTGGCAAAAGTAGGCTGGCACAGAAGGGCGGATTTTCACTTTCAGCACGGGTGGTAAACTGGCATCACGGATTGGCCGCTGGTTATATAAGAACATAAGAAATAGGAGCAGGAGTCGGCCATTTGGCCCCTCGAGCCTGCTCTGCCATTCAATAAGATCATGGCTGATCTTCTACCTCATCTCCACTTTCCTGCACTATCACCATATCCCTTGAATCCCTTAATATTCAAAAATCTATCGGTATATTCAAAAATCTATCGATAGAAAAATATACCCAGCCTGGTTTTCATTTCCACTGTACCCAATAATGCCAAGAAAGGCTTACATTTATATAGCACCTTTCACAACCTCAGGGTGTCCCAAAGCACTTTACTTTTGAAGTATATTCACTGTTGTAATGTAGGGAAAATCGAAATTCATTAATCGTAAAATTGATTCAATAGAAAGGAAAGTCAGGCTGGATGAATAACGGGCGGACGTACCACCAGTTTGCCAGCCCTGCTGAAAGTGAGAATGACCTCCAGAGTCTTTTTACTTCTGGGGCCTGGGTTTGAATCCAACCCAGGCTGATGGGATGGAAGTTGCCTCTGTGTGCTGAATGTAAGCCTCCAACATATAATGGGACTGGGCAGTTTCAGCCCAGTTTGGTGACGGTTGGTCCACAACAAATTGTGGCTGGCAGTTGAGTCGGTACCATGTTGGCAATTGTACTCGGAGTCCATGGATGAAGACTGCTTCTGTTTGCGATTTATAGTGAAACTGCAAATGGGTGCACGATACAAACACTTTGCTGCAAATAGCAAATAGAGGAAATATTGCTCCATAGGGATGACTGATGTGAAGAGACTGGTGCAGTAGGGGTACTGTTCTGAGGTTGTGGTTTAGACACAGGAGTACGAGTTCCTCTGGTCACTATGCTTGACATTCCGCTCAGGCGGCACTGCCGACAGGAATGTGATAGAGTGAGTATAATGCCTACATGACTGACCTGGCACTGACCATGGCATATTTGCTTGTGTCAACCTCATTTTTATTTTTTTTAGGTGGGCACTGACAGAATCTATGCCTCTGAGTGCAATCTTGCCACGTCTGTTGCTGCACGATTTAAATACTTGCAGCAACTTAAACTTGGGGCCAATCGGCTTTGGGAATTGTGAAGAGATGTCTGTGAGTTAAGGTATAGAATGTAGGTGCCCCTACATTTACCGAGGCTTCCATCGAACTGCTGCTGAATGAAATTTGAATGTGAAGGAAGTTGGAAATTCCCATTTGGGATACAAAGGAGAAGATCAGCAAAGGGAACAGCACAACAGAATGGAAGGAGGTGCTGCTGGCAATAAGTTCCACCTTCACAACCCTCTACACAGCTACTCAGTGCTGAAACAAGTTTAATGACCTTG
Organism: Somniosus microcephalus; assembly: GCF_052327205.1. Lineage (NCBI taxonomy): Eukaryota > Metazoa > Chordata > Chondrichthyes > Squaliformes > Somniosidae > Somniosus > Somniosus microcephalus. The sequence goes on along the minus strand of NC_141008.1, from coordinate 72,039,493 downwards.
GACAAGGAAAGAGAAGTGAGCCAAGTGAGCAATTCTTTCCATGTTTGCCACTTACAACCACCAGTCACTGAACGCAAACATGCAGGTGCAGCAAGCAGTTAGGAAGGCAAATGGTATATTGGCCTTCATTGCAAGAGGATGAGAGTGCAGTAGCAAGGATGTCTTACTACAGTTGTACAGGGCCTTGGTGAGACCACACCTGGAGTACTGTGTGCAGTTTTGGTCTCCTTACCTAAGAAAGGATATACTTGCCATAGAGGGAGTGCAGCGAAGGTTCACCCGACTGGTTCCTGGAATGGCAGGACTGTCATATGAGGAGAGATTGGGTCGACTAGGCCTGTATTCACTAGAGTTTAGAAGAATGAGAGGGGATCTCATTGAAACGTATAAAATTCTGACAGGGCTAGACAGACTGGATGCAGGGAGGATGTTTCCCCTGGCTGGGGGGTCTAGAACGAGGGGTCACAGTCTCAGGATACGGGGTAGGACATTTAGGACTGAGATGAGGAGAAATTTCTTACCTCAGAGGGTGGTGAACCTGTGAAATTCTCTACCACAGAAGGCTGTGGAGGCCAAGTCACTGAATATATTTAAGATGGAGATAGATAGATTTCTAAACACAAAAGGCATCAAGGCATATGGAGAGAGAGAGCGGGAATATGGTATTGAGATAGAGGATCAACCATGATCATATTGAATGATGGAGCAGGCTCGAAGGGCCGAATGGCCTACTCCTGCTCCTATGTTTCTATGTTTCTATGTATCTACCCCTCACTTCAAGAGCTTCAAAACCTTACCAATGATATCCTGGAGGTTCCATGAGGTTTTAAATTACTGCACTTGCAAGTGTTCCTTCCTTCACAGCCCTACATGAATGACCCTACTCAAAAACCTCATATAGTATGCAATTGATTATTTCATGCTCTTGACTCTTATATCAGGCAGTTGCCTATTGAATGTTAAGCATGCGTCCCCTTAAAGGGGCACAACCAATAAAAAAACTGTAACTTAACAAAAACAAATTAAAATAAAACATAACGAATTAAATTAGAATACTGTTCCTTGCGGTGATGAAGCACTCCAGTCCCTGCGGTGCCAACCCATTGCGGAAGGCCTCGAGCGTGCCGGCGGACACTGCGTGCTCCATCTCCAGGGACACCCGGACAACCAGAACCAAACACTTTTTGCATTCTTATTAAAAGGAGAAGATAGCCCATAACATGAGAGAGCCTGGCCACAGGTGGTGCCCCGAACCTCAGACCGATCACATCCTATGCCCTCAGAGCAGCTGAAGACCTGTTTATGTCGAGCAGGAAAGCCATGGCAATAAAACTCTGATTTACTTCTATATACTGTGGGGGTTATTTTGGTGAAAGGGTGAAAACAGGCACTAAATGGGTGCTGTGCTAATAAGACTCGCCTGTTTGAAAGTCTGGTTTTAGCACGCAATTTTGGTCCTAATTGCTGATTACCTTATTTTGAATTTGCTTAGAGGCACTAAAGCAGACTCCTGCAGATTTAGCGCTCAAGAGCTGATTAGGCGCAATTTTTCTGGGGCAGTATATGTGGACTCCTCGCACCCACTTTGAAGGTGTGGCGTGGGTTGGCTGACACACATTGGAGGTGTCAGGATTGCTCAGGGACCGAGTGAGAGGGTGCACAGGTTCTTGGACGCTGCACTGGAGGTCCTGATGAAGGAGACCGAGAAGAGGAGGGATGTCCTGTACCCACGGGGGTGAAGGAGTCCACCTCGCCCTCCTTATCCCCCCTGTCCTTCTCTCCTGCAGCAGCTGGTGCTGCTCTGCCTGGCCTCGTGTCCTCCTCCCATTCCTCCTGCAGGCCAAGGGGGACCCCTAGGAAGATGTCCCTGATCTCCCTTTCTCCTGGTGACTCTTATAAGGCATCCAGTAAGATAGAGTAGCAGAGCACTCAGTCTTTTTAGGTGAAGTCCTCAAAGAAGTTCTGGAATAAATGTTGATAGAATGTTGGTGAAGTCTGGACAAAGTGTCCCAGAAAGTCTCCCGATGTGTTTCTAAAGTCCTCTTCAAATCTCCAGCAACAAGTGAACAGTAAAGGGTGATATACCTTTAAGTAGCATTCGAACTCCTCAGCAATGACTCGTTTACTCCCAATCAGCTGGTCGCTGTTAGGAGAGGGCATTAGGTCAACTGCTATCCACCAAAATGCCGCACAGCCTTGTTAATGAGTGCTTGCAGGCAATTTAAGTAGCACTCAGCCCCTTAACGATCCTCCGGGCGGCTGTTTCTAGCACAAGCTTCAACTCCTTTACCAAGATGGCATCTTGCGCTAAATGTGGGCTAAATCGGTGTTGCAGACCCCATCGTGGCCACCTCAGAGGCTCTTTCGCACCTGAAGGAGCTGTCAAAAATTGCCCCCATAATCTTTCAAATGACGTGGAAAATTATGATAATTTCAGTCTGGCAGGTAAGTGCTAAAAAGGTATACAAATGCACATTAATGGCACCAGTCAGACATCCTTAAAAGATATGTGGCTGCGTTACAAAAAAACTAGCTCCAAATGTCTGCAGAAACTTCTCTGTGGGATCACAAAAACCAGTTTCTCAAAGGAAAAATGTCCATTAAGTGTAAGAGCCCCTCAAAAATGCTGATAATGTAATCAAATATGTTTCTCTCATGCTGATGTATCTCTCTCTCTCTATATGTGATGATCAGTCAATGTAGTTTCATAATGCTGGGAGAGAGGAGTGTTACTATAAGTGTTGTTCTTCTATTGAGCTGCTGTCTCCATAAATTTCATTCAGGGTCATCGATAACACTACCAACAAACCATGGAAAGTGGAAATTCCTCAGCAGGTTAATTGCATCTAATGCTGCTCAAAGTGAAACAACAATTGAATCTGCTTATTATGAGCGAGACTCTAAGTGCTGTGACAAGTTGTGGTTAAAGTATGCATTTGTTTTTTTTTCAAATTCTATTCAGATTTCTATTAAATGTATAATCTTATTTCTTGTGTTTATTTAAAGCAAATCCACACATGAAGGATTACAAGATTATGTGCTTAAAGCAAAGAAATTCTATGCACAATATTTGGAATAAATAGAAGCTTCTGAAAATCCTAACAAGATGCCATTGAAACTGTTCTCCTCAAGGTAGTGAATCAGTTGTGTCACTAGAACTGACTATTTGATTTTACCTCAAAAGACACGTGTAAGCTTTATACCAGGAATTGGCAGGTGCCTGTCAAAGGGACAATGCAACATGTTGGCGAGCATGGAGGAGTCTACTTCCAAGCTGAAGCCACGTGGGGAGCACTTTGTAAAGCAGGTGGAAGAGCACTTAAGATAAGCACTAGGGGTTTGCATCAGTGTGAACAGTAGCTAATGGCCGGTGTAAAGATCACTGTAAGTTACATTCTTTTTCAGAATTATTTTTGTGCAGAGCTTATTTGGTGAGTACTTGATGGCAGGAGCCTCCTCCCACCCCTCTTCATCTAACCCTATCAGCATATCCTGCTAAAGAGCTCTTGTAGTTGGCAGGGTAGGTGGGTCTTGCTCTTCCTGATCACCCTCAGTTTCTTCGTGCTCCTCCGACCTTACATCTTCTGCAGCTGGCCTGATGGGTTGGCCCCTCTGGATTGCAAAATTAGGCAGAAGACAATTGCAATCCGAGTGACTCTCTGGCACAATACTGCAGCACACCTCCAGACCTATCTAGGCAGCTTTGCTTCAGAAGATCTTTGGTTTATTCTACAGGCGTTAAGAGGAGGGATGGCACTGATTGTAACTCAGGTTTGCAACTGTGTTCAGATTCCTGAAAGATGCCGTTAGCCTGGTCTGGAAAGAAAAGCCAGTGTCTACCAGCAGCCAGCCTCTGACCCGTTGCTCGGGGTCAAGCAGAGTGGGTGGGCGGGGGGAAATATAGGACTGGTGTCAAGATGGCGGCCATGACGGTCCGGTGCTGAGATCGCTCTCCCTGTTTCGGGCGGCCAGCTCTCGCCGCTCGCTCCCGCAACCGGAGCGAGGTGCTCGGCGAGTCGGGCAGAGGCAGCGCAGCGCGGGGAGCAGCAGCAGCAGCCAAGCCGACCCGCTGGAGCACATCGGCCGGCAGCTCCTCGGCGGGAAGGAATTCCGACTGGGAGGAGGGGAGCCGAGCATGGCGGCCATAGGCCGACCCGGGAGAGGGAGAAGTAGGCCCAGGGCCGTGGAGCGTGGAGCCAGCGACGGTGAAGAGGAGGCCGCATTGGAGCATTCACATCCCGACGATGTGTTCGGCGAGTCGGGCAGAGGAGCGCAGCGCAACGAGCAGCAGCAGCAGACTCAACGACAAGCTGCAGCACGTAGGCCGGCAGCTCCATTTCAGGTAACTCGCAGTCCGGATGGGAGGAGGGGAGCCAGGCATGGTGGCCAGAGCGGGAGAAGCAGGCCACCACACGTGGAGCCGGCAACAGTGAGGAGGAGGCCGCGGTGAAGAGGAGGACGGAGCGGCTGAGGGACATCGGGCTCCCACTGCCACAGGAAGCCATTGTATTGACTCTGAACGCGGCGCTGTATGTATAGCTGATGTGTCCCTACAGGGAACAAGCATTCCATTGTACTTGTTACATATGGCAAATGAATCTAATCTGAATCTGAATCTGAATCTGGATGAAGGCAGCTACCAGGAAACCTGGCACAGACATGCATAGTGCACTTCATGTTGTCACTCAGCAGCTGGACTCCAGTCTCTTCTACTGGAGAACGCAAAGCTATGTGTGGGCAGTCCTGCTTTGCAGTGTCCATGGGTGTAATGCATTATCACATGGTTTATCACATGATTTGTCATATAGCTTAGTATGAGCATGCTCAGTTCGCTCTGGCCTAATAAGCAAGCACATAGACTAACAACTTATCGTGTCTCTGTCCTTCATTTATTCTACCCACATATATTACAATTTGGTGACGAGGATGGGATCCCAAAGCCATTTTTAGGGATCATGGAAGGATACAGTATTCAACCTTCGAGTGGACAAGTTTAAGGTGAATTTGTGACACCTAAAGTGAATTTTTGTGATGTTTCACTGTTAACGCTGATGCAGAATTGTCTGTGCTTCACCTTCGTGTGTATGTATACACAGCAACAGCGGCGTTGATTCTCACAGGTACACAGGTAGCGTGCTGAGTCACTGTTCAACAGGATCGGGACAATCATGGCTGCGCTTACGGGATTGATCGGAAGCCTCGGCCTGTATGACCGAGCTTGTGAACCATTCAGCTCTTACATTGAGTGGATGGAGATGTTTTTTAAGGCCAATAACATTATTGAGACCAAAGGTGCAGATGAGAATGTTCAAGCTCAAAATAAAGTAATTTGTGAATGGAAAAAAAGCCATTTTTTTTTAACGGAGATCGGGCCAGATGTCTACGGAACGTTGACAAACCTACTCGCGCCAGGGAAAGCGAAGGATGCGTCATTTGAAGACATTGTCGACACCCTCGAGGACCACTTCAACCCAAAGTCATTAGAAAAAGCAGAGAGCTATAAGTTTGGTGCAGAAACCAAAAACAAAGTGAAACCATCAGTGAGGACATTGTAGCTCTTAAGAACCTGTCTTTGCATTGTAACTTCAGCACATTGTTGGATCGTGCGTTGCGAGATACGTTTGTGTGTGGACTGGTGGATGAGCGCACACAGTCCAAGTTACTGAACACTCTGAACCTAACGTTTGACATAGTATGCAAAAGTGCCCTATCTATGGAGATGGCATTTAAGAATGCTAGGGAGCTCCGTCCAACTCACGTGACTAGTGCAGCTGAGGTCTACAGTCACAAAGCCACCACCAAACCTAAAGCTGTGAGACTGAGTCAAAAGCCTGTCGGTGAGAGCAGTTCAGTGAAAATCACTCACCACAGACCTGCCAATACAGAAATGTGAAGTGTTTTCACTGCCAGAAGCAAGGCCATATTTCAACAGCTTGCAGAGCTAGATCTGAAGCAGGAAGTAAGAAGCATTCTAGTGGCAATGCAAAGCAGTGACAACAAAAGGGAGGAGTTCACAATATTGAAGTGAACACACCTGATGTTGAAGAATTGGCATCTACAGTATCTATGCCACTAGCGGCAACATTAGCAGTCGTGAGAAAGACTTCCATACAAAACTTTTGATCATTGAGCAATATATTGATATGTGTATCGACACGGCGGCGGACTGCTCTATCATAAGTAAGGGTGCATATGAGAGTAAGTTTAATCAAATACCATTACAAAGAGTACCGTAGAGTTAAAAACCTACTCCGGAGAAACCCTAGAGACATGTGGACAACTGGAATGTACAGTTCAGCACAATGGCCAGTCAGTAAAGCTGCCTATTATTGTAGCGAGCTACAACAACAGGCCAACCCTCATGGGCAAAGACTGCTTGAGAAAGTTAAAACTAGACTGGAAAAACATCTTCAGTGTAGATGCTTCAAAGAAGTGACTCGACACAATGCTGAACAAGTATGAAAGCATGTTCACAGACAGTTATGAGGGTATCACTGGATATGATGTGCATATCTGCATCAAGTCCAACGCGAAGCCTGTCTATTGTAAGGCAAGGCCGGTCCTCTATACATTGAAAAGTCAGGTGGAGGGAGAGCTAGCGAAGCTCAGAGCGAACGGAGTACTAGTAAAAACTAACAAAAGTGAATGGGCTACCCCGATTGTGGTAGTGCCCAAAGCAGACAAAACTGTATGCTTGTGCGGTGACTACAAAGTTACTATCAACCAAGCAGCTGACGATGAGCAGTACCCGTTACCTACATCGCAAGATTTGGGGCAAAGGTTTTCTCCAAGCTTAACCTGTCACACGTTTACACTCAGCTGAATGTTGAGAAAGAGAGTCAACAGTATCTCACCATCAACACACACAAGGGACTGTACTCGTACACCAAGCTGCTGTACGGTGTAAAGTCCTCCTCAAAAATCTTCCAGGCTATGATGGATAAGATTTTGCAAGGTGTTTCAAATTGCTTATGCAATCAAGATGATGTACTGATTGCAACAAGCAGTGAGGAAGAAAATCTAGAAGTGTTAGATTTAGTGCTTCAAAGGTTGAATGCCCACAATGTCAAACTGAAAAGGATCAAATGTGCTTTTGTGCAGCCCGAGGTTGTGTACCTTGGTCTGAAAGTTGATGCAAATGGCTTGCAACCAGTTAAGGAAAAGGTTGATTCTGTCATCAATGCTCCAAAGCCACAGAACGTGTCTGAGTTAAGATCTTTCCTTGGAATGGTCCAGTACTACACACGTTTCTTACCTGAGTTAGTGATCATGTTAACTCCATTGCACGAACTCCTCAAGAAGGATGTCCAGTGGAAGTGGACAAAAGCGCAACAGGAAGCTTACAACGCTTGTAAGAGAAGTCTCTCTAGCGATGCTCTACTTGTGCACTATGGCACAGAGTGTGAGCTTAAGTTAGCATGTGATGCTTCCAGTTACGAGTGGGAGCTGTCATAAGCCACGTAATGGATGACGGCCAAGAGAAACCAATCACATTTGCATCGCGAACCCTCACAAAGAGTGAAAGAAACTACGCACAAATTGAAAAGGAAGCACTCACCATAGTGTTCCAAATCAAGAAATTCCAACAGTTCCTGATCAGCAGAAAGTTTACCCTGATAACCGATCACAAACCGCTCCTAGAAATACTGGGGCCCAAATGTGCCAACCCTGCAATGGCCGCATCAAGAATGCAACGTTGGGCAGTGTTGTTGTCACAATATGACTACAGGATTGAATATCGCACTTCAAAGCAGAATGCAATCGCGGATGCCTTGTCCAGGTTGCCACATGAGGACTCGTGTGTTGGGAGTGAAGGTGCTATTTTCACGTTAGGTGCAGTTGACAAAGTCTTTCCCGTGAATGCAACTGAGATTGCAGATGAGACTCAAAAGGACTCAGTACTGAAAAGAGTGTATGAAAACACCTTAAATGGATGGACTGATCAGTGTATGGACACAGATTTGAAACCATTCCATAACTGTCATACTGAATTGTCTTGTGAGCAAGGTTGTATCAAGTGGGGAAACAGAGTGGTGGTACCTACTTCTTCGAGAGATAGAATTCTGGCCGAACTTCATACTGAATATCCAGGGATCGTCAGTATGAAATCAATTGCAAGAGGTTTTGTTTATTGGCCTGGATTGGACAGTGACCTTGAATCACTTGTCAGCAAATGCAGCGTTTGCCAAAATTGCAGAAACAAATCACCCAAAACTCCACTACACCCCTGGTCATAGCCAAGTAGACCTTTTCAGAGAGTACATGTAGACTTCTGTGAGAAAGCAAATGATTATTTCCTGGTACTTGTAGATAGTCACTCAAAGTGGATTGAAGTGAAACACATGGGTTGAAATACTACAACTGAACGTACCATAGATGAGTTGAGGTCTATCTTTGCATGTCATGGCTTACCTGAAGAGCTTGTTTCTGACAATGGCCCACAGTTCCGTTCTGCTCTATTCCAAGAATTCATGAAACGGAACGGTGTCAAACACACTCTCGTTCCACCATATCATCCAGCCTCAAACGGAGCAGCCGAAAGGTCAGTCAGAATAGTGAAAGAAGCTCTCAAAAAGCAAGTGTTGCAGGGTTGTTCGAGACTCAGCACGAAGCAACGTTTGGCAAATTTCTTGCTGAAGTACAGAGCTACTCCGCACACTACACTAGATATACCCCAGCAGAACTCTTGAAGAGGAGATTGAGAATACGATTGAGTCTTGTTCAACTAAATTTGGCCTCAAGAGTTGAACAGAAACAGTTGAGTCAGAAACGTTATTATGACACCAATCAGAAAGAACGCAGTTTCAAACAAAACAAGTGTGTTCGTGTTCTCAGTCCCCCTGGCACGTCAAGTTCACACAAGTGGGATGTAGGAACCATAGTAGAGGCTGGTGGAACCAAGAGATATTTGGTTGAAATTGGTGACAAAATCCAACGTGTTCATGTAGATCAAATGATCTCTGCTAGAGATGAACCAAGACATGATCTTGAACCACTTGATCATGAACACATACATGAGTTTGACTCAGTTCAGACTTCAGTAACTGGTTCAAACAAGTCTGAGCTAGAAACAGGATCATCATTGAGTTCAGAACCAAAACAAAATAGCCTGAAAATTGGCTCAACACCAAAACCTTCTGTAAGGAGATCAGGAAGGCTCCCAAACCTGTTATTAAACTTTTGTAGTTCATTTGTAGGATTTGTCATTCATTTTAAAGGAAAAAAGCCAGTTTTTTTTAATGTGGTAGATGTAATGCTGGGAAAGGTGGGGCCATAGTTTTGTTGTATTTGAGAGGGGAATACATACCTTTTCTTTAAAGGGGAAAGCAGTGTAATGTATTATCACATGGTTTATCACATGGTTTAGTATGAACATGCTCAGTTCGCTCTGGCCTAATAAAGCAAGCACATGGACTAGCAACTCATTGTGTTTCTGTCCTTCATTTGTTCTACCCACATATCTTACAATGGGGACAAAATGTGAAGTCATTGGCTCTGAAAAGAGCGGATCCTTCACCTGGCAAATACAGACCTGCACAGCTGATTGGCTGATGTTAGAAGACATCAGCCTGGAATGACCCCAAGGCATAACATTTCAGGGCCACAGTGGCTTGGACAGCTGCAGGCAAGGGGGCAGTTGAACTTGTGCTAGGCTGCAGTTGGTGCTGTAGTGGGTGACAGAGATCTGCAACAGCCTCCCTGGTAAAGAGGAGCCCCTTCACACAATGCTCCTTAGTGAACTGCAGGTCCGAAGTTCTGGGCCTGAACACTCAGGCCCCCTTAGTGAACTGTCGCCCTCCTGTCTCTTCCCTCTGCTGCTGAGACTCGCTGGAATCTTGCCTGCTCCTCCTTATCTTCCTCGTCCAGCCGCAATGGCGGAGCAAGCAGCAAACCCATTGAAACCTATCAGAAGTTTGCCAAAAGCTCCAGTCAAAACCCCTCTGCTGACTCACCACATTACTTTTACAAATGATTACCGTCAGTTCCAGCAGCCAAAAAGCTGAAAAGCAGCACACTAGCAGTTCAAATAAACTAACCAGTGGTTTACCCAATAGCAGCTGAAAACCACTAGAACTGGTGCCCTTTAGGCCGTTCCTGCCTTTGGTTAATGTGACTGGTTTAGAATTGGCAAATGCCAGAGCTGTTGAACAGGGCTTTTGAGTCCTAAAACCACTTAGCCAAGGCTGACACGTCACTGTTGATGATTGACCAGCAAGGTTTGCTCATTAATAGGACCTGGAGGAGTAGACCTGTCACTGGGAGTTGGAATTTTTCCAACTTGTCTCCAGACTACCCTGAAAGCCCCAGCTGGTAGGCTGGTCTTGGCTGGACAAACAGCAGCAAACAAACAAGTGATCTGTGCTGGGAAGCTGAACAACCAGTTAGCTAGTTAAACGCCAGGATTATTCCTGTGCACACTTGAGGGTCACTCCTTGGCCTTGGTTCTTGCCAACCGATGCCTCAACGCTCTGTATTTAGCTAAGTGCGTGTGACCCTATGGGAGAGGGTGTGCACTCAATAATGGGTATAAAAAAAACTCTTCCTGTGCAAATTTCTCATTACCTTAGTTTGGAGATTCTCAAATATGGCGCTGGGTTTCTGTGCTTGCCACACACCTCGTTAACCAAAGCAAATCTGAAAAGTAATGTAGAAAAAAAAGGGAAAAATAACATTTTTAAATCACTTGACAGTATATTATGTATAACACCACATTCTATTTGAATATTAAACACAGTGCTTTATTTTATGATTAATATACTTGAGCTCCCATAAAAATTTGAAAAATGAATCTTCATAACTAAATGCTTGAGAAAATGCCATACCTTAACGGGTTCATGCATTTCACAACTATGTAGTGGAACATATGCAGTTGTGCGCTGGGTGTTGGAGTACAGATTCAGTGCTCACTCTGCTCAGTGCAACCTATCATACGCCTGAGTACACACACAAATAACAAGCTGTTTGTTGAAGCATCACTGTTCTGTGTGAATCTGGCTAATGCCACAAAAGTGTTTGATGGATGCTGAGAAGACATGAACTGTGAAAATACTTTTGCGGGAGCTGTCTATCAGTATCGCAGCAGAGTTGCAGCTCATTACTTACGGACGACAAGCGGAACATCATTAGGAAGTGCTTTTAAGCTCAACTAATTCCCAAGTGTCCATGCTGCAGCTTCTTGTTAAAGCTGACAAAAGGGGCAGGTATTAGACTGGCAGCTGTTTTGTTCCGCAATTGTAAAGCATGCCAGGTACCAAAGTGATATTCATAATGGCACTTTCAGCCCACAGTGCTGCCTGCAATGTTATGGGAGATTATCTGGTATTCTGCTGGCTGCCAGTAGAATTTGATGTGTCTGGTAGAATTCTGCCTTATCCGCTATGCAAATACATGAGCAAATAAAATCGAATCGCTAGCATATGTGTATGCTATTAACACTCTGATTTTGCAATGTAAAAAAAATACAGGTGTTTGGAGAATTTTTATGCCGTTGTGGCTTCCATTAAATCCTTCAGGGCCGTTCCCTTCTGCTGCTGTTGCACACGCCACTGCTTCCTGAATTTAAATAGATTTCCAGACTCCTTTTAAAAGCAGAACATCAATTTGATACACTTAGTACACTCACTACCTCTAGAGTATATCTTGTAGCAAAACATTGCTTTTGCTGAATAGAGATTAAACACTATCTTCTATCTACACATTTACGGTCACTCTGGTTAATTGAATGGTAGTAACATGTAAATTGCAGTTTTGTGAATACTTTTTGCCAAGTTAAATGAAGGTTTATAATTGAAAGCACACAGTACATTCCATGGCATGTCTCTTTTATTTATTTAGTTTTACTGGGCACTCATGTTTGGCTTCAATATTCATCATAAAGACCATAAAATGAGAAAAACAGAAAATACCATTCAACCCGCTGAGTTTATTCCATGCAATATAAATTATAAGCCATATTCCATAGTTTCCAATTATAGCTTAACTTCAGTCATTGATCTCATCACATCTTGGACTGGCTCAATTAGCAGTCCACAACAATTGGTGCTTAATGTGATGACAGATTGTAAAACCAGTGGGGATCTGGGTCTGCAATGTTGTCAGTTATTTAGAGGTCAGCCTATTGATATTTGGGACTGCTGGTAATGTTAACAAAACCTTATGTCAGTCATCAGTGGGGTATCCTAAGGTAAACATGCATTAAAATTCAAGAAAGTTCATATACTACTCAGCACCAGAAATAGAATTGCAGCATCCATTCACACTTAAACAGCCAAAGCCCCGCAGTAAGAACTTAACTCAGCTCCCACTTAAATAGACCTGCTATGTTGCTTCAGAATTTTCTGTTTTCGTTATAGGTTTCCAGCATCTCCAGTTTCTTCCCTTTATCTCTACCAACTAACTGACAGGACTGTGCTTATGTCCTCCATTCCTTATAAAATGGCTGCAAGGCCAGGAAATGGATTGGCCTGCCATTTGAGAGTCCCCGCTGGAGGAATATTGGCTTTTCTGTGAATCTTTTATGTCCACACAAGCAGCTCACATCCAAGGCAGATAGATGCCTCACTAAGTATTGCCCCTAAGCATTCCAGTGATTTGCGGTCTCATTTCATACAGGCCCTTTCCCTTTCGATCCAGGGTTCGTCAGTTTATTTTCTGCTGTATGTTGCAGCTGTTGTTTCTAGAAGACACTATTGCCTTTCACAACTTCCTCATCGAGGACTTTTTTCTTTCCAGTTAGTCTTCAATATCGTTTACGAAGCATTGTATCACAAGCAGTTTCCGATCCTCAATTTGCTGACAGTTCAAGTCTCACATTCACACATCCACTGCTGGTTCATTAAAGCATTTAACAGCTCCATCGTGATGACAGTTGATAATATTTTATTCTTCAAAATATTCCACTGTTTCTAAATTGGATTTGGCCCCAGAGTTATGTGTATTCACATCGCTCTTTAGCATTTGTTATGGGAAGAGAGTTGGAAGATAGGTACTTGGAGGGACGAGCCTGATAACTTAATTATCTACATATTTTCAAGTTGGTGTAGTGCTGGCTCAGTGAGAAAAAAAATATTGACTTTTTCCCTCTTTCTAATTTCCTGTTTAGATTTGCTACTGGCACTGAACTACATCAAGCATTTTGCATCTTAGCCTCTGATTCTGCCAGATGATCAATATCACCAGCATGCCCCAAGGCTGTTTAATGTACCTCCCATGGAGACTCATACCTATTTCAATTTCATTGAGAGCCTCCTTCATTATACGCTCCGGAACGATATTGTTGATTTTCACTGGGATATTGTCTGCTCAAGCACTTTAAACAAGCCACAATGCCAACTGTTGTCAAGCACCTTCTCAACGCCAATACAAAGACATGTCCCTCTGCTCTTTCCTAGGAACCTGCTGGCAATCTGCAGCATCCGAAAACTCTATTCTGCTCGACTACCTCGCGGCCTGAAGCTCGATTGTTCATCTATATTCAGCTTCTGTTCTTCTCCAATCATTACCTGGCTCGCACCAACTTACACTTGCACAGTACATTCTTATTATGGAGAGTCAAAGCTGCTTTGATGGTGCTGCAACTTCTCTCACATAGGGCTTTATAACCAGCAGACATTAAAAAAAATGATCACGTACAGCAAAAAAAAGACTTTTTTCTAAAAAAGTTTACAAAAAAGCTGATAACTCAAGAATGCCCTGATTATAAGTCGATGGAAACAAGTAGTTAAATAGGTTCTGTAACTTAAGCAGCAGCCACACCCAACATTCCTTCATGTGTATCGAAGGAGATGAATGTGAGTATATGAAATCTGAAGTGAATACAAATGTGGAAAGAACAACATTTATTTTCATGGGGAGGTTTGGGGGCACGCACCCCCTTACACAAGAGGATTTCGATTTGTGGTATTTAATTTGGTGCACTCTAAGCCCTCCCGGCTCCAGGTCAAAGTCATTATAAAATCATTTCCTCTCCACTGAGTTTTATTGAAAAACGATCTCTGCTTGTCATTTGGGAACGAATTATTTTGCATTTCAAGCACCTTTTTCCATTAACAGCAAATAAACTATTGCTGGGAGAAAAAAAAAAAGTTTAATTAATATCCATTTTTTAAAGAAAAGGTTACTAAATATGGGATTTGATCGCTGGCCCTATTGACTATAGGATCATTGCATTCAGAGCTGTAAGCAGCAAATTTAGACTGAGGCACACTTAAGTGCCCCCACTCTCCTCTGTGTGTGCAAACTTGTGCTGTATTTCTAGGTGAGCTCATGGTCTGGGTCTCCTGAATAAAAAAAAAGAACTTTTACATTAAAAATTTACATTTGACATTTTGGTTAATTTCAAACCCTTTTATATTTTACATTTCATAGATTATTTTTTAAAAGGAGAAGGAAAGTGACACTCAGGTTTTCAACACAGCCACTTCCTCAAAAGCTACCTCAACTGTTACCTCCCATATTGAACCATCCCCCCTCACCCCCCACCCCCAACCCATTCATATTCACAGAGGTATTGACCTTCCTCCAGTTCACTAAGATGCTGCACTCCTTCAATTCTCAACTCTAATTCCAGAGACACTTACTTCTCCTTCAACCATCCCAGTTCATGCTGGCATTTTTCTAGCTCTCCGCACCGCCCCCCCGCCCCACTTTCATTCGACCTGTCACACTTCTCCCCCTCCAAACAAGTACAAACTGGTACTCTTCTATCACCCCTGTTCAAACTCAAACTATACTCCTACCCCATTCAGGATGGCTGTATTCCACGCTTTCAGTTCAAGTTGGCACTCTCTACTTCCCGCTCTCAGTTAATGCTGGCACTCTCCCTCCTTCCTCCCTCCCTCCCACCCAAACCACCATTCCTAGCTTCCTCACTTTTCTCTCTGAAAGCTCCATTCCTTGCTTATTCTGTACAAAATAATACCCTTCATATCCCCAAGGCATGTAAGATTCTAAAAACTGTAATAGAAATGCTGCTACCATGTGGAGATCGAAGTTCAGAACAAATTGTGAAATGGTTATGGAATACTAGGATGTCAGCCTGTTCTTTGTTTGTGAAGACACAAAATGGCGGAAATCAGTCAGCAGGGGGTCCTTTGCCTGGTGGTCAGCATGGTCCTTTGTTTGTAAGACCACATGGACAGGAAGGAGGAACATGAGTGGCGAGGAAATCCCGTCCCCGCACACGTCACAGGGACATGAATGTGTCATGTGGAAGGAACTCCAATTAGGGAAGGTTTGGAGTGAAACTGACCTATCAGAGGAAGGCAGACAGTGATATACGAGGAAGGCTGGCAGAAAGACCCTATAAAGAGAGAACCCAGAGGCGGGAAATTCAGAAAGAAAGAAGACAGAAGTGGAAGAACAGAGGAACAAATAAAGCTAGCCAGTCTATGTTTTTCGACTTACAACTTTTCCTGGACCGATCACCCAGAGATAAAGGAGTATGTATAAAAGTCAGACATAGAGCTTAGATATTGTTAAAGGGTACTTTTATGTACGGTTGACTTGGGCTATAAATCGGCAGGAATTAGCATATAAGTAGCTGGGAATACTGTTTATGTACGGTAAATTGGGAGCATATTGATTGCGAGAGAATGTACACTTGAATTTTGAACTGTAGTGTGAATAAAGACCAATTTATTGATCACGTACTTATCTGTCATTGTTATGCTTATTCGTAATTATTGAGGTCCGGGCAGTAGTAAGAGAAAGGCTTACAGGCACCGATACAGGTTTTTCCCTCCTCTGTCAAAGCCCTGCTCCGAGCGCCTTCCCCCTTCACCCCATGAAAGTGCTGCTTCCTCTTCTCTTTTCCTCTGCCTTTCACATCCCTCCTTCCTTTCTCCTCCCTGACAAGGTGATGGTGGGCGTTAGCTTGAACTGCTGTCGTCCTGCTGATGGTGCTGCTCCCACAATGGTGCCTCTTCGCCGGCAGCAAGCGGAAGCCAAGCGCAGGCAGCGCAAGGAGCGCACGTCAACCCAAGCACCCAACCCACCCGCCCCTTCAACCACCGTCTGCCCCACCTGTGACAGAGACTGCAGGTCCCGCATTGGACTCATCAGTCACCTGCGAACTCATTTTTAATGTGGAAGCAAGTCATCCTCGGTTCCGAGGGACTGCCTAAGAAGAGAAGAAGTTAAATTCAATTTTTCAGGCTCATTTTGTTTCACTATGAAATAGCAGGACAGAAAAATTGGCGCTGGGAATGTAACGCCGTCCTGGTGGCGTTGGTCCCATCAGCAGGCCCCAATGTGGCATGCACAAGTGACATTGCTGCTTCAACAGCCTCTGAAAGCGAGTCTGTGATTTCACAAAGCATTGTGGGATTCTTAAAAGGGCAATGCCTTCTGAAAGGATAAAAATAAAAATGATGTAAAAATATGCAGTCTTTAGCCCTTACAGTTCAACTGCCTTCTGAAAAAAAAATTAACATTAAAAATAATTCCCAAATGGAAGTCTTCAGCTGTTAAAGCTGAATTCACCTACTGCACTTAAAAAAATGGGAAAATCGTTTCAGCACTAACACAAATGGCTCAGCAAGCCAGGGAAAGGGCACCCAGGGTCTCGCACGCAGCACTCCAGTTTTGTGCAGGGGGTCAACACTGCAAGAGAGGTCCTCTACCCACACGGGCCAGGAGGCCCTCCAGAAAGAAGGATGTGGGACCACATCACCGAGGCTGACACTGCCAGCAGTGTCCCCACCACCCCCCCCCACCCCGGCTCCAGTGGCCAAAGAAGCTTCATGACCTCAGACCAGTGGTAAGGTCAGTGAATGCATCGTCAAAAGCTGTCTCCTCCCAACTGCATCACTAGCCTCACACACTTCTCAATGCAGGGCTCCCCCCTCCTCACCCCACCCCTCACCGCCCCAATCATTCACCCACCAACAAACTGAACCAAACATGAGGCACACCTCCCATTCCTAGCTTCACACCCCCTTGGAGGAGGCAATGCTGGCCATTCTTGGCAGGGGCATGGCTGAGCCCTTGCCAGTGGTGGGGCTGAAAGGATACAAGATGCAGGTATCCTCATAGGTTATCTTCCTGCTCGCATGCACCTCTTGCTTTTCCACCCTCCCCTCACCACAACTCCACCCTTGTGCCTTCCTCATTTCACACACCCAAGAAATGCAGCCAGTGAGTGGCCAAGAAGAGGGAAAGGAGAGTGAAGAAAAACAAGAAGAACAAGAAGAAGAAGATTGATTTGAAACTCCCAGCCACCAGCTCCACAAGGTCAACCAGCAAGGACATTTGCAGTGTCCCCCCACTGAAAGTCAGCAGCCTTCCACCAGCCATGCTGCAGCCATCGTGGTAGCACTGCATGACATCAGTAGGATAGGCAAAGGCACACACAAGACAATCACTAAGGAAATGCATAAGGGCGATGCGTTGATTTCTTGATGTCATATTGGATGGATGGATGTATAAAGTGGGATTGGAAAGTTTGCTTTGTAGTGACTTTTATTTCAGCATTGTGGCCAAGAGGACGCTGTGCTGGTCAGTAACAGGGAAGGTAAAGTGTGGGACTAATATTGAAAAGGGAATTGGGGTTGTGGTCACTGGTACCGCAAGCGGATGATTCCATCCCAATATCCCGGCCAGAAATGGGCTGTCTGGGTTGCCTCCTTCCTTCTGCTTCCTCCTCTTCTGCTTCCTCCTCTTCTGTGGCTTCCTCTTCCCTCTGTGAGTGGATGCTGTAAATCTGAAATAAAAACATAAAATGCTGGAATTACTCAGCAGGTCAGGCAGCATCTCGACCTGAGATGTGAACTCTGTTTCTCTTTCCACAGATGTTGCCTGGCCTGTTGAGTATTTGCAGCATTTTCTGTCTTCTCAGAGGCCTTTCTTTATCATCCGAGGCCTTGCAAGCATCCAGCAGCGCTCCCTGCACACTTAAAAATCTTTTAACATGTATTTCACTAAGCCATTACCTCAATAAAATAAACATCCAGTCCAAAAGCTTAAATGCAAACTTACCTGAAAGATGTGTGTGTCCCTTTTAAGAGGTAGTGACAGTGTCTCTGTTAGTCTGCTGAGTGCTGGGTTTTCATGGCGAGCTTAGGACCCAGCGCTAAGGTCCAAGTTTGCTGAGGTGATGTTAAGTCGCTGTTGCACACCGACTGATGTCACCCTCTCATAATTTACATTTCCAGGACCAGCGTTGCTATTGGCAGCGCTAAGGCCCTCACCTAAACGGCGGCCGCCAAGTCCCGCGCCAGAGTGGCGGCTGCCATTTTTAGACCGGATCGTGGCAAAAACTTGTGGCAGTGAGTGGGCCAATTTCTAGGCCATGGTGTCCTTTAATCAGCATTATACAAGAAAATACCCACTTTCCCTTTCTAACTCTCCCCCATTATGTGCTTACCTCAGTGTCCTGCTGCTTCAACTAACACTGGTGGAATAGGCTCAGCTATAGCTTTCAGCTCGGGAATCAGCTAGCAAGAGATGTATATCTGACAGCAATATTTTCAGTGACATTACCCTGTGCTGATGAGAAACAAAAATCGTAACTGGTTCATACATTGGATATTAATGCCTCAGTATAAACCTTTGGACATTGGAGATAGGAAACAAATGATTTGGCTATTTAATGTCAAACTGTCATCTGCTTTAAAGAAGTGAATTTTTTATGTGGTCATGCAGGTCATTATAACCCACTTACAGTAGAAATTTAAGCTCACTTAAATTTTCTAGAAATTCTCCTACTAATTAGCAGACAGAAACTCTGAATTCTGCACTCCAGATTGGTCCATTTACAAATACAACCATCTCAAGGGTGAGTGTTATGCTCACATCAGAGTGCATGCACACTCGCCTCTGAGTCAGAAGGTTGTGGGTTCAAGTCCCACTCCAGGGACTTGAGCACATAAATCTAGGCTGACACTCCAGTGCAGTGCTGAGGGAGTGCTGCACTGTCGGAGGTGCCGTCTTTCGGATGAGACGTTAAACCGAGGCCCCGTCTGCTCTCTCAGGTGGACGTAAAAGATCCCATGGCACTATTTCGAAGAAGAGCAGGGGAGTTATCCCCGGTATCCTCGTCAATATTTATCCCTCAATCAGCATCACTATAAACAGATTATCTGGTCATTATCACATTGCTGTTTCTGGGAGCTTGCTGAGCGCAAATTGGCTGCCGCATTTCCTACATTACAACAGTGACTACACTCCAAAAGTACTTCATTGGCTGTAAAGCGCTTTGAGACGTACGGTGGTCATGAAAGGCGCTATATAAATGCAAGTCTTTCTTTTTTTTAAATTCCTTGCTGCATTTGCTCTATTCCTACTGCTTTGGCTGCTATGTCTGCCCCATTGTTGTGTCTGCCCCTACTGTTTCTTCTGCCCACTCTGTAGCATTAAAAAAAAAGTTCCTTGTGTGTTCAAGCATGTCTGCAGTGCCTTAAATGCATACCTAGGCGGTGCAAAAATAGGTGCCTGTGAATCTGCATGCTGAGGGGCAGCAACGTAAGCAAGACAAGGCACTCAATCTATTCCCCCAGACAAGAGTAGCGTCCAGTTTATAACACCAGGTATAATAGAAATCAGTCATCGGCATTATTGACCCCTTACAATTGTCCGACCTTAATTATAAGCAGCCTTACATTCAGCATGAGAGCTTGTTGCAGGGAGGGACGGCTGAGTTCAGAGGTTGAAACAGTGGAGCAAAGGAGAACAAACTAAATTATGAGCAAATTGCCATCATCTGTTCAGAATTGTTTATCATTAATAAACAACTGTTTATTATTCAGTTCATAAAGCCATTTATGCAGAATCTCCCGGTGTTGTGAATTCTGTAAGGAAAGGCAGCATGGTTGAGTTCAACAGGTGTTTGCCGAGAGCAACTGGAACTGTTGTCATTTCAGGAAAATTGCCTTTCTCACAGGCTCCACAGCAATTGTAATCTTCTCTAAACCCTTGCAGAGATAATTCTTCATTCCTGTATATTTCTTTATATAACTATTAGCTTACAATAGTGCTTATCAAAGTGCTATTTTGCGCTGGTAAGAAATTATTTTGCTGCCTTTTTATCACGTTTCAAGGTATTATATAGAACGTGTTTCAAAACTGATAAATGTTCAGCACGATAATTTTTGACAATTGTGACTAACTGTCTCTCTGGAAAGGGACAATATGGATCGGAATTTACAGTTCTGTGGGATTTGGCTTTGAAAAAAGTGCTTTAAAATTTGAATCTAATTTCAATCCAACCAGGTAGCATGACAATCTTAGAAGATCACCAAGGACATGAGCTGGATTTGATGTAAACACAATTATAGATTATGGGGGAAAAATTCAGTTGGTTTGCGCCTCCCATTAGCGCCTTAAGAGGGCACTAATGGGGCACAAAGCAACTGGCGCCCGGGCACGGCGATGTTTGCGCCGCTTGCGAAGTTGACCAGACATTTTGCGGCAGCGCTAAACACTGCCACCACGATCTCCTGCGCCGGCAGATCGTGACGTCAGTCGAGTGCGCAATGCCCCAGTAGCGCCCCAGACTGGATATTGAGTGGCGCCCCCTGCCTTACCGCCTGCCACTAGCAACGACAGGTTGAGGGGAGCGTTTTGCAGTCGGGAAGGGACTGGGGGAGCGCTATTTAAAGGCGACCGCTTCCAGCCTTTTCTTGTCGCCGACATTTTTGCACCACGCATTCTGAGTGAGAGAGAGAGACTTCTGGAGATATTCAACGCTGTGTTGAGGAGTTTTGGGTACTGAGCAGCACTTTGCAGGTTCATTTTGATTTGATCTTCCTTGCATCGATTTAGAAGAGACTATGGGGGCTGCTCTCTGAGCTCTTTCCCTGGACCTCTCCATTGTTCTTTCCAGCAGATTTGATGTACAGGTCTCTCCAGGCCAAGATTCAAGGCTGCAATGAGCAGGATGTGGATGGAAAGCAAGATCGACCCTCCCCTTTATAAACGTTATTGTGGTTGTGTTCCTTTTTACACAACCTGAGATTTTTCAGTCCATTATATGTTTTTTTTCCATTTTCTGGGGATGGGACATGATTTCAGCTTTCTCACAGGCTCCACAGCAGTTGTAATCCTCCATAAACTCTTGCAGAGATAATCCGTCACTCTGTGTATTTCTTTATATAACTCGTAGCTTATAATAGAGCTTGTTAAAGTAATACCGGCGCCAGTGTGTCTGTGTTCCATTGCTGACTGACATCACATGAGCTTCGCCAGCGCTCTGAGGTAGCGCCTTGCTTCTCGGCGTTAACGTCTTAAGAGAGGTATGTTGTGCCTGATTTAACGCTCCAATCACCTCCAGGACGATAGAAGCCAAGTTTGCAGTCAGAGGCGATAATTAGCGCCAGGCGCTAAACTTTGCGCCCGGCCGATAATTGCGCCCCAAACGGGGCGATACCGAATTTCTCCCCCTATGTAGCTTAAGATAGAGGTTAAAGGTGTTCTATAAACTCTGAAGTCACAGGGCAGCCATCTTGGTAATGGTCAGATTATGACAAATTGCTATTGGCAGAGTTGTATTTAGATGAGGAAAGACCCAGGCAAGAATATTACAGCTGCAATGCGTAGCACTGATATTAATTATATTTCTTTCTTTCAATAATAACCCAGAGTGTATTTATTGGAAAACAAAAGATAAGTTCTATATATTGTCTTGATATGTGATAAAAAGGTAGCAAAATATTTTCTTGCTGGTGCAAAATAGTATTACTTTAACAAGCTCTATTATAAGCTACGAGTTATATAAAGAAATACACAGAGTGACGGATTATCTCTGCAAGAGTTTATGGAGGATTACAACTGCTGCGGAGCCTGTGAGAAAGCTGAAATCATGTCCCATCCCCAGAAAATGGAAAAAAAATCATATAATGGGCTGAACAATTTCAGGTTGTGTAAAAAGGAACACAACCACAATAGCATTTTTATCTTCTTTTGATTATTATTTTATACACTGTACCTTTAATTGATTGTGAATTTTTTTGCCCTATAATACTCCTGTGCAGCGCCCTGGGACATTTTACTACATTAAAGGCGCTATATAAATACAAGTTGTTGTTGCTGCTGTTGATACTCGAGGCTGCTCTTTATGGCCCAATAAACAATAGAAATTGGGAAGGAATATGAGGCACAGTTCACTTTATGATGTTTTTCCACAAGGTGGGGATAGTGCTGGAAGGTGGAGATGAGGTAGAAGATCAGCCATGATCTTATTGAATGGCGGAGCAGGCTCGAAGGGCTGAATGGCCGACTCCGGCTCCTATTTCGTACATTCTTGTGTTGAGAGGAACTCTTGAGGAAGTGTTATGATCTTGTGTGGCTAACCATTATTTGCTACTTAGAATTTAGACTGAAGGTGCTGGTAACCTTGAGTGTATTGTCCTTGTATTGTTTTTAGAGTTCTTAATAGTCCAAAATCAGATTATAAAGGAATAACAGTTAGCTTTATTATGGTTGAAATTAAGTTTACATTCAGCAGCCCAACTCTGCTTCCAACCTCTATCTTACAGACTGACCTACTTCTCCAGTCTTACTCTAACTGATTGTGCCTAATTCAAACATAATAAGAGCTATAAATTCTCATCTGCAAATGGGCACATGAACACTTACTGATAGTAAGTAAGCATCTAAAATATATCATACTTGAGCTGAGAGAGTAACACTTACTGATTCTAAGGGAAAATCTCAACCAGTCCATCAACTAGAAGGAGCGAGAAATAGATTTGAACTATCCATCAAGAGTGTAATATGTATCACTGTTTTATTTAAAAACTATAAAGTATATTTTTTAGTTGTCTGTTCGAGCCACATCCCATACTGTCTATGAGCAAGATGGCCACCCATGACTTCAGCTGAGTTGCAAGTGTTTGCTGTTTATGTTCATGTAAAGGCAGTGTAAATGGGTCCACTGCCTGTATCTGCTTTTATTTTTATTTGGCCGTAATTTGCGGCCCCTACGGGTGTGTACAAGGTGCACACGCGCCCATAAAGGCGGCACAAGTTCCGGGTTTAGGCATGTGCTGCGCATGCGCTCAAACTCGGCACTTGCGATCTGTCAAGAAGCTTCTTTAAAAAACAGAAAAATAAAATTTTATCAATAATTTATACATTTAAAAACCTGTGAAATAAGGTAAGTTTATTTTCAGCCCCTTTAAAACATGTAGGGGGAAAAATTGAGGCGCGCCCCTCTTGGAGTGCTAACTTCACCGGAAGTAGCGCTCCAAGAAAGTAGCGCCCCGGAAAAATTAGCACCCCCACAGCCGAAATTGAGTGGTAGCGCCCCAAGAGGGAAGCGGGGCGCTACTGGAAGCGCCCCGCCTCCCCTTGGGGCGCTGCGAGGGAATACCGTGGCGCTACATGCCGCAGCACCATGCACTGCGGCACGTCGTACCGCAGTATTGCAGGCCTTCCTCCCCTTCTTAAAGGGGAGGGGCCTTGTGCAGCGCAACCCAGGGCCCAGCTGGGCCCCCATGGATCGGGAGTACCAGCAAAAGAGCCCGGCACTCAAGAGAAGTGCCGGGCTCATGAAGCGCAGCCGGCACTCCGCGGGGGGGGGCGAGTAAGGAGGCTGGGGACGGCAGCGGAGGCAGGTGCTGGCAGGCAGCCAGCAACAAAAATGGCCGCCCGGCACCTCGCCTTTAAATAGTGCCGCCCTGGCCGCAGGTAGGCCCTCCTGACCCCATCGGACATAGCGTCCGGCGGTAAATCAGGGGCGCTACCGAAGATTGCAGTCGGGGCGCAAGCGGGTCACTGTGCACGGTGATGATGTCATCGCCGGCAGTGCAGCGCCGCGGGGCGCTAACGGTTACCGCCACCATTAACCTCCCGCTGAAGTTTGCGGGAGGCGTTGGTAGCGCCGTGTCCGGCTGCTTGTTGCTTTGCGCCCCGTTAGTGCCCCGTCAGCGCTCCTTAGTGCACTAATGGGAGGCGCAAAGCAACCACATTTTTCCCTCGTAAATTTATTTTTCAAAAGATTAAATTTTTGTTTTAAATAGTTAATCAATTGCCATTTTAATTAATTTTAAATATGTGATTTAAACATTTTTTTATTTGATGTCTAGGTGTATTTTTTGGGGTATTCCCATTCATGCTTTTGGGGTTTCCGTAGATATGGAATCCCCATAAGCATGAATGGGGATTCCCTTCTTTTATTGGTTAGGCCGGCTCACGTGATCCCAGGGGCGCTTGTGAACCGCCTGCGCCCCTGGGATACGTGGGCCTCCACCTGCAGGTATCCAGGACCGTGAGTCTCTGTACCTCCTGGACCGCCACACCAGGTACGCGGGCATTTTATTTGCGGATCGGAGGTATTTCCCCGCGGGAAGCCTCTGACCGCAAATTCAGGGCCATTGAGTTTCCAAGAATTCTGCAGACCTATCTTCCTAAAAGAAGTATAAAAAAGATATTGCAGTAACAAGTATTTGTAAAGCCATTTATTTTTAGTTTAAGTTAGATAAAACCGGAATAAAAACATGACTTTCATTCACTGAAACCTCATGAAGACCACCCAAGAAAACATGGGAATGAAGTATATCGGCTGATTGAGTATCATCCCCTAGATATAGTCACAGCTACTGGGCACTTCTTAACAAGGAACATGCAGGTTTAATCAGATTGGCCATAGCAGAATAGCCAGACTCCTGAAAATGATTGACCACGCGTAAACAGAAAGAAACTTCCATCCGACCACCAAGAAAGTTGGAAGAATGCGTCCACAGACCACCGGGAATTGGACATGTGCCCTTATGCAGAGGGAATTGAATACGGGCTGTCACTAAACTGCCAGGGAATTCAGTGCAGACCTCCACTAGAATGACAAGGATCCTGGCCTATAGACAGCCAGGGAACTGGAAGTCACTTGTTCCAGAACTCACATATCCTGGCAGAGACCACAGGCCCAAAAATATCATTTCTTTTTGAGATATCTCCTTTGCAAATCAAAATACTTGCAGAGTAAATGACAGTGTACCAGATGGCTAAAAATATCGAATTCTTTATTAATGTTACTTGCTTACCAAATGTAAGAAGTCACACAACACCAGGTTATAGTCCAACAGCTTTATTTGAAATCACAAGCTTTCGGAGCGCTGCTCCTTCTTCAGGTGAAGTGGAGAAATGCATAAAGACACAGCTTATATAGTCAGAGAATCATGTCAGATGTTTACAGGTAACCTTTCCAACTGCCATTTATCACACCTCGGCAGTTGGAAAGGTTACCTGTAAACATCTGACATGATTCTCTGACTATATAAGCTGTGTCTTTATGCATTTCTCCACTTCACCTGAAGAAGGAGCAGCGCTCCGAAAGCTTGTGATTTCAAATAAAGCTGTTGGACTATAACCTGGTGTTGTGTGACTTCTTACATTTGTCCACCCCAGTCCAACTCCGGCATCTCCACACCTTGCTTACCAAAGACAATTCTTCAGAGATAATGGATTGGATATATACTGGGCAGATTGCGTAGATGAGGGGGTGGAGTTTCGGACGGGAAGCCTGGAGGTCTGGCTTTCCCTGCATGCTGTGGAGTTTTAACTCAGCACAGCGTGTGACTTTTGGCTCTGACAGGTTCCCTCCCATTCCCAGGAGTCAGCCTAATTGACAGGCTTGGCTTCCAGTTGGGCGAGGATCACTGTGGAGGAGGCCACAGGACCAGGTAGGTTTCTGGTTTAGCACCTCGAGGAAAGTACAAATTATGGTAATCAGCAATTAAGACCAACATTGTGTGATAAATCCAGACTTTCAAACAGGCTAGTCTTATTAGCACTGCACCCAGGCTTTAGAATCAGCTCTGGGAATAGCTCAATTCGAGACTCGTCAGATACTGACGCAGTCTGTGTCCGTATGCAGCAAGACCTGGACAACATTCAGACTTGGGCTGACAAGTGGCAAGTAACATTCGCACCACACAAGTGCCAGGCAATGACCATCTCCAACAAGCGAGACTCTAACCATCTCCCCTTGACATTCAATGGCATTACCATCGCTGAATCCCCCACTATCAACATTCTGGGGGTTACCATTGATCAGAAACTGAACTGGACCAGCCATATAAATACTGTGGCTACAAGAGCAGGCCAGAGGCTGGGAATTCTGCAGCGAGTGTCTCACCTCCTGACTCCCCAAAGCCTTTCCACCATCTACAAGGCACAAGTCAGGAGTGTGATGGAATACTCTCCACTTGCCTGGATGAGTGCAGCTCCAACAACACTCAAGAAGCTCGACACCATTCAGGATAAAACAGCCCACTTGATTGGCACTCCATCCACCACCTTCAACATTCACTCCCTCCACCACCGGCGCACTGTGGCTGCAGTGTGTACCATCTACAAGATGCACTGCAGCAACTCGCCAAAGCTCCTTCAACAGCACCTTCCAAACCCGCGATCTCTACCACTTAGAAGGACAAGGGCAGCAGACGCATGGGAACATCGCCACCTACAAGTTCCCCTCCCAGCCACACACCATCCTGACTTGGACCTGTATCGCCGTTCCTTCACTGTCGCTGGGCCAAAATCCTGGAACTCCCTTCCTAACGGCATTGTGGGTGTACCTACACCATATGGACTGCAGCGGTTCAAGAAGGCGGCTCACCACCATCTTCTCAAGGGCAATTAGGGATGGGCACTAAATGCAGGCCTAGTCAGCGACGCCCACATCCCATCAATGAATTAAAAAAAAAATTCTGAGCCTTCTAGTTTCCCACTTCTCGCAAGTAATGCTGTATCAGTGGTACATTGGACTGCAATGGAAATGGCCAAATGCGACCATACCACTACACACACTGCTTGACAGGGGAAGAAAGCCAAAGCTTTGAATACGCACCCTCAAATACTGCCTCTGAATGTCATTAACATTTTAAATAATTTAAAAAGATAGACCATGGGTTATTTAAACTTGAGAACGTTGTCAGTAGTCTGCCTCTGTGATGACACGAGACTACCTGGTGTCCTAAATGCTGCTGTGGTTTTTGTTGCCATTGACTTTGACATAACCTCAATGATGAAGGCACAGGAGTCTTCAAAAGGTGCACAACTTAACGGCCCAGAAATTCGGGTCGGAGGCTTCCCACGGGTGTAAGCCCCCGACCTGCACTTACCTTGTGCGCCGGCCGTTGCGCTGTGGGCCCCCATGGAATTCCGATCCTGGGCCTCCTCCAACTGCCGGCGCGCAGTGCTTGCGTATCCCGGGGCGCAGTTAGTTCGATGCGTCCCCTGGGATCACGTGGGCCGTGGGGAGCCAATGGTAGCAGGAAATGCTCCATTCATAAGTTTGACAGGAAGGGCTGTCAAACTTATAAATACTATAAGCCCCAAAAATCACTAAATCTTCAAATAATTTTTTTTAAAACATCACATTTTTTAAATAAATTATAAATTACATGAAATAACTATTTTAAACAATAATTTAAATTTTTGAATTTTTTTTTTAATTTTCTAACAGGGCTAAAAATAAACTTACCTTTCTTTAAAGTATTTAAAAATAATAAACCTGTGGAAAAAATGTTTTAATTTTAATTACTTCACCACTTACCTTGTGAAATGCAGGCCTTGCGACTGCTTTTTACATGTCTAACTTCTGGAGACTTACCTTCCCGGGAAAACCTGCAAAAAACGTAAGTTCGATGCGCACGCGCAGCCTCTCCCGCGCACGCGTTCCACCTCTTAACCCCTTCTTTCAGGGGAAAGGAAGTGCCGGTTTCCCGCGCATGCGCAGTGCATGCAGGAAACCGGCACTTTCATTGGGCCTACGCGTGAGTACCCCGTGCGTACTCACCCGGGGAGACCCGGATTTCTGGGCCAAGGTTAACATTTCTTACAGTTACATTGCTCCCCGTTCAGGCACACACATAAAGTAATTCGAATGATGCGACATGCAACTTATCTACAATTATAATCACGGTATTGTCCCCTTAGAGATAAGTCTGCATGGAAATAAATTTTGCTGATGGCTTTATGTTGATGCACTAAGTGAATAAAGTATGTTTTATTGTACATGTAGGGCTGGATTTTGTTACTGGGGCGGGCTGAGGTCGTGTAATCCGCTTTTCGTGTTAGCCACCCGATTCTAAATCAACGTGGGAGAATGATGCGATTTTAACTTAAGTGGGCAATTGAGTTCCAGCATGTGGGAACCCATGGCCCAATCAGTTTTTTCAGTCTGAAAGTCGCCTCTGATGACGTCATCATTGCTGCTGCATTTAAGGTCTGCAATAAGCCTTGCTTCTTCTGCAGACTGCCAACCTTTTGGCCTTTCATGTTAGAGGGACCTGGAGGCAGAGGGACCAGCGAGAGACCTCGGTCTGCTTCCAAGTTTGATGACGTTGCCCTGCAAGCTTTAGTGGAGGGAGCAAGAGCCAATAAAGAGGTGCTCATCCCTTCTTCAGAGAGGAAGAAGCCTCCCCAGCAGACCAAGGCTGTGTGGATCCAGATGGCCCAGGAGGTCAACTCTTTGTCGATAACCCACAGAACCTGGCTTCAGTGCAGGAAGAGGTTTCATGACCTTCTGCGCACTGGAAAAGTGAGTATGACTTTTCAATCTGATCCCCACTGCCTCTCCTCACCAGCACTCAGCTTTAGCAATCTCTTCCTCCACATCCCACTTGACACTGACATCCATGCACACTCACCCATTCCCTCTCTCTCTATGGTCACATTCACCTAACTATTCGACTATGCAGCCTTCACACTCCCTATCATTGTGATGCTATGATAACAACTTACAACACACAGGGAGAGCCCTTGGTCTTGCCAACTCACTCCATCTTAATCTCCTTCTAAGCATCTATGCTATGGATTCTCTACACGTACTCCTTCATTCTCGCTCAAACTCCACTTGTCTCCCTCATTGCAGGAAAAGAGAGCTCACAATAAGAGGGAAAGAGTGAGGACAGGAGGAGGGCCACCCTCAGTAGCCCAGCTCACCCCCTGGGAGGAGGTGGTCCTGGAGATCGTGGGAGTGGAGGACGATGCGCAAGTGGGGGACGGACGGGTGCATCACAGCAAGCTGGTGACAGAATAGTTTTCCATCTCTCTCCTTGACATTGCATGAATCGCTGATAATGATTCTGAAGCTCTAACAGATGGACTTATGATCATCTGCAATATGCAATGTGCATGTAACCTTGGCCTCACATCTCTGACTCTTTCCTTTGCTCCCCCACAGGACCATCGCAAGCACCCATCCCCACTAGCCTGGTGGAAGAGCCTGAGCTTCCAGACTCCTCAGAGGAAGCTGCAACCTCTGAGGGTGCAGCGTCAGCAGAATTCAGCGCACCCAGCAACAACGCAGACACTCACACCTCGGAGGGAACATCGCAAGATAGAGTAGTGTTGTCACCTGGTGTATCACCGCTCACAAGTGAGCATCAGCAGATTGTGGAGACAGGGACAGCAGTGGAGAGTCCTAGTTGGAGGGCGCAGGACTCTCCCAGCTCGGCTCAGCTGCATGTCGACCCTCTGCCTCTGGGTCCATCCACAAGATCAGCGGCGCTGGAACTCCAGGAACAGATGCAGGAGTCTCTGGCAGGTTTTGCCTCCAGGGTCGCTGCGAGTGTGGAACGAATGGAGGAGTCCATTGCGAACATGAGCAGAGCCTTTGTGGAGTCATTGGCGCATGAACACATCACCATGGAAAGGATGGCAACCTCCATGGAGGTGATAAGTCGCCAGAGTGCAGAAAACATGGTGAGTGTTCTGAATAGAATGACATCGCTGGAGGAGCGATGGTCATCTATTGAACAGAGAAACCAGACCTTCATGGAAGTCCTTCTGAGTAGGACTGCCGTTGCAGATACGGGTCCCCATGGCCCCCCTGATGTGCAGCAAGGTGCTCTCAAGCCACTTGCAAGCGCTGACGTGGACCTGACCCATGAGAGGGATGATGCCGGCAGAGAACAAGGTAGTTGTGGCTCCTCTCCAAGCGCTCACACTTCCATGCCACTGACAAGTCTTCGGTCAGAGCCCCACCAGAGTCCCCACCCAACTGAGATCGGTGTCTCAACCCCTGCACAGCCGTAGGAGCAGTAGACTGTTGACGAGCCCTCAAAGGTTCGCAACCCCAGAGGACGCCCGCCAAAGGTGTCGAGACAAGAGCAGCAAGAAACTGAGCAGGGGCCTCCACATCTGCTGAAGCCACAGGGGAAGCACCACGTAGGAGCATGCGTAAGAGAAAGATACTGCGCAAATAGTCACAAGGGTAGTCACTTGGGTGAAATTTGATGTTTAATGTTAAAAAGCCATCAGATGGTTACTGTAAATAAAAAATCTGATGGCTACTGCTGCAGTTGTGGCGTGTCATTTCGCTAATGGGACTTCCACATTGAGGGCTTAGGATTACTTGCAATTGTCAGTATGGTGGTCAAATTGTTAGGAAACCACTGGTTCTTGGCCATTGTCGAAGCTCTGGTAAGAAGCTGCGAGGCAAAAGTGCTTGATTGGCTAGGCTAAGCAAATCTGGCCAAGATGAGTGCGTTCCTTGCATCCCGGGCAGCAATGTTCTCGCGTAATGCTGCCGCTGGTTGATGAGCCTCTGTAAGATGTTCATTTTCGTCCCCTCCTCCTCCTCTTCCTCCACCTCCTCCCCCCCTCCTCCTCATCTGAGGAGGATATGTGAGGAGCCATTTGGTCCTCAGGAATCTGCAAGCCACAACGCTGTGCCATGTTGTGAAGTGCACAGCAAACCACGACGATTCTGGAGACCCTGGCTGCTGAGTATTGCAGGGATCCACCTGATCTATCCAGGCATCTGAAGTGCATCTTCAGCAAACTAATAGTTTGCTCGATTATGGCTCTGGTGGAAATGTGGCTGGAGTTGTAGCTCTCCTCAGCTTCGTTGGATGGGCTCCTCAATGGCGTCATTAGCCACATCCTCAGGGGCTAGCCCTTGTCTCCAAGTAGCCATCTGTTAAGTTGGTCTGGCAGACTGAATAGCAGAGGCACACTAGACTGGTGCAGTATGGAGTCATGGCAACTGCCAGGGTACTTGGCACAAACATGCAAAATTTCCTTCTTGTGGTCACACACCAGCTGAATGTTGAGTGAGTGGAAGCCCTTGCGGTTGACAAAAATACCTGGATTGCGATGGGGTGCCTTAAGGGCCACATGTGTGCAGTCAACGACACCCTGCACCCTTGGAAAGCCTGCCAGATTAGTTAACCCAACTGCACGCACCGTGACACTTGCTTGATCCTTGGAGAAATGGATGTGATTGTGCGCGATGACAGAGAGGGCATCGGTTACCTGCGTGATGCAAGTGTGTGCGGCTGCCTGGGAGATGCCGCTGATGTCTGCCGCTGATCCCTGGAATGAGCCTGAGGCAGAAAAGTTGAGTGCGGTGGTGACTTTGACGGCCACTGGTAAGGGGTGTCCACCTGGTCCTCTGGGCTGCAGGTCTTGTTGTCACCCATTACCTCTCACGAAAGTCGGAACCGCCTTTGGCACTGCTGCTCAGACATGTTGAGGTAGCTGACCCTGTGTCTGTAGACCCTGTTTGGGGGGTATCTCCTGTGCTGACGGGCTTCCATGCGCTGGCCCCTTCTGGCCTGTGCAGCTTCAGGTGGGTGAGCAGCAGCTTGGCGCTCCTGCTGTTGCTGCTGCTGTTGGTGCTGCTGTTGGTGCTGCTGTTGTTGTTCATGGTTCTGCTGGTGCCGCTGCTGTTGGTGCTGCTGTTGTTCATGGTTCTGCTGGTGCTACTACTGTTGGTGCTGCTGTTATTCCTGGTTCTGCTGGTGCCGCGGCTGGTCTTCGTCCTCATCTGATGTCCAGAACGGAAGGAAATAAATGGCTCCCATGCTTCTGGTATATGCCTCAGTTGAGGAAGTGCTCAGTGAAGGTGGTGAGAGGGGTTTCCCAGGAGGTCACACTGGAGATGGGTGTCAGGTTCCAAACTTCCACAGCTGTGGTTATACCTTCTAAAAGTTCCCCCAGACATGAGACAACAAAGTCCTGCCACCTGCAAATGATGGCTGATCAAATCTCCTATTTAATGGTGGAGCTGCAGCTAATAGTCAGCAATCCAATTGTGCTCCCGCCAGGTTTCACTGTCGTGTTTCAGAGCAGGCGTGCTTCACGTGAGAAAAGGGTTAAAATCAAAAAGGCCTTTCAAAATGGGATAATAGAGGCAATTTAGTGCTTGTTGAGGGCCTTAAGGGCCTATCCCGCCTCTTGGAGACGGGACGGAGATGGGAGCAGTAACCACGATTTCTGGAAAATTGCTTGGAGGCGGGATGGAAGCGGGGTTGGGCCCGCCCACCACGTTTTGCAATTTTAACACCCCACACGCCTCCATTCCCGCCTCCACGGCCCTGGGAAATTCTAGCCTGTAGCCTCTGTAATTAATAAGGTACAACTATAAATAGCCACTAAGAACTTGGTTAAGACATATTGGCCTAGAAATTCACTTGGGCGCGGGCAGCTCGCTCGCGCCCAAAAGTTAGCGCTGGGCGGGGAGGCATTAGCGCACGCCGTATATTCGTCTTCTGCGCCCCAATTCGGAAGCGGGCGCTATACCAGGGTGTGCCCGCCTCCGTTTGGGGCGCTGCAACTGAATATCGGCGCGCTAGTTGCCGCAGCGCCACCCGATGCGGTGCGGCAGGCTGCGGTACTGCAGGCCTCCTCCTTCTCTTAAGGGGGAGGTGCCTGCAACGGCCGGAGCCCTGATCGCGAGTGCCGGCAAAAGAGCCCGGCACAACGGAGAAGTGCCGGGCTCCACGGAAACCAGCCGGCAATGCCGCGGGGGGGGTGGAGGAGGCCGGGGAAGGAGGTGCGGGCAGGCGGCCGCCGAAAAAGCGGCCGGCCGCACCTTCCGCTTTATAGCGCCCCACGATGGCAGCAGGACGGCCCCGTTTTCTGTTCGCTGTTTGCGCCCGTCTCGGAGGAGGCGGCCGCAAATAAATATGGGAATCGGCGCGGTTTCGGGGCGTAACGGGCCACCGCGCACACCGATGACGTCATCGGTCCCGGCGCAGCGCTAACGGCTACCGCCGCCAATACCGCTGCACTCAATTTCCGCGCTACCACCCCGCCGGCGCAAAAGACCTCTTTAGGCGCTAAGTGGGCGCAAGGCCCACTGAATTTCTAGGCCATTGTCAAATTTATATTCGTATTGGTCTAAATCAATTTGTTTGGAAATTAAATCCATTCTTATACTATTACATTACTCAGGCATACTATTTACATAATTCAAAGCAAAGCCTGCTGCTTTTGCATTATATAAACCAACATCAGGATTTTGGCCCCTACCACTCAACTGTGGAAGTGGGATGTGGGAGGGGACTGGTAGTGTTTGATTTTAACAGCCCTGAGGAGGCGGGTTTGGAGGCGTGTCAGCTACGAAAATCTGAAAAAATGGCTTCAGACACCCAACCCGCCTCCATCCCGCCCCCACGCGATTTTCATGAGTGTCTGTTCAGCTGCTCCCAAACTGACCCGACTCCAACCGGTGGGACAGGTCGTTAAGGCAGTTAAGAGCCTGTTAACTCCCTTGATAATCCTATTTTGACAGAGGTTTCCCATTTTCGTGCCTCTGGCTCCTGTTTCCCATCTTGTCAGAAACAGTCCAGCTGCAAGGAGACGAGTTGGTGGAGGACATGATCTGTCGTCATTATTGGAGCAGAATTTTAAAAGCGCTCCTGTAACGTGGCTGGCATTCAAATGCAACAACTTTGTTGTTGGAGGTTTGGGATAAGATTCTGCAAATCTACTGACCTTGTGACTGGTCAAGCTGACACACATCTGCTGCTTGAACTGATTGGGAATAATTTCAGGCCACTTTGAGTGTGCGCTTGCAAGCTTCTTGTCTCAACTGAAATCTATAACAACAGGATGGGAACCATTTACATCCTCTCATCCTGGTCGTCAGATTCGGAGGAAGAGCAGCGCGGCTTAGTGCTGCCGGGTGAACATGTGGCTCAGCACACAGCCTCCTTGGAGGAAGATGAAGAGGATGAGGAGGAGGATGAGTAGGAGGAGGACGAGGAGGAGGACAGGGAGTGACGCCTTGTGGGGCCGGGTGTGGCCAATCCAGCAGCAGGCGACCACATTGATGGTCGTCAGGCAAGGGATGCACTCAGCCATGCCAGATTCACATGAGCTTACACTTCAACCACAGGTGGCTGGCACATGGAGATGAATATAAGACATACATTCTCAAACCCCCAGGCATCATCTGTCCAATAAACGATGGTTTGCGCTCAGTGTCACCACCAACATTCTACATGGAAATCGCCCTGAGCCCTCACTCTTGAACTTCCATTTCCCAGAACACAGAGGCCGCACTTTAGGTGATCTCAGCAGATCATTAAACCTTTTCCCACACTCGACCCATGTGTGTCTGCACACAGACCTCGAGCTCACCTCCTCAGCAATTTGCAGCCAAGCTGCCTTGGTTTGCTGAGGAGGCCGCCTCCTTCCGTTTCCAGGGAAGAGGAGCTCCTGACGTCCTCTAACTCCCTCAACAAGAGCATGGAGAGAGCCCTCATTGAACTTGGGTGCAGCCTTAGTTATTGGGGCTGCCGTTCCTGCAGCTCCCAGCACCTTTAAGAGAAAAAAGCATTAATATTACTAAGCAAATGATTGGAACACATTTCAGTCAGATAATAAAGTCATATATCGAAAAATCATGAATCTCTTTCTGGAATAATATGACCAGCAATATCATTTATTAAATTTTCTCAGAACAGACGCTGTCAACTCCCCTTTCAAGATAATAAAGCACCGAGCCATCCCAATGACATTTGTATGCAAAGGGGACATGTCTCCTTTAAATTTTCAAACAAACAACGCGTCATCAGACGTGAGAAGCTGACATTCTCCGAGCAATTGCCCGGAGGGACCCACACATCGGCTGTAACGAGGCCAATGAAGCCAAAATCGGAAGTGCTGGGAGGCGGTAGCCGGGAGCGGGTCCAAAAGCTGCCGAGCAGCGGGTCCGTCCTCAACCCGCCTCCTCTATAAAAATTGTGCCCGTAGTGTTTTGTCAGCAGCTGCTTCAGCGTCATTCTTGCCCCGAGCTCTTTTCTCTTGCGATGGTTAATAAACCATCTCTGCTGCACTCTCAATCCACCTCACCACAATGTTCTTCTCATTCTCAGCCCTGTTAAAGAATCACACCCACCCCTCCAAACATTTCAGTGCCACCACATGCACCTCACACTTTCTCTTCACCTTCTTGTTTTGTTTTATTGACAAGGAAGTTGAATGTCTTGCTTCCTCTCCCCCTTGATTTTCTCCTCTTACCTTTCCTCTCCTGAGATCAGTGACTCATGCTGGAGTAGAGTTCCACGTGCACAGCAACCTTCCAGTGCTTCATAAATGGCCATTCCCGATGCATGTGTCCGGATAGTGATTGTTGGGAAGCTATTCAACTGTGAGAGCATCACAGCGGAACCTGATCCTATCCTTACTCAGTAAAAAATGAAAGGGCTTGCATTTATATAGTTTCTTTCATGTCCTCAGGAGTTCCCAAAACACTTCAAGCTAATGAACTACTTTTGAAGTATAGTCACTGGTTTAACATTTAATTCAAACGATGGCACCTCCGACAGTACAGCATTCCCTCAGTACTGCACTGAACTGTCAGCCATGATTATGCACTCAAGTCTCTGAAGTGGGATTTGAACCTACAACCTTCTGAGTCACAGGTGGGAAGGTTGCCATTGATCCAAGGCTGTCCCTTAGGTGGTGAATTATATTGGGGGCTCTCCCAGTCGTCCACCGTAGCTTCGGCAGAAGAGCCGGGGGGAACCGCAGGCAAATGACGCGAGCGAGGTTTTCCAGGGTGTCTGCGGCTCTTCGCCGAAGTTACGGCTGATGAGCGGGAGAACCTCCACAGAAATCTGCCGCCTTACTATCACGTCTGCGTACTTTCCAAGGCATTACATACTGAAAAGGTGCCCAGGTTGTTTTCCCCCACCTAACACTTGAGAGCAGCTGTAGTGTCCCCATGCTTCAGCCAAAAGCAACTCGCTCAGCACCAAAAAGAGGCCAAACCTTCCTGTTCTACATGGTTCAGCGCCTCACTGGCCTGATGTTTTTCTCACTGAGCCTTCAAGGAGTTCCAAATTATTTTCAAGAGAATATAGAGCAGGGTCGGTGCTGGGACCACTGCCTTTTTTGATATATATAAATGACCTGGATATTGGAAGACCAATCAGAATTTCTAAATTTGCCGATGACACCAAACTTGGAGGTGTGGCAAACAGTGAGGTTATAGAAAGGCTAGCAGAATGGGCAGACAAGTGGCAGATGGAATTTAATACAGAGAAGTGTGAGGTGATGCATTTTGGCAGAAGGAACAGGGAGAGGCGATATACACTTAAGGCACAGTTTTAAAGAGTGTGCAGGGACAGAGGGACCTGGGAGTTAATGTGCATAGGTCCCTGAAGGTAGCGGGACATATTGAGAGAGTGGTTAACAAAGCATATGGGATCTTGGGCTTCATTATCAGAGGTATTGGGCTGGATTTTGTCAATGGGGTCATGATGGAGGCGGGACTCCCATTTTTTGGGTTGTAGTCCTGCCTCCATCGATTTGTGGCCAACCCACGTGATTTTCCCTTGATTGACCTTGGTGAGCCTGTCCAGCGGGCTCAGCAGGCCAATTAAGGGACACTCAGTTACAGGTGATGTCAGGGATTGACACTTCATCTGTCAAAAGCTTTTGACAGATGAAATATCAGCATTTGACAGCTCTGTGAAGCTGTCAAACACTGACAATCTGACTTCTAACTTGAGTCCTTCTCCACAGACTCAGGTAGAAATCTCTACAGAACAGAAAGCAGAGGCTGCAACTCTTGACAGCTCGTGGCCATTCTGCTTTCTGTGCCGGTGAGATGAGGGACTCCCGAGACCTGAAGGAAGGAAGCCTGCATTAGTAAGTAAAGGTAAGCAAAACTTATTTAAACACTTTACACTTACCTCACACACTTACCTCTGCACTCATGCACCCATCACTCACCCGAACACCGGACATCTCGAACCCTCCAAGCCCTTCAGCCCGACGGTCCGCCTTGCTAACTTGGCGTGGTTCGGAGCCGTCGGGAAGCTCACACTTCAGGGTTAAAAATAGGGATTAGGCCAAAACTGCCTGTTAACTACCTGTTAACAGGCAGTTAATTGGCACTAATCCCCTTCCCGCCTCAGGGAGGCAGCTCCCAGCACAGGTCAGGTACCCGCCTCCTGGGAAACGGGCATGGAGGCGGGAAGGGTTCGTGCCCCCCGATTCTGCAATTTTCCCCCCACTCCCGCCTCCAAACCCGCCTCCACGGGACTTGGAAATTCGAGCCCATTGTGTACAAAAGTAGAGAAGTTATGCTGAACCTTTATAAAGCGTTGGTTAGGCCTCAACTGGAGTATTACATCCAGTTCTGGTCACCACACTTTAGCAAGGATATGAAGGCCCTTGAGAGGGTGCAGAGGGGATTTACCAGAATGGTTCCGGGGATGGGAAATCTTAGCTACCAGGACAGGTTTGAGAAGCTGGATTTGTTTTCATTAGAGCAAAGGAGGTTGAGGGGTGATTTGATAGAGGTGTACAAGATTATGACGGGTTTGGATAGGCTAGATGGGGCAAGGCTGTTCCCACTAGTTGTTGGTACAAGGACTAGGGGACACAGATTTAAGGTTTTGGGCAAAAGATAAAGGGGGGATGTGAGGAAAAACTTTTTTATGCAGCGAGTGGTGAGGACCTGGAATTCACTGCTGACAGAAGTGGTGGAAGTGGGGATACTAATGTTTTCAAGGGGAGACTGGATAGGCACTTGAGGGAAATAAACTTGCTGGGCTACGGGGTTAGAGCGGGGGAATGGGACTGACTGGATTGCTCTACAGAGAGCCGGCAGGGACTCAATGGACCGAATGGCCTCCTTCTCTGTCATTATGACTCTTTGGGCTGGATTTTGCCAGGCCCGAGGAGGCGGGAATGGAGGTGTGTGGGTTGTTAAAATTGCAAAAAGTGGTGGGCGGGCCCGACCCCGCCTCCATCCCGCCTCCAAGCAATTTTCCCAAAGGCGTGGTTTCTGATCCCATCTCCGTCCCGCCTCCAAGAGGCGGGATAGGCCCTTAAGGCCCGTAACAACCACTAAATTGCCTCTATAATCCCATTTTGAGAGGCCTTTCCAAATTTAACACGTTTCCCACATGATTCACGTCTCCTCTGAAACACGACGGTGAAACCTGGCAGGAGCACAATTGGATTGCTGACTATCAGCTGCAGCTCCACCATTAAATAGGAGATTTGATCAGTCATCATTTGCAGGTGGCAGAACTTTGTTGTCTCATGTCTGGGGGAACTTTTAGCAGGCATAACCATAGCTGTGGAAGTTTGGAGCCTGACACCCATCTCCAGTGTGACCTCCTGGGAAACCCCTCTCGCCACTTGACTGAGCACTTCCTCAACTGAGGCATCTACCAGAAGCATGGGAACCATTTATTTCCTTTCCTCCTGGACATCAGATGAGGATGAAGACCAGCCGCGGCAGCAGCAGAACCATCAATAACAGCAGCGCCAACATCAGCGGCAACAACAGGAGTGCCAAGCTGCTGCTCACTCACCTGAAGCTGCACAGGCCAGAAGGTGCCAGCCCATGGAAGCCGGTTGGCGCAGGAGATAACCCCCAAATAGGGTCTTCAGACAGATGATCAGCTACCTCAACATGAGTGAGCAGCAGTGCCAAAGGCGGCTCCGACTTTCGCGAGAGGTAGTGGGTGACATCTGCGCAATGCTGCAGCAAGACCTGGAGCCCAGAGGAGCAGGTGGACACCCCTTACAGTGGCCGCCAAAGTCACCACCGCACTCAACTTTTTAGCAGGCCTAAAAATGGATAAATCCCCAGGCCCGGATGAAATGTATCCCAGGCTGCTGTGTGAGGCAAAGGAAGAGATTGCGGGGGCTCTAACACATATATTCAGGACCTCTCTGGCCACAGGGGATGTGCAGAGGACTGGAGAACCACTAATGTAGTACCATTATTCAAGAAGGGAAGTAGGGAAAAACCGGGGAACTACAGGCCAGTGAGCCTAACATCAGTGGTAGGAAAATTATTGGAAAAAATTCTGAGGGACAAAATTAGTCTCGACTTGGAGAGACAAGGATTAATCAGGGATAGTCAACATGGCTTTGTCAAGGGAAGATCATGTCTGACTAATTTGATTGAATTTTTTGAGGGGGTGACTAGGTGTGTGGATGAGGGTAACGCAGTGGATGTGGTATACATGGATTTCAGTAAGGCCTTCGATAAAGTCCCGCACAGGAGACTGGTCAAGAAGGTAAGAGCCCATGGAATCCAGGGTGCCTTGGCACATTGGATACAAAACTGGCTTAGTGGCAGAAGGCAGAGGGTGATGGTCGAAGGTTGTTTTTGTGACTGGAAGCCTGTGGCCAGTGGGGTGCCACAGGGATCGGTGCTGGGTCCCTTGCTGTTTGTGGTCTACATTAATGACTTGGATATGAATGTAAAAGGTATGATCAGTAAGTTCGCGGATGATACAAAAATTGGTAGGGTGGTAAATAGCGAGGAGGGTAGCCTCAGTCTGCAGGACGATATAGATGGGTTGGTCAGATGGGCGGAACAATGGCAAATGGAATTTAACCCAGAAAAGTGCGAGGTGATGCACTTTGGGGGGACTAACAAGGCAAGGGAATACACAATGAATGGTAAGACCCGAGGCATGACGGAGGGGCAGAGGGATCTGGGTGTGCAAGTACACAGATCCCTGAAGGTGGCGGAACAAGTGGATAAGGTGGTAAAAAAGGCATATGGGATACTTGCCTTCATTAGCCGAGGCATAGAATAT
This sequence comes from Somniosus microcephalus, assembly GCF_052327205.1. Classification (NCBI taxonomy): domain Eukaryota; kingdom Metazoa; phylum Chordata; class Chondrichthyes; order Squaliformes; family Somniosidae; genus Somniosus; species Somniosus microcephalus. The sequence continues at coordinate 71,999,741 of NC_141008.1, read as the reverse complement.
AAGAGCAAGGAGGTTATGATGGAGCTGTACAAAACACTGGTTAGGCCACAGCTGGAATACTGTGTGCAGTTCTGGTCGCCACACTACAGGAAGGATGTGATCGCTTTGGAGAGGGTGCAGAGGAGATTCACCAGGATGTTACCAGGGCTGGAGCGCTTCAGCTATGAAGAAAGACTGGGCAGATTGGGTTTGTTTTCCTTGGAGCAGAGGAGGCTGAGGGGGGACATGATTGAGGTGTACAAAATTATGAGGGGCATAGATAGGATGGATACCGAGGAGCTTTTTCCTTTAGTAGAAGGGTCAATAACTAGGGGGCATAGATTCAAGGTAAAGGGCGGGAGGTTTAGAGGGGATTTGAGAAAGAACTTTTTCACCCAGAGGGTGGTTGGAGTCTGGAACTCACTGCCTGAAAGGGTTGTGGAGGCAGGAACCCTCACAACATTTAAGAAGCATTTGGATGAGCACTTGAAATGCCATAACATACAAGGCTACGGTCCAAATGCTGGAATATGGGATTAGATTAGACAGGGCTTGATGGCCGGCACGGACACGATGGGCCGAAGGGCCTCTATCCGTGCTGTATAACTCTATGACTCTATGACTCTATGCTCATTCCAGGGATCAGCAGCAGACATCAGCGGCATCTCCCAGGCGGCCACACACACTGTAATCACGCAGGTAACCGTTGCCATCTTTGCCATCGCGCACAATCACATCCATTTCTCCAAGGATCAAGCAAGTGTCACGGATTAGCTAATCTGACAGGCTTTCCAAGGGTGCAGGGCGTCGTTGACTGCACACATGTGGCCCTTAAGGCACCCCATCGTAATCCAGGTATTTTTGTCAACCGCAAGGGCTTCCACTCCCTCAACATGCAGCTGGTGTGTGACCACAAGAAGGAAACTTTGCATGTTTGTGCCAAGTACCCTGGCAGTTGTCATGACTCCTTCATACTGCGCCAGCCTAGTGTGCCTCTGCTATTCAGTCTGCCAGACCAACTTAATGGATGGCTATTTGGAGACAAGGGCTAGCCCCTGAGGACGTGGCTAATGATGCCGTTGAGGAGCCCATCCAACGAAGCTGAAGAGAGATACAACTACAGCCACATTTCCACCAGATCCATAATCGAGCAAACCATCGGCCTGCTGAAGTTGCGCTTCAGATGCCTGGATAGATCAGGTGGAACCCTGCAATACTCAGCAGCCAGGGTCTCCAGAGTCGTTGTGGTTTGCTGTACACTTCACAACATGGCACAGCATCATGGCTTGCAGATTCCTGAGGACCAAGTGGCTCCTCACATATCCTCCTCAGATGAGGAGGAGGAGGAGGAGAAGGAGGAGGAGGAGGAGAGCATAAACGAACATCTTGCAGAAGCCCATCAACCAGCGGCAGCAGTACGTGAGAACATTGCTGCCCGGGATGCAGGGAACGCACTCATCTTGGCCAGATTTGCTTGGCCTAGCCAATCAGCTTCTTACCAGAGCATCGACAATGGCCAAGAACCAGAGGATTCCTAGCACTCTGACCACCATACTGGCAATTGCAAGTAATCCTAAGCCCTCAATGTGGAAGTCCCATTTGCGAAATGACACAGCCACAACTGCAGCAGTTGCCATCAGAATTTTAATTTACAATAACCAACTGATGGCATTTAAAAAATAAACACAACATTTCACCCAAGTGACTACCCATGTGACTATTTGTGCAGTATCTTTCTCTTAGCATGCTCCTACGTGGTGCTTCCCCTGTGGCTTCAGCAGATGTGGAGGCCCCTTGCTCACTTTCTTGCTGCTCCTGTCTTGATACCTTTGGCGGGCGTCCTCTGGGGTTGTGAACCCGTGAGGGCTCGGCAACAGTCTGCTGCTCCTGCGGCTGTGCAGGGGTTGAGACGCCGATCTCAGTTGGGTGGCGACTCTGGTGGGGCTCTGCGCCCTCTGACTAGGACTCTCCACTGCTGTCCCTGTCTCCACAATCTGCTGATGCTCACTTGTGAGCTGTGATATTCCAGGTGACAACACTACTTTATCTCGCGATGGTCCCACCAAGGTGTGCGTGTCTGCGCTGGTGCTGGGTTGGCTGAATTCTGCTGACGCTGCGCCCTCAGAGGTTGCAGCTTCCTCTGAGGAGTCTGGATTCTCAGGGTGATCCTCCTGGATAGTGGGGACGGGTGCTTGTGATGGTCCTGTGGGGGAGTAAAGCAAAGAGTCAGAGATGAGAGGCCAAGGTTACATGCACATTGCATATTGCAGATGATCATAAGTCCATCTGTTAGAGCTTCAGAATCATTATCAGCGACTCATGCAATGTCAATGAGAGAGATGAAAAACTATTCTGTCACCAGCTTTCTCTGATGCACCCGTCTGTCCGTCCCCGACTTGCGCATCGTCCTCGAGTCCCACGATCTCCAGGACCACCTTCTCCCAGGGGGTGAGCTGGGCTACTGAGGGTGGCCCTCCTCCTGTCCTCGCTCTTTCCCTCTTATTGTGAGCTCTCTTTTCCTGCAATGAGGGAGACAAGTGGAGTTTGAGTGAGAATGGAGGAGTGAGTGTAGAGAATCCATAGCATAGATGCTTAGAAGGAGACAAAGATGGAATGAGTTGACAAGACCAAGGGCCCTCCCTGTGGTTTGTAAGTTGTTTTCATAGCATCACAGTGATCGGGAGTGTGAGGGCTGCATAGTCGAATAGTTAGGTGAATGTGACCATAGAGAGAGAGAGAATGGGTAAGGGTTCAGGGATGTCAGTGTCAAGTGGGGTGTGGAGGAAGAGATTGCTAAAACTGAGTGCTGGAGAGGAGAGGCAATGGGGATCAGATTGAGGGTGATGGCAAAGTCATACTCACTTTTCCAGTGCGCAGAAGGTCATGAAATCTCTTCCTGCACTGAAGCCAGGTTCTGCGGATCATCGACAACGAGTTGACCTCCTTGGCCACCTGGACCCACACAGCCTTGGTTTGCTGGGGAGGCCTCTTCCTCCCTGAAGAAGGGAAGAGCACCTCCTTACTAGCTCTTGCTCCCTCCACCAAAGCTTGCAGGGCGACATCATCAAATCTGGGAGCAGACTTAGGTCTCCCGCTGCTCATTCTGCCTCCAGGTCCCTCTCACTGCAAAGGCCAAAAGGTTGGCAATCTGCAGAAGAAGCAAGGCTTCTTGCAGACCTTAAATGCAGCAGCAATGATGACATAATCGGAGGCGAGTTTCAGACTGAAGAAACTAATTGGGCCATGGGTTCCCACTCGCTGGAACTCAAGTGCCCAATTATGTGAAAATCGCATCAATCTCCCACATCGATTTGGAATCGGGTGGATAACACGACCCCAGCCCGCCCCATGACAAAATCCAGCCCCATGACTATAACTTTAATTGTTTTGTTTCACTTGAGCTAATCCAGTCACATCTTTTGGAGATACCTCCAAGAATTACAATAGATTTGCAGAAAGCATTTAAATTGCAACTGCTGTGTTGAACGTTTGTCACTATTATAGGCAAGGAGTTGAAAGAGCAGTTTAATTGCAGGACCTTGTCTATAGGAACGGGGTTTCTTTTGTTCAGTACCGGGCATATATGTGAAGGGTAGAGACTGAGGTATCATTATAAACTTTGTTATCCAACAAATTTTGATGTATTCAATGTGTCATGACTCAGAGGACAGAATTTATTTTATATAAAAAATATTTTGAGTTGAGCCAACACAGAGAAACCAAAATAGATTCTGGGGCTGATTGATATTCCAGACACTTGTGGGGCGACATCCACAAATTTTTGCCCATTCACCACCACAGCAAAGTTTAATTGATGATTTGCTAATGTCAATCCACAAATGACTGAACTGCTAATATATTTGCAGTGACTCCAGCCACAGCTACACGGAACAATCAAGTCATTTTGTAGGACTCCGTTTTATAATCCACATGACAAAGGAGGTTAAGTTTGCTTGCCAGATGTACCATTTACAAATCTGATTAAAGTTAGACCAGGGAGTCTTCAAAAAGACAAGTGTTCCCCTGTTGTGCCTTTTGCATCAATTAGTGTCCTCACAAAGCCCCTGTTGAAAGAGACGGTCTTTTCTTTTAGCCGTTACAAAATAACATGTCTGCCGTTTAAAAAGGATTCAAGTATTTTAATCAATCTTTAATTTCACAGATCATTGTAACTATTTTGTCTGACAATATCGCTTTAATGCTCATTAAAATAAATACTATTATTGTAGCTCTGTTTCTCAGTAACTATATCACATCTAAATGCTATTTATTTAATGTTGCTTTTAATCATTTTCTGTTCTCCTTTCCTGAAGATGGTGATTCGTGCCAGGGAATGAATCTTTGGGTCCTCCGATATCTCACCCAAGTGACCTATCTTCACTGTAAGTGTTGACTCTGGGCAGGGGCGTTAAAAAGAAAGAAAGACTTGCATTTCTATAGCGCCTTTTATGACTACCGGACATCTCAAAACACTTTACAGCCAATGAAGTACTTTTTGAAGTGGAGTCACTGTTGCAATGTGGGAAATGCGGCATCCAATTTGCACACAGCAAGCTCCCACAAACAGCAATGTGATAATGACCAGATAATCTGTTTTTGTTATGTTGGTTGAGGGATAAATATTGGCCAGGACACCAGGAATAACTCCCCTGCTCTTCTTCGAAATAGTGCCATGCGATCTTTTACGTCCACCTGAGAGAGCAGATGGGGCCTCGGTTTAACATCTCATCCAAAAGACGGCATCTCTGACAGTGCAGCACTCCCTCAGCACTACACTGGAGTGTCAGCTTAGCTTTATGTGCTCAAGTCGCTGGAGTGGGACATGAACCCTGTAGGATTTCGCAATAATTTTGAAATTTCCCACAGTTCTGAAGATTAATTTTGATTAAAGAATACCTGGGTAAAAATACCTTTAAAATTCAGGGGATCAAAATGGCCACCAGACCGCATGGCAAAAGACAAAGGACTTGAAAAGGCAGCTTGTGTGTGTGTGTGTGAAAAAGGTGAAGATCAAAGATGGCTGACCAGACTGCCAATCAAAGGCAGTTCAGGGAGTTTCCCCTCCCTGCAGAGACAATCGATGTGTTTACAGAAACTGCTACACAAAGGATTAACCACTTGTGACTGGTTTCAGTCTGACCACAAGGACAATGACTTTCTGTTTACAATACCTTCAAGGCTATTTACTCAAGCAATCAAGGAAATGGACACAGTTCATACCACTGCAACTTTATTCAAAGCCATCACAGACAATGAGGACACATTTAAACTGGAAACATTTTAAACAAATGGGTGATCCATCCAAACCCATTACAAGACAATGGGGCAGTTTGGATCCCTTTTGTTTTAGCCCAGATACATCCGGATCTGGGCGGGAACATTTCGGCCCCAAAATTGGGGTATAAAAGATAGCTTCTCAGAAGCCATCTCTCTCTCTGTGGCCTCGCCTCCATGCTCTTTACAACGTGGGAGCCTGCCTGAAGGAGTGGAACACCAGCAGTTTACTTTCAAAATACTGGGGTGTTCTTACTTCGGGGCAGTGAAGATCAAAGATCGCAGGGCACGGGGAAGGCGTTTTCATTGGTGAGCATATATTTTTCTGGCCTTTTACAAGGCAACTTAGAATAGGTATAGGGGTGGGAATTAAGTGGGAATGTTGTTAGAACTGTGATTTTAGTCGATCTTCCATCGTTGTGTCCATTCTCTCCTCCCCTATTTAAGTAACAGTGTTGCACTAGCAGATAAGGCTGTAGTGAACACTGAGAGTAGCTGTACTAAAGTGCTGTTTTAAGTAAAAGCCACTAAGCAAAGGTGCTGTAGTGAGCAAGGTGTTTCTATATTTAAAACTGTATTAATAAAGGAGTGTCGCACTGAGCAGAGAAGTGCTCCAATGGACACTGAGTGGCTGTATTTAAAAGTGCTGTATTTAAAAGGGAGTGTTGCACTGAGCAAGGAGCACTCTAGTGGACACTAAGTGTACTGCGTTAAGCAAAAGTGCTGTACCAGGCATAGCTGTGCTGTATCGATTTTTAAAGTTGTTTCTTTCTTTTTGTTTCAATAAATACTGATCTGTTTTGCACCCAAACCACGAGTCAGTGTTGTTCTGGCTACATCGCGACCGAATAAGTCCGGTGGTCAGAACCAGGAATAGGGGAGCGCTTCGAAACCGCACGTGGGTCCCTGGAGCAGCTCAGAGGTGTCTGACTGGCCAGAGACAAATAACCCCAACCCCGTTGTTAATTCCTACAACCCACAACCTTCTGACTCAGAAGCGAGTGTGCTATCAACTGAGCCACAGCTGACACAGTTGAGCCCAATCCTATTCTATTCTGACATTCACACACTTGCCTTCCACTGGGGGGAATTGAATGACAGTCAGAAGCAGGAACCCTAGCTACGTTTGTTTCCCTCTTCCCCCCTTCCCTAGTCTTCAGACATTGAGGCTAACTGTAGCACTATCACTGCCGTCTAGTCTGGCGTCAGCCATCTCATCTCAGGACACGGAGTGGAGGGCATTTTCTGATTGAGGCACCCAGGCTCAACAGCTTTCTAAGTAATTGAGACATTCTGTGTGCATTACTTCAGTTACTCAAAGTATAGCCTTTATCAATTTCTATAAGAACAAAGTGAGGAAAGTGCTTGTACATAAAATAAATTTGCAAGCTTGAGCACCCAGCTTGACATGCAATAAATCTTGTATGATTGCTTTATGAAGCTGTATTGATTTTGTGATATTTAAATCTTGTGCACTTTACATTTTGTCACTGCACCATTGCATGCATTGTGCTGTATACATAGGAGCCCCCGTAAAAAGTAAAGACTTTCTCGATGCATTTCTTAATTTTTTTTGAACCCACGAATTATGCAACACATTCTCTGAAAGAACAGAGTGAAGCTTACATTAAGTATCTGTGGACAGCAATAAATTGGATTCATCTGTAGCCCAGGGGCATGAACCAGCACAAAGAGGCACAGCATTAGAGTCATGCCAAGTGGGCCCTACTGAGAATAGAAAGAACGTTGAATTTATATAGCGCCTTTCATGACCTCGGGATGTCTCAGAGTGCTTTGCAGCCAATAAAGTACTTTTTTGAAGTCTAGTCACTGTTGTAATGTAGGAAACGCAGCAGCAAATTTGCACACAGCAAAGTGCCACAAACAGCCATGTGATAATGACCAGATAATCTGTTTTTCTGGATAAATATTGGCCAGGACACTGGGGAGAACTCCCCTCCTCTTCCTCAATATAGTGCTATGGAATCCTTTACTTCCACCTGAGAGGGCAGACGGAGCCTTGGTTTAATATCTCACCTGAAGGACGGCGCCTCTGACAGTGCAGTGCTCCCTCAGTGCTGTACTGGATTTGCAGCCTAGATTCTGTGCTCAAATCTCTGGAATGGGAGCAGCAGGCTGCCAACACACTTACTCTTACCACTGAGGTAGCATTTAGAAGAAGCAGAAAATGATGTAGAAGATGCCACACACCATACCCTCTCACCAAGGACAAGCACTAGGAAAGCAAACACTAGGGCCGCGATTTTGCTATAGGTAGCGGGTTGGAGTCGGGTCGGCGGGTTCCGGTCCCGCTGCTGGTTTCAGCCGCTCCGATATAACTATTTTCACTTAATTGGGCTTATTAAGCCCGCCGTGCGCACTACCCAGCCCAATCAGTGGGTGAAGGTGTGCTGCTCGCCTCTGCTGACGTCATCGATTCAGGTGGTTTTAAGGGGCCCATGTAGCCTTTGCATTTCATTTCCTTTAATATGGTCCTGATAACTGGTCTTTGGAACATGACAGCTGCAAGAGCAAAGGCTGCTCCTCGATTTGATGACGACTCCCTCCATGCTCTTGTGGAGGGAGTAAGAGGGCGCAGGGAGATTCTGTTCCCTCCCAATGGCCGGAGGAAGCCTCCTCAGCAGACAAAGGCAGCCTGGCTGCGCATTGCTGAAGAGGTAAGCGCAAGGTCCATGTGCGCACGCACCTGGGTGCAGTGTCGAAAACAGTTCAATGATCTGCTAAGCTCAGCAAAAGTGAGTATAACATCTGTGATATCCGAGTAGTAAGGTCAGAAACTGAGAGAAGCGAGATATTAGGAACAAAACCCAACTGTTTATTTACCCGGTGTAGCAGAGAAACATCTCTTACAGGCTGCATGCAAAGCACACAATTCTTACTGCACGATGGCAAGATGGAGGATTCACCTCTGACTCAGAGGCTCTGAGTCATACCCATAATGCAATGCCACATTACCGTATAAACTGGTGTACCAGGACATTGAATACATGACCTTAAAAACTGGCGAATGTGAACCCTTAATATTTGGCTCCATCTGGTGGATAACTTAAACATTACATCCCAGATTACTATACATCACACTTACCTTCAATCTGCTTCCAATCTCCTCTTATCACCAGCACTCTGCATTGTCAACCTACTCCTCCACATCCCAACTTACCCTTACTTCCCTGGCACCCTTAACCATTCCTCTCTCTCTATGTACAGAATCACTTCACCATCCTACTATGCATCCCTCACACTCGCTCTCACTGTTATGCAATGACAACTAACAACGCACAGGGAGGCACCTTCGTATTGGCACCTCACTCTATCTTTGTTTCCCTCTAAGCTTCTATGTTATGGATTCTTTACACTCACTCCATCAACCTCGCTGAAACTCCACTTGTGTCCCTCATTGCAGGAAAAGAGAGCCCACAATAAGAGGGAGAGAGAGAGGACAGGAGGAGGCCCACCATCCCTGGTGACTTTAACAAACGCTGAGGAGGCTGCTCTCGACATCGTCAGAGGTGCAGAGGAGCTGGAAGTGGAGGACAGAGAGACGAGCGCAGTAGAGCAAGCTGGTGACAGAATAGATTTGCAACCCTCTCATTTCAATTTCATGAGTGACTGATATGGCATCTGATGTTCATACAGATTGACTTCTGATCATCTGCACAATAGAATATGTCTGCTACCTAAATATCACATGTCTAACTCATGCCTTTACTGCCACACAGGACCATCGAGAGCCCCCCTCCCCACTGTCCAGGAGGAAGAGCCGGACAACTCCTCAGAGGAACCTGCAGCCTCTGAGGGAGCAGCATCACCAGAAACCAGTGCACCCAGCACCAGCGCAGAGACACACACCTTGGTGGGCCCTTCGCGACATAGAGTAGTGTTTTCACCTGGTGTATCACAGCTCACAAGTGAGCATCAGCAGATGGTGGAGACAGCCACAGCAGTGGAGAGTCCTTGTTGGAGGTCGCAGGATGCCCCTTGCTCTGCTCAGCTGCATGTTGACCCTGTGCCTCTGGGACTATCCAGAAAGAGAGCGGTGCTGGAACTTCAGCAACAAGTGCAGGAGGCTCTGAGTTCGCAACCCACTGCCAATCATTTGGATTTTAACTCCCGACCCACCTCCAAACCCACCCTCTGAGCGCTGGCAAAATCGTGGCCTAAGAGTACATCCACAAAACAGTAGTAGTGTAGGAATGTCTAGTTCCTATCAAAAGACTGAGGTCCACTCAGGCGATCAAATAAATGAGGTTTAATGAAAACTAACAAAGTTTAATGGATAACTACAGGAGAACATCGAATATAGGTTTAGTCAGTTCAAAGGCTCCACGAGGACTGCTAGGGCGGTCCCGTGGCTGATGTCATGATGTCATCACATTTTTCCTGCCGGTGGGGGATCACGTGATGAATGGCGTGACGTCATCGCGTTTACCCGTGCTATTAAAGTGATTGTGCTCTGTACATGTAAACAGTGAAAACAAAGATACAGACTCAGGCTGTAGCTAACATATTATTAAAGAGAATTATATACAATTGATCGGAGTCCCTTAGTGGCTCCGCCACAGTAGGAAAATAAACTGGTTGCATCTTCTTAGGAATGTAGTGTAGGGATTTATCTTCAGAAGGGATATATTAATGGAACAGATGGTGAGTTGGTAGGCATATGGTAATAGAAGCAATTAGGTGGGATATATTCATGGAGCCAGTACATTCTGCTCACGTAGGGCAAATTTACAGAGTTAAGTAAAAGTCCTGTCAATCAATAATTAAAACAACATTCTCCCTGGCTGCACTTTGCCTTCAACCAATTATCCTTCCTCCTCCTCCTCCATCACCAGCAAGGCTGCTGGCTGTCCTCTGGATACTCTTGTTGCATGGTTGACAATCTCTGGATGGGGGAATTATGCAATTATACAGCTGACACAGATATTTTTGGACACTTTGTCATGACTATAGAGCAATACCCCTTCCCCGATATGCCTAAAAATCAGAATCTCTGTCGGAGCATGCCAATTCTTCGTTCCACCAGAAATGGGTTGCATCTGTCTTGCACCTCGATGTAGATATTTCTCAATAAGGTCATTGATTAGGGCACAGTGGGCATTCTTAATCCCTTCATGACCTGTCCAGTCTGTCTGCTCCTCCGAATAATGGTGGCACAGGGGATAGCATAAAATGAAGGCATTTTGGCTGCTGCCAGGGTATCACACATTTATGGGTATTATTGTGTTCCTGTGATCTGATATTACTTGTACATTAATGGAATGAGACCCTTCCTATTCATATTTACCCTGGGGTTGCGCTAAAGTCTCTAACGACCACATATGTCATCCATGAAAGCTTGTAAACTGGTAAAGCTGCTGCATTCTCAAACATCCTCAAATGTTATTGCCTCCTTTCCATCGGAGAAAGTATAGAAAATGTTTCCCCAGCAAACAAGTCTCTGTCCCTTGTTTTTTGAACACTGACTGATACCACCAGTGGTGATGGACCGAGCCTTTGGCTTAGTGGTAGCCTGTGTCAGGTGCTGGCTTCGAACCCCACTCCAGAGAGTCCCAGCGAGTGGAAACTGGAGCTCCGGCTCGGAATTCTGGTTTGACATCCAGCAGGATATTCGTGCCCGGTGGTGTGATGTGGTGTGGTGTGGGTGCCCCACCCCCCATTGTATGAGATGTGGGTGCCCGTAAAGCCCCTGCCATATAGGACTAACCAGCCCATCGGCTGGTATAAAGATGACTCTGGCCATGGAAAGAGCGGTCACATGTCAGACTGTTCACCAGCCTGTGAATCCTTCCACTGTTTTACAATATTCTCCAAGGAAAGTGTGTGAAGATATGAAAACAGCAACAACCAGTAGCGGCTTAGATGAATCCAGTCATATAAAAAAGTAATGAAGTGGTAACTTTCACATCCCTGTGGTATATCTTTTGTGCAGGTTGGCATCAAGGTGACATAACTCCATTCCAACCTTCCGCGTGAAGCGTAGACAGTGAAGGCAGGTCTCTTCAGACATCCCAAAATAGTTGTGCCTCGGTCTGAAGATTCAGCTCCTGGGGTGAGGCCGAGTGGGCACCAGATGTTTGAGGTGCAATCACACCTGCATTTGATCCCACTGCATTAACTCCCAACTCCAAATCAGCAAAGATCGTGAGCAGCGGTCAAAATTTGTAATATGTGCCACCAGTAGGTGAGGGTCCCTGGTAGCATGGACTCAAAAAATAACCCTTTCATTGTCCAATGGGTGGACTTAATGCTGAGCAGGACTTCACACAGCGCGGACCTGAGCGCGAGCGGTGGCAGCAGAGGGGGCGGCTTAAACAGAGCGTGGGAGAAGGCCCAGGACACAGCGCGGACCTGAGTGCGAGCAGTGGCAGCAGAGGGTGCAACTTAAACAGAGCGTGAGAAAAGGCCCAGGACACAGCGCGGACCTGAGTGCGAACGGTGGCAGCAGAGGGTGCAACTTAAACAGAGCGTGAGAAAAGGCCCAGGACACAGCGCGGACCTGAGCGCGAGCGGTGGCAGCAGAGGGGGCAGCTTAAACAGAGCACGGGAGAAGGCCCAGGACACAGCGCGGACCTGAGTGCGAGCAGTGGCAGCAGAGGGGGCAGCTTAAACAGAGCACGGGAGAAGGCCCAGGACACAGCGCGGACCTGAGCGCGAGCAGTGGCAGCAGAGGGGGCAGCTTAAACAGAGCACGGGAGAAGGCCCAGGACACAGCGCGGACCTGAGTGCGAGCAGTGGCAGCAGAGACGGCGGCTTAAAGGGAGCGCGGGAGAAGGCCCAGGACACAGCGCGGACCTGAGTGCGAGTGGTGGCAGCAGAGACGACGGCTTAAAGGGAGCCGAGCGGCGACTTAACAAAAAACATGGAGTGACGTCACAGGACAGCAGGTAGGTGATTGGCTGGTGAGTATTACAGCTCTTTTGCTCTCCAGGTTAGGTAAGTGGATTAAATTCAGAACTGGGAGAGTATTAACTACTATAACTTTATTGAATTAATAACTTAAAATTAAAATTAACTATTTAAAACTAAAAATGAAAAGTCAAAATAATAATTTGAAGGAGGCGGAGTATAAATCGAGCGGGAGGCCCAGAGAGAGCACAAACTGGAACAGCGCCGGCAGCAAGGAGGCGGCAGCGAGGAGGCAGCGCGGAGGCGGCGAGGAGGCAGCGCGGAGGTGTCGAGGAGGCAGCGCGGAGGCATCGAGGAGGCAGCGCGGAGGCGGCGAGGAGGCAGCGCGGAGGCGGAGGACCTCCAGTGAAAACAACAACAACAAAAGCAACAACTGCAAAACAGCTAAAGTGATGTCACAACCAGGCAAGGAGCTGATTGGTGATTATTAAGTGTCTATTGTTAATAGTCTATTAAGTAAAGGCATGGCAGGGCAGCTCAGACCCGTGGAATGCACCTCCTGTGACATGTGGGGAATCCAGGACGCTTCCCGTGTCCTGGACAGCCACATGTGCAGAAAGTGTCATCAGCTGGAGGAGCTCGAGCTCCGGGTTTTGGAGCTTGAGCAGCAGCTGGTGGCATCCGTGAGGCTAAGAGCTTTATGGATTGCTCATTTCAGGAGGTGGTCACCCCGCAGATAGAGTGTGCAGGCAGAAAGGGAATGGGTGACCACTAGACAGAAGAGGAGGACCAAGCAGGCAGAGATATGACTATATCGTAGAATTCAGTTCTCGCCATTGATTTGGGGGAGCCTCCCATTTGACCATTATGTTCAGCTGATCATTAGGTGTGAATTTTCACCTTTTTCTGCGCTGGAGCACCAGACTATTGAAACGGGCCCGATTTTGCCAGCCCTGGGGAGGCGGGTTTGGAGGTGGGACTGCCGGGAAAATGGCAGAATCTGGGGGAGGGCGCCCATCCCGCCCCCCACCCGCCTCCGTGCCGTCTTCCAGGAGGCGGGTACCCGACCCGCGCCGGGTCCCGTCTCCTCGAGGCGGGAAGGGGATTACAGTCAGTTAATTGCCTGTTAACAGGTAGTTAACAGGTAGTTAACAGGCAGTTAAGCGGATTATCCCCATTTTTCCTACAGAGGTGCCGGCTTCCCGACATCGAGAAACCCACCAGGGTCAGCGAGGCGAGCAGTGGGTCTGCGGGGGTGTGGGGTCGAAAAGTGCGCTGTGGAGGTAAGTGATGTGTGCAAGTGTGGAGAGGTGAGTGTGTGAGGTGAGTGAAAAGTGTTAGAAAAAGTTTACTTACCTTTGTTTCTTCCTGCAGGCTTCAACAGTTGGGGAACCGGAGACTCCGGCATCTCACCGGCAGAGATGACAGAATGGCTGCTGCGTTCTCCGATACAACAGCCATCTGATTTCTGCTCAGGAAATAGGTTTGGTGAGTCTGGAGTACAAGAACTCACCAAACAACAGAGATTGTCAGTGTCTGACAGCTTCTCAAAAAAAATTTGTCAGATGAAACATCATACGCTGACGTTCTCTGTCACCGGCTTTCCCTTAATTGGCCTGATAAACCTGCTGGGCGGGCTCAACAAGGTCAATCGAGGGAAAATAACGTGGGTTGGCCGGACGTTGATGGAGGCGGGACTAAAACCCAACAAGCAGCAGTCCTGCCTCCATCGCGTCCCCATTGGCAAAATCAACCCCAAAGTGTTCAGGAAAGATAGGGAAGGAAAGATAGGAGGTGGTGTGGCAGTATTGGTCAAGGAGAATGTTACAGTGCTGGAGAGAGAGGATGTCCTGGAGGGGTCAAGGACAGAATCTATATGGCTAGAGTTAAGAAATAATAGAGGTGCTGTTACACTACTAGGTGCATTCTATAGAAAACCAACTAGTGGGTAAGATATGGAGGAGCAAATTTGCAGAGAAATTACTGAGAGGTGCAAGAACTATAGAGCAGTGATAATGGGGGACTTCAACTATCCTAATATAGACTGGGATCGTAATAGTGTTAAGGGCAGAGAAGGGGAAAGATTTCTGAACTGTGTTCAGGAGAACTTTCTTGATCAGTATGTTTCTGGCCCGACGAGGGAGGAGGCATTGCTGGATCTGGTTCTGGGGAATGAGGTTGGTCAAGTGGAGCAAGTGTCAGTAGGCGAACATTTATGGAACAGCAATCATAGGATCATAAGGTTTAGATTAGCTATGGAAAAGGACAGGGAACAATCTAGAGTAAAAATGATTAATTGGGGGAAGGCCAAATTTCAGTGGGATGAGAACGGACCTGGCCCGGGTAAACTGGAATCAAAGATTGGCAGGCAAAACTGTAATGGAACAATGGGCTGCCTTTAAAGAGGAAATAGTTCAGGTACAGTCGAGGTACATTCCCATTAGGGGGAAAGGCAGGGCAACTAAAGTCAGGGCTCCCTGGATGACAAAAGAGATAGAGAATATGATGAAGCAGAAAAAGAACGTGTATGACAGATGTCAGGTTGTAAATACATCTGAGAATCAGGCTATATACAGAAAGGTCAGAGGAGAAGTGAAAAAGAAAATAAGAGGGGCAAAGAGAGGGTACGAGAATAGAATGGCAGCCAACATAAAAGGCAATCCAAAAGTCTTCTACAGGCATATAAATAGTAAACGGGTAGTAAGAGGAAGGGTGGGGCCGATTAGGGACCAATTGGAGACCTATGCATAGAGGCAGCGGGTATGGCTGAGGTACTAAACAAGTACTTTGCATCTGTCTTCACCAAGGAAGAGGTTGCTGACATATAGTAAAGGAGGAGGTAGTGGAGATACTTGATAGGATAAAAATTGATAAAGAGGTATTAGAAAGACTGGCTGTACTTAAAGTAGATAAGTCACCAGGAGCAGATGGGATACATCCTAGGATACTGAGGGAATTGAGGGCAGAAATCGCGGAGGTACTGGCCATAATATTCCAATCCTCCTTAGATACAGGGGTGGTGCCAGAGGACTGGAGAATTGCAAATGTTATACCATTGTTCTAAAAAGGTGTAAAGATAAACCCAGCAACTACAGGCCAATCAGTTTGACTTTGGTAGTGGGGAAGCTTTTAGAAACAGTAATCAGGGACAAAATAACAGTCACTTGGACAAGTGTGGATTAATTAAGGAAAGCCAACACAGATTTGATAAAGGCAAATCGTGTTTAACTAACTTGATTGAGTTTTTTATAAGAACATAAGAACATAAGAAATAGGAGCAGGAGTAGGCCAATCGGCCCCTCGAGCCTGCTCCGCCATTCAATAAGATCATGGCTGATCTGATCCTAACCGCCAATCCACTATCCCAGAACCATCTCCTGAATCTAACAGAATTAGACACATGAAATAGGAGCAGGATCAGGCTACATGGCCCCTGGGCCCGCTCCGCTACCCACAGGGCCATGACCGATCCGAACCTAGACTCATGTCCAATTTCCTGCCCGCTCCCCGTAACCTTTAATTCCCTTTACTTCTAGGAAACTGTCTATTTCTGTTTTAAATTTATGTAATGATGTAGCTTCTACAGCTTTTTGGGGCAGCATATTCCATGGACCTACCACCCTCTGAGTGAAGTAGTTCCTCCTCATCTCAGTTTTGAAAGAGCAGCCCCTTATTCTAAGACTATGCCCCCTAGTTCTAGTTTCACCCATCATCAGGAACATCTTCCCTGCATCCACCCGATCCAACCCCTTCACAATCTTATATGTTTCAATAAGATCGTCTCTCATTCTTCTGAACTCCAATGAGTAGAGTCCCAATCTACTCAACCTCTCCTCATATGTCCATCCCCTCATCCCCGGGATTAACCGAGTGAACCTTCTTTGTACTGACTCGAGAGCAAGTATGTCCTTTCTTAAGTATGGACACCAAAACTGTACGCAGTATTCCAGGTGCGGTCTCACCAATACCTTGTACAACTGAAGCAATACCTCCCTATTTTTATATTCTATCCCCCTAGCAATGAAAGCCAACATTCCATTGGCCTTCTTAATCACTTGCTGCACCTGTATACTAACAGAGAGGGTTGATGAGGGCAATGCGGTTGACATAGTGTACATGGATTTCCAAAAGGCATTCAACAAAGTGCCACATAATAGGCTTGCCAGCAAAGTTGAAGCCCATGGAATAAAAGGGACAGTGGCAGCATGGATACGAAATTGGCTAAGTGACAGGAAGCAGAGAGTAGTGGTGAATGGTTGTTTTTCAGACTGGAGGAACGAATACAGTGGTTTTCCCCAGGGGTCGGTACTAGGACCACTGCTTTTCTTGATATATATTAATGACTTGGACGTGGGTGTACAGGGCACAATTTCAAAATTTGTAGATGACACAAAACTTGGAAGTATAGTGAACAGTGAGGAGGAGAGTGATAGACTTCAGGAAGACATAGACAGGCTGGTGAAATGGGCGGACACGTGGCAATGAAATTTAACACAGAAATATGAAGTGATACATTTTGTTAGAAAGAATGAGGAGAGGACATATAAACTAAATCCTGAAGGGGGTGTACGAACAAAGAGACCTGGGGGTATGTGTGCACAATTCGTTGAAGGTGGCAGGGTAGGTTGAGAAAGCAGTTAAAAAGGCTTACGGATCCTGGGTTTCATAAATAGAGGAATAGAGTACTAAAGTGTGGAAATTATGATGAACCTGTATAAAACACTGATTCGGCCCCAACTGGAGTACTGTGTCCAATTCTAGGCACCACACTTTGTGAAGGCCTTAGAGAAGGTGCAGAAAAGATTTACGAGAATGATTCCAGGAATGAGGGACTTCAGTTACGTTGCTAGACTAGAGAAGCTGGGGTTGTTCTCCTTGGAGCAGAGAAGATTGAGAGGAGATTTGATGGAGGTGTTCAAAATCATGAGGGGTCTAGACAGAGTAGATAGAGAGAAACTGTTCCCATTGGCAGAAGGGTCGAGAACCAGAGGACACAGATTTAAGGTGATTGGGAAAAGAAGCAAAGGTGATGTAAGAAAAAACTTTTTTACGCAGCGAGTGGTTAAGATCTGGAATGCACTTCCTGAAAGGGAGGTGGAGGCAGATTCAATCACAGATTTCAAAAGGGAGATGGATAAGTATCTGAAGGAAATAAATTTGCAGGGCTACGGGGAAAGGGCGGGGAGTGGGACTAGCTGAAGTGCTCTTGCAGAGAGCCCGGCACGGGCTCGACGGGCCGAATGGCCTTCTTCCGTGCTGTAACCATTCTCTGATTCTATGAAAGCAGTTTATATTGGCAGGAATCACAGACCCTGAAATAATGTGCTACACAGTCTGAAATGGGAGCCTTTGACTTCACAAAGAAACAATATTCTGGTTTCTGCTGACATGTTTAACATTGGTGGGACTGTTCTGACCATTGGAACTTCCAGTCTAATATTCTAAGTTAATTTTTCATGCAAATTGGGGTGGTGTCAGGAAGCACTTCTTCACGCAAGGGTAGTGGAAATCTGAAACTCTCTCTCCCAAGAAGCTGTTGCGGCTCGGTCAATTGAAAATTTCAAAACTGAGATGAACAGATTTTTGTTAGGCAAGGTTATTAAGGGTTACTGATCCAAGGCTGGTAGTTGAAGTTAAGATACAGTTCAGCCATGATCGAATTGAATGGTGGAAGAGGCTGGGGGCTGAATGGCCTACTCCTGTTCCTATACTCCATGACCGAAGTGTGGGAGGTGTGTGTGACAATGTGGACAGTCGCTTTCTTCTGGTAATAAAATAAAGATGTTACTCTCGGCTACTGCTGACACATCCCCATATCAATCTGATGGCCCATTTAACTTGCAAAATATGAATGTTACACTGGATAATATTAGTGCCTTGTTTGGCAACTTCAGAGTTTGAGTAGTATTTGGGAATTAAACTAATAGTCACCACTTACATAAATAGGTTTAAAAAAATCCCTTAATCAGGCTGTCACACCAATGTGAAAAATGTCTACTTCTCCCTCTCTGTGTATGACATTTAAAAAAAAACTTTCTTATCAATCTTACTGTCAGAAGAAAGTGATTAAACAATCGACCCATGTTTTATGCTGGAAAAAGTCAGGAAAATGGCCATTAAAATTAGTATACGTAGTTATTTATTTCATAGTGTACATAAATGTCACATGAATCTCCTTTTTCTTTCGGTGTTTGCTGAGATGGAAGCTAGTTGACAGCTGCCTGGTGGTGATGTTAAAGCCATGATCTCGTGGTTGATTGATGTGTTGCAACCTTTTCAGCAGTGACTGCTTTAATATCTTCACACCTAAACAGAATTTCAATGATTCTTTTTTTGAACTAAAAAGTTACTTTTACAGATGCCGTTGCACTAAAGATTTTTGAAAAAGGTATAGGGAGTGTTACAATTTGGGCTTTTTCCTCAAAACTTATTGTCATATTCGGCATAGTTTCTATAAAAAGATCAAGGGGACGAAATTCAATTGGGCGACAGTGCAAAACAAGCAGTAGCAAATCAGCCACCCATTATACACCCCGTCATGAAAGGAAAATTGGGCGGGGTGTATATCAGGTGTATATCACCCCCAAATCTTTTATATACAAGTGCAAAACTTGGACTGTATTCACCACAAACTGTGGGTTAGTATGCCTAGGTTTAACAATTAACCTTGATCACAGTATATTGCTCATTGGAGAATGCTTAGAATATCCATTATGTTTTCCCATCACTTCTGAAGACAGAAAATAATGTGCTGTCACTCTAACGTGTGGCAATACTATTTGGACAAATATATTTACAGACTGAAAAGGACAAAAAAATGAAAGATACTCAAATTGCATGTTGCAAGTTTAGGCTCTTGTCTTAGATATTCTCAGGAGTGCAGTAGTGTTAGTTCCTTTCTGGCTACCTTTAAGAGTGTCTATTCTTGCCTTGAGATCCAGGTAGGTTTATGGTAACGCGCCCAGGAAACAACCAGCAAACCTTGATTTTCAAATTCTCATCCTTAATTTCTAATCCCTCCATGGCCTCACCCCTCCCTGTCTCTGTAACCTCTTCCAGCTCCACAACCTTCTAAGATATCTGCGCTCCTCCAATTCTCCCCGATTTTAATCGCTCCACCATTGGTGGCCATGCCTTCAGCTGCCAAGGCTCTAAGCTCTGGAATTCCCTCCCTAAACCTCTCCGCCTCTCTACCTCTCTTTCCTCCTTTAAGATGCTGCTTAAAAACCTACCTCTTTGACCAGGTCTGCCCTAATATCTCCTTATGTGGCTCGGTGTCAAATCTTACTTCATAATGCTCCTGCGAAACACCTTGGGATGTTTTACCATGTTAAAGGCACTATATAAATGGTATTTGCTGTTGGTTGGTATTTGCCTTTAGCATTGTATTAATATCTCCATAAGTTCTCACTCCAATGGTCAAAAGTGGTTGAGCATTCCATCAGCGAATTTATTTTACAAATTCTATTCTTCTATTCCAGAGAAATGGAATTGAAAAGCAGAGAAGTTATGTTAAATTGTATAGAAACTTGGTTTGACCACACTTACAGTACTGTGCCCAGTTCAGGTCTGCATATTATAAAAATGATATAGAGGCACTGGAGAAGGTG
This sequence comes from Somniosus microcephalus, assembly GCF_052327205.1. Lineage (NCBI taxonomy): Eukaryota > Metazoa > Chordata > Chondrichthyes > Squaliformes > Somniosidae > Somniosus > Somniosus microcephalus. The sequence goes on along the minus strand of NC_141008.1, from coordinate 71,980,008 downwards.
CAAAAACATTTTTCAAGAATCATACCAGAACTGAGAGTTTATAACGATCAGGAAAGATTCTAGAAAAGAGAAGGCCGAGTGGTGACCTAATAGAGGTCTTCAAAATTATGAAGGAGCTAGTCCTGGGACTCAATAAAGTAACTAATAACAATACTAACAATAACCAGTCCCAGGACAGTGACAGGGTAACACAAAGAATTCGACCCAACACAATCGTCGCTAAGCAAAAGGAAAAATATCTGTCATATTGGGCAGAAACAACAAAAACCCAAAGCAAACTCAATTGCTACTTGGCCCTAAACAGACAATACAACATAGCTGATTACCTGACCATGGTAAAGGATAACAAACTGAGAAGAACCTTGACAAGGTACAGACTTAGCGAACATAGCCTAGCGATCGAAAAAGGCAGACACAGGCAGACCAGGCTGCCAAGAGAAGACAGGATATGCTCTCACTGCAGTCAGGGAGTAGTTGAGACAGAGATGCACTTCCTCACAGCCTGTGGAAAATATCAGGGCATCAGAGAGAATTTCTATCAAAAATTCTCACAAATATGCCCTGAATTCAGAAATCTGACTGACAACCAAAAACTCCCATTCCTACTGGGGGAGGAGAGAAGCTGTGTAACACTGGCGGCACACTATGTTACAGCTTGCCATGAACAGAGGGACAACCAGTAAACTAAGACAAGAGTATATATAAACAAGGCGAAAATATATTTATAAACTCAGGGATATACCTGTTTATACACTGTATGAATGGAACCGCGTTTATGTGTTCAACCATAAATGTATTTTGATGCTTTGGCAACATAAGATGTACCTTATCATGCCAATAAAGCGATTTGTATTGTATTGTATTGATAGGGTCGACGTAGAGAAGATATTTCCACTTATAGGGTAGTCCAAAATTAGTTAGATAGTCATTAATAAATCCAGTAAGGAATTCAGGAGAAACTTCTTTAACCAGGGAGTGGTTAGAATGTGGAACTCACTACCACATGGAGTAGTTGAGGTGACTAGCATAGATGCATTTAAGGGGAAGCTGGAAGTACACGAGGGAGAAAGGAATAGAAGGATATGCTGATAGGGTTAGATTAAGTAGAGTGGGAGGAGGCTCGGGTGGAGCATAAACACCGAAATGGACTCGTTGGGCCGAATGGCCTGCTTCTGTGCTGTAAATTCTATGTAAAAATGAACATGCACTTAAGGAATACTTATATCATAGAGTTAGATATTTACAGTAAACATCCTTCCACCTAGCTCCTCAAAAGAGCAAAATTATTACAAGATTACAACTATAAAAACTAAGTTTTTTTGGAAAAAACTTTTAAATAATAGTGTGTGCTTTCTTAGAGCTGTGAGTGCCTAGTTAATCCAAACTGTTCTTTGGACATTCAAGCCAATTTGTCTCTCTTTCAAGAGTTTCAAAGTGATCAATTCCTCCTTTGGGATTTTGAAATGCAATCATTAATGTCCACAGAATAGCTGCTTTTTATATCCCAGAAAAGCATTACCAGGACTTCTTGGGTTTTAAATACTCCCCCACTCAAATTTAAATACAGAAACTGTCAGTCATATGCAAACTAAATCATTCACAGAGCATTGTTTAAGTTTAAGTTATTCCTCTCCCCATCCGATCACTGACAAAACTTGCAACATTGTATTGGCATAGATTTAGTACAAGATACCGGCTTAGCTGGCTGTAAAACTCCTTATATAGCATGACTGGTTTTAAAGACAGTGATAAAAACCCCAAACAAACTCTTCGTTATTATCACAATTGGCAACAGGACTTGGAGATGAACCAGTCAGGTTTGCCCTTGGTAGTCCTTCGAGGTGAGATGTTGCATGCGGACAACGTGAGATCCAGTTCAATTTTTGCTAGAATTAAAAAATTAGCAGCCCAAGCTGTGGTTTCTGCCATGGGACTTTGTTCTTATTATAGACACTTCTTTTCAAGTTAATAGACAAATGAAGCGTAACAAATGTTCCCCTGGCGGCATGGATCAGATAGTGGTTTAGATGGTGATCCAGAGGCAGCCAAGCTGAGAAGTATTAGCACCCAAGAGGTACACAGATAATAAAATAGCAAAATACTGCGGATGCTGGAATCTGAAATAAAGACCGAAACTTCTGGAAGTACTCAGCAGGTCAGGCAGCATCTGTGGAGAGAGAAACAGAGTTAACGGCTGCAATTTTGCCAGCGCTCAGAGGGCGGGTTCGGAGGCACGTCAGCTGTTAAATTTGAAATGATTGATGGCGGGTTGTGAACCCGCCGCGAACCCGCCTCCATGTCAGTTTCCAGTGTGTCGGGTCTACGATTTCAGAACAGACCCGACACCAAGCGGCAGGGGAGGCATTTAAGATACTTAACTGCTTAAGTGCTTGTTAACTGCTATTTTGCCAGCCTTTTTCTATTTTCCCCCATTTTCAACGGGTTTCACATCGTTCGGAGATCACGTCAGGTGAGTATGTCGGGAGTTCCAACTAGCTGAATAGTTCACAGCTGCAACTGCAGTATAAAAGCTAAACTCTCACATCTGTTCACTTTCAAATGTCAGAGGTTGCTGATTTCAGGATTTGGAAAACACATTTGATCTGTATTGAGGCTGCATGTGTTTGTTGTAAACTCTATATGCACTGCCACCTCCTTGGAATTACCTCTCTCCCCATCGACTGACTGCGTATAACAGCTCATCCTCACCTGCCATACATAACAGCAGAATGAGAATGCTTTATACTCTCTCATCCTGGTCCTCAGAATCTGAAGAGGATCAGCTGTGGCAGCAGCAGAACCAGGCACACCAGCAGCACCAACATCAAGAGCGCCAACCTTCTCCTCACCCACCTGATGCTGCGCAGGGCCTCAACGCAGGGCTGCACCGCACCGCAAGAGATACCCCCAACACAGGGTTTACAGGCAGAGGATGAGCTTCCTCAACATGACTGAGCAGCAGTGCAAAGGAGGCTGAGACTTTCGCGAGAGGTAGTCGCATAGAAACATAGAAACATAAAAGATAGGAGCAGGAGTAGGCCATTCGGCCCCTCGAGCCTGCTCCGCCATTCGATGAGATCATGGCTGATCAATGTCACAGACATTTGCACATTGCTCGATCAGGACCTGCAGCCTGGAGGAGCGGGTGGCCACTCCTTACCAGTGGCTGTCAAAGTCACCACTGCCCTCAACCTCTTTGCATCAGGGTCCTTCCAGGGATCAGCAGCAGACATTAGCGGCATCTCCCAGTCGGCTGGACACAGATGCATCACGTGGGTTACCGTTGCCCTCTTTGCCAAGTCCGCCAATTACATCCACTTTTAGGTTTTCTCACAATGCGCATCCGATGCCTGGACAGATCTGGTGGAGCTCTACAGTACGCACCAGCCAGGGTCTCCAGAATCATCGTTGGCTGCTGTGCCCTGCACAACATCGCACTGCAGTGAGGATCAGTGCAGCATGAGGCACAAGGCACAGAGCACACAGCCTCTTCTGAGGAGGAGGAGGGGGAGGAGGAGGACAAGCAGAATAAGGTTCCAGATGAAGAAGACCTGGATGAGGCAGCTGACCCAGTGCGACCAGCACGCAAGCACATTGCTGCCCGTGATGCCAGGGATGGCCGAATCAATGCCAGATTCACCTAGATTTATGCAGCACAGGCATGTGGCTGCCACATGCACATGAAGGTTGCCATGACCACACTTCAACACCATAGAGCATCTCTACAATGATCTGTGCATTCCTTGCACTGTCACCACCATTGCTGGACATAAAAGGCACCCTCACCCTTCACTGTGCCACTTCAAATTGTGAGCACACATATAGCAACGAATTCAAATTTTTACACAACATTACTTTATTACAACAAAATAAAAGAACAGAAATTGAACATTTATTTATAGCAAAACACCCAAGTGACTACCCTTGTGATTATTTATGTGGGAGCTTTCTTTTACACGTGCTTCTACGTGGTGCTACCCCTGTGGCTTCACCAGATGTAGAGGCAGCCTGATCACTTCCCTGCTGTGCCTGCTTAGACACCTTTGGCGGGCGTCCTCTGGGTTTTGGAGCCTGTGAGGGCCTCGCCAAAGTCTGCTCTTCCTGTGGCTGTGCAGGGGCAGACTCGGCCATTACTGTTCGGGGAGGCATCTGGGGCTCGGGCCGACGGGTTGGCAAGGGGATGGCAGTTTGAGTGCTTGGAGAGGAGCCCCCACTTCCATGTCCCCTCCCACCATCATCCCTCTCATGGGCCACCTGCACTTCTCTGCTAGCAAGTAGCTGGAGAGCACCTTGCTGCACATCAGTGGAGCCATGAGTACCCGTCTCTGTACTGACAGTCCTCATAATGGGGATGTCCATGAACTTCTGGTTTCTCTCCTCGATAGATGCCCATCTATCCTCCATAGCTGACCATCTATTTAGAAGAGTTACCAAGTTGTTTTGAGTCAGGCGATTTATGTCCTCCATGCCATCCTTTTCATGGTGGTACCTACATTTGCCAGTGCGTGCACCATGGCGTTGCTCATAGTTGAGATGGATTCCTCCATTCTCTGTGCACTCACAATTACCGTGGTGCAAACCCTGTCAACGCCTCCTGCACTTGTTCCTGAAGATCTCTTCCTGGATGGCCACCAAGGCTCAGCGTCTACATGCAGCTGAGCAGAGCTAGGAGCATCCTGCGGCTTCCGACGAGGAATCTCCACTGCTGTCCAAGTCTCCACCATCTGCTCTTGCTCAGTTGTGACTTGTGATACACCAGATGACAACACTACGCTATCTCGCATAATACCCACCGAGGTGTGCGTCTCTGCGCTGGTGCTGGGTGCGCTCATTTCTGCTGAAGCTGCTCCCTCAGAGGTTGGAGCATCCTCTGAGGAGTGCTCCTGCCCTTCCTCCTGGACAGTAGGAAGGGGGGCTCTTGATGGTCCTGTGAGAGAGTAAAGACATGAGTTAGACATGTGATATGTAGATTGCAGACACATCCCATTGTGCACATGATGAGCATTCAATTACAATCATGAATGCCAAATAAGACGGATGGAAAATGATTCTGTCACTAGGTTGTTCTACTGAGCCCCTCGCTCCTCTCCCACTTCAAACTGGTCAACTGCTCCTGCAATGTCGAGAGCTGCCTCCTCAGTGTGGGTGAGCTGAGCCAACGATGGTGGTCCTCCTCCTGTTCTCTCCCTCTCACTCTTATTGTGGGCTCCCTTTTCCCACAATGAGGGAAAGAAGTGCAGTTTTAGTGAGAGTGATGGAATGAGTGTAAAGAATGGATAGGATAGATGTTTAGAGGGAGACTATGATGGAGTGGGGTGCCAATACCAAGTTTCCTCCTTTTCAGTTGTTAGTTGTTGCCATTGCATACCATTTAGGGTGAGTGTGAGGGGTGCATAGTAAGATGGGGATGTGATTCTGTAGATAGGGAGACAGGGATGGGTGATGGTGCAAGGGATGTTGGGGTGAGTTAGGATGTGTAGGAGTAGGTTTGGCAATGCAGAGTGATGGGGACGTGATGACAGGCACAGCAGAATGAAGGTAAGTATGCTTTTATACTCACTTTTCCTGAATGCAGGAGATCATTGAACCTCTTCCTACATTGGACCCAAAGTAAACACACACCTTGCATTCACCTCCTAAGCTATTTGCAGCCAAGCTGCCTTTGTCTGCTGAGGAGGTTTCCTCCTTCCATCCCCAGGGAATAGTAGCTCCCTGTGTCCTCTGACGCCCTCCACAAGAACAGGGAGGGAGACATCGTTGAAGTGGGGAGCAGCCTTTGGTCTCTCTGCAGTCATAATTCAAAGCACCAGCACTCAGGAGCATCGAAACTGAAGTGAGAGCCAATGGGGACATGACCCCCTTAAATACGTTGGCTGCAAATGTGTCATCAGAGGAGCTCAGCAGACCCACACCGAGTGATTAGGTCGGGTAAAAGGCATGGCAGGCTTAACAAGCCCAATCAAAGGAAAATTGTTTGCGCAGAGCGGCTGGAACGGGACCGGAATCCGCCAACCCGCCTCCGCTGGGAAATTCCAGCCCAACGTATCAGGTCTGTGACCTTTCATCAGAACTGGAAAAAGTTAGAGATGTAACAGATTTTAACCAGGTGCATAGAAACATAGAAGATAGGAGCAGGAGTAGGCCATTCGGCCCCTCGAGCCTGTTCCGCCATTTAATGAGATCATGGCTGATCATCCAAATTCAGTACCCTGTCCCTGCTTTCTCCCCATATCCCGTGATCCCTTTAGCCTTAAGAAATATATCTAACTCCTTCTTGAATATATTTAATGAATTGGCCTCAATTGCCTTGTGTGGTAGAGAATTCCACAGGTTCACCACCCTCTGGGTGAAGAAATTCCTCCTCATCTCAGTCCTAAATGCCCTACCCCTTATCCTTAGACTGTGACCCCTGGTGCTGGACTCCCCCGCCATCGGGAACATCCTTCCTGCATCTAGTCTGTCTAGTCCTGTTAGAATTTTATAAGATTCAATGAGATCCCCTCTCATTCTTCTAAACTCTAGCGAATATAAGCCTAATCGACCCAATCTCTCCTCATACGTCATTCCTGCCATCCCAGGTATCAGTCTGGTGAACCTTCGCTGCACTCTCTCCATGGCAAGAACATCCTTCCTCAGATAAGGCGACCAAAACTGCACACAATACTCAAGGTGTGGTCTCACCAAGTCCCTGTATAACTGCAGCAAGACATCCTTGCTCCTGTACTCGAATCCTCTCGCTATGAAGGCCAACATACCATTTGCCTTCTTAACCGCCTGCTGCACCTGCATGCTTACCTTCAGCAACTGGTGCACAAGGACACCCAGGTCTCGTTGCAATTCCCCTTCTCCCAATCTATTGCCGTTCAGATAATAATCTGCCTTCCTGTTTTTGCCACTGAAGTCAATAACTTCGCATTTATCCACATTATACTGCATTTGCCATGCATCTGCCCAATCACCCAACCTGTCCAAATCATACTGCAGTTTCTCTGCATCCTCCTCACAGCACACACGCCCACCCAGCTTTGTGCAGAGGCAGGGAAAGGGGGGAGGGGAGGAAAGAACAAAAGGGACGGTCTGTGATAGGGTAGAAGGCGGGACTGGTTAAATGCTGCAAATGGGAATGGCAGATTCATCAACAGCTGCCATCTGAAAAAATAGGGGCCGAGGTTATGGTCTGAAATTGTTGAACTCGATGTTGAGTCCAGAAGGCTGTAAAGTGCCTAATCAAAAGATGAGGTGCTGTTCCTCGAGCTTACATTGAGCTTCATTGAAACAGGCCGAGGACAGAGAAGTCAAAGTGGGAGTGGAGCAGAGAATTAAAGTGACAGGCGACTGGAAGCTCAGGGTCACCCTTATAGACTGAACGGAAGTGTTCCGCAAAACGGTCACCTAAGCAGTATGTTTCCGGCCTGATGAGGAAGGAGGCATTGCCGGATCTGGTTCTGGGGAATGAGATGGGTCAAGTGGAGCAAGTGTCAATAGGTGAACATTTAAGGAACAGTGATCATAGTATCATAAGGTTTAGATTAGCTATGGAAAAGGACAGGGAGCACCTCCCTAATGGCACTGCGGGAGCACCTTCACCAGACGGACTGCAGAGGTTCAAGAAGGCAGCTCACCACCACCTTCTCATGGGCAATTAGGGATGGACAATAAAAATGCTGGTCTTGCCAGCGATGCCCACACCCTATAAACAAATTAAAAAAAATCTAGAGTAAAATTGTTTAACTGGGGGAGGGCCAATTTCAGTGGGATGAGAACGGATCTGGCCCAGGTAAACTGGAATCAAAGATTGGCAGGCAAAACTGTAATGGAACAATGGGCTGCCTTTAAAGAGGAAATAGTTGAGGTACAGTTGAGGTACATTCCCACTAGGGGGAAAGGCAGGGCAACTAAAGTCAGGGCTCCCTGGATGACGAAAGAGATAGAGAATATGATGAAGCAGAAAAGAGCGTGTATGACAGATGTCAGGTTGCAAATACATCTGAGAATCAGGCTATATATAGAAAGGTCAGAGGAGAAGTGAAAAGGTAAATAAGAGGGACAAAGAGAGGGTATAAGAATAGAATGGCAGCCCACATAAAAGGTAATCCAAAAGTCTTCTATAGGCATATAAATAGCAAAAGGGTAGTAAGAGGAGGGGTGGGGCCGATTAGTGACCAAATAAAATTTAAAAAATCTAGAGTAAAAATGTTTAACTGGGGAAAGGCCAATTTGAATGGGATGAGAACGGATCTGGCCCAGGTAAACTGGAATCAAAGATGGAGGCAGAGGGTATGGCTGAGGTACTAAACGAATACTTTGCATCTGTCTTTCACCAAAGAAGAGGATGCTGCCTTAGACATAGTAAAAGAGGAGGTAGTGGAGATATTTGATAGGATAAAAATTGATAAAGAGGAGGTATTAAAAAGGCTGGCTGAAATTAAAGTAGATAAATCACCAGGAGCAGATGGGATGCATCCTTGGATGCTGAGGGAATTGAGGGAGGATATCATGGCGGTACTGGCCATAATATTCCAATCCTCCTTAGATACTGGGGTGGTGCCAGAGGACTGGAGAATTGCAAATGTTACACTATTGTTTAAAAAAGGGTGTAAAGATAAACCCAACAACTACAGGCCAGTCAGTTTGACCTCGGTAGTGGGGAAACTTTTAGAAACAGTAATCAGGGACAAAATTAACAGTCACTTGGATAAGTGTGGATTAATTAAGGAAAGCCAGCATGGATTTGTTAAAGGCAAATCGTGTTTAACTAACTTGATTGAGTTCTATTGTGAGGTAACAGAGAGGGTTGATGAGTTGACGTAGTGTACATGGTTTTCCAAAAGGCGTTCGACAAAGTGCCTCATAATAGGCTTGTCAGCAAAGTTGAAGCCCATGGAATAGAAAAAAAATAGGAGCAGGAGTCGGCCATTCGGCCCTTTGAGCCTGCTCCGCCATTCAATATGATCATGGCCGATCCTCTATCTCAATACCATATTCCTGCTCTCTCCCCATACCCCTTGATGCCTTTTGGCCCCGATTTTCGGGCAGCTTTCGGGCAGCTTTTCATGCGGCCGTGGTCCGAAAATTGCGGAAAAAGCGGGTCAGGACCCCCCCCGCCTGATTCCCCGCCCCGTCCGACTTTAGGAATGCCGTTTCCACGCGACCCGCTTCAGTCCCGCCCGCCGCTGGCGGGACTGCTCGTCGGAGCACTAATCACCAATGATCACCTTGTTAAGGACCATTTTCCCGTGCCGTTGCGACTTTGGGGCTTTCCCCACCTGAAACCCGCCTGCGGGGAACCCCGCCGATGAGAGCTGGCGTGAAAACAGCTGGCTTGCTTGCTTGCAGCAGCAGGTCGCTGAGGGCTGAAGAGATTTAAAGAGGCAGCATTTGCAGGCTGCAGGACCTTGTTGATCAAGGCTTGGGGGAACTATTTGAAGCCTTAGGAGCAGCTGCAGAAAGTTGGAGCCTCACACACTGTGATGAAATATATGCCTTCATCACCCCTGTGTTTTACCTGCTTTGTATTGTGTGTGTACCGCCCCCTTTTTCCTATTGTGTGTATTGGCTACGCCCCTGTCTTTTGCCATATAAAGGTCTCAAGAGCTGTATGAGTCATTCTAGCAGGCGAACCCGAGGTGTGAAGACCTGCAAAGTTCTTAGTGATTAAAAGCCTTTAGTTGAATCCTTAAACTCCTTGGCCTAGAAATTCAGTATAGCCACTTTTGGGGCGGTAAAGTCGGGCGGGCGCTAAAGTTTGTGCCCGCCGGAAAGTGGAGGCCACTTCGCCGATATTCAGTAGCTTTGGCCAAGGAGTTTGCTCGAGCGCTAAAACTGGCGTTGCACCCCTATCTTTAGGCCGGGTGCAGCGCAGGTGCGGCCATGTTTTGATTGACAGCAGACACCCTGGCGCCGGCCAGCTCTTAAAGGGGGAAGGGTCGACTTGGTCTGCTGCCACGCCCTGGATACTGCAGCCCTCCAGCTAGGCCTAAACACTGCTGCTGGAGAGAAATAGCGCCAGCAACGATGCAGAGGGCCCGTGAGCGAGCGCAGCGCTTCTCTGCCCATGATTTGAAGGTGCTGCTTAGGGGTTTGGAGAAGAGAAGAGATATCTTGTGCCCGGACAGTGGCAAGAAGGCTCCCAAGAGGCTGTACAGGAGAGCCTGGAGGGAAATCGCCCAGAGGGTCACAGCCAACAGCGATGTCCCCAGGACTGTTGACCAATGCCGGAAAAAGTTTAACGACCTCACTCGGTTGGTCAGGGTGAGTACCCTTTCCATTGTCCTCCTCATCCTTGCATGTGCACCTCACATTATGGGCAAAGGGACCTCAAAGGCCTAATGGCCAGCCCTCCTCCAGCAGCTATGGCACTGGCATGAACATCAATAGCACTTTCTGCACTTTACACACTGGCCAAGCTATTCGACCATGGGAGGCAGTGCACACAACAACAGGGCACCACACTGGCCAAGCTATTCCACCATGGGAGGCAGTGCACACAACAACAGGGCACCACACTGGCCAAGCTATTCGACCATGGGAGGCAGTGCACACAACAACAGGGCACCACACTGTACTTAGAGGCCGTCCTTTCTCTTGCAAGCCAAGCTGACCCAGAATCTGAAGAGCCGGACTGTCACCGGGGGAGGCCGTGCCCAGTTCCAGGAGCTCAGTGACCTGGAGGAGCACGTGGGTCGACTCATGGGTGCCCGGGTGATTGGCCCCGTTGCAATTGGAGATGCCGACCCTGTGCTGGGCCCCAATGGTAAGGACATGAGCGTTTGGACCTCTCTTGTTCCCCTTGCGCTTCAGATCTACATCCTTTGCCACTGTCCGACCAATGCGCATAATGCCACCACTCATGCCTCCCTCGCTGACGCCCTGTCCTCACTCTAAAGCTACTCTTGTGCCTTCCTGCTTTCAGCTGGTGAGGAAGAGGTCCCTGAGGCTGCGAGTGTCAGTCCCTCGGAAGAGGACGACGACGAGGAGCAAGAGGAAGGCGGCACATCGGGGGAACCCTCATCCGCGCCAGGGGATGGCAATGGAGGGGACACGTCTTGCCTGGAGGAGAGCCAGGGGGAAGTGTTGCAGGGGGGTGTAGCTCCTGTGCCCAGTGGCGTCCAGCCACGCGGGAAGGGTCGGGCAGCACGGCTGCCTTCTCCCCAGAGGGGGGAAGTGTTGCAGGGGAGTGTAGCTCCTGTGCCCAGTGGCATCCTGCCACGCGGGAAGGGTCGGCCAGCTCGGCGGCCTTCTCCCCAGAGGGGGGAAGTGTTGCAGGGGAGTGCAGTTGCTGGGCCCAGTGGCGTCCAGCCACGCGGGAAGGGTCGGGCAGCTCGGCGGCCTTCCCCCCAGAGGGAGAGTCCGGCCTCCAGTCCGGAGACGGTCCTCGCCCAGGAGGTGCGCCTCCTTGATCAAATGTCCGCGGACTCGGATCGTCGGCACACCGAGTTCATGGGGGTTGTGGGACGGTTGCCTGAGGCCATTGAGTCCCTGGCTCATAGTGTGGCCGATTTCGGGGCCTCACAGGCCAGGGGCACTCGCGGCAGCACAGGCCAGGGGTCACGAACAATTCGGGGCAGCACAGGCCAGGGGTCACGAAGAATTCAGGGCATCACAGGACGCGAGTCGGGCCGATTTCAGGACAGCACAGGCAGCGAGTGCAGAGTTGATGAGTGGTGCCGTGCAGTCACTGACTGGTCTGATGCGGGCACAGACCAGGGCAGTACGGGCACTCACTGCTGCCGCACTCGCTGTGTCACGCACGCATCACCAGGGCACCCGCCGCGCTGCTGCAGCACAGCGGTCTGGGCTTCACCAGTTTGCTGCGCTTGCTGCAGTGCCAGCCCGGCTGACTGCCAGTGTCTCTGGCGACCAGCGAGCGCCTGGCATCAGCCAGCTTGCCCCCATTGCTGCAGCCGCCACTGCCACTCCCCCAGCAAAGCTGCGACGAGCTGCTGGAGAGACTGATGCTGCCCAGCCACAGCTGCAGCAGTCAGCAGCCGGCCCCTCCAGGGCCGGAGCTCGTCTAGGCCGACCCCCAAGGGCATCTGCCGTCACGCAATGTGCCCCTCAGGAGCCTTCCCCCAGCCTTGCAACACCCACAGGGCCCAGGTTGAGGCGGAGCAGCAGGTCGGCCAGGGGCCGGAAAAGCCTGGACAAGGACTCGCCCTCTCGGCACACAAAGTAGAGTGTGTTGCCAAATGTTTTTTTATATGGGGGTGTTTGTGTTCTATATGGGGGGGGTTTATTTTGGTAAGGCCGAAGATGAAGGCAAATGTTTTTTTATATGGGGGTGTTTGTGTTCTATATGGGGGGGTTTGTCTTGGTAAGGCCGAGGATGAAGGCCATTTGGATGGACAAGTTTTGTTATTCCTCCCCAGGTTGTGGGAGTGAGATATGTTTTTGACTGTTTTTTGGGGGTCTTGTCTGTTTTTGGGTTTCATGTGGGAAGGGCCCTGAGTTTGTTAAATAAAGCTTTTTATTTATTCAGCTTGTCCATGTGTGATGTTTCAAGTGGTTGTTGCGTTAACCGGCTGAGGGCTTGCGGAGCGGCTGCATTCAGGTGCGTTCATTGCCACAAGCCATTCCCTGACAGGGGGCCTAGAAGTGTCGTTCAATAAGCCGCCGACGGACGGCCCTTGGACCTTGTGGCTCCCTCCTGGGCTGGTACTCCTCCTCCTCCTCCTCCTCCTCCTCATGGTCCTCCTGCTCGTCCTCCTGAGGTGGTGGTCCAACGTGAGGTGGCAGTGCCTGAGTCCTGCGGATAGCCAGGTTGTGCAGCATGCAGCAAACGACGACGAACTGGGAGACTCTATCCGGCGAATACTGTAGAGATCCGCCGGAACGATCCAGGCAGCGGAACCGTTGCTTGAGGACGCCAATCGTTTGCTCTATGATGTTCCTTGTGGCTTGATGGCTTTCGTTGTATGCCTCCTCAGCAGGGGTCCTGGGCGCGCGGAGCGGGGTCATGAGCCATGTACACAAAGGATAGCCTTTGTCCCCGATAAGCCATCCTCTTGGGGGAGGCTGTGCCTGGAACATGTCAGCCACAGTAGTCTGGCGCAGGATAAATGCATCGTGGCTGCTTCCTGGAAAGCGGGCATTGACAGCTAGGATGCGCTGCCTGTGGTCACACACCAGCTGTACATTGAGGGAATGGTAGCCCTTCCGGTTGCGGTAATCCTCGGCATTGTCGATAGGTGCCCGCATAGCCACATGCGTGCAGTCAATGGCGCCCTGCACCATGGGGAAGTCGGCGATCCTCGCAAATCCGACTGCACGCTGCTCCTGCCTCTCTAGGGTCATGGGGAAGGAGATGAATTGGTGTCTCCTTGCGAAAAGGGCATCGGTGACCTGCCGGATGCAGCGATGCACGGCGAACTGGGAGATGTTCGCTATGTCCCCAGCAGCGGCTTGGAATGAGCCGCTTGCATAAAAGTTCAGAGCCACCGTGACCTTCACTTCCACCGACAGAGACGTCCTGCACATCAGCTGTGGACGCAGATCTCTGTGAAGCAGCTGGCAGATCTCTGCAACCACCTCCCTTCTGAAGCGCAGCCTCTTAACACAATGCGCGGCAGTCATGGTGAGATAGGACACCTGCTGGCGGTATTCCCTGAGTGGGTAAGGCCTACGTTGCCGACGCCTGATGGCCCCTCTGCGTCTAGGCATGGCTGCCCCTCTCACACAGCGTCTGCGAGCCCTTCGCACATAATGCTGGAACTGAGGGTTGGAACCCCATGCAGCCCCCATAATATACTTGCAAACAGTGAAATCACAATGAGACAAATTTGCAAGCTCTGGCCAGAAGCCAAAAATACCTCGCCTATGTTGGCCCAATTCAGTAAGGTCTCTTCCTTGGTCTCTGTCCAGAAATCCGTAGCACTAAAGTCATTGCAGCAAAATGGCTGCCCTTTATAGTTCAGTCTAAGTGCCCTTTAATTAGCGCTCCCCGAGGCCCGCAGGGCCTCTGCTGCGTTCCACTTCACAGTTCTTAACAGCGCCACACCCACATTGGGCGGGCGCCACTGAAGTTCCGGTTTGGGGCGCACAAACGGCGTTGCACGACGAAATGACGTCATAAGCTGTGCGCGCAGCTGAGCGCGCGCAAACACTTTGCGCCGGTGCTAAATGTCAACTGAAGTTGGGCGTAGGCGCAGATCGGTCTGCGCCCGGGCGCTAAGTGCCTAGCGCTCGAAATCTACCCCTCTTATGGCGCTAACGGCTGGCGAACGCAACTGAATTTCTAGGCCCTTGTCTTTGAGTTATCGATGGCACATCAATTTTAATCACTAAAACAAAAAGATGGATCGACTCCTGAAACCAGAGCGCTTGGATCTGGACCCCCATGCCTCAGATGCAGCCACACAGTTCGGACACTGGTTCCAATGCTTCGAATTTTTCATTGCAAACTCATCCACCGCCATAGCAGCCGCCACCGGAGACGTGAAACTGGGAATCCTGCGAAACTGGGTGATCCATCGGGTCTCCCCTCTCATCCAAGACGCCACCAGCTACGGGGATGCCTGCACCATTCTGAAGGCCCACTACGTGCGGCCAATAAATGAGGTGTACGCCAGGCATCTTCTGACTACTCGCACGCAGCGGCATGGTGAGTCACTAGAGGACTTCATGCTAAGCCTAAAAGTGCTGGGCAGAGACTGTAACTGTAAGGCCGTGTCTGCCACCGTGTACACGGAGGAGCTGATCCGAGACTCCTTTATTGCGGGCCTCAGCTCAAATTACATTCGGCAGAAACTGTTTGAAAAGGAGGGACTGGACTTAAAACAGGCTATGGGTATAGCGCGATCGCTGGATATGGCCCAGAGGAACTCTGAATCCTGTTCCCCAGGCCACGCAGCCCACTCCGCCTCGTGCGCGCCGTGGGGGCCGCCATCTTGGAAGCCATCTTCACCTCCCAGGTCTCAGGCCAGCCCAGCACCATCAGAGCCCCAGCCCCCACCCAGGAGCCCCACTACTGCCGCGATGCATCGGGGCCCGAAATGCTACTTCTGCGGCCAGGACAAACACTCCAGGCATCTGTGCCCAGCGAAGGGCACCACCTGTTTTAAATGCGGGAAGAAAGGACATTTCAGCAAAGTCTGCAGAGGGAACCCCGCCTCCAACTCCACCACCGCCGCGTGCGGCCGTGGGAGCGGCCATCTTGGAAGCCATCTTGTCCACCCTCATGGAGTCCACCATCTTGCCCCAACTACACGGACCTCCAGGACCCACTGGTGGCCTCAATCACTGTGGATCAATCCAGGCCGCATCCGTTGTCTAAATCGATGATGGACATAGAGGTAAAAGGGAACAAGGTTAAATGCTTGATTGACTGCGGGAGCACCGAAAGCTTTATTCATCCTAGCCTGGTAAAACAACTTTCACTAACGATAGTCCCCACACAGGGCAAAATCGCCATGGCTGATAAGACTCATACCTCAAAAATCACAGGTTTCTGCGCGGTTATGTTGTCGGTAAAAGGCACTGATTACAGAGATTTTAAACTATTGATAATGCCAGATCTCTGTGTGAGCGTGATCTTGGGTCTGGACTTCCAGTGCCACCACCAAAGTATCACGCTTACCTACGGTGGGTCCCAGCCGCCCCTCACAGTGTGCGGTCTGGCTACCCTGAAGGTCAAGCCCCCCTCTCTGTTCGCCAACCTCGCACCCAACTGTCGACCCATAGCGACCAAGAGTAGGCGGTACAGCTACAGTATGCGTACGTCAAGCACGCCGACGGGCGTGAGGACACCGTGTCCATAAAGGACCTCGCCTCGGCAGGAAGCGACGACGACGACGACCCATCACTACCACCCCCAGAAGAACCACCACCACCCCCAGGCTTACCACCCCCAGAACTACCTGCAACACCCCCAACACATGGGTATGCCAAGGAGGGCACCACGGACTCCCGGTCGGAACCCGAGGTACTGTTGCGACGTTCAGGAAGGACTATCACACCCCCGGACAGACAAAATCTGTAGAAGGGGTGAATGTGATGAAATATATGCCTTCATCACCCCTGTGTTTTACCTGCTTTGTATTGTGTGTGTACCGCCCCCTTTTTCCTATTGTGTGTATTGGCTACGCCCCTGTCTTTTGCCATATAAAGGTCTCAAGAGCTGTATGAGTCATTCTAGCAGGCGAACCCGATGTGGAAAGACCTGCAAAGTTCTTAGTGATTAAAAGCCTTTAGTTGAATCCTTAAACTCCTTGGGCTGGATTTTGCTACGGGGGCGGGTTGGAGGTGGGAAACCCACATTCGGGCTTGTTGTCCCGCCTCCATGGAGATGTGGCCAACCCACTGGATTTTCCTCTGATTGACCTTGTTGAGCCCGCCCTGTGGGCTCAGCAGGCCAATTAAGGGCCACCCGGCAACAGGTGACGTCAGAGATTGACATTTCATCTGTCAAAAGCTTTTGGCAGATGAAATATCAGTGTTTAACAGCTGTTTGAAGCTGTCAAGCACTGAAAAACTGCTAATTCAGCCTCAGTCCTTTCTCAGGATAACTTTAAAATCATTTTGCTGCAGAAACCAAGAAGCTGATTTTTTTTTTTAAATCGGAGCTTCTGTGGTTCTTGCAGCCGACTCCCGACACCGGAATGCAGGACTCCTGTAAAGGTAAGTAAAAGTAAGTTAAACTTATTTAAACACTTTAAGCACTTGCAAAACACTTACCTTTGCACTCCTGCACCCCTCACTCACCTGAACACTGGGCATCTCGACCCCTCCAAGACCTCAGACCCACGTCCCGCCTCGAAAACTTTTCGTGGTTTGGAGCTGTCGGGAAGCCCACAAACCAGCAATAAAAATCGCGAATAGGCAAAAAACTACCTGTTAACTACCTGTTAACAGGCAGTTTAATTGCCTTTAATCCCTTCCCGCCTCTGGGAGTCGGGTTCCAGCACTTGTCGGCAACCCGACTCCTATGAAATTGACATGGAGGCGGGTTGGAGGCGGGATGGGGTCGGGACCCCCGATCTCCGATTTTTATCGCCCGCACGCCTCCAACCTGACTCCAGGGGCTTAGGAAAATACAACCCCTTGTCTTTGGGTTATCGATGGCACATCACACACTTCTTCAGTGTGAGCTCCTGGGAAGCCCCTCTCACCACCCTAACTCAGGACCTTCTCAACCGAGGCACCTGCTAGAAGCATGGGAGGCCTTTGGCACCTTCCCTTCCTGGCATTAGAGGATCTCCAACAGCATGGTGGCAGCAGCAGAACCAGGAACAGCAGGATGATTACCAGGAGCACCAGGCTGCTGCTCACGCCAGAAGGGGCCAGCGCTTGGAAGTGGCTTGAGAGCACCTTGCTGCGCTTTAGGGGGCCAGTGGGACCCGTTTCTGCACTGGCAGTCCTACTCAGAAGGACTTCCATGAAGATCTGGTTTCTCTGTTCAACAGATGGCCAACGCTCCTCAAGAGATGTCATTCTCTTATGAGCACTCACCATGTTTTCCGTATGCTGGCGAGTTATCTCCTCCATGGAGGTTGCCAACCTTTCCATGGTGCTGCTTTCATGCACCAATGACTCCACAAAGGCTCTGCTCATGGTCGCTATGGACACCTCCATTCGCTCCACACTCGCAGCGACCCTGGAGACAAAACCTGCCAGAGACTCCTGCATCTGTGCGTGGAGATCCATCACCTCTTCTCTTGCGGATGGACCCAGAGGCAGAGGGTCGAGATGCAGCGCAGCTGAGCTGAGCTGGCAGAGCCCTGCGCCCTCCGACGAGGACTCTCCACTGCTGTCCCTGTCTCCAGAATCTGCTGAGGCTCACTTGTCAGCTGTGAAACACCAGGTGACAACACTACTCTATGTCCCGAAGGTCCCCCCGAGGTGTGAGTGTCTGCGCTGGTGCTGGGTGCGCTTACTTCTACTGACGCTGCGCCCTCAGAGGTTGGAGCTTCCTCTGAGGAGTCTGGCTGCACAGCCTCTTCCTCCTCCACAGTGAGGATGGGGGCTCTGGATGGTACTGTGGGGGAGTAAAGGAAGGAGTCACAGATGTAATGCCAAGGTTCCTCTGGTGACTCCCAGCGAGTTGGCATCTGCTGACACCTGCATCCATGCAGCATTGGTCTCAGTGGGAGGCCTCTTCCTCCCTGACCTAGGGAAGAGGACCTCCCTGTGGGCCCTAACCCCATCCAATAATGCCTGCAGTGAAGCCTCGTCGAATTTGAAGGCAGCTCGGGGTCTGGCACTGTCCACAGCTGCTGCAGGCTCCTCTGTCATCCTGTATGGTTCATTTGGAAGCCTTCAGAGGATGCAGTGCTTGCCATGGACCTTGAAAGCACCACGAATGATGACATCATACTGTGGGGATTTCTGACTCGATTTAGACAATTAGCAAGGCTTCCCACATGCTGGGAATTAATTGGCCAATTGAGGGAAAATTGCGTGGGGCTGGCTGACACTTTTTAATGTGTGCCAGAAACCCCACATTCGGGGAAATCCGACCATTCCCCACACAAGCCGAAAATTGGGGCCTTTGTGTCTAGAAATCTATCTATCTCCTTCTTAGATATAATCAGTGACTTGGCCTCCACAGCCTTCTGTGGTAGAGAATTCCACAGGTTCACCACCCTCTGAGTGAAGAAATGTCTCCTCATCTCAGTATTAAATGTCCTACCCCGTATCCTGAGACTGTGACCCCTCATTCTAAACCCCCCAGCCAGGGGTAACATCCTCCCTGCATCCAGTCTGCCTAGCTCTGTCAGAATTTTATACATTTCAATGATATCCCCTCTCATTCTTCTAAACTCTTGTAAATACAGGCCTAGTCGACCCAATCTCTCCTCATATGATAGTCCTGCCATCCCAGGAATCAGTCTGGTGAACCTTCGCTGCACTCCCTCTGTGGCAAGTATATCCTTTCTTAGGTAAGGAGACCAAAACTGCACACAGTACTCCAGGTGTGGTCTCACCAAGGCCCTGTACAACAGTAGTAAGACATCCTTGCTCCTGTACTCAAATCCTCTTGCAATAAATGTCAACATACCATTTGCCTTCCTAACTGCTTGCTGCACCTGCATGTTTGCTTTCAGTGACTGGTGTACAAGGACACCCAGGTCATAGAGTCATAGAGTCATAGAGTCATAGAGTTTTACAGCACAGAAAGAGGCCCTTCGGCCCATCGTGTCTGCGCCGCCCATCCATCCCTGTCCAGTCTAATCCCATTTTCCAGCATTTGGTCCATAGCCTTGTATGCAATGGCATTTCAAGTGCTCATCCAAATGCTTCTTGAATGTTGTGAGGGTTCCTGCCTCTACCACCCTTTTAGGCATTGAGTTCCACATTCCAACCACCCTCTGGGTGAAAAAGTTCCTCCTCAAATCCCCTCTAAATCTCCTGCCCCTTACCCTGAATCTATGCCCCCTTGTTATTGACCCCCCTACTAAGGGGAAAAGTTCCTCTTTATCTACCCTATCTATGCCCCTCATCATTTTGTACACCTCAATCAGGTCCCCCCTCAGCCTTCTTTGCTCCAAGGAAAACAACCCCAGCCTGTTTAGTCTTTCTTCATAGCTGAGGCGCTCCATCCCAGGTAACATCCTGGTGAATCTTCTCTGCACCCTCTCCAAGGCAATCACATCCTTCCTATAGCGAGGCGACCAGAACTGCACACAGTACTCCAGCTGTGGCCTCAGCAGCGTTTTGTACAGCTCCATCATAACCTCCCTGCTCTTATATTCTATGCCTCGGCTAATGAAGGCAAGTATCCCATATGCCTTTTTAACCACCTTATCTACCTGTTCCGCTGCCTTCAGGGATCTATGTACATGTACACCAAGGTCCCTCTGACCCTCTGTACTTCCTAGGGTCCTACCACTCATTGTGTATTCCCTTGCCTTATTTGTCCGTCCAAAATGCATCACCTCGCACTTTTCAGGGTTAAATTCCATTTGCCACTTTTCCGCCCATCTGACCAACCCGTTTATATCGTCCTGTAGCCTGAGGCTTTCCTCCTCGCAATTTACCACCCCACCAATTTTCGTGTCATCTGCGAACTTACTGATCATACCTTTCACATTCTCATCCAAATCATTTATGTAGATCACAAACAACAAGGGACCCAGCACCGATCCCTGAGGTACCCCACTGGACACAGGCTTCCAGTCACAAAAGCAACCTTCGACCATCACCCTCTGCCTCCTGCCACTCAGCCAGTTTAGGATCCAACGCGCCAAGGCACCCTGGATCCCATGGGCTCTTACCTTCTTGACCAGTCTCCTATGCGGGACTTTGTCAAAAGCTTTACTGAAGTCCATGTAAACCACATCCACAGCATTTCCCTCATCCACCCCCCTAGTCACCCCCTCGAAAAATTCAATCAGATTTGTCAGACATGATTTACCCTTGACAAAGCCATGCTGACTATCCCCGATTAATCCTTGCCTCTCCAAGTGTAGACTAATTTTGTCCCTCAGAGTTTTTTCCAATAATTTCCCTACCACAGATGTTAGGCTCACTGGCCTGTAATTCCCTGGTTTATCCCTGCTACCCTTCTTGTATAATGGTACTACATTAGCTGTTCTCCAGTCCTCTGGCACATCCCCTGTGGCCAGAGAGGTTCTGAAAATTTGTGTCAGAGCCCCTGCAATCTCCTCCTTTGCCTCCCACAGCAGCCTGGGATACATCTCGTCCAGGCCTGGGGATTTATCCACTTTTTGGCCTGCTAAAACCGCTAGCACCTCCTCCCTCTCGATGCTGATATGTTCAAGTATGTCACAGTCCCCTTGCCCGATTTCTATGTCTGCATCGTCTTTCTCCATAGTGAACACAGATGCAAAAAATTCATTTAAAACCCCGCCTACATCATCTGGCTCTACACACAGATTGCCACTTTGGTCCCTAATGGGCCCTACCCTTTCCCTGGTTATCCTCTTGCCCTTAATATACTTATAAAACATCTTAGGATTTTCCTTTATTTTACTCGCCAGTGTTATTTCATGGCCCCTCCTCGCCCTCCTAATTTCTTTTTTAAGTATGCCCCTGCACTTTTTATACTCCTCTAGGGCTTCTTCCGTCTTTAGTCTTTTGTAACTGCCAAAAGCCCCCCTTTTATTTCTAATGCATTTTTGTATATCCCTTGTCATCCAAGGTTCCCTTTGCTTGTTGGTCCCACCCTTGACCTTTACAGGAACATGTTGGCGTTGTACTCTCTCTATTTCCCTTCTGAAAGTCTCCCACTGTTTTGATGTGGATTTTCCCATAAGTAGCTGCTCCCAGTCCACTTTGGCCAGATCCTGCCTTATCATATTAAAATCGGCCTTCCCCCAATTTAGAACTCTTATTTCCGGGCCGTCTTTGTCTTTTTCCATGACCACCTTAAATCTCACCGAATTATGGTCACTGTCGCCAAAATGCTCTCCTACTGATACTTCCACCACTTGCCCGGCTACATTCCCCAGAATTAGGTCCAGTACCGCCCCCTCTCTTGTAGGACTTTCTACATGTTGGCTCAAAAAGCTCTCCTGGATGCACTTTAAGAATTCTGCACCCTCTAAGCCTTTCACACTCTGACTTTATACATTAATCTATCACCATTTAAATAATACACTACTTTTCTGCTTTTCCTATCAAAGTGGATAACTTCAGATTTATTCACATTATACTGCATCTGCCATGTATTTGCCCACTCACTCAACTTGTCTAAATCTTCTTGAAGTCTCTTTGCATCTTCCTCACAACTCACAATCCCACCTAGTTTCATGTCATCAGCAAACTTGGAAATATTACATTTGGTTCCCTCATCCAAATCATTGATATATATTGTGAATAGCTGGGGCCCAAGCACTGATCCCTGTGGTACCCCACTAGTCACCGCCTGCCACCCCAAAAAAGACCATTTATTCCTACTCTCTGTTTCCTGTCTGTTAACCAATTTTCAGTCCATGCCAGTATATTACCCCCAATCCCATGTGCTTTAATTTTGCACACTAATCTCTTATGTGGGACTTTATCAAATGCCTTCTGAAAATTCAAATACATCGGGCTCGATTTTCCAAGCCCCGAGGAGGCGGGTTTGGAGACGGGAGTGGTGGGAAAGTTGCAGAATCAGGGGCAGGAACCCATCCCGCCCCCAACCCGCCTCCGTGCCAATGTCCCAGGAGGCGGGGACCCAACCTGTGCTGGGAGCAGCCTCCCCGAGGCGGGAAGGGGATTAGTGCCAATTAACTGCCTGTTAACAGGTAATTAACAGGCAGTTTTTTGCCTAATCCCTATTTTCAGCCCTGAAGTGTGGGCTTCCCGACGGCTCCGAACCACGCCAAGTTAGCGAGGCTGACCGTGGGTCTGCAGGGGTTGGAGGGGTCGAGATGTGTGCAGGTGAGTGATGGGTGCATGTGTGCAGAGGTAAGTGTGTGAGGTGAGTGTAAAGTGTTTTAATAAGTTTTACTTACCTTTACTTTCTCCTGCAGGCTTCCTTCCTTCAGTTCTCGGGAGTCCCTCAGCTCACTGGCACAGAAAGCAGAATGGCCGCTGAACTGTCAAAAGCTGCAGCCTCTGCTTTCTGGTCTGGAGAGCTCGCTAACTGAGTCTGAGTGGGAGCCAAAAAGTGGGAGTCCCGCCTCCAAAAGGTCCCCATTGACAAAATCCAGCCCATCACATCCACTGGTTCTCCCTTATCTATTCTACCAGTTACATCCTCAAAAAACTCCAGTAGGTTTGTCAAATACAATTTCCCTTTCATAAATCCATGTTGACTTTATCTAATCCTGTTGATATTTTCTAAGTATCCTGTTATCACATCCTTATAATAGACTCTAGCATTTTCCCTACTATTGATGCTAGGCTAACCGATCTGTAGTTCGCTGTTTTCTCTCTCCCTCCTTTGTAAAATAGTGTGATTACATTTGTCACCCTCCAATCTGCAGGAACTGTTCCATAATCTATAGAATTTTAGAATATAACAACCAATGCATCCACTATTTCCATGGCTACCTCTTTTAGTACTCTGGGATGCAGATTATCAGGCCCTGGGGATTTATCAGCTTTCAGTCCCATTAATTTCTCCAGCACTATTTTTTTACTAATACTAATTTCCTTTAATTCCTCCTTCTCACTAGACCCTCGGTTCCCTCGCATTTCTGGGAAGTTATTTGTGTCCTCTTCCGTGAAGACAGAACCAAAGTATTTGTTTAATTGCGCTGCCATTTCCTTGTTCCCCATTATAAATTCTCTCGTTTCTTACTGTATGGGACCTACATTTGTCTCCACTAATCTTTTTCTTTTTACATACTTGTAGAAGCTTTTACAATCTGCTTTTATGTTCCTTGCAAGTTTACTCTCATATTCTATTTTTCCCCTCTTAATCAATCTCTTGGTCCTTTTTTGCTGATGGTTGGGCCGCTTTTCCTTTTGTGTTTTTGTGCCAGCAAGGAATGTATAACTGTTGCAATTCATGCATTCATTCCTTAAATGTTAGCCATTGCCTATCCACTGTCATGCCTTTTAATGAAGCTCCCCAATCTATCATAGCCAACTCACTCCTCATACCATTGTAGTTTCCTTTGTTTAGATTTAGAACCCTAGTTTCGGATTGGACTTCTTTACTTTCCATTTTAATGAAGAATTCCATCGTGTTATGGTCACTCTTCCCTAAAGGACCCCGCATAACAAGATTATTAATTAACCCCTTCTCATTGCACAATACCCAATCTAAGATAGCCTGTTCCCTAGTTGGCTCCGCAACGTACTGGTCTAAAAAACCATCTCGTACACACTCCAGGAATTCATCCTCCACAATATTATTGCTAATTTAGTTTGGCCAGTCAATATGTAGATTAAAGTCACCCATGATTACTGTAGTACCCTTGTTACATGCATCTCTAATTTCCTGTTTGATGCCATCCCCTACATTACCACTACTGTTTGGAGGCCTATAGTCAACTTCCACCAATGTTTTCTACCCCTTGGTGCTTCTTAGCTCTACCCAGGCTGATTTTCTGAGCCAATATCCTTTCTCACTATTGCTCTGATTTCATCCTTTACTAACAAGGCCACCCCACCTTCTTTTCCTTTTCACCTGTTCTTCCTAAATATAGAATATCCTTGGATATTCAGCTCCCAGCCTTGGTCACCCTGCAGCCATGTCTCCGTAATCGCAATTATATCGTAATTAATATAATAAAAGGGACAGTGGCAGCATGGATACGGAATTGGCTAAGTGATAGGAAACAGAGAGTAGTGGTGAACGGCTGTTTTTCGGACTGGAGGAAGGTATACAGTGGTGTTCCCCAGGGGTCGGTTCTAGGACCACCGGTTTTTATGATATATATTAATGACTTGGACATGGGTGTACAGGGCACAATTTCAAAATTTGCAGATGACACAAAACTTGGAAGTACAGTGAACAGTGAGGAGGAGAGTGATAGACTTCAGGAAGACAGACAGGCTCGTGAAATGGGCGGACACGTGGCAGATGAAATTTAACACAGAAAATGTGAAGTGATACATTTTGGTAGAAAAAATGTGGAGAGGACATATAAACTAAATGGTACAATCCTGATGTGGTTGCACGAACAGAGAGACCTGGGGTATATGTGCACAATTCGTTGAAGGTGGCAGGGCAGGTTAAAAAAGCAGTTAAAAAGGCTTACGGGATCCTGGGCTTCATAAATAGAGGCCGCTTTTCCTTTTGTGTTTTTGCACCAGCAAGGAATGTATAACTGTTGCAATTCATGCATTCATTCCTTAAATATTAGCCATTGCCTATCCACCGTCATGCCTTTTAATGAAGCTCCCCAAAAGTGTGGAAATTATGATGAACCTGTATAAAACACTGGTTCAGCCACAACTGCAGTACTGAGTCCAATTCCAGGCACCACACTTTAGGAAGGATGTGAAGGCTTTAGAGAGGGTGCAGAAAAGATTTACAAGAATGATTCCAGGAATGAGGGACTTCAGTTATGTTAATAGACTTGAGAAGCTGGGGTTGTTCTCCTTGGAGCAGAGAAGATTGAGAGGAGATTTGATGGAGGTGTTCAAAATCATGAGAGGTCTGGACAGAGTAGATAGAGGGAAACTGTTCCCATTGACAGAAGGGTCGAGAACCAGAGGACACAGATTTAAGGTGATTGGCAAAAGAACCAAAGGTGACGCAAGAAAAAACATTTTTATGCAGTGAGTGTTTAAGATCTGGAATGCACTGCCTGAAAGGGTGGTGGAGGCAGATTCAATCAAGGCTTTCAAAAGGGAGTTGGGTAAATATCTGAAGGAAAGAAATTTGCAGGGCTGTGGGGAAAGAGCGGGGGAGTGGGACTAGCTGAAGTGCTCTTGCAGAGAGCTGGCACGGGCTCAACGGGCCAAATGGCCTTCTTCCGTGCTGTAACTATTCTATGATTCTTCTATGATTCTAATCTGCGTTTGGACTCCCCAATGTAGAGGAGCAAATACAGTATACTAAATTGCATGAAGTACAAGTAAATCGTTGTTTCACCTGGAAGGAGTGATTGGGGTCCTGGACAGTGGGAAGGAAGGAGGTAAAAGGGCAGGTGTTGCATCTCCTGCGCTTGCACGGGAAGGTGCTATGGGAAGGGGAGGGGCTGTTGGGGGTGATTGAGGAGTGGACCAGGGTTTCGGAGAGGGAGCAGTCCCTTCGGAATGATGAAAGGGGAGGGGAGGGGAAGATGTGTTTGGTGGTGGGATCATGCTGGAGGTGGCGGAAATGGTGGAGGATGATCCGTCAAATGTGGAGGCTGGTGGGGTGAAAGGTGAGGACAAGGGGAACCGTATCGTGGTTCTGGGAGGGAGGGGAAGTGGTGAGAGCAGAAGTGCAGGAAATGGAACGGACACAGTCGAGGGTCATGTCAACCACGGTAGAGGGGAATCCTTGGTTGAGGAAAAAGGAAGACATGTCGGAAGCACTAGTGTGGAAGGTGGCATTGTCCGAACAGATGCGGTTGGAGATGGTGAAACTGGGAGAATGGAATAGAGTCCTTACAGGAAGCGGGGTGGGAGGAAGTGTAGTCCAGGTAGCTGTGGGAGTCAGTGGGCTTATAGTGAATGTTTGTTGATAGCCTATCCCCAGAAATGGAGACAGAGAAGTCGAGAAGGGAAGGGAAGAGTCAGAGATGGACCATGTGAAGGTGAGGGAAGAGTGGAAAGTGGAAGCAAAGTGAATGAAATTTTCTAGTTCATGGTACACAGATAATATCAATTTCTCAAGGCATAATAATCAGTCAGTCTGGTGCATCAACTAAATGGAGGCCCCCTGGGATCCATGCTCATCGTTCAGTATGAACAATTCCAGTAGTGAGAGGATACTAAAACCAGTGAACTTTTAGGAGGTTGACAACTCTCTGTGAAAAGTATCTCCAGCCGTCTAACCTAGTTCTATGCTTACTTAACTTATAATCATGTCCCCTGGTTCTCCCTAAGCTACCTAACTCAAATAGCCTATCCACATGGACCAAATATAATCTTTTCATTATTTTAAAAACCTCATTCAAATATCCTTGAAGTCTATGCTTTTCTAGGGTAAACCCCCCCCCCCAGCTCCCTAAGCATACTGTGGGAACAGTCAGAAGGTCGTGGGTTCAAGCTCCCCTCCAGAGGCTGGAGCTCATTATCTAGGCTGACATTTCAGTGCAGATCTGAGGGAGCAGTGCACTATCAAAGCTGCAGCACGAGATGTGAAACCAAGGCCTCGCTTTCTCTCTCAGGTGGATGTAGAAAATCCCACGGCACTATCCAAAGAAGTGTAGAGTAGTCCTGACTAACATTTATCCCTCAACCAACATCACTGAAAAAATAGATTATCATTTATCTCATTGCTGTTGGTGAGCCTTGCTGGGTGCAAATTAGCTGCTGTGTTTGTCTACCTTGCAAAACGACTCCATTGGCTATGAAATGCTTTGGGACGTGGAGGATGTAAAAGTGATATATAAATGCATGCTCTACCTATCTATCTAGTACTAGAACTGAAAGTGTCAACAACAAATGTCAGCCCTAATATATTGAACATTATTGTAACCTTTGAGTTCTAATATGCTAATATTATGAATATTACTCCTCTGTTCTATATAAATTGCAATTTATAAGAAGAGATTTCACTATACATATCTCTGGACCGTATTTTGCATCTTGTTAAGGCTGAAGCAATTAATTTGGCAGGTGTGCCAAAATTATCACCACAAGGAAGAGTCGCTACTGGATACTAATTGATATTCACAACAACATGTGTCTAAATCTTGCACAGGATGTCCTGCAAATCTTGCAGAGACTAGCTTGGGGAACAAAACTCCAAATTGTTGCTTGGCAAATATTTAAGGATGAGGGAGAGCTGAGCTGTTTAACAAAACTGCAATGTTGTAAATGACAAGACCCTTGATTCAACTCAGCACCCCTTGTCCTCACCTTTCACCCCACCAGCCTCCACATTCAACAGATCATCCTCCGCCATTTCCACCACCTCCAGCGTGATCCCACCACTAAACACATCTTCCCCTCCCCTTTCAGCATTCCAAAGGGTCCGATCCCTCTGAAACACCCTGGTCTACTCCTTAATCACCCCCAACAGCCTGTCTCCTTCCCACGGCACCTTCCCGTGCAAGTGCAGGGGATGCAACACCTGCCCTTTTACCTCCTCCCTTCCCACTGACCAGGGCCCCAAACACTCCTTCCAGGTGAAACAGCAATTTACTTGTACTTCTCGCAATCTAGTATACTGTATTCGCTGCTCACGATGTGGTCTCCTCTACATTGGGGAGACTAAACACAGATTGGGTGGCCGCTTTGTGGAACACCTCCGTTCAGTCCGTAAGGGTGACCCCGAGCTTCTGGTCGCCTGTCACTTTAATTCTTCGCTCCACTCCCACTCTGACCTCTCTGTCCTCGGCCTCTTACACTGTTCTAACGAAGCTCAACATAAGCTTGAGGACATACGAACATACGAATTAGGAGCAGGAGTAGACCAATAAGATCATGGCTGATCCGATTATTCCACATTCCCGCCTACCCCCAATAACCTTTCACCCCTTGCTTACCAAGAATCTATCTACCTCTGCCTTAAAAATATTCAAAGACTGCTTCCACCGCCCTCTGAGGAAGAGAGTTCCAAAGACTCACAATCCTCTGAGAAAAATTTCTCCTCATCTCCGTCTTAAATGGGCGACCCCTTATTTTTAAACAGTGACCCCTAGTTCTAGATTCTCCCACAAGAGGAAACATCCTCTCCACATCCACCCTGTCCAGACCCCTCAGGATCTCATATGTTTCAATCAAGTCACCTCTTATTCTTCTAAACTCCAGCGGATACAAGCCTAGCCTGTCCAACCTTTCCTCATAAGACAACCTGCCCATTCCAGATATTAGTCTAGTAAACCTTCTCTGAACTGCTTCCAACACATTTACATCCTTCCTTAAATAAGGAGACCAATACTGTACACAGTGCTCCAGATGTGGTCTCACCAATGACTTGTATAACTGAAGCATAACCTCCCTACTTTTGCATTCAATTCCCTTCGCGATAAACGATAACATTCTATTAGCTTTCCTAATTACTTGCTTAACGTGTATAGTAACCTTTTGTGATTCATGCACTAGGACTCCCAGATCCCTTTGCATCTCAGAGCTCTGTAATCTCTCACCATTTAGAT
Organism: Somniosus microcephalus; assembly: GCF_052327205.1. Classification (NCBI taxonomy): domain Eukaryota; kingdom Metazoa; phylum Chordata; class Chondrichthyes; order Squaliformes; family Somniosidae; genus Somniosus; species Somniosus microcephalus. The sequence continues at coordinate 71,951,413 of NC_141008.1, read as the reverse complement.
AATATACTTCTTTTTTACTCTTCCTGCCAAAATGGACAACTTCACATTTTCTCACATTATACTCCATTTGCCAGATCTTTGCCCACTCACTTAATCTATCTATATCCCTTTGTAGCCTCCTTATGTCCTCTTCACAATTTACTTTCCTACCTATCTTTGTATCATCAACAAATTTAGCAACCGTACCTTCGGTTTTTGATCCAAGTCATTTATATAAATTGTAAAAAGTTGAGGCCCCTGCACTGATCCCTGTAGCACTCCACTCATTACATCTTGCCAATCAGAAAATGACCCATTTATGCCTACTCTCTGTTTCCTGTTAGCTAGCCAATCTTCTATCCATGCCAATATATTACCCCCTTACACCATGAGCTTTTATTTTCCGCAATAACCTTTGATGTGGCACCTTATCAAATGCCTTCTGGAAATCTAAGTACAGTACATCCACTGGTTCCCCTTTATCCACAGCACATGTTACTTCCTCAAAGAACTCCAATAAATCGGTTAAACGTGATTTCCCTTGCACAAAGCCATGTTGACTCTGCCTGATTACTTTGAACTTTTCTAAGTGCCCTGCTATAACGTCTTTAATAATAGCTTCTAACATCTTCCCTATGACAGATGTTAAGCTAACTGGCCTGTAGTTTCCTGCTTTCTGTCTCCCTCCCTTTTTGAATAAAGGAGTTACATTCTGTCAGGGTCCCAGCTACACGTTCCTCTGCTGGCCGCCAGAGGGCGGTTTAGGAGGCCTCAGTACTCTGCTGCCATGTCTCTGTACCTCTCTCCTCACCTGTGTCTCATTAGAGTAATTGTCTCATCAGAGTAATCAGGCCTGTTATTGAAGCTGACTATTTCCGGCCCCAGTCGCTCAGTCTTGAGTTCTCATGCCTGCAAGTCACAGGTTAATTTCTAGTCCTTGCCCTGTGTTTTGTATACTCGCGTTTGTTTCTTTGAATTGTTACTTTGGTCTTTTGTGTGAAGAATTCTCTGTACGTCCTGTGTTTGAAGAGCCTTCTACTAAAGCATCTTTTGAGTTTTACTCCATCTCAGGCCTCTGGCTGTCTGTCTGCACTTGGGTCCACTACCACACCTGTAACAGCAAGACTGAGCCATCAACATGGACCCAGCAGAAACCAGCCAACTAATGGAGGAGATTAATCAACTGCGCTCTGCCCTGATGAGCCAGGGAGCCACGGTCGGGAGGCATGACCAACTGCTGCAGGAGACTCGTGACAGCCTGCATTCCCTGGCCGAGGCTGTCGGGCACGGCCAGCAGTCAGTTTCCGCACAACCTCCAGCATCTAATCCTCAAAAAGATAAGGATCCAGACCTTCCAGCTCCCGAACGATACGACGGTCACCCGGGCAAGTGTCGCGGCTTCCTCATAGTGTTCCCTGGCATTCGAGCTCCAGCCTTCCAGATTCCCCTCCGATCGCTCTAGGGTCACCTACATCGTCTCCCTGCTCATCGGGAGAGCCCTCGCTTGGGCCACGGCCATGTGGGAGCAACAAACCCCTGCCTGCTCCAACTGTCGGATGTTCACCGAGGAGATGAGGTGAGTCTTTGAACATCCAGTTAGCGGGCGAGAGGCGGCCTATAGACTGCTCCATCTCCATCAGGGGAATCATAGTGTATCGGACTATGCCATAGAATTCCCTACTCTCGCCACAGCATTTTGAATCAACTGGGTGTAATGAATCACCTGGGTATATTGAATCTCCTGGGCATATTGAATCACCTGGGCATATTGAATCACCTGGGCATATTGAATCTCCTGGGCATATTGAATCACCTGGGCATATTGAATCTACTGGGCATATTGAATCACCTGGGCATATTGAATCTCCTGGGCATATTGAATCTACTGGGCATATTGAATCTCCTGGGCATATTGAATCTCCTGGGCATATTGAATCACCTGGGTGTAATGAAGTTTATTCAAGATACTCTGGAAGATAAACCCAGTTATCTACCATCTCCTGTTGCCTCGATCCATGAGGATCCATCCATCCAAGGTGCTTTGTGCATTGAGTGCTGCTGGAGTTTTGGTAAGTGGGAGAAAAATCATTTAAGTGAATTTTAGTGTGTTAAAAAGTCAATTATTTGAAGTAAGTTTAATTTTTTAAGGGTATATTAAACTATTGGGCAGTTTAAACTGGAAGTAGAATCCAGGTATAAAAGGGGCAGGGCTAGTGCTGTGCACGGAGTGCTTTGTGCATTGAGTGCTGCTGGAGTTTTGGTAAGTGGGAGAAAAACCATTTAAGTGTATTTTGTGAATTTTAGTCTGTTAAAAAGTCAATTATTTGAAGTAAGTTTAATTTTTTAAGGATATATTAAACTATTAGGCAGTTTAAACCGGAAGTAGAATCTGGATATAAAAGGGGCGGGGCTAGTGCTGTGCATGGAGTGCTTTGTGCATTGAGTGCTGCTGGAGTTTTGGTAAGTGGGAGAAAAATCATTTAAGTGTATTTTGTGAATTTTAGTGTGATAAAAAGTCAATTATTTGAAGTAAGTTAAAATTTTTAAGGGTATATTAAACTATTGGGCAGTTTAAACCGGAAGTAGAATCTGGGTATAAAAGGGGTGGGGCTAGTGCTGTGCATAGATGGCTTTGTGCATTGAGTGCTGCTGGAGTTTTGGTAAGTGGGAGAAAAATCATTTAAGTGTATTTTGTGAATTTTAGTGTTAAAAAGTCAATTATTTGAAGTAAGTTTAATTTTTTAAGGGTATATTAAACTATTGGGCAGTTTAAATCGGAAGTAGAATCCGGGTATAAAAGGGGTGGGGCTAGTGCTGTGCATGGAGTGCTTTGTGCATTGAGTGCTGCTGGAGTTTTGGTAAGTGGGAGAGTTCGGGCAAGTGGGAGCTGAGGGTGTGTTTTTTGCTCTGTTTTTTCCCCCACTCCCAGGCTTAGACAGCACAGTGGAGGCGGAGCAGCGAGACGAGTCAACGAAACAGGCCCCACAGACAATATTCAAGGAGGAGGTTGGTGATCAGCTGGTTGGTTGGTTTTCTTCCTTCTCTTCTCTTTTATACTTTTAAGTTGGTAAGTCCTATTGAATAGTGGTGTGATATTATCATCTATATCCGGGCAGGGTCTTCATAACTAATAATAAGAAATTTAATTAATTATATAGAATGGAGCAGGTGATGTGTTACTGTTGCAAGATGTGGGAGCCGGTGGACCCCATTGAGGCTCACGGTGATTACATCTGCAACAAGTGTTTGCTGCTAGAGGAACTTAAGTTCCATGTTATGGAGCTTGAGACCGAGCTTCAGACACTGCGACACATCAGGGAGGGGGAGAACTTCCTGGACTCTATGTATCAGGAGGTGGTCACACCTATGAAATTAATTAATGCAGATGTAATCCGTGGTCAGGGACAGGATGGTGTGACTATGAGTGAGGAAGGTACAGGGATCCAGGATGTAGTGTTGAAGGAGACGCAGCCCTTGCTCTTGTCAAGCAGGATCGAGGTTCTTACTCCCTGTGAGGGTGGGAGCAGGCACTGCAGGGAGGATGAGCAACCTGGCCACAGCACCGTGGTACAGGGGGCCATTCAAGTGGAGGGAGTAAAAAGAAATGTTGTAGTGGTAGGGGATAGTATCATTAGGGGGATAGATAGAGATACATAGAGATACATAGAGAGATAGGAACAGGAGTAGGCCATTCGGCCCTTCGAGCCTGCTCCGCCATTCAATGAGATCATGGCTGATCTTCGTCTGAGATCATAGCTGATCTTACCAGTTCAGTACCCCGTCCCCGCCTTTTCTCCGTAACCCTTAATCCCCTTAGCCTTCAGAAATATATCCAATTCTCTCTTGAAAATATTTATTGAATTAGCCTTCACAGCCCTCTGTGGCAGGGAATTCCACAGGCTCACCACTCTTTGAGTGAAGAAATTCTTCCTCATCTCTGTTTTAAATGATTTGCCCGCTATTTTTAGACTGTGGCCCCTGGTTCTGTGCTCCCCGGCCATTGGAAACATTCTCTCTGAATTCAGCCTGTCCAGGCCTGCCATAATTTTATATGTTTCGATGAGATCCCCTCTCAATCTTCTAAACTCCAGTGAGTACAAGCCCAAACTATTTAATCTCTCTTCGTAGGTCATTCCCGCCATTCCAGGTATCAGCCTGGTGAATCGCCGTTGCACTCTTTCCATGGCAAGAACATCCTTCCGCAGATGGGGCGACCAAAACTGTACACAATACTCCAGATGCGGTCTCACCAGCACCTTGTACAGCTGTAGTAAGGTATCCCTATTCCTATACTCGAACCCCCTTGATATGAAGGCCAACATACCATTTGCCTTCTTAATCGCCTGTTGCACCTGCATGCTCTCCTTCAGTGACTGGTGCACAAGAACACCCAGGTCCCTCTGCACTTCCCCATCTCCCAATCTATTGCCATTTAGATAATAATCTACCCTCCTGTTTTTACCCCCAAAGTGGATAACCTCGCATTTATCCACATTATAGTGCATCTGCCACGTATCCGCCCATTCCCCCAACCTGTCCAAATCGCACTGTAGCCTCCTGACATCCTCATCAGAGCCCACCCCTCCTCCTAGTTTAGTGTCGTCAGCGAATTTGGAAATATTGCATCCAATTCCCTGATCCAGATCATTTATATATATTGTGAACAGCTGGGGTCCCAGGACAGATCCTTGCGGCACCCCGCTGGTCACTGCCTGCCACTCCGAAAACGAGCCGTTTATTCCAACTCTCTGTTTTCTATCTGCCAGCCAGTTCTCTATCCACGTTAATACTTTGCCCCCAATCCCATGAGCCTTAATTTTGCATGATAATCTTTTGTGTGGAACCTTATCGAAGGCTTTCTGGAAGTCAAGGTACACCACATCCACTGGCTCTCCCCCATCTATTCTACCAGTTACCTCCTCAAAAAATTCCAGCAGATTAGTCAAACACGATTTACCCTTTGTAAATCCATGTTGACTCTGTCCGATCCTTTCCCCATTTGTCAAGTGCTCCGCTATTTTATCCTTAATAATGGACTCTAGCATTTTGCCCACAACCGATGTAAGGCTTACTGGTCTATAATTCCCTGCTTTCTCTCTACCCCCCTTTTTAAATATTGGGGTAACATTAGCTACCCTCCAATCCACGGGTACTGTTCCCGAGTCAATGGAGTTCTCTGCAGTCAAGAGCGGGAGTCCCGAAGGCTGTGTTGCCTGCCCGGTGCCAGGGTTAAGGACATCTCTTCTGGGCTGGAAAGAAACTTGGAGTGGGAGGGGGAGGATCCAGTTGTCGTGGTCCATGTTGGAGAAACGACGTAGATAGGACAAGGAAGACGGTTCTGTTAAAGGAGTATGAGCAGCTAGGGGTCAAATTAAAAAACAGAACCTCAAGGGTAATAATCTCTGGGTTATTACCTGAGCCACGAGCGAATTTGGCTAGGATAAATAAAATTAAAGAGTTAAATGCGTGGCTCAAAGACTGGTGTGGGAGAAATGGGTTTAGCTTCTTGGGACACTGGCACCAGTACTGGGACAGGAGGGAGCTGTTCCGTTGGGACGGACTCCACTTGGCCAGTGCTGGGACTAGAGTCCTGGCGAATCATATAACTAGGGCTGTAGAGAGGGCTTTAAACTAATTAGTGGGGGGGAGGTTTCTAGAGAGCAAATAATAGAAATGACAACAGAGAAGGTCATAGACTTAGGTAGCAGTGGGGGAATTAAAAAACAGAATGTGTCAGGAAGGGACAGAAGGTATGGAGTAAAAAGTAAAGTACTAAAAAGGGAAAAAACAGGAACTAAGTGTTACAAAACATATTTGAAAGTTCTTTATCTGAATGCACGTAGCATTCGTAACAAAATGAATGAGTTAACGGCACAAATAACGACATATGGGTATGATCTTGTGGCCATTACAGAAACATGGCTGCAGGGTGACCATGACTGGGAATTATACATACCAGGTTATTTAACAATCAGGAAGGACAGGCAGGAAGGGAGAGGAGGTGGGGTGGCTATGTTAATAAAGGAAGGAATCACTATAATACAGAGAAATGATATTGGGTCAAAGGAGCAGGATAGTGAAACAGTTTGGGTGGAGATAAGGAATAATAAGGGGAAAAAAACACTAGTGGGTGTAGTCTATAGGCCTCCGAACAGTTGCAACTCTGTTGGACGGAGTATTAATCAGGAAATAGTTGAGGCTTGTAATAAGGGAACAGCTATAATTATGGGGGATTTTAATTATCATATTAACTGGATGAATCAAATTGGGCAGAGCAGCCTTGAGGATGAGTTCATTGAGTGTATTAGGGATGGGTTTCTTGAGCAGTATGTAACTGAACCGACCAGGGGGCAAGCAACCTTAGATTTGGTCCTGTGTAATGAGACAGGATTAATTAAAAATGTCCTAGTAAAGGATCCCCTTGGAATGAGTGAACATAACATGGTTGAATTGCATATTCAATTAGAGGGTGAGAAGGTTGGATCTCAAACAAGCATGCTGAGCTTGAATAAAGGAGACTATGAAGGTATGAGAGCGGAATTGATTAGAGTGGACTGGGAAAATAGATTAAAGGGTAAGACGGTACATGATCAGTGGTGTACATTTAAGGAGTTATTTTACAACTTCCAAAAAATATATATTCCACTGAGGAAAAAGGGGTGTAAAAGAAAAGATAGCCATCCGTGGCTAAGTAAAGTAATTAAGGATAGTATCCGACTAAAAGCAAGGGCATATAAGGTAGCCAAATCTACTGGGAGGATGGAAGATTGGGAAGTCTATAAAAGACAGCAAAAAATAACTAAAAGATTGATTAAGAAAGGGAAGATAGATTATGAAAGTAAATTAGCAAAAAATATAAAAACAGACAGCAAAAGTTTCTATAGTTATATAAAAAGAAAAAGGGTGGCTAAAGTAAATGTTGGTCCCTTAGAGGATGAGACCGGGAAACTAATGGTGGGAAACATGGAGATGGCAAAAACACTGAACAATTATTTTGTATCAGTCTTTACAGTAGAGGACACTAAGAATATCCCAACACTGGACAAACAGGGGGCTCTAGGGGGGGAGGAACTAAATACGATTAAAATCACTAAGGAAATGGTACTTGGTAAAATAATGGGACTCAAGGCGGATAAATCCCCTGGACCTGATGGCTTGCATCCTAGGGTCTTGAGGGAAGTGGCAGTAGGGATTGTGGATGCATTGGTAATAATTTTCCAAAACTCCCTGGACACAGCAAAGGTCCCGGCAGATTGGAAACCTGCGAATGTAACACCCTTATTTAAAAAGGGTAGTAGGCAGAATGCTGGAAACTATAGACCTGTTGGCCGAACATCTGTGGTTGGTAAAATGTTAGAGTCCATTATTAAGGAGACAGTAACGGGACATTTGGATAAACATAATTTAATAGGACAAACTCAGCATGGTTTCATGAAGGGGAAGTCATGTTTGAAAAATTTACTTGAGTTCTTTGAGGAAGTAACATACAGGGTGGATAAAGGGGAACCAGTGGATGTAGTGTATTTAGACTTCCAAAAGGCATTTGACAAGGTGCCACACAAAAGATTATTGCTCAAGATAAAAAATCACGGGATTGGGGGTAATATTCTGGCGTGGGTGGAGGATTGGCTCTCCAGCAGAAAGCAGAGAGTTGGGATAAATGTTTCGTTCTCAGATTGGCAACCAGTAACTAGTGGTGTTCCGCAGGGGTCAGTGCTGGGTCCCCAACTCGTTACAATCTATATTAACGATTTGGAGGAGGGGACCGAGTGTAACATATCAAAGTTTGCAGATGATACAAAGATGGGACAGAAAATAGTGAGTGAGGAGGACATAAAAAACCTGCAAAGGGACATAGACAGGCTAAGTAAGTGGGCAGAGATTTGGCAGATGGAATACAATACTGGAAAGTGTGAGGTTATGCACTTTGGCAGGAAAAATCATAGAGCAAGTTATTATCTTAATGGCAAGAAACTGGAAAGTACTGTAGTACAAAGGGATCTGGGGGTCCTGGTGCATGAAACTCAAAAAGTTAGTATGCAGATGCAGCAAGTGATCAAGAAGGCCAATGGAATGTTGGCTTTTATTGCTAGGGGGATGGAATATAAAAACAGGGAGGTATTGCTGCAGTTGTACAAGGTATTGGTGAGACCGTACCTGGAATACTGCATACAGTTTTGGTGTCCATACTTAAGAAAAGACATACTTGCTCTCGAGTCAGTACAAAGAAGGTTCACTCGGTTAATCCCGGGGATGACGGGGTGGTCATATGAGGAGAGGTTGAGTAGATTGGGACTCTACTCATTGGAGTTCAGAAGAATGAGAGGCGATCTTATTGAAACATATAAGATTGTGAAGGGGCTTGATCGGGTGGATGCGGTGAGGATGTTCCCAATGAAGGGTGAAACTAGAACTAGGGGGCATAATCTTAAAATAAGGGGCTGCTCTTTCAAAACTGAGATGAGGAGAAACTTCTTCACTCAGAGGGTGGTAGGTTTGTGGAATTTGCTGCCCCAGAAAGCTGTGGAAGCTACATCATTAAATAAATTTAAAACAGAAATAGATAGTTTCCTAGAAGTAAAGGGGATTAAGGGTTACGGGGAGCGGGCAGGAAATTGGACATGAGTCTAGGTTTGGAATGGTCATGGCCCTGTGGGTAGTGGAGTGGGCTCAGGGGCCGTGTAGCCTGGTTCTGCTCCTACTGTGTTCTAATTCTGTGTTAGATTTCAGGAGATGGTTTTATTCCTGTTCCTGGCTGGGGTGGAGATCGCCTTTACAGAAGGTAAGTACTGTAGAAAATATAGGGACAGAGTGATCTCCTGGAAGAATTTCGATCGCCTAGATGGGTCGGAGAGGAATTTCTCAGATTTTTTTCTCCCAAATTGGCCATTGGGTCTTTTATCTGGTTTTTCGCCTCTCCCGGGAGATCACATGGGTTCGGGTGGATGGAGAGTGATAGAAGATTTGAGGTTAGGATCAGATCAGCCATGATCTTATTGAATGGTGGAGCAGGCTCGAGGGGCTGATTGGCCTACTCCTGCTCCTATTTCTTATGTTCTTATGTTCTTATGTTCCTTCCATGTCTCCCTGGCTCAAACCTGTGCGGACCAGTCCCCTATCTCCAGCCACCAGACCACCTCCAGCCCCTCGACTAGTAGGGGGCCAGCCCGCCTATAGTGTCCGCCGTCTCCTTCGCTCCCGCCGGGTCCGCGGGGGACTCCTGTATTTGGTGGACTGGGAGGGTTACGGCCCCGAGGAGCGCCCCTGGTTCCGGCTCGGGACATCCTGGATCCTGGGCTTATCCGGCAGTTCCACCGGCGCCAGCCAGAGGCTACTGTGGGTACACCAGGTGCCGTCCCTAGGGGGGGGGCTACTGTCAGGGTCCCAGCTACACGTTCCTCTGCTGGCCGCTAGAGTGCGGTTTAGGAGGCCTCAGTGCACTGCTGCCATGTCTCTGTACCTCTCTCCTCACCTGTGTCTCATTAGAGTAATTGCCTCATCAGTGTAATCGGGCCTGTTATTTAAGCTGACTATTTCCGGCCCCAGTCGCTCAGTCTTGAGTTCTCATGCCTGCAAGTCACAGGTTAGTTTCTAGTCCTTGCCCTGCGTTTTGTATACTCGCGTTTGTTTCTTTGAATTGTTACTTTGGTCTTTTGTGTGAAGAATTCTCTGTACGTCCTGTGTTTGAAGAGCCTTCTACTAAAGCATCTTTTGAGCTTTACTCCATCTCAGGTCTCTCGCTGTCGGTCTGCACTTGGGTCCACTACCACACCCGTAACACATTCGCTATTTTCCAATCTAATGGAACCTTCCCTAAATCTATTGAATTTTGGAAAATTAAAACCAATGCATGAACTCTCTCACTAGCCACTTCTTTTAAGACCCTAGGATGAAGTCCATCAGGACCTGAGGACTTGTCAGCCCACATCTCCAACATCTTTCGATTAGGCACTTTACAGCCTTCTGGACTCAACATCGAGTTCAACAATTTCAGACCATAACCTCTGCCCTTATTTTTTCACATGGCAGATGTTGATGTTTCTGCCATTCCCATTTACACCTCATATAGACTCATCTTTTGTTTCTTTACTTGTTCCATTACCATCTCCTTTTGCTTTGTACTATCATTTAATTTTTCCTGCCTATCACAGACCTTCCATTTTGTTCTTTCCTCCCCCCGGCCCTGACCTTTCCCTGCCCCTGCACCTGCTTAAAACCTGTTACATCTCTAACTTTTTCCAGATCTGCCGAAAGGTCATTGACCTGAAACGTTGGGCTGGATTTTCATTGGGCCGTGGAGGCGGGATTGGAGGCGTGTGAGGGTTTAAAATCCCGAAATCGGACGTCCCGACCCCATCCCGCCCCCAACCCGCCTCCATGCCAGTTTCAAAGGAGGTGGGTACCCGCCCCGCACTGGGACCCGCCTCCCCGAGGCGGGAAGGGGATTAGTGCCAATTAACTGCCTGTTAACAGGTAGTTAACAGGCAGTTTTTAGCCTAATCCCTATTTTTATTGTTGAAATATGGGATTCCCAACTGCTCCAAACCACGCCAAGTTAGCGAGGTGGGCTGTCAGGATGAACGGCTTGGAGGGGTCGCGATGTCCGGTGTTCAGGTGAGTGATGGGTGCATGCGTGCAGAGGTAAGTGTGTTTGGTCTGTGTAAAGTGTTTAAAAAAGTTCTACTAACCTTTAATTACCTTTACAGCCTCCCTTCCTTCAGGTCTCGGGAGTCCCTCATCTCACCGGCACAGAAAGCAGAATGGCCGCCAGCTGTCAAAATCTGCAGCCTCTGCTTTCTGTTCCGGGGAGATCTCTAAATCATCCTGAGAGGAAGGAATTAACTTAGTGTACAGATTGTCAGTGTTTGACAGCTTCAAACAGCTGTGAAACACTGATATTTCATCTGTCAAAAGGTCTTGACAGATGAAATTTCAATCTGTGATGTCACCTGTTGCCTGGTGGCCCTTAATTGGCCTGCTGAGCCCACTGGGCGGGCTCAACAAGGTCAATCAAGTCTAAATCGCGTGGGTTGGCTACAACTCGATGGAGGTGGGACTACAACCCCAAAAGTTGTAGTCCCGCCTCCTCAATGAAAATCCAGCCCGTTAACTCTGTTTCTCTCTCCACAGATGCTGCCTGACCTGTTGAGTATTTCCAGCATTTTCTGTTTCTATTTCAACGCAGCACTGGCTGGTTTTCAGTTCTATTCATTCCTCTGTACAGGAAGGAGCACAGTGATTTGGAAATGGTTCCTTTAAAAGCTTATTATTTGCCTTAATCCTCCCTGAATAAAATAGACCATCTGAACTGTCTGTAGATCAGCATGCAGGAAGTGAACAATTCTAGCGCTCATATAACATCCAAATTGTAAAACCAATTCTTCAAACTCAGCTTTGGATTCAAATAAGGTTGATAGGCAAGAGCTCTGGTGTTGGATAATAATTCTTGAAAATTGTAAAAATAGAGAAGCTATGGTGAGTGCTCCCAGCTCACCAATATGCCTGACAGAAAAAAATGGCTACCAGGAAGTGTGTATGTGATTGCCAATTAAAAAGTAAACCCATGAATACATGCAAAACCAAAGCAAGGTTCCATCGCTGAACTGGCTTGTGTCTAGGGTTTTCCAATAACTGCCAGAGAAGCTACAAGAGATGTCTGTTGGCAGCACCATGCCTCATTTCAACTGCACCAATTAGGGAAGCATGGATTCGAGGCTCTCAATGAAAGACCTTGTAGAAATCTTCAAGAAGATTTCCCATCAAAATCTTAGTGGAAAAGAAAGAAAGCTATAATCACAGGCAGCCATCATTTAATCTTTTTATTTTGGTTTGCTTAGTAATTAGAATTAGATAAAAGGAGCCTTTTTTTTATGCCTGCATCTTTCCATTGAGTTAGAGTCTGTGCTGTCTTGGCAGATACTAGATTCTCAATCTCATGGTCCTTGAGCACAAAAATCTAGGCAAACACTCCAGTGGAGTACTGAGGGAGTGCTGCACTGTCGGCGATGCCGTCTTTCGGATGAGATGTTAAACCGAGGCCCCGTCTGCCCTCTCAGGTGAAAGTAAAAGATTCCATGGCACTATTTTCAAAGAAGAGCAGGGAAGTTATCTCCAGTGTCCTGGGGCCAATATTTATCCCTCTCATCATTACAAAAAACAGATAATCTGGTCATTATCACATTGCTGATTGTGGGAGCTTGCTGTGTGCAAATTGTCTGCTACGTTTCCTACATTACAACAATGACTAGAGTTCAAAAGTACTTCATTGGCTATAAATCACTTTGGGACGTCCTGAGGTTGTGAAAGGCGCTATATAAATGCAAGTCTTTTTTTTGAAGGTGAAAATTGCACAATGTCCATTGCACCCATTCCACAGTGGATGCTATGAACATTGACAGATGAAGAACAATTGAAATGAGACAAATCCTCCTTCACAAAATGACTGGATATAAGATATTTCTGCTCTACCCTCTACCATGAGAAAAAGTTAATGATAAACCCTTCAATTAAAGAATTATTATTGTCACCCTACATGGTCACTGATATTTTTCAGGCTCCTACATAGAATTACATTGAAATTACAACAGGGAAACGGACCGATCAGCCCAAGCGGTCTGTGTTAGTTATACTCTGGAATGCAAAAATAAAATATAAATGAAATTGTGTAATTTTAATTATGATAAGGACCATGCTTCAAAAGCACAGCTATTCTGACTCAGATACTACAGAATATGGAATCAAGCCCAGTGCGCTTAACAAAAATGTTCTTTCATGGTAAGGACCTTAGTTAGATTGCAATCAAGACAGATGAAGATGAAACTCCTCTCCCTTTGAGAGTTGTTATCAGTTCCAAATGAATTCAGCCTGGGGAAATCACTCCAGTTCCCAGTGGACATACATCCTTTTCATAAAACTGTTCTCCCATTTGACACTAATTGGCAGAACGAAAATTGGAAAGGTTGATGGTTTGGAAAGTTTTTAACAACCGAGGTTCAAAGGCTGAGAAATAGTATTCTTCCCCAACTCAGTCAAGTGGCACTCTCTACAACCCCATTATTATACCCAAGACCTCAATCGCTCATTAAATATGTGCGTTGTGTAAAATGCACTTGCATCTCCAAGAACTTTTACAGTCATAATTAAAAGTTGGGGCCAGATTCATTTTAATATGCAAGAAGTAAAAGATATTATTTAAAAAGTACATTTGAGTTGTAAAAGACATTCTTAATTAAATTTGCCATGGTAATGAGATGGTCTTCATGCTGCTGTAGTTACTGGTGCTACCAGTTAATTAGCTGATAATAAAAGTCATGCAAGACATACCAATTAAAGCTTTAAAGTACTTGAATATTCTGTTTGGGCTTACACTGGGAGCTGTGCTGGTGGATCTTTCAAGCAGTCTGTGGGGAGTGACTGTCAAGAGTCTGATGAATTAAAATGGGCATCATTTCTGACAAAGATGGATTGAAAATTTAAACTATATCCTAAGAACAAATGGCTGATTTGTGTATCTTACATCTCCGATTAAGCTAATAAGATCTTCATTTATGCGCCATTACTCAGTCATTTAGCTGTGAGGAGATAGAGGACCAGGAAAGAACAGATGTTTTACTGAAGAAATTTTAAAACTGTAGCTTTTACACTAGTAATGAACTGTTTATTTCTGGAGCACAAAATCAAAGTTAAAAACAGACCATCTTTATGAGCAATCATACAGAGATCGCATTGTTACATTAAGTCCTGGCATCACTCACTTAACATACTAATGTTTCTTGATCTATTCTTTGGCTTACTATGTCCTCCCATTCATTAGCATCTGAATCATTTTATATAACATCACCCCTTCCCCGTACACCAGGTAAGTATTGCATTTGATCGCATCAGAATCCATTCATTATCCATTCTCGAGATGTGGGCGTTCTTGGTAAGGCCGGCATTTATTGCCCATCCCTAGTTGGTGGTGGGACTTCATCAAAGTGGTTTGATACAACTGAGGGGCTTGCTAGGCCACTTCAGAAGACAGTTATGACTCAACCACGTTGGTGTGGGACTGGAGGCACATATAGCCCAGACCGAGTAAGGACATTAGCGAACCAGTTGGGTTTATACAACAATCTGACTTTTACTTCAGTCTGACTTTTGATGCCAGCTTTTTATTTCCAATTTTTTTGTTATAAACAGAATTCAAATTCACAAAGTGGGATTATTAGTCCAGACATATATGTTACTAGTCAAACAAAACAACCACTACACTACCCGTATCCCTTATTTCTCCCATATCCTGTGAGTGGCAAAACAAGGTAAGAACACTGGGGGTGATTTTTCCTGGATACTTTAGGCACTAAAGAGCCTCTGAGGTGACCAAGATGGGATCTTAAGCTGAAACCCCAGTTTAGCCCGCGTTTAGTGCAAGACGCCATCTTGGTGAAGGAATCGAAGCCTGCGCTAGGAACGGCCGCCCAGAGGATCGTTAAGCAGCTGATTGCCACATAAATTGCCTGCTAATGCTCACTGAGGAGGCTGCACGGGATTCTGGTGGCGAGCTCTTGACCCAACACCCTCTCCTAGCAACGACCAGCGGAGTGGGAGCAAACTAGTCGATGCAGAGGATTTCTAGCACTATTTAAAGGTATATCAACTTTCACTGTTCACTTGCTGCTGGAGGTTTGAAGAGGACTTTTGAAACACATCGGGAGACTTTCTGGGACACTTTGTCAAGACTTTACCAACACTCGTCAACATTTATTCTGGAAATTGTCTGAGGACTTCACCTAAAGAGTAAGTGCTGTGCTACTCCACCTTATAGGAGTCACCAGGAGAAAGGGAGTACTTGGTCATCGGCATCTTGCTAGTGGTCCCCCTTAGTCTGCAGGAGGATTGGGAGGAGGAGATGAGGCCAGGCAGAACACCAGCTGCTGCAGGAGAGGGGACAGGAGGGTGAGGTAGACTCTTTCCCCACCCCCTGCGGGTACAGAACATCCCTCCTCTTCTGGATCTCCTCCACCAGGACCTTCAGTGCTGCGTCCGAGAACCTGCCGACCCTCATTCGGTCCCTAAGCCATCCTGAAACCGGCTGCTGTGTGTCAGCTAACCCACTCCGCACCTTCAGTGAAAGTGGGTGAGTGGAGCCCGCATATACTGCTCCACGAAAATTGTGTCTAACTAGCGCTTGAGTGCTAAACCTGCAGGTGTCTCGGATTTAGCCCCTCCAGCCAAGTTCAAACTATGGTAATCAGCAATTAGGGCCAAAATTGTGTGTTCAAACAGGTGAGTCTTATTAGCACAGCACCCATTTAGTGCCTGTTTTCACCCTTTCACCAAAATAACCTCCTTTTGCCGGTTAAATTGTTCTCAAAATGCATTGGTTATCATGCCAGAGAGACTGGCACAAGATTCTCATCAAATATTAAGAGAGCCTATTCTAAAGCTTCTGCTTATTCAATATTAAGATTGGAGCTACTGTATTCATTTCTGCTCCATTAAGCTTAGAAAGAATTTGTAACATTTGAACTCAAAACATTAAATTTCATACCTATATTCATGAAGGAAACATCGATTGAACTATAAGGCACGATATTAACATTCAAAGCTGTGTCTCAAATTGTCTCCAATGCTTTCCTGGGTGGCCTCTCATCCTGCGCCCTGTGTAAACTCATCCAAAACGGTGCTGCTCATATCCCATCTTGCACCAAGGCCATTGGTCAATCACTCCTCTTCTTGGTGACTTAAATTGGCTTCTAATCCCCAAAGCTTCAAATTTAAAATTCTCATCCTTGTATTTAAATCCATTCATGGCCTTGTCCCTCCATATCTCTATATCCTCCCTCTGCACGACACCACACCTCCTGTGTTTAAATCCCTGCATGGCTTTTCCCTTCCTATCTTTGTAATCTTATCCAGCCCTAGCCCCCACCAAACTCTTCTGACTGCTCCTGGGCCTGGCCAAAGTGGCCATTAACAGGTCCAGGCAGCGGGCGGTCAAGGAGATCGTCCGGCCCGATTGCCTGCCTCTCTTCCGTGGCTATGTTCGCGCCCGGGTGGCCCTGGAGATGGAGCACGCGGTGTCTGCCGGCACCCTCTGTCTCTGGCTTTTTACTCCAGACTGCCCTCTCTGTGCCCCACCATTGGCGGAGATGTCCTCAGTGGTTTTGCCCTATGATCTGGAATTCCCTCCTTAAATCGCTACATCTCTCCATCACCCCTCCTCCTTTTCGATTACACCTCTGTAAGGTGCTTTGGGATGTTTTTCTATGTTAAGAGTGCTTTATATAAATGCAAGTTGTTGAAAGAAAATCTTGATTAAACAGGGAGCCATAACCTGTTTTCTGCTTTATAAGATAATAATTAAAAAAATTATATTAGATTATAAACCATGAACCAGGTTATTATACAATACTAACATTTATATTTACAGGTCAGGTAAGTATGGTTTTTTATAATTTCTGTGATTTTTGGTTTCCTAAAAAAAAATGCTTATTTTCTAAAAAAGAAATTCTGCTGACTAAATATTGATGTAAACAGATTTTTTTTAAAATAAGCATTTTCTCAGAAAAGTGTTGGTGTGTCCTTGATGAAATCAACTGCACAGCTGAATAAAAATGCTTGTTTTAACCACATCCCAGCTGACTTCCGTGCCTAATTGTGAAGAGAGGGGAGGGAGAGCGAGAGAGAGTGAGAGAGAGAGTGAGAGAGAGAGAGAGAGCGCGAGAGAGAGCGAGAGAGAGAGCGAGAGGGAGAGCGAGAGGGAGAGCGAGAGGGCGAGTGAGAGAAAGAGAGAGCGAGAAAGGGAGAGCGAGAGGGAGAAAGAGAGAGCGAGATAGAGGGAGATAGAGAGGATTGTAGCACAAAAGTCCATTCTTCCTCTGTCATACTTGGTGCTTTTAATATTTATAATTAGTTCATTGAACAAATTAGTAACTAGCATAACTATACAGAGTAAGAAGCTCTCGGATACAAACCCCACCCCGAGCTCTCCTTTCCTCTGATTTCAGCTTCTTGTTCATTCCCCTCCCTTAGTGGCCATTCCTTCAGCTACCCAGGCACCAAATTTTAAAATTCTCTACCTTTACCCTTCTGCCTTGCCATCTCCCTGTCCTCTTTTAAGCCTCTCCTTAAAGCCTATCACGTGACCAATCTTTGGGTCACTCCTCCTAATATCTCCTCCTTTTGCTTAGCACTCATTGCTCTCCTTACACCTAAGTGAAAATCTTTCTTTGGCTCGGCATCTGTTGTTCTCTTTACATCTCTGTGAGGTGTCTTGTGATTTTATAAATGAAGGTTGTTATTGTTGTTTATGCTGTTGTGTTTGTAATCTAGGGGGGAGAAATTCAGTATCGCCCCACTTGGGGCGTAATTATCGTCCGGGCGCAAAGATTAGCGCCTGGCGCTAATTATCGCCTCCGACTGCAAACTTGGCTTTTATCGCCCCTGGAGGTGATTGGAGCGCTAAATCAGGCGCGACACGCCTGTCTTAAAGCGCAAAGGCCGAGGAGCGAGGCGCTACCTCAGAGCGCTGGCGAAGTTCATGTGATGTCAGTCAACAATGGAACACAGACACACTGGCGCCGGCCAGTTCTTAAAGGGGAGGGTCGATCAAATCAGAGAGAACCTGCAAAGTGCTGCTCAGTACCCAAAATTCCTCAACACAGCTTTGAATATCTCCTGCAGTCTCTCTCTCTCTCACTCAGAATGCGTGGTGCAAAAATTTCCCGACTGCAAAACGCTCCCCTCAACCTGTCATTGCTAACGGCAAGCGGTAAGACAGGGGGCGCCACTCAATATCTGGTCCGGGGCGCTACTGGGGCGTTGCACACTCGACTGACGTCACGATCTGCCGGCGCAGGCGATCATGGCGGTAGTGTTTAGTGCTGTCGCAAAATGTCTAGTTCATTTCGTGAGCGGCGCAAACATTGCCTCGCACGGGCGCTAGTTGCTTTGCGCCCCATTAGTGCCCTCTTAAGGTACTAACGGGAGGCGCAAACCAACCAAATTTTTCCCCCAGGTCTTTATATTCACACTTTCAAGATGATATCAAAGGAAATATTTGGGGATAAATGATAGTGACTAAAATCTGTTTTGAAGATAATTAATTTACCTCAGAGTGGATGTCTAGGCCCCATGATCTGGAATTTCCTCTCTAAACCCCTCCGCCTCTCCCTTCTCCATTAAGATGCTCCTTAAAACTCATCACTTTGACCAAGTGTTTGGTCCACCCTTTTAATATCTCTTTCTTTGTCTCAGTTCTCATTTTCGTCTGACTATGCCTCTGTGAAGTGCGCCATATAAACGCAAGTTGTTGTTTCAATTAACATTAACCAGTGACTTCCAAGATTTACTTCAACACTTCAATTCTACTCTCAATATTCAAATAAAGTGAATGATTTCCCCATTAGCTCAGTGAGTTTAGTCACTGAATACCTGAGGCACGCAGAGGAGGAATTTCCTAGTCTGTAATGAGTTCGCTGACCTCAGGCCTGATGACGGTAAGGACGCTACAATTGACCTCAACGTCCCTGGGCTAGGGAGGAGAGGATGAACCAGACTTCCTGCTCCTAGCCTGTTGGCATATACTGCATAATGGCCACTTTGGTGAGATACTGGTTGGTGACCTTGGAACTGTATCTGCTGACCTTATTCCAATTCCAAGAGATTTACATAATCAGGGTGGGCACCTATACCAGTAGCAATGTAACAGAGGTGCCAACCCCATGGATGGGCGAATCTGAGATTGACATCTTGGCACTTTGAGAGGGGATGCCCAAGGCCTGGGTCGGGCTAATGTCAAAGGCCAGCGATTTTAAGTTATTTTTCTTTGGCTGATGTATTGCCCTCGTAACAACATTTGGCTCAGAATGGGACTTGCTTCTGGCAGAAGTAAGTCCTGCGGGCATATCATGGGCACTTTGGGCGGAATTCCCAGGGAGCTTGGGAACAGCTATGGACATGCTCCCAAAGCTTTTTTCCAAAATGATGGGCGGGGGGTGGGGGGGAGCTAGGGGCAGGCAGAAGAAGCACCTGCATCCCTCCCCCTCCCCCCACCTCGGAGCAGAATTTATTTGTTTTGTATCAATGGGGCAGGGATTTGGGTTCCCCACCAAAGTACCCGCCCACACCAGAATTATAGCACAGTTGCTCCTCCCTTCCAATTTATGCAATATCTGCCCTAGAGAATCAAGTATCATAGATGTTACAGCACAGAGTGGGCATTGAGCCCATCAGCCCTTTACTAGCTCTTCAACCGGAGCTATCTATTCTAATTTCCCTGCTTTTTGTATTCTTTCTTTTCAAATATTTATCCAATTCCCTTTTAAATGATATAGTACAATGGAAAGCACACATTAAGTTCAATCAGTTGGAATACTCTACCTTCAACATAAGTAAGAACAGACTATAGATGACCTTTTCTTTGACTTCTGCTTGACAAAGCTAATTGAACAACTACTGTACTGTATAGTACGATAGCAAAATACTGCAGATGTTGGAAATCCGAAATAACAACAGAAAATGCTGGAAAAACTCAGCAGGTCAGGCAACATCCGTGGAGAGAAATTTGAGTTGCCGTTTCGGGTCGAACCCTTCTTCAAAACTGGAAAGAAAAGAAAATAATTTCTTTTCTTTCCAGTTTTGAAGAAGGGTTCGACCCGAAACGTCAACTCAAATTTCTCTCCACGGATGTTGCCTGACCTGCTGAGTTTTTCCAGCATTTTCTGTTGTTATACTGTACTGTATACGTGTGACTGACTATCAGAAAAATGAGTGATAAAGTAACCTTTGTTCAACCTTGGTGCTTCTCACAGCCACTAGCTGGCAATGGTAAGTGTATTCATATGCAACAAGGATCTCTCTTGAATTAAACCACCAACCCAATGTGACCAGAATTGATTCACTGAATAATCTAATTGATCTAGGATACATTATTCAAGTTGTTAAATTTGCGGAAAGTTGGTCACTTTGACTTTATATGCATCTGTGCCCTATTTATTGTGATGGTAACATTCTTTTTAAAAATATGTATTTTCTCCTCTTTTCTTCAATTGCATTTCCTTGCAACACTGATGAAGAAGGCAAGTAATTTGTTCACAGATACCTGCCAGTTCCACTCTGAAACCAGCAAATGGGAGATTCCTGAGAGTCGGCAAGGATTTTCTCTCTGTAGCTCTGCACACTGGTGCTTCAGGGCAGTGTGGGGCCATGCTACATGTGGGACCCTACAAGAAAAGACACATGATAGGGACTCCGTATTGGATTGTATGTATTATAAAACCCCCACACATTCAGTGCAAGAGTGCAATGAGTGCAAGCCTGCTTGAGAAAACCACAGCCATCAGGAGTGATCCTTCCAATGCATGCCAAGCTAAAAGTTTTACCAATATACTCTCCGAATTAAGCTTAGTCCTGTGTTTCAATACATGTGTTTATAAGTGCAAAGATGGGTACACTTACTTTGGGTCTCCTGGAAGAAGAACACAGCTTCCTTATTTGTTTCCAGATCCTAGAGCCTTGTAAGTCTTCACTCACTCTCTCAGCAACTTCCATCCAGCAGCTTTAAACTGCGCTTCGAGAGAAGGGTGTCCTTTCGCTTCACACTGAGCCAACCTTCTTCACTGCATCTCCTTGTAGCAGGATCTTCAAAACCTCATCATCCAAAGGGGTAGTGTGCTCTACATTGCCGCTTATTATTATCCTTACCAGAAAAGGGTTTGTACAGTTTTTTAAAAAAGCACTTCCCTTCGTTGATGATATTTCCAAACCCCAGCCATTCAGAAATCCATGCGTTCCTTTTCAATGAGCAGGAAGCCTATTAAAATCAGAAGCCTTCTAAAATTGATGAGATCAGCCCTCCTCACTACTGGTGCAGGCTCGCCCACACCCAGGGCGGGACAACCCTCAGCTTTGCTGACGTTGCATTATCAGAGTTTATATCTAACTTGAGACTATTTACAGAATAGGTAAAAATCGTTTCAATTTATGATTATTATAAGTCTAGACATTTTGCTGGTAAAGAGTACAATCTTTGACTTTTAGTGAAATAATAGCTTTTGTACTTCTAAAGTACTTCCATAAATCACATCCATATTATTGCTGAAGCTCCAACAGCAAATATGATAGTAAAATATTGTTTCTTCAGTTTTCCCTTCATACAGCATTTATCTTAATTCTTGTGGAAACTCAAAAGCCAAACCCAGCAACAATGCTGCAGAGTAAATGAGGAGAAATTGTTTCTGCTGGCAGGAGAGCCGGCAACCAGAGGACACCGATTTAAGATAAATGGCAAAAAAAAACCAGAGGGGAGATCACAGGATCACAGAATAATACAGCACAGAAGGAGGCCATTCGGTCCATCATACCTGTGCCAGATCTTTGAAAGAGCTATCCAATTAGTCCCACTCTCCTGTTCTTTCTCCGCAGCCCTACAATTTTTCCACTTCAAGTATTTATCCAATTCCCTTATTATTCAATCTGTTTCCACCACCCTTTCAGGCAGTGCATTCTGGCTCATAAAAACACGCTGCGTAAATTACTTTTTCTTCATGTTGCCTCCGGTTCTTTTGCCAATGACCTTAAACCGGTGTCCTCTGGTTACTAACCCTTCTGCCACTGGAAACAGTTTCTCATTATTTACTCTGTCAAAACCCTTCATGATTTTGAACACATCCATCAAATCTCCCTTTAACCTTCTCTGCTGTAAGGAGAACAACCCCAGTATCTCTAGTTTCACCGGGTAACTAATGTCTTTTATCCCTGGTACCATTCTAGCCAATCACCTCTGCACCCTCTCTAAGGCCTTGACATCCTTCCTAAAGTGCGGTGCCCAGGATTGGACACAATACTCCAGCTGGGGACTAACCAGTGTTTTATAACGGTTTAGCGTAACTTCCTTGCTTTTGTACGCTATGCCTCTATTTATAAAGCCAGGGATCCCGTATGCCTTTTTAATAGCTTTCTCAAATTGTCCTGCCACCTTCAAAGACATGTGTATGTGAATCCCCAGGTCTCTTCGATCCTGCACCTCATGTAAAATTATACCATTTAGTTTATATTGCCTCTCCTCATTCTTCCTACCAAAATGAAACACTTCTCTGCATTACATTTCACCTGCCATGTGTCTGCCCATTTCACTAGTTTGCCTATGTCTGTTGCTATCCTGCTCACTGTTTACTACGGGGGAATTTCCCCAGCCCTGGGGAGGCAGGTTTGGAGACGGGACTGCCGGGAAAATGGCAGAAACTGGGAGCGGGTACTGAACCCACTCCCAACCTGCCTCCGTGCCATCTTCCCGGGAGGCGGGTCCCCGAGTCGCAAAGGGACCCGTCTCCTCGAGGCGGGAAAGGGATTACAGCCATTAACAGGCAGTTAACAGGCTTATCCCCATTTTACCCCTGCAAGTGCGGGCTTCCCGACAGCTGTGAACCTCGCCAGGGTCAGCGAGGCGAGCAGTGGGTCAGCAGGGGTGAGAGGAACCGAAAAGTGTGCTGTGGAGGTGAGTGATGGGTGCAAGCGTGGAGAGGTAAGTATGAGAGGTGAGTGTAAAGTGTTAGAAAAAGTTTACTTACTTTTGCTTCTTCCTGCAGGCTTCAACCCTTGGGGATCCGGAGGTGCCTCATCTCAATGGCAGAGATGACAGAATGGCTGCTGTATTCTCAGATGCAGCAGCCATCTGATTTCTGCTGAGGAAACAGGTTTGGTGAGCCTTCAGTACAAGGACTCACCTTAGAACTGAGATCGTCAGCATGTGACAGCTTCTCCAAGCTGTCAAATGCTGACAATTCATCTGTGAAAATTTTTTGACAGATGAAACGTCATACGCTGACGTTCTCTGTCACCGGCTTTCCCTTAATTGGCTGGCTAAGTCCGCAGGGTGGGCTTAACGAGGTCAATCAAGGGAAAATAGCGTGGGTTGGCCAGACATTGTTGGGGGCGGGACTGAGACCCGATAACCAGCAGTCCCGCCCCCAACGCACTCCCATTGACAAAATCCAGCCCTACATTTCCGAGTTTCGTGTCATCTGCAAACTTTGAAATTATACCCTGTATACCCAAGATAAGTTCATTAATAAATATCAAAAAGAGCAGTGGTCTCAACACCGACCCCTGGGAGATACCACTGCACACTTCCTACCACAGTCTGAAAAACAACCATTCACCACTACTCTCTGCTTTCTGTCCCTTAGCCAATTTCATATCCATGCTGCCACTGCCCCTTTAATCCCATGGACTTCAATTTCTCTAACAAGTCTATTATGTGGCACTTTATCAAATGCCATTTGAAAGTCCATATACACAACATCAACCGCACTACCCTCATCAACCCTCTCCATTACTTTATCAAAGAACTCAATCATGTTGGTCAAACATGATTTGCCTTTAACTGGCTTTCATTTATTAACCCATATTTTTCCAAGTAGCAATTAATTTTGTCCCAGATTCATGGGGGGTAATTTTAACCACAAAAAATGGGTGGGTTGGGGTCAGGTGGGATGTTAAAATTTTAAAAATCTCAAACCTGACCCCAACCCGCCTCCAACCCGCCCCACTTGCGGTTTCAATGGAGGTGGAATGGGGGCAGGCGACCAACCCACTCCCAGGAGGCGGGTAGGCCATTTAAATATGCCTCATATTTAACATGTCTTCCAGGTTTAACACTGGCCAGCCGGGTTTCTTGGGCCTCGGGACACCCAGCAGCTGAAGGGAGGTGAGGGCTGCTTTGTGGAAAAGCTAAGTGCCTTTATAGTGCTTGCGGGCCAGAAGGAGCAGGCATGCTTCCTCCCAGCCCACCAAGCTTACCTTCTTCTCCGCCCGCCATTAGATTCCTCCCACCATCAGACCCAGCCCCCTCCTCCAAAGACCCTCGGTATCTGTCCCCCCTCGGGATCAGGGATCGGACCTCCCCCCCGGTATTGGACCCCCCTCCTGCGGTTGGGGATTGGACCCTCTCCCGCGATCCAACTCGCCACCCTAGGGATTGGGGACCTCCCCCCATGCTCCCATTAACGCAGCTGCAGGCCTGCTCCTGGGCTGCAGCCTCCTCCAGAGCGTTCCCCACCTGACGGGGACCTAAGCCTATCAGTCAAGCTAATTTCCAGGCAGGGAACATGCTAGAACAAAAGACGCAAGCTGTGGTGTCAAAACTCCTCCCCCACCCCCTGCTTACGGAAAGTGTGAGGTTATGCACTTTGGCAGAAAAAATCAAAGAGCAAGTTATTATCTAAATGGAGAGAAACTGCAAAGTGCTACAGTACAAAGGGATCTGGGAGTCCTGGTGCATGAAACACAAAAAGTTAGCATGCAGGTGCAGCAGGTGATCAGGAAGGCCAGTGGAATCTTGGCTTTTATTGCAAGGGGGATGGAGTATAAAAACAGGGAAGTCTTGCTGCAGTTATACAGGGTATTGGTGAGGCCACACCTGGAATACTGCGTGCAGTTTTGGTTTCCATATTTAAGAAAAGATATACTTGCTCTCGAGGCGGTTCAGAGAAGGTTCACTCGGTCGATTCCAGAGATGAGGGGGTTGACGTATGAGGAAAGGTTGAGTAGGTTGGGACTCTACTCATTGGAGTTCAGAAGAATGAGAGGCGATCTTATCGAAACATATAAGATTGTGAGGGGGCTTGATCGGGTGGATGAGGTGAGGATGTTTCCACTGATGGGTGAGATTAGAACTAGGGGGCATAATCTTAGAATAAGGGGCTGCCCTTTCAAAACTGAGATGAGGAGAAACTTCTTCACTCAGAGGGTAGTAAATCTATGGAATTTGCTGCCCCAGAGAGCTGTGGAAGCTGCAACATTAAATAAATTTAAAATGGAGATAGACATTTTCCTAGCAGATAAGGGAATTAGGGATTATGGGGAGAGGGCAGGGAAGTGGACGTGAATCTAGATTCAGATCAGCCATGATCCTATTGAATGGCGGAGCAGGCCTGAGGGGCCGTATGGCCTACTCCTGCTCCTATTTCTTATGTTCTTATGTTCTTATGGAACCCGCTCCAGTCAATATCGGGGCCAATGTCTCTAAACGTTTCCCACACCACCGACATTAGGCTGACTGGCCTGTAGTTGCTGGGTTTATCCCGCTCCCCTTTTTTGAACAGGGGTGTAACACTTGCAATGCTCCAGTCCTCTGGCCCCACTCCCATATTTATGGAGGAATGAAAGATTGTGGCCAGTGCCCCTGCAATTTCCACCCTGACTTCCCTCTGAAACCTATAATACATGCCACCCAAACCTGGTGACTTTTCTACTTTAAGGACTGTCAACCATTTAAGTACCTCCTCAATGGCAAATTCGGGTCTCCACAGGTGAGTACGCATGGGGTACTCACCCGTAGGCCCAATGGAAGTGCCAGTTTCCTGCATGCACTGCGCATGCGCGGGAAACCTGTTGTGTATGTAATATGTGTGCTACTTTGAACCTATGGACAGGACTGCACTACTTGTAGGGTGTAGTGATACGCAGTACCACTCCTGGCCATAGGGGTATAAATAGTACTGTGGGTACTGATCTCCCCTCAGTTCCCGCCTGTGGGCATGAAGTAAAGACCTACGTATAGTCCCTACCTCCAACCAGTAAAGACCTGTTTTATTGTTACTGATTAAGTCTGAGTATTAATTACTTGAACAACTCACAGATTTAACACTGGCGACGAGTCTGATTCGGACCCTGCGGCAGTCACTCCACGGCAGCTTCGTCCACAGCCAGGACGTTGCAGAGAGGTTTCCACCCTCTCCACCCCACTGGAAGACATCCTGACCTCGGAGCCTCCATCGGCGACCGTCAGCTTCTTCTCCAGCTTGGTGGTGGGTAAGCCGTTGTCTGAGCCGGGCAGCGACGCGACAGGCAGTCGACCGCGTTGGCCGCACGAACGGGGCTGGGGGAGCTGGAGGAATAGGGCGCGAGAGCCGCTTCGAGCGGGAGGCGTTTCAACGGAGCGATCGCATCTCCTGATAAGAGCCGAGAGCCGCTTCGCGATCCAGCGATCGCATCCGCTGATAAGGGCCGCACTCGGGCGATCGCGGCGAAGATAAGGACCGCACTCGGGGGCTGAAGGGAGGCGGCGTTGGGGGACGGGTGAAGACCGCCAAGCGCGGGAAAACCGCCATTTTGTGGGCGGATGACGACGGCAAGAGCGGGAAGCCGCCATCTTTGATAACAAGTAAAGAAAAGAAAATCTGAGAAATTGCAAATCTACAATGCCTAAACACGGGAATATTAGCACCTTTGATAGTGACCTCGAAGATTGGGCCATATATGTTGAAAGAGTAAAAAATTATTGTAAGGCCAATAAAATTCGTGACCAAGATAAAGCTCTAACATTATTAAATTTAATGGGTGCGAAGACATACGGGCAATTGAAACACCTGTTATCACCAGATGAACCGGCGGATAAGACGTTCGATGAGATTGTTACTGTCCTGAAAGATCATCTAAACCCCACGCCGCTGATGCTAGCGGAACGATTTAAATTTTACGACAGAAGGCAGCTACAGCATGAAAGCAATGCTGAATATTTGCTGGAATTGCGTAAATTAGCGAAATATTGCCAGTTTGGAACGGGACTGACAGAGGCACTTCGAGACAAATTTGTGTGTGGTTTATTTAAACAGGATACACAAAAGCGACTGCTCAAGGAGAATGAGCTGACGCTTGAGAAGGCGGTCACTATGGCAGCAGCACACGAAGCCGCAGCGAGAGGCACGGCAGTAATGCAGCTACGGTCACCGGAGCTCAGTGCACACAAATTGGGTGTGAGTTCTGGCAAATGTTATCGTTGTGGAAAGACAACGCATGATCAGAACCAGTGTTGGTTTAAAAACCAAGAATGTAGAACTTGTGGTAGGCTTGGACATATAGCTAGAGTATGCAGGTCAGCGAAGAAGACCAGCAACAAGAAGTCACCGCAAGGAAAATACGCAAAGGTACACAAGGTGACCGAACAGGAGTCCGATTCAGACGCTAGCAGTAATGAACTGGCTAGCTTAAGAGTACTCAACGCTGGTAAGGGTGCAGACCTCCAGACAATTTGGGTCACTCTTCAGATAGAAGGAGTCCAAGTAAAACTGGAATTGGACACTGGATCGGCATTGACGGTCATAAATAAGAAAGATTACGGAAAGTTATTCCAACATATTCCCCTACAGGATACGGGGATTATATTGGAAACATACACGGGGCAAAGAGTGTACCCCATCGGGAAAATAGAGGTTGCAGTGGTCCACAAGGGCGAAGACAGTCAAATAATGGACTTATATGTGATATCTGAAGGAGGTCCTCCACTACTAGGATGGGAGTGGATTAGGAAAATGAATATGGACTGGCATTTCCTACAAACAATAACGAGTGAGAACTCGGTGAAGATAGTCGGCCCAGACTCTGGAACGGATGATGGTAAGCCCAACTCAGGTGCAAAAGACAAAGTTTCAGCACAGAATTCCACTGAGCAACAACAACATAGTTTAACTGTGGATTCTGAGTCTGGCAAGTCTACTGATGTGCCCATTTCTGAGGGACACCGGGCTCGAACTCAACTCCATTTCAAACTACAACAGCAATTAGAACAAATGCTTCGCCGTTTTGAGCAAGAGTTGAATGCAACGAAAGAGTTCTTTGATATAGAGTTGGAGAATCTGGAAAGACAACAGAAGCAGCTGATGGAGAAAATGGAGCAGGAGCACACAAAACGTCTGATGTCAAAGGAGTTAACGGTCAGCCAACTCCTGCATATGCTGAAGGACAGGACTCTGAAATGGGAAAAACTTGAACACGAACTTCAATATTCAAACGAAAGGGGTTCGGAGCTCTCAAAGGTTATTGGAAGAGCTGAGGTGGCAACACAGACTGAGATGACTGCAACAGAGCAGCCCTTGGATGCCAAAAGTACGCTGACTCACGTCAACGTAGAACAACAGACCGCTGAAACAGCTGCTCCGGTAGAGGGATTGAATAGTCCGATCAATCAATCTCCAAAAGAAGTTGAAGTAGTAAAATCTCAAATGAGGTCATTAGTAAACGACTTGCTGAAAGCCCAGAAAAAGCTGGATGAAGAGGTACGCATGAAGAAGTCTCTTCAGGAAAGATGTCTGGACTTGGAACAAAAGCTGGCTAACGCCCAGCTGGGTATGGAGGAAATAGAAGACCCTCTCGCTGGCCTAGATCAGGACGACACCGAATATTACTATGTCCTGTCCTGCCCAACTTGTAACTTCGACTCCCACCATACAGAAATCATGGAGGAGCACCGAAAGTCTACGGAACATCGGGAGAAGGTGGCTCTACTACGGAAAAAGGAGGAAGAGAAGGAGGAACTGCGCATGCAGCTGGCAGCTGACAGTGGAGCCCAGAGAGTCTCCAAGAAGCAGAAAAGGAAAAGTCGAAACAGAAGATGACCCATCTGAACCATTATTACCTCTACCAGATCACACACGTGGTCCCTCCGAACGGAGCCAATTCAGTTCGGAAGTTCAAACTGTTAAATCCATGGAAGGACTATTGAATGAGTCACTCCAGCAACGTGAACCGACTACACCACAGAGATTGAATCTGTGAACTGTTTTCCGCAGAGACTGAATCTGTGATCTGTTTTGACATGAAGTTATCTATGTTATTCTGTTATGTAAACCTGAAGTTATATATGTATATATGTTATTACGTTATGTTAAATGGGGAGATGACTGTAAAGCTAGGAAGGGAGGAATGTTGTGTATGTAATATGTGTGCTACTTTGAACCTATGGACAGGACTGCACTACTTGTAGGGCGTAGTGATACGCAGTACCACTCCTGGCCATAGGGGTATAAATAGTACTGTGGGTACTGATCTCCCCTCAGTTCCCGCCTGTGGGCATGAAGTAAAGACCTACGTATAGTCCCTACCTCCAACCAGTAAAGACCTGTTTTATTGTTACTGATTAAGTCTGAGTATTAATTACTTGAACAACTCACAGATTTAACAAAACCAGCACTTCTGTTCCCCTGAAAGAAGGGGTTCAGAAATCGAACATGTGCGCGGGAGAGGCTGCGCGTGCGCATTGATCTTACATTGTTTTTGTAGGTTTTCCCTGGAGGGTAAATCTCCAGAAGTTAGACATTTAAAAAGCAGTCATAAGGCCTGCTTTTTACAAGGTAAGTGGTGAATTAATTAAAATTAAAACATTTTTTCCACAGGTTTATTATTTTTAAATACTTTAAAGAAAGGTAAGTTTATTTTTAGCCCCGTTAGAAAATAAAATTACTTTTTTCAAAAATTTAAATGATTGTTTACAATAGTTATTTCATGTAATTTATAGTTTATTTAAAAAATGTGATTAAAAAAAAATGTATTTGAAGATTTAGTGATGTTTTGGGGCTCGTAGTATTTATAATTTTGACAGCTCCTCCTGTCAATCTTATGAATGGAGCATTCCCTGCTCCGATTGGCTCCCCATGGCCCACGTGATCCCAGGGGACGCTTCGAACTAACTGCGCCCCTGGGATATGCAAGCACTGAGCGCCGGCAGTTGGAGGATGCCCAGGATCGGAATACCATGCGGGCCCACAGCTCAACAGCCGGCGCGCAAGGTAAGTGCAGGTCGGGGGCTCACACCCGCGGGAAGCCCCCGACCCGAATTTCTGGGCCGTTATGTATTTTTGTCCTATCGAATATCGTTACTACATCCTCCTTTACTGCTAATTTGGTAGCATCCACTTCTTTAGTGAAGACAAATACAAAGTACTCATTTAGTACCTCTGCCTCTACAAGAAGATCGCTTTTCTGGTCCCTAATCAGCTCCACCCATTTATAAAGACTTTAGGGGAAATATTCGGTGGCGCCCCCTTTGGGGCACTAACTTTGCATGGCCGTTACATTTAGCGCCCTGAAAATGTTAGTGCTCCAGCGCCGTAAATTCAGTGGTAGCACCCCATGCAGGAGGCGGGGCGCTACTGGAAGTACTCCCCCTCCTTTCTGGGGCGCTACCAGATAATATTGCGGCGCTACGTGCAAAAGTGCCACGCGCGTTGGCACGTAGCGCTGTGGTACTGCAGGCCTCCCTCCCCTGATTAAAGGGGAGGGGCCTAGCGCAGCACGCACCGGGGCTATGCAGGACCACCGAGGAGCGGGGTGCCGGCAAAAGAGCCCGGCACTCGAGAGGAGTGCCGGGCTGCCCGATCACGGCCAGCACCCCGCAGGAGTAAGGCAGAGATGGTAGGTGTTGGCGAGCGGCCAGCAAAAAAAATGGCCGCCCGACACCTCCCCTTTAAATATCACTGCCCTGGCCGCACATACGCCCCCTTGACCCTGTCGGACACAGCGTCCCGCTGTACATCAGGGGGCGCAGTGCACGGCAATGATGTCATCACTGGAGGCGCAGCGCCATGGGGCGCTACTGGCTACCGCCACCACTAGCCTCCTGCTGAATTTCGCGGGAGGCGTTAGCGGTGCCGCACCCGGACGCTAGTTGCTTTGTGCTCAGTTAGCGCCCTCTAACGGGAGGTGCAAAGCAACCTAATTTTGCCCCCTATATCTTTAGTCATCCAGGGATTTCTAGCTTTGGAAGCCCTTCCTTTCCCCCTCATGGGAATGTGTCCAGTCTGTAACCGAACCATCTCCTCTTTGAAGGCCTCCCATTGCTCATTTACTGTTTCACCAGCCAATCGTTGATTCCGATCCATCAGGGCCAGATCCCTTTAGCTCACTGAAATTAATCCTTCTCCAGTTGAGTATTTTCACATTTGACCTTTCATTGTCCCTTTCCATAACTATTCTAAACCGAATGATATTATGATCACTATTCCCCAAATGCCCTCCCAAGGAAACATGCTCCATTTGCCCCACTTCATTCCCCAGAACTAGATCTGGCACTGCTTCCTTCCTTGTTGGGCTGGGAACATACTGATCAAGCAAGTTCTCTTGTACATATTTCAGGAATTCCTCCCCCTCTTTGGCCTTTACACTGTTATTTTCCCAGTCTATATTAGGATAATTGATGTCCCCCATTATCACTACTCTAAAGTTCTTGCATCTTTCTGCAATTTGCCTGAAATTTTACTCCTCTATCGCCTTCCCACTATTTGGTGGCCTATAGCATACATACAGCAGAGAAATAGCTCCTTTATTGTCCCTTAATTCCAACCAAATAGATTCTGTCTTTGAAACCTTAAGTACATCATCCCTTTCGAGTGCTGTAACAGTGTCTTTGATCTGTACTGCCATTCCCCCACATTTTTCCCTTCCCTATCTTTCTTGAATACATTGGGCTGGATTTTGCCACTGGGGCGGGCTGGGGGCGTGTCAGGTGTTTTTCGTGTCAGGAATCCGACTCTGATGTGAAGTGGGGAAAAAGTGCGATTTTCCCCTAATTGGGCACTTGATTTCCAGCGTGTGGGAACCCCTGGCCCAATGAGTCTTTCCATCCTGAAAGTCGCCTCCGATGACATCATCAGTGCTGCTGGATTTAAGGCCTGCAAGCAGCCTTCTTCTGGAGACTGCAAACTTTATGGCCATTGTTGTGATCGCTTCATTCATCAAATATGTCCAGCAGTAGGTCAAAGTGTGCTCCACGGTTCGATGATGCCACCCTTCAAGCTCTGGTGGAGGGAGCAAGATCAAATAAGAAGGTGCTCTTCCCTTCCTCAGGGAGGAAAAAGCCTCCCCAGCAGACTAAAGCTGTGTAGATGCAAGTGGACCAGGAGGTCAACTCAATGTCTATGTGCTGCAGAACCTGGCTGCAGTGCAGGAAGAGGTTTCATGACTTTCTCCGCACTGGAAAAGTGAGTGTGACTTTCCCATCACCCTCAATCTGATCCCCAACGCCTCTCCTCACCAGCACTCTGCTTTGCCAACCTCTTCCTTCACATCCCACTTGACACTGACATCCCTGCACTGTTACCCATTCCCTCTCTCTGTATGTTCACATTCACTTAACTATTCGACTATGCAGCTCTCACACTCCCTATCGCTGTGATGCTATGACAACAACTTACAACACACAGGAAGGGCCCTTGGTCTTGGCACCTCACTCCATCTTTGTCTCCTTCTAAGCATCTATGCGATGGAATCTCTACACTCACTCCTTCATTTTCACTCAAACTCCACTTGTGTTCCTCATTGCAGGAAAAGAGAGCCCACAATAAGAGGGAGAGGGTGAGGACAGGAGGAGGGCCACCCTCAGTAGCCCAGCTCACCACTGTGGAGGAGGCGGCCCTAGAGATTGTGGGAGTGGAGGAGGATGCGCAAGTGGGGGACGGACAGACGGGTGCATCACAGCAAGCTGGTGACAGAATAGTTTTGCATCTCTCTCATTGACATTGCATGAGTAACTGATAATGATTCTGAAGGTCTAACAGATTGACTTATGATCATCTGTACAATTCAATGTGCATGCAAACTTTACCTCACATCTTCAACTCTTTCCTTTACTCCCCCACAGGACCATCGACAGCCCCCGTCCCCACTGTCCAAGAGGAAGAGCCTGAGCTTCAAGACTCCTCAGAGGAAGCTGCAACCTCTGAGAGCACAGCGTCAGCAGAATTCGGCACACCCAGCACCAGCGCAGACACTCACACCTCGGTGGGAACTGCGCGAGATAGTGTAGTGTCACCTGGTGTATCACAGCTCACAAGTGAGCATCAGCAGATGATGGAGACAGGGACAGCAGTGGAGAGTCCTCGTCGGAGGGCGCAGGACTCTGCCAGCTCAGCTCGGCTGCATGTCGACCCTGTGCCTCCTGGTCCATCCAGAAGTTGAGTGGTGCTGGAACTCCAGGAACAGGTGAAGGAATCTCTGGCAGGTTATGTCTCCAGGGTCGCTGCGAGTGTGGACTGAATGAAGGAGTCCATCGCTAACATGAGCAGAGCCTTTGTGGAGGTGTTGGTGCATGAACGCATCACCACGGAAAGGATGGCAACCTCCATGGAAAGGATGGCTACAGTAGAGGAGAGGAGAGGCCATGGAGGAGCCAAGTCGCCAGGGTCGTGAAAACATGGTCTTTGTTCAGAATAGACTGACATCTCTTGAGGAGCGATGGTCAGCTATTGAGCAGAGGAACCAGACCTTCATGGAAGTCCTCTGGAGTAGGACTTCCAGCACAGAAACGGGTCCTCATGGCCCCCCTGAAGTGCAGAAAGGGACTGCCTAGCCATTTGCTAGGTCTGAAGTGGGGCTGACCCATGAGAGGAAAGTTGGTGGCAAACAAGTAAGTGGGGGTTCCTCTCCAAGCGCTCACACGACCATGCCACTGCAGAGCCCTCGGTCAGAGCCCCACCAGAGTCCCCAATTCAATTCAATTCAATTCAATTCAATTTTATTTGTCATATATGCAGCAGACGTGTGTACTGCACAATGAAATGTTGATTTTTACGAGTCCTCCCAACATTGGAATAACTATGGCATAACAAATAAATATGGCATAACATAACTGAGATCGGCGTCTCAACCCCTGCACAGCCGCAGGAGCAGCAGACTGTTGCCGAGCCCTCACAGGCTCGCAACCCCAGAGGACGCCCGCCAAAGGTATCGATGTAGGAGCAGCAAGAAAGTGAGCAAGGGGCCCCCACAGGGGAAGCACCACATAGGAGCACACGTAAGAGGAAGATAATGCACAAGTAGTCACAAGGGTAGTCACGTGGGTGTCATGTTGTGTTTATTTTTGAAATGCCATCAGTTGCTTGTTGTGATAAAAAATGCTGATGGCAAACTGTTGAAGTTGTGTCCTGTGTCATTTCGCAAATGGGACTTCCACATTGAGGGCTTAGGGTGACTTGCAATTGTCAGTATGGTGGTCAAAATGATAGGAATCTACAGGTTCTTGGCCATTGTCAATGGTTTGGTAAGAAGCTGCAAGGCAAAAGTGCTTGATTGTCTAGGCTAAGCAAATCTGGCCAAGATGAGTGCGTCCCTTTCATTCCGGGCAGCAATGTGCTCGCATGCTGCTGCCGCTGGTTGATGCGCTTCTGCAAGCTGTTCCTCCTCCTCCTCCTCCTCATCTGAGGCGGTTATGTGATGAGCCATTTGTTCCTCAGGCATCTGCAAGTCACGATGTTGTGCCATGTTGTGAAGTGCACAGCAGACCACGACCATTCTGGAGACCCTGGCTGCTGAGTACTGCAGGGTTCCACCTGATCTATCCAGGCATCTGAAGCGCATCTTCAGCAAATCGATGGTTTGTTCGATTATGGCTCTGGTGGACATGTGGCTGGAGTTGTAGCTCTCCTCAACTTCGTTGGATGGGCTCCTTAACGGCGTCATTAGCAACGTCTTCAGGGGATAGCCCTTGTCTCCAAGTAGCCATCCGAAAAGTTGGTCTGGCGGACTTAAGAGCGGAGGCACACTATACTGGCGCAAGATGAAGGAGTCATGGCAACTACCAAGGTACTTGGCGCAAACGTGCAAAATTTCCTTCTTGTGGTCACACACCAGCTGTACATTGAGGGAGTGGAAGCCCTTGCAGTTGACAAAAATGCCTGGATTGTGATGGGGTGCCTCAAGGGTCACAAGTGTGCAGTCAACGACACCCTGAACCCTTGGAAAGCCTGCCAGATTAGCAACCCCAACCGCACGCGCAGTTACACTGGCTTGATCCTTGGAGAAATTGATGTAAATATGAGAGATGGCAAAGATGTCATCGGTTACCTGCGTGATGCAAGTCTGTGCGGCCGCATGGGAGACGCCCCAGACCTGAGACCACAAAGTTCTGCCACCTGCAAATGATGATTGCTGAAAACTCCTTTTCAATGGTGGAGCTGCAGCTGTTAGTAAGCAATCCACTTGTGAGGCCGCCAGGATTAACTGGCGTGTTCCAGAGGAGACGTGCAGCACGTGGAAAAGTGTTAAAATCAGAAAGGCCCCTCAAAATGGGATTATAGAGGCAATTAAGTGGTTGTTAAGGGCCTTAATGGCCTATCCCGCCTCTTGGAGGCGGGATGGAAACGGGGTCAGAAAACACGCATGTGGGAAAATTGCTCGGAGGCGGGATCGGGCCCACCCGCCTTTTTTTGCGATTTTGCCACCTCACACGCCTCCAATCCCTCCTCCTCGGGCCTGGCAAAATTGAGCCCATTGTAGCCAGGAATATTAAGAGCCCATTCCTCACCTTGCTTGAGGCAGGTCTCCATTATTGCCACTATATCATAATTCCATGTGGCTACTTGAGCCGATAGCTCACCAACCTTATTTACCATGCTCCGTGCATATACGCACATGCTCTCTAAACCCATCTTAGTCTGCCTCGCATTTCCACCCTGTCTGATCCTTCCTATTTCTGAAGTACTCTTTTTATTCTAATTGTTTGTCTTTCCCAACCCTCTGTGCGCCTTGTATCTCTTCTCTAATGCTTCAACCTGGTGCTCCTTGCCCTGCCAAATGATAAGGAGAATTTTTTTTTTTTTACACAGCGTGTTTTTATGATCTGGAATGCGCTGCCTGAAAGGGTGGTGGAAGCAGATTCAATAATAACTTTCAAAAGAGGATTGAATATATATATTTGAAAAGGAAAAAATTGCAGGGCTTTGGGGAAAGAGCAGGAGAGTGAGACTAACATCTTGTGCGTCATGTAGTTTATCAGTGATGTTAGGTCCTCAGCTGCTGGCAAACAGGTGCTATAAAATGCATTGTCAGGAACTAATGGCTGTGAATCTTTGGCATCACTTATGAACGGAATATTAACTCTGATGATTGACAGGTTGGGAAGACCACCCTAACAGCAATTTTTTCCTGTAAAAATACACATTTTTCACATGGCTTGTTTTGCAATACTTGTCTTGTATAAATAATCTACCTGTCAATCTTCATAAGATTTATATATGGAAACATCAAGCAACCGGTAATTTCTTCATGCTCACATTGATTTTGAAGCCAACAGATAGCGGCAATAGAATGCACAATTCCCAACAAAAGCAAACAGGACTCTGCAATTACATGGTGAGTGCCAATAGCTCAATAAAAAAATGACCATAAAATATAGAAATCACTGCAGCAAATGCCCGTTAAGAGCTAGGAGGATCGCTAACACTTTACAAAATGGCCCCAATTTTCCTTATGCATAGGCACAACAAAATAGGCATTCTCTAAAGGCAAATCTGCCACGCTACAGGGCTAATTTTCTGAACTGGGACTTCCAGTGTGGAGTCTCACCCACTGACAGCTGGTATGGTGGATCTGGGTGCACACCTGAATTCCTGACGCGTTCCTGACACCAGGCAATGCCATTTTGTAGAGTTACCCGTTATATATCCCGGCCCAGTCTTTCTTCTCGAGTTACACCGATGCAGACGGAAACTTCTTCAGGGGCTGCTTTGCTGGAAGTGACAGAGGACGTGCAATACGTCCAGCCATATATGGGCGAGCATATTGTAAAGCTGCGCAAATCATAGAAATATGCCATCTGATGTTTTCCATCATTTGCACCATAGCAACATGAATGCCTGTTCAGCCCTGGTGCTCACCTTTGCTGCGGGTAGCGGAGGAGCCCTTTGGAACTTAAATGACCAAAAAGCCTGTGGGAGTGATTGGAGAGTGAATGATTTCATAGGTTTAGGTGGCATTTAAAAAAAATTAGCAGTAAAGGCAACCTTACAAGGCAGTATTGAAGCTGTGACTACACTTGAAGCCTGCCACTTGTCCGTCTCTGCCTTCTCCGAACAGACTCCCCAGCAGAGGCCGGGAAGCCGGCCTGAAAATTGCAGATGTTCCGTGGCACTAAAATTGGCTGGGGTCAGGGTGTATCCTCGCAGTTGGCTGAAGTCCTGCCCAGCTGAAGATGCCCCAGGATTATTCAATAGCAGTAAATTCTGGCCCCTGTTTATGATGACAGCCAAATCAAAATCAAATTTTCACTTTTCTTGCATTAGGTACACAGCCAGGCACCACACATAGCCTTATTATCTGTTCCTCATGTGACAGATGGTACATCCTGGAAACCATTCTTAGCCTCCACTCTTGAATCAAGTAGACTTTATTTACATAAGGACTCTCAAAAACATCTCGAGCCACATCGCATACAATAAATTACTTTTGAAATGTTGTTTTGTAGGCAAATATGGCAATCATTTTGGTCACAGCAAAATCCCACAAACAGCAATAACTAGTTAATCTGTTCTTTTGTGTGGAGAGGGAGAACGCCCTGCTCTTCTTCAAATAGTGTCATACCATCTTTAATGTCCACTTAAACAGATAGGTGGGACTCAGTTTAACATTTCAATCGAAGGAGCACTTCCAACAATACACTTCCACAGCACTGCACTGGAGTTTCAGCCTGAATTATGTACTGAACTCCTGAAATAGGGCATGGACCCACGATCCTTGTGACTCAGGAAAGTGCTCTACCGATGTTATCTGACTTATATTAACATAATCCTGTCTGTGTTGTGAAGATAGTATTTAGGTGAAGCTTGATTTTAGATGTTCATTTGCTCACAGCCTCTAGGAGAAAAGAAACCCCATGATGGGCTGCAAACAACGCCAAGCCTGATTGGAACTGGCATGTCCTATTTTGCTGCTAGCATCCACTATGTGCATTCATCAGGAAGCAGAATAAGGAAATCATGGGCAAAGCCAATTTTAGGTTTGACCTGAAGGCGTATGCAATTTCCCATTGGTAAACTGGGTTTGCACTTTGCACTCCACTGAAAATTGGGTACAATGCTTCTGATATTCTCTGCTAAAGATTCTTCAATAACGCAACGGAATTAATGGAAGAGAACCATTTTTTGCTGATAGTCAGTGATCCTCTTCTTTCCTAAGGCTTGTAAGAATTCGCAATAATTTACAGCTCCGAAGATTAATTTTTTTGAGTAAAGAATCCCTGGGTGATATACCTTTAAATATTTCAGGGATCAAAAATGGCCGTCAGACCGCATGGCCGAAGACAAAGGACTTGGAAAACAGCTTTCTGTGTCTGTAGAAGAAAGGTTCAATGGAGCTGCCAATCAAAAGGGAGTTCTCACCCCCCTGCAGCAGATAATCGATATGTTTACAGAAACTGCTACAAGATGTTTGCAAAAAGGATCAACCACTTGACTGCGGTTTCAGCCTGACTACAAGAACAATTGAACAATGGCTTCTGTTTACTATAGCCTCCCAAGCTGTTTACATAGTAATACAGCTCCATTCAAAACCCATCAGGATGAATGTAAATGGTTCAATAGCCCATCACACATAATGAAGACACATTTAAACTGCAGCTAGATTCAAAGCTCAGCACAGACAATTTGAAGAGACATTTAAACTGAGAAAAGGAACAGTTTAAAATGAATGGGTGATTCATCCAAACCCATTACTGGACAATGGGGCAGTTGGATCCCTTTTGTTTTAGCCCAGAAACATCCGGATCTGGGCGGGCCCCAAATGGGAGTATAAAAGATAGCTTCCCAGAAGCTCTCTCTCTCTCTGGCCTTGCCTCCGTGTCCCTCTACAGCGTGGGAGCCTGCCTGAAGAGGTGAAACACCAGCAGTTTACTTTTAAAACACTGGGGTGTTTTTTTTTACTTCGGGGCAGTGAAGATCTAAGTTCGCAGGGCACAGAGCAGGCATTTCCAGTGGTGAGCATATATTTTTCTGGCCTTCCACAAGGCAACTTAGGATAGGTATAGGGGTGGGAGTAAAGTGGGAATTTTGTTAAGAACTGTGATTTTAGTCGATCTTCCCTCGTTGTGTCTGTTTCTCCTCCCCTATTTAAGTAAGACGGTGTTGCACTAAGCAGAGGAAGTGCTTCAGTTGGACACTGAGTTCTGTATTTAAAACTATTAAAAGGGAGTAGCTATTTTTAAAGTACTGTATTTAAAACTGTATTAAAAGGGGTGTTGCATCAAGCTGAAGTGCTGTGGTGAACACTGTGTAGCTGTTTTAAAGTACTGTATTTAAAACTGTATTAAAAGGGAGTGTTGCACCAAGCAGAGAAGTGCTGTGGTGAACGCTGTGTTTTGATATTAAAGTATTGTATTTAAAGGAGTGTTGCGCTAAGCAGAGAAGTGCTTCAGTGAACACTGTACAGCTGTATTAAAGTGCCGTTTTTAAGTAAAAGCCACTAAGCTAAGGTGCTGTAGTGAGCAAGGGGTTTCTATTTTTAAAGTGCTGGATTTAAAATAAAGGAGTGTTGCACTGAGCAGGGAGCGCTCTAGTGGACACTGAGGGTACTGCGTTAAGCAAAAGTGCTGTACCAGGCATAAGAGCTATATCAATTATTTTAAGTTGTTTCTTTCTTTTGTTTTCAATAAATACTGGTCTGCTTTGCACCCAAAGCACGAGTCACATTTTTTTCTGTCTACATCGCTACCGAATAAGTCCGGCGGTCAGAACTCAGGAATAGGGGAGCGCTTCAAAACCACAAGGGGGTCCCTGGAGCAGCTCAGAGGCTTCTGACTGGCCAGAGACAAATAACCCCAACCCCGCTGTTAATTCCGTACAGGCTCATCCCAAGTTATACGACACAGTGCAATGATGATGAGCCTATCACGGTAAAGAGATAGGATCAGGTGATTGACGTATAATTACATGCATGTGTCAGAGGTTTTACTGAAAGGAACATTATTATACAGTCGCAACACAATAATTGTGTTGCATGTTATCATGACATTATGACCACCCAACAGAATTAGATTCCTACCAGTTCAATCTTTCAGACATTACAAAGCTATACACACTTAATTCCACAAATGAAGCATTATATTGATTACATCCATTTGTCTGGACTGTCCTTCATAATAAATGAGTCATATTCTACAGCCTCAGTATTTCGATGCAATGAGAACTATTTATTACCTCATAGACTTTTCACAAATGGATGCTATTAATTAAATAATGCCTGACTCATTTATAATACCTTTTACTCTTTTCTAGTCTGTTTGTGTAAAAGGGCAAAGTATATGAGTAGGGGGGGAATTAAACTGATAAACTTTTCCATAACTCCCAAACTTTTCCATAACTCCCAAAACAGAAGTCCTATCTTTATAAAACTTGGAAGGTATATTCATGGGAGCAGCATATTACAGATACCATTCTAATTAGATTTGGAAAAGAGATGTCGCTGCAACCCAAAGACATAGGGCTGGATTTTCTCAATGGGGAGCTTTTGGAGGCGGGACTCCCACTTGTCGGGTTTTAGTCCCGCCTCCATCGACTTGTGGCCAACCCATGCTATTTTCCCTTGATTGACCTTGTTAAGCCCGCCCAATGGGCTTAGCAGGCCAATTAAGGGAAAGTCAGTTACAGGTGATGTCAGCAAGTGACGTTTCATCTGTCAAAAGCTTTTGACTGATGAAATGTTAGCATTTGACGGCTCTGTGAAGCTGTCAAACACTGACAATCTGTCCTCTAAGTTGAGCCCTTCCACTCAGGCTCAGTTAGAGATCTCTCCTGAGCAGAAAGCAGAGTGCTGCAGCTTTTGACAGTTCAGCGGCCATTCTGCTTTCTGTGCCGGTGAGCTGAGGGACTCCTGAGACCTGAAGGGAGGAACCCTGCAGGAGAAAGTAAAGATAAGTAAAACTTATTAAAACACTTTACACACGCCTCACACACTTACCTCTCCACACTTGCACTCATCACTCACCTGCACACCGGACACCTTGGCTCCTCCGACCCCTGAAGACTAGCCCGCCTCGCTGACCCTGGCGAGGTTCGGAGCCATTGGGAAGCCCACACTTCAGGGCTGAAAATAGGGATTCTCAAAAAAACTGCCTGTTAACTACCTGTTAACAGGCAGTTAATTGCCACTAATCCCCTTCCCGCTTCAAGGAGACGGGACCCGGCGCGGGTCGGGTACCCACCTTGTGGGAAGATGACACGGAGATGGGTTGGGGGCGGGATGGGTACCCGCCCCCAGATTCTGCCATTTTCCTGGCAGTCCCGCCTCCTTACCCGCCTCCCCAGGGCTGGCAAAATCGCCCCCATAAGCTTTTATGAAGCTTGCAGAGTGTATTATCTGTCACTATATGTACATCGATTCTGAATGAGCTCAACATGACTATTATCAAGAAAGTGGTGGTTACTTGTTAGCTTCTGATCCTACACTGAGTTGTCCTCCTGTAATTTAATTAAGCACATAAGAAAGCATCGAACAAGAAGTGGCATTTGGTCGGTGGAGCTCGTACCTTCCACAGACCATGCATTACCTACTCTATCATCCACCAAAAGTACTTCTTGATCCCCAAAAGTAATGAAGTAAAACTTTGACAGATTTATTCATCTCCGCATATCTATTATTCAAGCCTGGCCTGCTGCCACTACAGACATCAGCCTCTACCACCCACTGTGTTCCTTGGAGTATTTACTCATCTCACTCTATTAATATCCTTGTAATTTCAGTCACAATTCAAGATGTTTGGACCATTTTTCAACCAAAAGGATTTGAAAATATGAGTTATATTTAATTTTTTTAAGCATAATTTTGAAAGAATAGGCTCTGAGGCAAATGGTGGTTAATATACTAATTGGAAGTTGTTTTCCCCACAGACTAAACAATAAGCAATTCATTTGTTTGTCTAGGTAAATTGAAAAATCACATCACCTTCTTTACATTATCAAACCCTCTTTTTGTGAAGAGAGGAATTTAAAAGGGAGAGAGAAAGGCCCCCCAAAACGGCAGACTCAGTGAGAAAAGGTTCAGTCTGGGCTGTAGACCAGAACGCAGAGGAGTTATTGGGGGTGAATTTCCCATGTTTGCCCCAGTTTTCTGTGGTTTCCATGGCTCTAATGCCAAAGTTGCTGTGGGCAAGCAGAAGAACCGCCAAGGAAATTCGCCCCCATTTTGTTTAAGTTAAGTAAGATGACCCACTGATGTGGAACAGTATCAGGTGTTCATTAATTTATAGTATTACGTGAAAACGAGTTGTATTGATTGAAACAAGTGAATCTGATCATAAACTGTTGCTTTGTGTGTTCATCTGCAGTGCAACACAGCAGCTTAATGATTCTTATCAGGTCTCATTTCACCACAGGTTTGCTTGATCCACCTTTGAAGAGATTGAAGAAATGCAGGTACGAAAGGCACAGGTATCCGGTTCAGGTTACAAGGGGGTATGAATGTTACACCTCTGAGTTGCAATTGTCCAGGTGAATATAGGGCAGTGTGAGCCAACCCCCATAATCATATCTTAAGGGAGGGATTAATGCCACTGAAGCTGAGGATGTATTTATGGCAGACCCAAATTTATAACACCCTCCAATCCTACACCCAGCC
Source organism: Somniosus microcephalus (assembly GCF_052327205.1). Lineage (NCBI taxonomy): Eukaryota > Metazoa > Chordata > Chondrichthyes > Squaliformes > Somniosidae > Somniosus > Somniosus microcephalus. Next base: position 71,909,296 of record NC_141008.1, on the reverse strand, counting down.
ATTTATCTAGACACAAAAGGCATCAAGGGGTATGGGGAGAGAGCGGGAATATGGTATTGAGATAGAGGATCAGCCATGATCATATTGAATGGCGGAGCAGGCTCGAGGGGCCGAATGGCCGACTCCTGCTCCTATTTTTCTATGTTTCTCTGTTTCTATCTATCTAGCCACAGCATCAATTGTTTTTGCTGGGAGGCTGTTCCACTACTTGGTGGGAAAAAAGTATTTCTTCTAATCTGCAGTCTCATTTGAGATTGTTAAAATTGACCCGTTTTGGTTCTGTGCTCACAATCCAAGATAAATTGCAAGCTTGCATCTAAATCATCCATGCCTCTCAACATTTTAAAGACCTTGATCAAGTACCCTGCCAATCTTCTTTACTTCCACAAAAACAAATCTCTCCTCATAATTTAGAGCTCTAAAATCTATTAATCATGCTTGTTACTGTTACCTAAACTCTCCTGAAGACATTAATGAACTTTTGAAGGTAACGTAGCAAGTATTGTGCGCAATAGGACACATTTTATCAGGCTCCGTACTGCTGGAGGAACCTCAGACGCATAAAACTGCATAACCGAAAATTGCAGACAGCATCAAAAATTGACCCAACACCAAATTTGGCCAATGACTGAATATTCAAGGGTAGAATAAATTTCTTATTGATGTTTACTCAAATGCCCTTGAAATGTCTCCTGGAATTTGGTGAGTTTTGTTAATAACTGCTTCAGCTTGACTAGATCTCTCAGTGACTGATCAATAATCATACCAAGATCCATTTCCACCTTTGTTAATGGACATTCATTGCAGAGCGATAGGATTCATTGGATCGCTTGTGAGTATTCATAAAATGTATCCTATAATGCACAACATGAGGTATCTACAAATTCGATAGAAGCCTTCTATAATTGCTAGGTACTGCAAAAGAAAAGAAAGACTTGTATTTATATAGCACCTTTCACGACCACCAGACGCCCCAAAGCACTTTACAGCCAAAGAAGTACTTTTTGAAATGTAGTCACTGTTGTAATGTAGGAAATGTAATGCATGGTACCTCTTGTTTGATTTCTGCCAAATTACCACTTTTCTTAGCCTTTTGAATTTTTGTTGTTGTGTTTTGTTGATGTCAGTTTGGCTGTGTCAACTCTTCCTTAGTTTTTTGGTCTCCTCTCTGTAATGACATATCTCCATAGGGTTGTGCTTTTCCTAGTCCCATAATCAATGGGCCCATTTCAAAATTGGTCCTTCATTATACACAGGTTTGCTGTTTTTGTTACAGCGCCATTTTCCTTGGATTTATTTATATCAAGTTCCATCTGTTATTCCTTGACCCGCCTGCTTTCAGTGCCGTTTTACTCCCATATATATGTCACCTGGCAGCAAAAATTGATATCATCAGTAAACCTTATAACACCACAAGTCTCCTTCAAATTATTCACAGATAGTGTGAACAACAGGGGGCCCAGAACATACCCCTGTGGAGTTCTGCTAGTTACAACATTTTCCACTGATCATCGCCTTCTGTTTCCTATTGCACAGCCAGTTTTGCAAACTAGACAGTGAATTTTCCATCGGTTCCACGAGCCTTAATATTTCTGTTTGAAGTTTCAATCATGGAATTTTATCAAAAGCCTTCTGAAAATCAACTTAAATTATATTCCCTGGATAGTCCTCATCTACTGGTTTTTGTTATCTACTCAAAGAAATCCTGCAGATTAATGGGGCATGTTATATTGCTTCTGAGTCTATTTGAGTGCTTTGTATAGCCTCTGCACTCTGGATGAGTATTGATAGCATCCAGTGTACTTTATTTTCTGTTTTCAGAAATATCTACTAAAAGTGCATATTAGAGAATGTAATATGCAATGAAGAATTGGCAGCGCTTCTTAGCGATGTACTGTAATTAATGCTTTGTCAACTAGAAACTTCATAAGTAATCTTTTATCTACCAATTATGTGCTCCATTATGAATCATGTGGCTTTGTGTTGCTGTTTATACTACAACTGCACAGAAGTTTGTACATTTGGTGCCGGATTCATGAAACCATTTGTTAGCCTATAGAAAGCGCCCTGTGAAAATATAAATGGGACACGTTAGAGATTCTGGATGAGAGCCACCAAAATTATTGCCCAAGGCCCAACTCACATGTTGGCAGTCATTAGCTGGCTTCACCAGTTGCTGCTCAGGAATTGATTTTAAATATATCACTTGGGGGCTTGTACTGAGAGTGTGACAATCAGGGTGGTGTGCAGTGGGGTGGGGGGGGGGGTGAATACGAAATCTCATGGTCATGAAGCCCTACAGCTCAAACTTAAAGCGATTCAGCTACTTAAGGGTAAGTGATTACATATGAACACAAAAACTTTTGTTGCCTTTAAAATACTCAAGAATTACTTTATAAAGTTTTTGGTCTTTGCTTAGGCTGTATAGAGTGGGGGGTAGAAATGACGGCAAAAATGAAAGGATGGAAAACACAATGCAGAGGCACAAATGGAGTCTATGGGCGAATGGCAGAACTCACTGTTTGAAGCTAGTGAGATAGACAAGCTGTTGCATGATGTGGTTGCTAGGTCAACTTAACGCTCTCTACAGTACCTCCAAGACACGAGGAGAATACTGCACACCTTAAGGGATCCACCAAGGTAAAACTATCCAATAGTACCATGTATCAGGTAGATGGCCGATGAATGCGTGCCACAAAATATTGCCTGTCAAACAGTTCCACATTTACTGTTTTCTTATGCCAGGTGCTAGCACTGCATATCATGCATACCCATACCGCAGCAAGGTACACAGCCAAAATGTAATATGCAATTGAAAGCCTTACCACACTCACTTCTTCCAAGAGCTTCCCACACCAAACCATCGTGACAAAAACATGGTCACTTACTGACACCAAAGATGGGCTACAGATTGGACACATGGCAGCCATCACTGACCCCCTGTACTTTGGGAAATACAGCAGTAAAGTGATATTGGGCAGCTCATCATGCTATTGAATGTCCAAAGAGAAGAAAGTGTTGGTCATGCTGACCGATGCATCAGTCGCCTATTTGATACATGTGTGGGCAGCACATTATCTGATATTGCAGTGCTAGCCAAAAATGAACCAGAGACATAACAGTTGAAGGCAGTAATAACCTTGTCAGCCACAGGCAGTGCTGTCATGATGGCCAGAATTTTGTCTACCTGGGCGGGTCTGGTGCGGCCGGTGTCCATGGCGGGCCGTGGCCCCGCTGCTGGCTCCATCCCGCTGTTGAAAATGAACTTACCTTAATGGGGCCTATTAAGTCCACCCAGTGCCTTGCCCAGCCCAGTGAGATGGAGCGGGTCTGATGACATCATTCATGACGCGTTTTCAGCCGGGTTCCTTAAAGGGCCACATTACATTTGACATTTAATCTAACAAAGTAGGTGTTGAATCTTTAGTCTACAATAATATAATAAAAGTTATGTATGAGTGACAAAGAAATATTTAAATAATATTATCATTAAGTAATATGATGCTATCTACAAATATGATCAAGAATATAATTTAAAAAGTACTTTAATTGGGATGTTATTGATGCTTTAGTCGCAAATGTATAGACTTTGTATCAGTAACTGGTACAAATAAAAGATGTGTGTGTATAGGTAATATATAAAATTAAGCAGATTTTAAATGTAATTGTAAAGGGGTGGCTTTACAATCTTATGCAAGTTCAGTAGAAGAGCTGCGGAAACCCTGACAAACAGTGTAAGTGGTGCTTACAATGTGTTTCTGGGATTTATGCATCTCTTCCGTTGAAGTTAACAATGGACAAGTGAGAGAGCCTCTGCAGAAATTCACCCCCAAAGTCTCAGACTGAAAAATTTAATTAGTTATATTCAGGGACTTAAAGCAAATTGAACCAGTGGAATGAGTGATGAGAATGAAGTTGTTACGGTTGATGACTTGATTTAATGTGTAACTGGACAATCACAGTGTACTGTGAGAAAAACCTGACCAGAAACAACACAAAAATGTATTTAAATGGTACATGTCATTTTTTATAGTGCAAATTAATTCATTGCAATTACTGTTGAGTTAGAAGGCAACAGCCGAGAATGGCCAGTGAAAAATGTCTTTCTTTCACCATCCAGGGTAGGAGGGGAGCCATCAGCACTCACATCCCTTCAGAAATTTCTGAATTAACATTTACCAGTAGCGTTTCAAGTAGAACAGAGGCCGGGATTTTGCTCACCTCGGCAGGTCTGGCGCGGGCGATATTGGGTTGCGGTCCCGCTGCTGGCTCCATCCCGCTACCTAAAATGAATTTACGTTGATAGGGCTTGTTAAGCCCACCAAGCGTGTTTCTATGTCCAATTAGAGGAAGCAGGTCTAGTGACATCATTCATGATGCGTCATCAGCCGGTTTCCTTAAAGGGACCATGGCCACCTTACTTTCGACGTTTGTGCTGTCAGTGTTCTACAGCATTGAGGTGCAGCAAACACTGACAATCACTGCACAGAGGTGCAGGTCTGCACCCAGGTTCTCCTATGAGTCCCTCCATATGCTTATGGAGGGAGTCACAGCACGCAGGGAGGTCATCATCCCTCCCCAGAAGATCAACACAGCCTGGTTGCACATTGCACAGGAGGATACAAGCAGGGATGTCGTCAGGAGGACCAGGCTGCAGTGGCGCAAACCTTTCAATGATCTCAGTAGATCACGAAACATTAGTACAAAGCCACACTCACCTTCATCCTCCTGTGCCTCCACCACTCTGCCTTCCCTACCCTACTCCTGCACAGCCTTACTCACACCAACTTACATTGCACCTCCAACCATCCCTCTCTATTTACATCATCACATCCCCATCTCACTAGCCACCCCTCACATTCACCCTCATCCTAGTGCAATCATACCAACTAACAACACACAAGGGTAGCCATTTGGGTGTTTTATCCAAAGTTCCTGTAAAGTTTCTGTTAATGTGCTATCAAACATTGAAACGTTTATTTTCAACACTTTCCGTCCTTGTGTGCACCTTTGGAAGTGGCTTAGTGAGTTGCAGTGAATGGTGAGACATAATGGTACCCTCCGCAATGCTGGTGAGTGTGAAAGGAATGGTTTGGGCATTGTAGGGATGCTTTATGGTGTTGGTGTGGGGTGGTGCCAACCTGGCACATCATGTGGCAGCCACGGTGTACAGCGTCAAGTGAAGTAAATCTGGTCATGGTGAGGCCATCGCTGGCCTCCCGGGCAGCAATGTGCTTGGCTTCTGATGGTTTCTGTCCTGTGCAGCACCAGGTGATTGCGGAGAAGTTTGGTGTTGTTGTTAGTGCTGCTGGTATTGGGGCTGATCATGGTTGGATTCTGAGGACCAAGGTGAGAGAGTATAAAGGGCATCCATGTTGATGGAATAGATGGCAGGTGAAGTAGAGATGACAGAAGCCTTTTGTCAATGGTGAGAGAGTTCTTTCAATGAGGCGAGAGTGGATGGAGAGTGGAAAGTGGAAAGCCTGCAGAATCTGTGCTGGAGATGGACCCAAGAAACAGCTTGTGGCTGAGGAAAGTGATGAGCTGTCACGTGGGAGCATTTTCTGTACATTTGAAGCTGTCAAGTAATCAGCTGGAGCAATGGCCACAGAACTCCCGCCTCAGCTTGACAGACGTGGTTCCCGAGCTGCGTGAATCCCGTGGCCATGCTGGGAAATTTAAAAAGTAGGGGAAAAAGGCTCTCAAGTGCCTGTAAACTACCTGATAATGATTTCAATTGGGTTGCCCGCTGCTGCCGGTCAGGTCGGCTTCGTGATGACAGACGCGCCTGGGGGAAAGGCGCGTAGGAGCCTTTCCCACCTGACCCGCCACCGATCTCGCCCGCTACCACCCTTGAAAATTCAGCCCTATGTTGTAAGTGGTCTGCAAGTGGCAACGTTCTGCAAGCTGAGGCATTGGCTGGTGAGTGTGCCAAGGTCTGCAGCTATGATCAGGTGGTGCCAGATGATCCCCTTACAACAACAACTTGCACTTACAGAGCGCCTTTAATGCAGCAAAACGTCCCAAGGAGCTTTACAGGAGTGTAATCGGACAAAAATTAACACTGAGCCAAGGAAGGAGGCCTGATCAAAGAGGTAGGTTTTAAGAAGTGTCTTGAAGAAGAAAAGGGAGGTTTAGGGAGGGAATTCCAGTGCTTAGGCCCTGGACAACTGCAGGCACAGCTGCCAATGGTGAGGCGAAGGAAGTGGGGGATGCACCACATGCCAGAGTTGGAGGAATGCAGAGTTCTCGGAAGGATCTAGGATGTTACAAAGATAGGGAGGAGCGAGGCCCTTGGAGGGATTTGAGCACGAGAATTTTCTAATCGAGGCATTGGTGGACCGGGAGGAAATGTAAGAACATAAGAACATAAGAAATAGGAGCAGGAGTAGGCCAATCGGCCCCTCGAGCCTGTTCCACCATTCAATAAGATCATGGCTGATCTGATCCTAACCTCAAATCTTCTATCACTCTGCATCCACCCGAACCCATGTGATCTCCCGGGAGAGGCAAAAAACCAGATAAAGACCCAATGGCCAATTTGGGAGAAGAAAATCGAGGAAATTCCTCTCCGACCCATCTAGGCGATCGAAATTCTTCCAGGAGATCACTCTGTCCCTAAATTTTCCACAGTACTTACCTTCTGTAAAGGCGATCTCCACCCCAGCCAGGAACAGGAATAAAACCATCTCCTGAAATCTAACACAGAATTAGAACACAGTAGGAGCAGAACCAGGCTACACGGCCCCTGGGACCACTCCACTGCCCACAGGGCCATGACCATTCCGAACCTAGACTCATGTCCAATTTCCTGCCTGCTCCCCGTAACCCTTAATTCCCTTTACTTCTAGGAAACTATCTATTTCTGTTTTAAATTTATTTAATGATGTAGCTTCCACAGCTTTCTGGGGCAGCAAATTCCACAAACCTACCACCCTCTGAGTGAAGAAGTTTCTCCTCATCTCAGTTTTGAAAGAGCAGCCCCTTATTCTAAGATTATGCCCCCTAGTTCGAGTTTCACCCTTCATTGGGAACATCCTCACCGCATCCACCCGATCAAGCCCCTTCACAATCTTATATGTTTCAATAAGATCGCCTCTCATTCTTCTGAACTCCAAAGAGTAGAGTCCCAATCTACTCAACCTCTCCTCATATGACCACCCCCTCATCCCCGGGATTAACCGAGTGAACCTTCTTTGTACTGACTCGAGAGCAAGTATGTCTTTTCTTAAGTATGGACACCAAAACTGTATGCAGTATTCCAGGTGCGGTCTCACCAATACCTTGTACAACTGCAGCAATACCTCCATGTTTTTATATTCCATCCCCCTAGCAATAAAAGCCAACATTCCATTGGCCTTCTTGATCACTTGCTGCACCTGCATACTAACTTTTTGAGTTTCGTGCACCAGGACCCCCAGATCCCTTTGTACTACAGTACTTTCCAGTTTCTTGCCATTAAGATAATAACTTGCTCTATGATTTTTCCTGCCAAAGTGCATAACCTCACACTTTCCAGTGTTGTATTCCATCTGCCAAATCTCTGCCCACTTATTTAGCCTGTCTATGTCCCTTTGCAGGTTTTTTATGTCCTCCTCACTCATTACTTTCCGTCCCATCTTTGTATCATCTGCAAACTTTGATATGTTACACTCGGTCCCCTCCTCCAAATCGTTAATATAGATTGTAAAGAGTTGGGGACCCAGCACTGACCCCTGCGGAACACCACTAGTTACTGGTTGCCAATCTGAGAACGAACCATTTATCCCAACTCTCTGCTTTCTGTTAGAGAGCCAATCCTCCACCCACGCCAGAATATTACCCCCAATCCCGTGATTTTTTATCTTGAGCAATAATCTTTTGTGTGGCACCTTGTCAAATGCCTTTTGGAAGTCTAAATGCACTACGTCCACTGGTTCCCCTTTATCCACCCTGTATGTTACATCCTCAAAAAACTCAAGCAAATTTGTCAAACATGACTTCCCCTTCATGAAACCATGCTGAGTTTGTCCTATTAAATTATGTTTATCCAAATGTCCCGTTACTGTCTCCTTAATAATGGACTCTAACATTTTACCAACCACAGATGTTAGGCTAACAGGTCTATAGTTTCCAGCCTTCTGCCTACTACCCTTTTTAAATAAGGGTGTTACATTAGCAGTTTTCCAATCTGCCGGGACCTTTGATGAGTCCAGTGAGTTTTGGAAAATTATTACCAATGCATCCACAATCCCTACCGCCACTTCCCTCAAGACGCTAGGATGCAAGCCATCAGGTCCAGGGGATTTATCCGCCTTGAGTCCCATTATTTTACCAAGTACCACTTCCTTAGTGATTTTAATCGTATTTAGTTCCTCGCCCCCTGTTTGTCCAGTGTTGGGATATTCTTAGTGTCCTCTACTGTAAAGACTGATACAAAATAATTGTTCAGTGTTTTTGCCATCTCCATGTTTCCCACCATTAATTTCCCGGTCTCATCCTCTAAGGGACCAACATTTACTTTAGCCACTCTTTTTCTTTTTATATAACTATAGAAACTTTTGCTGTCTGTTTTTATATTTTTTGCTAATTTACATTCATAATCTATCTTCCCTTTCTTAATCAATCTTTTTGTTATTTTTTGCTGTCTTTTAAAGACTTCCCAATCTTCCATCCTCCCACTAGATTTGGCTACCTTATATGCCCTTGTTTTTAGTCAGATACTATCCTTAATTACTTTACTTAGCCACGGATGGCTATCTTTTCTTTTACACCCTTTTTTCCCTCAGTGGAATATATTTTTTTTGGAAGTTGTAAAGTAACTCCTTAAATGTACACCACTGATCATGTACCGTCTTACCCTTTAATCTATTTTCCCAGTCCACTCTAATCAATTCCGCTCTCATACCTTCATAGTCTCCTTTATTCAAGCTCAGCACGCTTGTTTGAGATCCAACCTTCTCACCCTCTAATTGAATATGGAATTCAACCATGTTATGGTCACTCATTCCAAGGGGATCCTTTACTAGGACATTTTTAATTAATCCTGTCTCATTACACAGGACCAAATCTAAGGTTGCTTGCCCCCTGGTCGGTTCAGTTACATATTGCTCAAGAAACCCATCCCTAATACACTCAATGAACTCATCCTCAAGGCTGCTCTGCCCAATTTGATTTGTCCAGTTAATATGATAATTAAAATCCCCCATAATTATAGCTGTTCCCTTATTACAAGCCTCAACTATTTCCTGATTAATACTCCGTCCAACAGAGTTGCAACTGTTCGGAGGCCTATAGACTACACCCACTAGTGTTTTTTTCCCCTTATTATTCCTTATCTCCACCCAAACTGTTTCACTATCCTGCTCCTTTGACCCAATATCATTTCTCTGTATTATAGTGATTCCTTCCTTTATTAACAAAGCCACCCCACCTCCTCTCCCTTCCTGCCTGTCCTTCCTGATTGTTAAATAACCTGGTATGTTTAATTCCCAGTCATGGTCACCCTGCAGCCATGTTTCTGTAATGGCCACAAGATCATACCCATATGTCGTTATTTGTGCCGTTAACTCATTCATTTTGTTATGAATGCTACATGCATTCAGATAAAGAACTTTCAAATATGTTTTGTAACACTTAGTTCCTGTTTTTTCCCTTTTTAGTACTTTACTTTTTACTCCATACCTTCTGTCCCTTCCTGACATGTTCTGTTTTTTAATTCCCCCGCTGCTACCTAAGCCTATGACCTTCTATGTTGTCATTTCTATTATTTGCTCTCTAGAAACCTCCTCCCCACTAATTATTTTAAAGCCCTCTCTACAGCCCTAGTTATATGATTCGCCAGGACTCTAGTCCCAGCAGTGGCCAAGTGGAGTCCGTCCCAACGGAACAGCTCCCTCCTGTCCCAGTACTGGTGCCAGTGTCCAAAGAAGCTAAACCCATTTCTCCCACACCAGTCTTTGAGCCATGCATTTAACTCTTTAATTTTATTTATCCTAGCCAAATTCGCTCGTGGCTCAGGTAATAACCCAGAGATTATTACCCTTGAGGTTCTGTTTTTTAATTTGACCCCTAACTGCTCATACTCCTTTAACAGAACCATCTTCCTTGTCCTATCTACGTTGTTTGTACCAACATGGACCACGACAACTGGATCCTCCCCCTCCCATTCCAAGTTACTTTCCAGCCCAGAAGAGATGTCCTTAACCCTGGCAGGCAACACAGCCTTCGGGACTCCCGCTCTTGACTGCAGAAAACCCTATCTATCCCCCTAATGATACTATCCCCTACCACGACAACATTTCTTTTTACTCCCTCCACTTGAACGGCCCCCTGTACCATGGTGCTGTGGCCAGGTTGCTCATCCTCCCTGCAGTCCCCGCTCCCGCCCTCACAGGGAGTAACAACCTCGATCCTGTTGGACAAGAGCAAGGGCTGCGTCTCCTTCAACACTACATCCTGGATCCCTGTACCTTCCTCACTCACAGTCACACCGTCCTGTCCCTGACCACGGACTACATCTGCAGTAATTAACTTCATAGGTGTGACCATCTCCTGAAACATAGAGTCCAGGAACTTCTCCCCCTCCCTGATGTGTCGTAGTGTCTGAAGCTCGGTCTCAAGCTCCATAACATGGAACTTGAGTTCCTCTAGCAGCAAACACTTGTCGCAGATGTAATCACCGTGAGCCTCAATGGGGTCCACCGGCTCCCACATCTCGCAACAGTAACACATCACCTGCTCCATTCTATATAATTAATTAAATTTCTTATTATTAGTTATGAAGACCCTGCCCGGATATAGATCATAATATCACACCACTATTCAATAGGACTTACCAACTTAAAGGCATAAAAGAGAAGAGAAGGAAGAAAACCAACCAACCAGCTGATCACCAACCTCCTCCTTGAATACTGTCTGTGGGGCCTGCTTGGTTGACTCGTCTCGCTGCTCCGCCTCCGCAGTGCTGTCTAAGCCTGGGAATGGGGGGAAAAACAGAGCAAAAAACACACCCTCACCTCGCACTTGCCCGAACTCTCCCACTTACCAAAACTCCAGCAGCACTCAATGCACAAAGTATTCCATGCACAGCACTAGCCCCTCCCCCTTTATACCCGGATTCTACTTCCGGTTTAAACTGCCCAATAGTTTAATATACCCTTAAAAAATTAAACTTACTTCAAATAATTGACTTCGTAACACACTAAAATTCACAAAATACACTTAAATGATTTTTCTCCCACTTACCAAAACTCCAGTAGCACTCAATGCACAAAGCACTCCGTGCACAGCACTAGCCCCTCCCCTTTTATACCCGGATTCTACTTCCGGTTTAAACTGCCCAATAGTTTAATATACCCTTAAAAAACTAAACTCACTTCAAATAATTGACTTCTTAACACACTAAAATTCACAAAATACACTTAAATGATTTTTCTCCCACTTACCAAAACTCCAGCAGCACACAATGCACAAAGCACTCCGTGCACAGCACTAGCCCCTCACCTTTTATACCCGGATTCTACTTCCGGTTTAAACTGCCCAATAGTTTAATATACCCTTAAAAAATTAAACTTACTTCAAATAATTGACTTCTTAACACACTAAAATTCACAAAATACACTTAAATGATTTTTCTCCCACTTACCAAAACTCCAGCAGCACTCAATGCACAAAGCACTCTGTGCACAGCACTAGCTCCTCCCCTTTTATACCCGGATTCTACTTCCGGTTTAAACTGCCCAATAGTTTAATATACCCTTAAAAAATGAAACTTACTTCAAATAATTGACTTCTTAACACACTAAAATTCACAAAATACACTTAAATGATTTTTCTCCCACTTACCAAAACTCCAGCAGCACTCAATGCACAATGTAGTTCAGTGAGCACAGATGTGATGGGTGAATGGGACTTGGTGTGAGTTAAGATACGCACAGCAGAGTTCTGGGTGAGCTTAAGTTTATGGAAGGTGGAAGATGGCAGGTGGCCAGAAGAACATTATAATAGTCGAGTCTGGAGGTAACAAAAGCACGGCCGAGGCTTTCAGCAGCAGATGGGCTGAGGCAGGGGTGGAGATGGGCAGTATTATAGAGGTGGAAATTGGCACTCTTTGTGATGGAGAGGATGTGGAATCAGAAGCTCAGCTCGGGGTCACTGAGGTTGCGAATGGTCTGATTCAGCCTGAGGCAGTGGCCAGGGAGGGGTTGGAATCGGTGGCTAGGGAACAGAGTTTGTGGTGGTGGCCAAATACAATGGCTTCAGCCTTCTCCTAACATCTAACCTAGTCCTATGCTGGCCAAGCTTATACGCATAACCCCTCATTTTGCATAACCATCCTAGTTTAAATAGTCTGTCCACACAGACAGTCTAGTCCCTTCATAAATTTAAATACTTCAATTAAATCTCACCAAAGTCAATGCCTTTCTAAAGTAGAAAGAACCAGCTCTCTATGCCTATCATAAGTGTGAGTCATGTATGAGTCATGGCAGGAGCCAAGGAGTTTTGCCCATTGAATGTGATCATATAATGACACTAAATGTCCCCTGGACGCTCACTAAATCATACTCTTTCCTGTTTCTAAAATATATTTAATTGAGCAAAGGTGCTCAGCTGCCAGCTGAAAGCTCCAAGGGCATTGTGAGATATGTCAAAGAATTGCTGTATTTCTTTACAGTCACTGTGGAGTCAAGGGGCGAGAGCTGAAATGTTTTGACTCTTCTGAGCAAAGCAGCAGTGACTGCAGAGACAACTTGAATTCAAGTATTGGTTGCATAGATAGCATGTCCTATGACTATTTCCACTGACTATAATAACACGATGTATCTTGAAAAGCACATGATTCTTGGTTCAATGGTTTACATAGATCATACATCTGCTTGATAAAGCTAACTCCCGGTAACCATTGACCTCATTGACCTCAGCAGTTAATTCACTCAGTTTGCTCTCAGCGGATCTTTTGTGGAAAAATATGGGTAATTCTGGTCCTGGTGCTTGGATCTGCTGCTGCACTGTGAGTGCTCACCTAAAATAGGAATGGCCAGCCCTCCAGAATTTTCCTGTGACAGCCCTAATTAGACGTGCATCGGGAATTTCCAGCCTAGACAGGGTTTCTTGCTGCGAGATCCCCAGAGGATGAGGGAATATCTGGCACAGCTGCAACTCCAGAAGGAGCTGCAACTCCAGAAGGGCAATCTCTGACAAAGTTTACAACGTGCAGCAGACAACAATGATCTTAAATACCTTAGATGTACTGTAATACCTCCCTGATCCCAGTGAGACACTGGAAACACTGCCGCAGGATGGCTATAGTAAAGCTCAGGCATTATCCTTATGGCTGTATGGGCCTTGTGTATCAGCTGATACAAGGTTGGCACAAGTCATGGCTGAAGAGAGTTAGCTTTTGTCTCCAGGAAGTCACCTTACCAGTCTGGCTATTCCTTCAAGGTACTCAGGCACAGAGGATTGTTTTAAAATAAAGGAATCATGACTGTTGCTTAGGAAGTAGGCTTTGACTTGCATGTTCTTGTGTTGATGATTACTGCCCACCGCACATTGATGTAGTGTAATCATTTAAGACTTATAAATTGCATTTTCTGTAGAGACACCGATGGCCAAATAGGTGTCATCATTAACAGCCTGTACTTTACGGACTCCTGTCGTACAGATGCATTGCAGTTACTCTTATCCTACTGTCAGTTTTCCATGGGGTAATAAGGTGGTCAATGCATCAGTGATCAGCTTGATGTTACTGTGCACTGTGAATAGACTGATGTTGCAACTGTCCACTGAGCTACCTTGACAGGAGTTGTGATCACCTTCATAGTTACTGGCAAGGCCATTCTTGCTGTTGACATTGCCTACAGGTTTCATTCCAGCAGATAGTACAAGTTAGGCACGGTCCCCCTGGTGAGGAACTTCACAGGTTTCTTTTGCCAAAAGGCTTAGCAAGGTACAAACTTAAATTTAAGAAAAATGATCATAGATGGAGTTGAGGTTTTGAGAACTATGGCTTCAAAGGATTAAAATATACAGGGAGACCTCCATACATACTCATTGCAGAGAATGTCTTAATCCACAAATTCTTCATATTTGCAAAGGATTGCGTTGTTTAAACTTTTGCATTCAAATGTGTTCTAATCCAATAGTCAGGAAGGTCAAACGACATGTCTTTTTGACGATAGTTGTCTTCGGTCCTGTTTTTGAACTATGAAGCCTAGTTTTGTTGCAATGGGGTAGATCATGAGCGGCAATAGTGTAAATGAGTGGTAACAAGTCGGCAGCCCGTTATACATCTTTCCCGATTTTTATTTGGCTTCAGTGTAAAACGGTCTGCTGACTCACTATCACCCATTTTACACTATCACACAAAGTCCAGATTGACCCCATTGACTAAGTACAGTTACTCATGGCCCACATTAGTCTTTACTAGCATTAAACTAATCTACCTAGACATTATTGAGCTTATTCAAGTTTATCATTGTACCAGAAGAAGCAATTTGATGCACACACAAACACAGACACGCAATGATATGACTTACTGCATTACTGGCAGCATAGAATGGAAATGGTGGTACAGACAAGACAGTGAAGGCATTGCAGGGAAAGAAAAATATTCTTCTTTGGACACAAAAACAATACTACCAGCCACAGGAGGAATGGCATATCATTGTCAAGAAAGTTAATGAATAGGCATAGCATGCCTTACAACTTCAGGGGGCCATCCCAAAGGAATGAACACACTGAAAAAGTTTGCAAGAGCTAGACTATAGAGCAATTAGAACACAAATCAGCCGTCCAAGGCAGCAGAGTGCCCGGGAGATCTCGCTTATGGGCTGAGAAGACAAAGATAATTTAAAGAAACTGAAAGTTTAATAACATATTTGTTGTATCCGTGTGTTAATGGAGACACGGAATGCAGGAGCTGGTTTAACAGGTGTTCACTGAACAAAGTCTGGAGGTGAACTAAAAGATACAAGACACTATACGGGCTTATATAGCCCGAGTGGCCACTACCGGCATTACAGTACACAGGGGCTCTTAAAGGCACATACACCACAATATTGGTATCAAACATGA
This sequence comes from Somniosus microcephalus, assembly GCF_052327205.1. Taxonomy (NCBI): domain Eukaryota; kingdom Metazoa; phylum Chordata; class Chondrichthyes; order Squaliformes; family Somniosidae; genus Somniosus; species Somniosus microcephalus. Next base: position 71,894,239 of record NC_141008.1, on the reverse strand, counting down.
CTGGTGTAGGACAGTTAAACTGAGAGACATTGGTAGATCATAGTGAGTTCTATGCTAGGTAACTTTGGCTTGTTATTTCATTAAGCTCAGAAATAATTAAAGAGTACATGCTTTAGACGATACAGGATAAAACCCAAGAGTTGAAATGGCCCTGTGTGATTTTAGTACTGAACATTAATGGAGTTGCGTGTTTGTCCACAGTTTTAATGAAGATGCTGGGTTAATGGGTGATGTAAGAAAACTACTCGGCACTTGGTCTGAGTATTAAACAAGGCTTTAATCAACTGTTTTTCAACATGGAGATCTAGTTGTGTCCTTCACTAGTTCCTGTTAAAGAATGTCCTGAGCAAGCTGGGCCCATGCCCGAGTATTTATACTCTCCCTGGACAGCGCCACCAGCAGGCCACCCAGTATTATTACATAAGTCATTTTCACACGAATGACAAGATTCATGTCAATGTGTTTACTCAAATAGCAGAGAATTTCACATAAATAATGGGGGAGAAATTGGACATCAATATACTCATTTTTCTGGCATAAAATATGTGAACTGTTCACAATCTTGGCATCCTATTTGACCCTGAGCTGAGCTTCTGACCCCATATCCTCTCCATCATAAAGACTGACTACATCCACCTCCGTAATATCCCCACTCTCTGCCACTGCCCCGGCCCATCTGCTGCTGAAAGCTTCATCCATGCTTTTGTTACTTTCAGGCTCGACTATTCCAATGTTCTCCTGGCCGACCTCCTGTAGTGTATGTACCTTTAAGGGGAGAACTACTTTTTACAGCTCCTGTATACTGTAGTACCGGCAGTGACCACACCTGTATATAAACCCTGAGTAGGGATCTGTACTGTTAGTTTTTGGGTGACTCTCATCCAGTAAACACCTGTTGATTGTTCCTCTGCAGTCTCTGTTGATTTATTGAAGGACACCATACATCAAGATTCACGGATTTAACATTGGCGACGAGTGGATTCAAACCTACCTGCAACTCTGCATCACCTCCCAGGGATTCGCTCCTGGAGAGCAGTGAAAGGGGAAGGCCGAGTCCAGAAGTGCGGGCGTCGACCATCCAGAGAGGACTTGAGCATTGCAGAGGAGGCTGTGGAGAGCTGGACTTGGTTCTCCAGTCGCGACGATCCACCGCAGCGGGCTGGCAGCAGGTACGGTGCAGACCCTTCCCGGACAGCGGCGGCTGGAGCCGACCGACGGCACAGAAAAAGGCCAAGCAGCGTCGACAGGGTAAGAGAGAGGGTAAAGCGCACAGGGCGCTGCCGGGTTGAAGACCGAGCGGCGTCAACGGAAAAAAAAAAAAGAGAGAGGGTAAAGCGCATAGGGTGCAGCCGAGGTTCAGGACCGAGCGGCATCAACGAGAGAGGCGCGCAGGAAAATGCGCAGAGCGCGGCCGGTGTTCAAGGGCTGAGCAGCGTCTGCGGGAGAAGAAAGGAAAGCGCGGGAGACACCATTTTGAGCTAGCGGAGAAGAAGGGAGAGCGCGGGAGATGCCATTTTTAGCCAGTCTAACCACACCCAGGGATGCCGAAGAGTGGCAGTGTCACAGCGTTCGACAATGAAGTCGAAGATTGGGCGACATATGTAGAACGCATAGAACTGTACTGTAAGGCGAAAGAAGTGCCAGATGCCAGGAAAGCACTGGTATTGTTGAATTCCATGGGTGCAAAAACATATGGCTTACTGTGAAACCTAGTAACCCAAGAGCAGCCAGTGGAAAAGGATTTTGAAAGCATAGTGGCAATCCTACAGGACCACTTAAACCCCACACCGCTGCTGATAGCAGAAAGATTTAAGTTTCACAAAAGGAACCAGCATAAAGACGAAAGTAATGCTGAGTATTTAACGGAACTGCACAAGTTATCGAAACACTGCCAGTTTGGAACGGGACTAGCAGATACTTTAAGGGACAAGTTTGTGTGTAGGCTTCAAAGTGAAGGAACCCAGAAACGGCTTCTATCAGAAAAGGATCTTACGCTGGACAAGGCTTTCAGCATGGCAGTATCACACGAAGCAGCCGCATGGGGCGCTGCAGACATACAATGGAGACCGCAAGAATATGGCACAAATGAAATGTCATATGGAGCAGTGAAGTGTTATCGCTGCAGCAGAACAACACACGACCATAAGGATTGTTGGTTCAAGGACCAAGTGTGCAGACAGTGTGGCAAAGTAGGACACATAGCAAGAGTCTGCAGGTCGGGAAAGAAAACCAGCAGCAAGAAATCTCCACAGGAGAAGTACAAAAAGGTACATAAGGTGATGGAGAGTAGTTCAGACGAACAGAAAAGTGATACAGACTCCGGAAGCAAGGAGCTGGGTTGTCTGAAACTACATAATGTAATCAAAATGGAGGATCACCAAACTATCTGGGTCACGCTCAAGATAGATGGAGTCCAAGTGAAAATGGAATTGGACACAGGATCAGCCCTAACAGTCATAAACTGAAGGGACTTGTACAAGTCGGACGGATTGCACCTGAACCAGAGCGGGACAAATATCCTTGCGGGGAGGTTTGCTAGCACTGTTGGGGGGGGTTTAAACTAACTTGGCAGGGGGATGGGATACAGAGGGGAGCTGAAATAGGGGGTGATGTGCTGCCAATTATAGAGAAAAAAACAAGTCAGCTTGGTAGACAGGGCAAATATATAAGGGCAAGGCTGGATGGCATCTATTTTAATGCAAGGAGTCTTGCAAATAAGGTGGATGAACTGAAGGTGTTGATAAACACATGGGAGTATGATATTGTTGCTATCACGGAGACATGGTTGAGGGAGGGGCAAGACTGGCAGCTCAATATTCCGGGGTACAGAATCTTCAGGCGAGACAGAGGGGGAGGTATAAGAGGAGGGGATGTCGCAATATTAATTAAGGAGTCAATTACTGCAGTAAGGAGGGATGATATATTAGCAGGTTCCTCTAATGAGGCCATATGGGTGGAGCTTAAAAACAAAAAGGGGGCAAGCACTTTGCTGGGAGTGTACTATAGGCCTCCAAACAGTCAGGGGGAGATAGAGGAACAGATATGTAGGCAAATCTCAGAGAAATGTGCAAATAATAGGGTAATAATAATGGGGGATTTCAACTTCCCCAATATTAACTGGGATAGTCAGAGTGTGAAAGGCTCAGAGGGTGTAGAATTCTTAAAGTGCATCCAGGAGAGCTTTTTGAGCCAGCATGTAGAAAGTCCTACAAGAGAGGGGGCGGTACTGGACCTAATTCTAGGGAATGTGGCTGGCCAAGTGGAAAAAGTGCTAGTAGGTGAGCACTTTGGTGACAGTGACCATAATATGGTAAGATTTAAGGTGGTCATGGAAAAGGACAGGGATGGGCCGGAAATAAAGGTTCTAAATTGGGGGAAGGCCGATTTTAATAGGATAAGGCAGGATCTGGCCAAAATGGACTGGGATCAGCTACTTGTAGGAAAATCCGCATCAGAGCAATGGGAGGCTTTCAGAAGGGAGATTGGGATCATACAATGGCAACATGTTCCCGTAAAGGTCAAGGGTGGTTCCAAAAACCACAGGGAACCTTGGATGTCAGGGGATATACGAGAATGGATTAGGAAAAAAAGGAGGGCTTTTGGCAGATACAAAAGGCTAAAGACGGAGGAAGCCCTAGAGGAGTACAAAAAGTGCAGGGGGATACTTAAAAAAGAAATTAGGAGATCAAGGAGGGGCCATGAAATAACACTGGCGAGCAAAATAAAGGAAAATCCTAAGATGTTTTATAAGTATATTAAGGGTAAGAGGATAACTAGGGAAAAAATAGGGCCCATTAGGGACAAAAGTGGCAATCTGTGTGTGGAGCCGGAAGATGTAGGAGGGGTTCTAAATGAATTTTTTCCATCTGTTTTCACTATGGAGAAGGACGATGTAGACATAGAAATAGGGTGGGGGGACTGTGATATGCTCGAACATATTCACATCGAGAGGGAGGATGTATTGGCGGTTTTAGCTGGCCTAAAAATGGATAAATCCCCAGGCCCGGATGAAATGTATCCCAGGCTGCTGTGTGAGGCAAAGGAAGAGATTGCGGGGGCTCTAACACATATATTCAGGACCTCTCTGGCCACAGGGGATGTGCCAGAGGACTGGAGAACCGCTAATGTAGTACCATTATTCAAGAAGGGAAGTAGGGAAAAACCGGGGAACTACAGGCCAGTGAGCCTAACATCAGTGGTAGGAAAAGTATTGGAAAAAATTCTGAGGGACAAAATTTGTCTCCACTTGGAGAGGCAAGGATTAATCAGGGATAGTCAACATGGCTTTGTCAAGGGAAGATCATGTCTGACTAATTTGATTTAATTTTTTGAGGGGGTGACTAGGTGTGTGGATGAGGGTAACGCAGTGGATGTGGTATATATGGATTTCAGTAAGGCCTTCGATAAAGTCCCGCACAGGAGACTGGTCAAGAAGGTAAGAGCCCATGGAATCCAGGGTGCCTTGGCACATTGGATACAAAACTGGCTTAGTGACAGAAGGCAGAGGGTGATGGTCGAAGGTTGTTTTTGTGACTGGAAGCCTGTGGCCAGTGGGGTGCCACAGGGATCGGTGCTGGGTCCCTTGCTGTTTGTGGTCTACATTAATGACTTGGATATGAATGTAAAAGGTATGATCAGTAAGTTCGCGGATGATACAAAAATTGGTAGGGTGGTAAATAGCGAGGAGGGTAGCCTCAGTCTGCAGGACGATATAGATGGGTTGGTCAGATGGGCGGAACAGTGGCAAATGGAATTTAACCCGGAAAAGTGCAAGGTGATGCACTTTGGGGGGACTAACAAGGCAAGGGAATACACAATGAATGGTAAGACCCTAGGCAAGACGGAGGGTCAGAGGGATCTGGGTGTGCAAGTGCACAGATCCCTGAAGGTGGCGGAACAGGTGGATAAGGTGGTAAAAAAGGCATATGGGATACTTGCCTTCATTAGCCGAGGCATTGAATATAAGAGCAAGGAGGTTATGATGGAACTGTATAAAACACTGGTTAGGCCACAGCTGGAATACTGTGTGCAGTTCTGGTTGCCACACTACAGGAAGGATGTGATCGCATTGGAGAGGGTGCAGAGGAGGTTCACCAGGATGTTACCGGGGCTGGAGCGCTTCAGCTATGAAGAGAGACTGGGCAGATTGGGTTTGTTTTCCTTGGAGCAGAGGAGGCTGAGGGGGGACATGATTGAGGTGTACAAAATTATGAGGGGCATAGATAGGATGGATGCTGAGGAGCTTTTTCCCTTAGTAGAGGGGTCAATAACTAGGGGGCATAGATTCAAGGTAAAGGGCGGGAGGTTTAGAGGGGATTTGAGAAAGAACTTTTTCACCCAGAGGGTGGTTGGAGTCTGGAACTCACTGCCTGAAAGGGTTGTGGAGGCAGGAACCCTCACAACATTTAAGAAGCATTTGGATGAGCACTTGAAATGCCATAGCATACAAGGCTACGGACCAAATTCTGGAATATGGGATTAGATCAGGCAGGGCTTGATGGCCGGCGCGGACAGGATGGGCCGAAGGGCCTCTATCCGTGCTGTATAACTCTATGACTCTATGGGCTAGATTTTCAGTATAGACAGTTTTGGGGCGCTAACCTTAGCGCCCGCCCAGAGTTAGCGCCCGCCCCAAAGTAGCGCCCCGTTGCCGGAAATTCAGTGGCTTCGCCCTAAGAGGTTGGTGGAGCGCTAAAAGAGGCGTTCCACTACTATCTTTAGGCGCTAAGCCGGCGGTGCAGAGCGCAGCGCCCGAGCTCGGGCGCAGCGCACGGCAGACACTCTGGTGCCAGTGAGCTCTTAAAGGGGAAGGGTGCATGTGTTTTTTTTGGAGGAGGAGGAGGAGGAGGAGGAGGAGGAGGAGGAGGAGGAGGAGGAGGAGGAGGTGGTGGTGGTGGCCGGAAACATAAATACACCGTTCACAACAACACACTGGATCCTTCCACACAACACATGCAGACTGCCGTTTATAGTGCAGGAGGAGTGCCCTTTAATTTGCGCTCCCCAGGTTGTGTTGCGTTCCATTTTACAAACGCTCTGGACGCCAGCCGCACAATGGGGCGGTCCGACTGAAGTTTGGATTCGGGGCGGCCAAAGGGCGTTGCACGAGGATGTGACGTCATTTTCTGCGCGCGCATCCGGGCGGCCGCTAAACTTTGCGCCGGCGCTAACGGGCAACTTAATTTGGGGCGGGGCGCAAACTGCGCTGCGCCCGGGCGCTACACGAATAGCGCCCGAAAATCACTTCTCTTAAGGCGCTAACTGCTGGCGCAAGCAACTGAAAATCTAGCCCTATGACTCTATGACTACAAGCAGCTATTCTCACGTATACACTTGAGAGATACAGAGATTGTCTTGAAGACGTACACGGGGCAAAAAGTCTACCCCAAAGGAAAAATAAGGGTGAACGTTATATATAACGGCAAGGAAACACCAAAAATGGACCTATATGTATTGCCAGATGGAGGACCACCACTGCTAGGACGTGAATGGATCCGGAAGATACAGTTAGATTGGCAGGCCATACAAGCACTGATGGTAGATGCCAAAAAGGATGACGACGTCACACCTGGACGACTGTCAAAAATGCTAACTGACGTACAAGAAGTGTTCCAGGAGGGACTCGGAACACTAAAAGGCATAACAGCGATGATCAAAACAGAGGAAAATGCAAGCCCAAAGTTTTTTAAGGCCAGACCGGTGCCTTATGCGATCCGCCCATGCGTCGAAGCAGAGCTGGAAGGTTTGGAATGTTCTGGAGTACTGTCTCAAGTGGACTGGAGTGAGTGGGCTACACCCATCATTCCTGTAATGAAGAGGTCGTTGAGTAATACGCCTGGGGAACCAAAGAAGGTTTGCATCTGTGGTGACAGTGACACCCAGTCCTTCACACGGTACAATATCCGCTTCCGCGGATTGAAGATATTTTCGCCTTGCTATCTGGAGGAAAATGCTTCACTAAGATTGATCTGGCCCAGGCGTACCTGCAAATGGAGGTAGAAGAAGCCTCGAAACAGTACCTCACGATCAACACTCACAAAGGTCTCTACCAATACAACCGGCTGGTGTTCGGGGTAGCATCAGCTCCGGCTATTTGGCAAAGGGCAATGGATCAAGTCCTGCAAGGGATTCCAGGGACCCAGTGTTACTTGGACGACATACTGGTCACGGGCGAAAATGACAGTGATCACCTCGCCAACCTGGAGCAGGTGCTCACTAGATTGAAGGAATATGGGCTCCGAGCTAATCGCCACAAATGCGAGTTTTTCCAGAAGCAGATCTCATATTGTGGCCACATTATTGATGAAGAGGGGTTACATAAGTCCCCTGAAAAGATTGAGGCAGTAGTCAAGGCTCCAGCACCGGAAAATGTGTCACAACTGAGGTCGTTCCTCGGGCTGGTGAACTACTACCATAAGTTCTTGCTGACTTTGTCTACAGTACTACACCCACTGAACACCCTACTGCAAACGGGGGTACCATGGAAGTGGAATGACGAATGTAAATGAGCTTTCCAGAAGTCCAAAGAATTGATCACATCAAAAGAGGTGTTGGCTCATTTCAACCCAGCACTACCAATTCGGGTGGCGTGTGATGCATCACCCTATGGTATTGGAGCGGTGCTGTTGCACAAATTCCCAGACGGCTTGGAGAGGCCAGTAGCCTTTGCGTCTCGGTCACTAACCTCAGCCGAGCGTAACTATGCCCAGATTGACAGGGAGGCCCTCAGCCTAGTGTGGGGAGTGAAAAAGTTCAACCACTATCTGCACGGGCAGAAGTTCACCTTGCTGACTGACCAGCAACCACTTGTCTCCATCTTTAATCCAAAGAAGGGCGTTCCGGTGATGACTGCGCAACGGCTACAAAGATGGTCCCTTTTTCTAGGGGCGAACCAACATGAAATAGAGTATAAGGGCACAAAACAGCATGGAAACGCTGATGGGTTATCATGCCTGCCACTGCCTACTGCGGAGGAAGCACCAGCAGTGGACCCTGTCGAAATATTTTATTCGACTATAATTGAACGCTTGCCAGTAACTAACACGGATATAGAGAAGGAGACCCGAAATGACCCGACACTGTCTCGGGTATATGATTTGACGGTGAAGGGATGGCCAACACATGGTGACTCACTGTTGCCAGCATTCTCATCCAGAAGAGAACAGCTGTCAGTGTGCCAGGGAACCTTGATGTGTGGATCCTGAGTGGTAATTCCACCCAAGTTAAGGGAGAGAGTGCTCAATGAGCTTCACGAAGACCATCTGGGAGGGGTGAAAATGAAAAGCCTTGCTAGGGATTATGTGTGGTGGCCGGGGATCGATCAGCAAATCGAGGACCTGACATAGAGCTGCTCAGGATGCCAGAAGGTCCAAAATGCACCACCACATGCCCCTCTACACCCATGGGAGTGGCCCTCCTCTCCATGGCAACGGGTGCATATTGATTTTGCTGGTCCATTCATGAACTCAATGTTCTTAATAGCCGTGGATGCGCACTCGAAATGGCCTGAGGTGATCAAAATGTCCTCCACCACCACGGAGAAAACGATTGCAGTCCTACGGACCATATTTGCCAGGAACGGCTTGCCAGAGTAGATTTGCTCTGATAACGGACCACAGTTTGTGTCCGAAGAGTTTCGGAAATTTATGAGAAGGAATGGGGTAAGGCATTACACATCCGCCCCATATCATCCAGCCACAAATGGATTGGCTGAGAGGCTCGTACAAACCTTTAGAAAGGCAGTAAGGGCCATGTGCGATGACGACATTCCACTGCAGCATAAGTTGGACAATTTCCTGTTAGCCTACAGAAATGCGACACATGCAGTTACCAACCAGACCCCGGCCATGATGTTCTTTAACCGAAGGTTGAGATCGCGTCTGGATTTGCTCAGACCAAATGTACGAAGAAATGTTGAGAATAAGCAATTCCAGCACATCAATGAGAAGCCGACAAGGAGCTTCAATGTAGGGCAACCAGTCTTGGTCCACGACTACCGAACAGAGAAATGGCAACCAGGAACGATATGCACACGGCAGGGGCCATTAATGTACACAGTGGATGTTGGGGAGAACATTGTGATACGCCATGTCTACCAGATCCTAGCGTCACAGGAACGAGTCAACCCCATGTCTCGCGTACCTGGTAATGAACCCGACATACCGGTAGCATCTACCCCAGAAACAGTAGCATCGGAAGCTGATGAACCAACCGACGACAGGGGGGCAGAATCGCCTCCGCACCAAGAGCAAGACACTCAGGAAAGGCGCTATCCAGAAAGGATCAGGAAGCCGCCCCAAAGACTGAATTTATAAATGGACTATTTTCAGTTAATGTTGCATGTTAAAAGTGTTAATTGTTAAATGAATGTTATGGTACTGTTAATCTAAAAGGGGAGGAATTGTAGTGTATGTACCTTTAAGGGGAGTGATGCACTATCAATTGCTACAAAAGACTGGAGATTGAGAAAGTAATAAACAGGCTTTTATTACCAAAGAACAGAGCATGCCTCTTGTGGTTGCCTGGTATCCAAAAGGGCCGGAGGCTTCTGAGCAGCGACCTTTATACCCAGCCATGAGGGTGGAGCCAGGGGCGGAGTCAGCTGAGGCATGCACAGACAAGTACAACAATATGCAAGAGTGAACAACAGTACTAACAGTGAACAACAGTACTAACAACAGTGGTGAACAACAATACTAACAACAGTGGTTTACCACAGGGAGAACTACTTTTTACAGCTCCTGTATACTGTAGTACCGGCAGTGACCACACCTGTATATAAACCCTGAGTAGGGATCTGTACTGTTAGTTTTTGGGTGACTCTCATCCAGTAAACACCTGTTGATTGTTCCTCTGCAGTCTCTGTCAATTTATTGAAGGACACCATACATCAAGATTCACGAATTTAACACCTCCCATCTTCCATCCTTCATAAACTTGAGCTCATCCAAAACTCTGCCGTCCGTGTCCTAACTTGCACCAATTCTCATTCATCCATCACCCTTGTGCTTGCTGAGCTACAATGGCTCCTGATCTGGCAATGCCTCAATTTTAAAATTCTCATCCTCAAGATCAAATCCCTCCGTGGCTTCCCTCCCTCCCTATCTCTGTAACCTCCTCCAGCCATACAACCCTTTGAGAACTCTGCATTCCTCCAACTCTAGCTTCTTCTGCGTCCCCCACTTCCTTCACTGCATCATTGGCAGCCATCTAGGCCCTAAGCTCTGGCATTCCCTCTCTAAATTTCTCCACCTCTCCAGCTCTCTCCTCCTTTAAGATGCTCCTTAACACCTACCTCTTTGACCAAGCCTTTAGTCACCCATCCTAATATCTTCTTCTTTGGCTTGATGTCCATTTTTGACTACTTCCGGCTTGGGCTCAACCCCTCATTTGTAATTTCAATCTCTTATGGATTCTGTATGGATTCGTGTGTCAGACATGGTTCAGTTGGTAGCACCCTCGCCTCTGAGTCAGCAGGTTGTGGGTTTAAGTCCCACTCCAGACTTGAGCACAAAAATCTAGGCTGACACTCCAGTACAGTACTGAGGGAGTGCTGCACTGTCGGAGGTGCCATATTTTGGATGAGACGTCAAACCGAGGTCCCATCTGCCCTCTCAGGTGGATGTAAAAGATCCCATGGCACTTTTTCGAAGTTATTCCTTGTGTCCTGGCCAATAATTATCCCTCAACCAACATCACTAAAACAAATTATCTGGTCATTAGCACACTGCTGTTTGTGGGAGCTTGCTGTGTGCAAATTGACTGCTGCGTTTCCTACATTACAGCAGTGACTACACTTCAAAAAGTACTTCATTGGCTGTAAAGCACTTTGGGATTCCTGGTGGTCATGAAACGCGCTATATAAATGCAAGTCTTTCTTTTGCATAAGGAGGGTAAATCTACATGTCCACACTGCTGACAGAGAGCTTTGCCCATCAGCAGCACAAGTCAAAAATTCAGGCGTGCATTGTTTGTGATTCTCCAACCAGAATCATCATTCCTGACCCAAGCATCTGATTAGCGCTGCCGACAGATGAGGCTCCCCACCAGCAGCATGGGTTCATAAAAATACCCCAACACAGTCAGTGACACCCCCATATCATCACTGCCACCCCCGTACAGCCAGTCTCACCTTCACATCAGCGCCATCGCCTTAGTCAGTGTCACACTCATATGATCAGCACCATCCCATACAGTCAGTGTCACCCCTATATCATCAGCCCCATCTCCTTACAATCAATGCTGCATGACTGCATTGCCCATTTGTACAACACTTTTACCCCACTCTGTGACATTTGCACCTGCTCAAAGGTTCACTGAGCTATAGTACATTTAACTGATTAACTCAGATCCAAACGGAACAGTTCAGCACAATGTTTATAATCTTCTACAATAACAACAGAAAATGCTGGAAAAACTCAGCAGGCCAGGCAGCATCCATGGAGAGAGAAACAGAGTTAACGTTTCAGGTCGAAGACCTTTCGTCAGAACTGGAAAAAAAGCAGGAAATGGAACAGATTTTAAAGCAAGTTTAGGGGCTGGGAAAAGGGGGAGGGGATGAAAGAACAAAAAGGAAGGTCTGTGATAGGCTGGAAGGCAGGAGAAGTAAAGAGGCATTATGCATTTATTATCTTCTGATGGCTAGACTCCAAGGATAATTAGAACTCAGAAGGAGGGCTCAAAAACTCATTTTAAAATGTCAGTACTAAATAATGATTATTATTTCATTTTAAGCAATGCTTTGCAAATTAAATATATTTCCCTTTATCTGTGTAGAGAATCCTTAGCTACTCTGTGCAGTCTAAGGCTGCTGTTCTTTCTTAGTTTTAAATACAATACTTCAGCTACAATGATGTATTTTATTGTATCACATGTCCTATAGTTTACAATATTATACAATGACCAATTAGCTATTTTGTGCACTCTTGTGGAAAATATTCCAGATGAGCTCTTTCAGGTTACAGAACACAAAATAGCCCAGGCCACAGTCTGAACATATGTACAAGGGTCTCCTGGCTGCGGGAGGGTGGAGTGCGGGGGAAGGTAACATCTGCAAGCTCATATTATTGGGGGGATTGGGGGTGGGGGGAGTTGAGGTGAACCTTTTCCACCCAGAGGGTGGTGGGGGTCTGGAACTCACTGCCTGAAAGAGTGGTCGAGGCAGAAACCTTCATTGCATTAAAAAAGTACTTGGATATGCAGTTGAAGTGCCGTAACCTACAGGGCTACGGACCAAGAGCTGGAAAGTGGGATCAGGCTGGAGAGCTCTTTTTCGGCTGGCACAGACATGATGGGCTGAATGGCCTCCCTTTGCTCAATTGCCGTTACTTTTTACTGCGAATGAAACTGTCTTAGTCAATAAGCCCATCCTGACATTTTGTTTTCTCACAAATTCCGCATCAGATATCTGATCTGGTAGTTTATTCATTTCTCTGTAATGACTGAATAGTTAGTGGTCAATTTTATTTTTAACTTATATAGCCTCGAGTGCCAGAGTTCATATCAACCCATGCCTGTTCCAGGATTGCAACATCTTTAGCCATTGCTCCATCCTCAACTAATCAATAGCCTCTTTTCTACGAATCTTTCAAAGACTTTAATCACTCTTTGATCCACAAGCACAATTATTAAGTACACTTTGCTGATAGGAACATATGGTGAGATTAGCATCAGAACTGTACTCTCACCAGTTATCTGAGCAGTGGGGCACATTTACTCCTTCTAGCTGCTTGTCAAATTCTGCAAATCAATACTTTGACTCTCATTCACACTGAGCCGTTGGCAGAGTAATAAGAGCCTAAAAACTATGAAAACAGCATGCTTGTTAAAATTTCCCAGGCACCAGCAGTAATCTCCTGTTAGTGCCTCTGGTATATGAACAATCCCAAACTGTATTTGAGGACTTTTATGTCCAGTAATGTTATCAGGCTTTAGGGCTACGAAATGTGGACACATGGCCTGAGTTCTGTCAATGTTATGGGTGAATATTCTTCAAGAACGGATGGACATACAGGAAGCTCTTTATTATCCGGCACCGACGGGACCAGCGTGGTGCCGGTTTATCAAAAAGTCCGGATTACAGAGAGGTATAGTTAAAAGGTACGAGAGCTCCGTACACAGCAACAAATCCAGGCTTCCCTGTTGCTTAGTAGGAACTGCCACTAATATGAAGTAAAACTTACCTGAACCTACTCCTGAATTTTGCCGGTTAACAGAGATATTAGGTGCCGGTAAATTGAGAGTTTCCTGTATGTGGAATTTAAGAACAGGAGGGGCTCAGAGGAGATAACTGTATAGCATCCTACTAATACATCAAAGGTAGCCAACTGAGGCCTCGTGAGCCATGTGTGACTCTTTAATGATTGAAGTGCTGCCCTTTGCATATGGGGTACTATGCTGGCTTCGCACTGCAGCAGGGGAGCCTTGTCCATTGGAGACACATATCGCATCACACTTGAATTTCTGATGTCCAGAGAATTCCCATTGGCGACGTGAGGGTAAAAATTAGTCTGGGCTCTATATCGCAGCAAGAGACCTGGGGATGGATTGAAGTTCGTCCTCGGGCCTCCTCTGAATAATTGGGGATGGGCTGCCAGCGCCGGACGCCCCTCCACAGGCAGCTGGCCTTACGGGAAATGTCAACTTCAGGCTGGGCAAGTCCCATGGAGCACATACTTCCATCAGAATATTAACTGAGCACATTGTCAGCTTCCTGATCAGGGGAGTGCTGCAGTACAACTCAGGCAAGGTGTCAACGACTATTGTAATTGCTGTGTCCTGTGAAACTGCCCTCCAAAGGGCTGTTGCTCACCATTAAAACATAGTGTTGTTTTCTTACTTGAAAAATTGCTTTTCTCGAAGGACAATGGAGGCAAGGAGGAATGCAAGGAAGACTCCTCCTTTTGAGGATGATGCTGTTAGATCCGTGATTCTTTAAATAGGATGTTTCCCCAAGAACTACACGGATGCTGTAACTTAACAATCAACAGGTATTTACTGGAGTGGAGTAGTCTCAAGACTGAAGTAGAGAAGCTTGCTCCGGCTTTATATACAGGTGTGGTCACTGCTGGTACTACAGTATACAGGAGCTGTAAAACAGTTCTCTCTTAAAGGTACATACACAACAATTCCTCCCCTTCTAGATTAACAGTACCATAACATTCATTTAACAATTAACATTTTTAACATGCAACATTAACTGAAAATAGTCCATTTATAGATTCAGTCTTTGGGGCGGCTTCCTGATCCTTTCGGGATAGCGCCTTTCCTGAGGCTCTTGTTCTTGGTGCGGAGGCAATTCTGGCCCCTTTTCGTCGGTTAGTTCATCGGGTTCCACTGCTACTGGTTCTGAGGTAGATGCTACCGGTATGTCAGGTTCATCCCCAGGTACTCGAGACATGGGGTTGAATCGTTCCTGTGACGCTAAGATCTGATCGACGTGGCGTCTCACAATGTTCTCCCCGACATCCACTGTGTACATTAATGGCCCCTGCCTTGTGCATATCGTTCCGGGTTGCCATTTCTCTGTTCGGTAGTCACGGGCCAAGACTGGTTGTCCTACATTGAAGCTCCTTGTCGGCTTCTCATTGATGTGCTGGAATTGTTTATCCTCAACATTTCTTCGCACATTGGGTCTGAGCAAATCCAGACGAGATCTCAACCTTCGGTTAAAGAACATCATGGCCGGGGTCTGGTTGGTAACTGCATGTGTCGCATTTCTGTAGGCTAATAGGAAATTGTCCACCTTATGCTGTAGTGGAATTTCATCATCGCACATGGCCTTTATCACCTTTCTAAAGGTTTGTACGAACCTTTCAGCCAATCCATTTGTGGCTGGATGATACAGGGCGGATGTGTAATGCCTTACCCCATTCCTTCTCATAAATTTCCGAAACTCTTCGGACACAAACTGTGGTCCATTATCAGAGCAAATCTGCTCTGGCAAGCCGTTCCTGGCAAATATGGTCCGTAGGACTGCAATCGTTTTCTCTGTAGTGGTTGAGGACATTTTTATCACCTCAGGCCATTTTGAGTGAGCATCCACTGCTATTAAGAACATTGAGTCTATGAATGGACCAGCAAAATCAATATGCACCCGTTGCCATGGAGAGGAGGGCCACTCCCATGGGTGTAGAGGGTCATGTGGTGGTGCATTTTGGACCTTCTGGCATCCTGAGCAGCTTTTGGTTAGGTCCTCGATTTGTTGATCGATCCCTGGCCACCACACATAAGCCCTAGCAAGGCTTTTCATTTTCACCCCTCCCAGATGGCCTTCATGAAGCTCATTTAGCACTCTCTCCCTTAACTTGGGTGGAATCACCACTCGGGATCCACACATCACTGTCCCCTGGCATACTGACAGCTGTTCTCTTCTGGATGAGAATGCTGGCAACAGTGAGTCGCCATGTGTTGGCCATCCCCTCACCGTCAAATCATATACCCGAGACAGTGTCGGATGATTGCGGGTTTCCTTCTCTATATCCGCGTTCGTTACGGCAATCGTTCAATTATTGACGAATAAAATATCTCGATAGGGTACACTGCTAGTGCTTCCTCCACAGTAGGCAGTGGCAAGCGTGATAGCCCATCAGCGTTTCCATGCTGTTTCGTGCCTTTATATTCTATTTCATATTGGTGCACCCCTAGAAACAGGGACCATCTTTGTAACCGTTGTGCAGTCATCACTGGAACGCCCTTCTTAGGATTAAAGATGGAGACAAGTGGTTGGTGGTCAGTCAGCAAGGTGAACTTCTGCCCATGCAGATAGTGGTTTAATTTTTTTACTCCCCATACTAGGCTGAGGGCCTCCCTGTCAATCTGGGCATAGTTGCGCTCGGCTGAGGTTAGTGACCGAGACGCAAAGGCTACTGGCCTCTCCAACCCGTCTGGGAATTTGTGCGACAGCACCGCTCCAATACCATAGGATGATGCATCACATGCCAAACGAATTGGTGGTGCTGGGTTGAAATGGGCCAACACCTCTTTTGATGTGATCAATTCTTTACACTTCTGGAAAGCTCGTCTACGTTCGTCATTCCACTTCCATGGCACCCCTGTTTGCAGTAGGGTGTTCAGTGGGTGTAATACCGTGGACAAATTTGGTAACAACTTATGGTAGTAGTTTACCAGCCCGAGGAACGACCTCAGTTGTGACACATTTTCCGGTGCTGGAGCCTTGACTACTGCCTCAATCTTTTCAGGGAACTTATGTAACCCCTCTTCATCGATGATGTGGCCACAATACGAGATCTGCTTCTGGAACAACTCGCACTTGTGGCGATTAGCTCGTAGCCCATATTCCTTTAATCTGGTGAGCACCTTCTCCAAGTTGGCAAGGTGATCACTGTCATTTTCGCCCGTGACCAGGATGTCGTCCAAATAACACTGGGTCCCTGGAATCCCTTGTGTAATGATATCAGCAAATAGTGATGTTATTTGCCTGTTTGATTATCATGCCTTACCAGCATATTTGCATGTATTGATTACTTATGCCTGACCAGCAGAGGTCATGTGAGAGACAAGCAGTTGAGTTTAGTTTCAGTTTTGTTCTAGAGGCATCACTAGCATGATGTCTCCTGTAAATGCTGTATAAAGAGTTGAACAGACTTTAGATTAAAAGACATTCTCTTTCATAAATGTCTCGTCATTGAACCCACAAAGAAATCAATACATGGTGTCAGAAGTGATTGAAAGAGATGAAGAGAAAATAATCTGAAGTTAAATCAGCTCTCCACAAATTAGCAAGCCAAAAGAGAACATCGTTGCTTACCATTGGAGAATAGCTAACGAAGTGAAAAAATGGAAGGTTTACACCCACCAGCGACGCTTCAGTTGACAGGTAATGTGGCTGAAAATTGGAGGAGGTTCAAACAACGTTTGGGGTTGTATTTATCAGCCATCGGAGCTGACGAGAAAGGTGATAAAATGAAAGCGTCACTGTTCTTACATGTCGTGGGTGATGAAGCGCTGGAGGTGTATAATAACTTCACATTCGCTGCTGATGGAGACGAAATGAAGCTAGATAAAATAATGGAACAGTTTGAGGCCTACTGCATACCTAAACGTAACGTGACATTTGAGAGGCACAGATTTTTCACATGTGTACAGAAAACGGGTGAGACTATTGATCAGCATGTGACTGAACTGAGAAACAGAAGCAAATCGTGTGAATTTGGGGGACTGACAGACTCGCTGATAAAAGACAGACTGGTGTGTGGTATTCTAGATAATGGTCTAAGGGAAAGACTGCTAAGAGAGCAAGATCTAGACCTGGGAAAAGCCATAGCACTGTGTAGGGCTACAGAGACTGTGAAGTTGCAGGCAAAGGAGCTGTTCAGTGACAATAGCTGCAACGTGGATGCAGTGAGAAAGAACGGACACAAACCGTTTAACAAAAGAGATGTTAAAAAAGATCCATGGAGGATATCTGGGAATCGAAAAGTGTAAGAAAAGAGCACGAGAGGTGATGTACTGGCCATGAATCAACCAAGATGTGACAAATGAGGTGTCAAACTGCACAATATGCCTGAAATATCGAGCAAGCAATCCGGTAGAACCACTAAAGCCACACCCAGCACCAGACAGACCTTACCAGAAGGTAGGCGCTGACCTATTCGTATGTCAAGGGAAGGACTATCTTGCAGTCACAGACTATTACTCCCTGTATCCAGAGGTTTGTAGATTGTACACCACCACTGCAGATGCTGTGATAACATGTATGAAAGCCATATTCTCCAGACATGGCGTGGCAAGCGAGGTCTTCACAGACAACGGACCCCAGTTTTACAATGCAAGTTTCCGACACTTTGCCAAAGAGTGGGACTTTGTCCACACAACGTCAAGTCCTCACTATCCACAGTCCAATGGACTAGTGGAAAAATTGGTCCAGACAGTGAAAAGACTGATGTACAAGGCAAAAGACAGTGGAACTGACTTCTACCAAAGCATGCTTGTATACCGCACAACTCCGCTCGAGTGTGGTAAGTCACCAGCCCAACTCCTGGTGGGACGTCGGCTAAGGTCAAACCTACCCATCCCAGAGAACCTCCTGAAAACAAAAGAGGGGGAGAAAGTGAGGAAGTTCAAAGAGCAACAGAAAGAAAAGCAAAAGTACTACTATGACAGAGGAACACAAAACCTACCTGAACTCCACACTGGTGACCAAGTAAGGTTCAAAGACAAAACAAACACATGGACTCAGAAGGGAACTGTCCTGAGTGAAGTTCAACCAAGATCATACACCATTCAGACAGATGAGGGTGCTGTTCTGAGAAGAAATCGTCGAGATCTTCTCATGGGACCAGACACAGCAGGTCAAGAGACTGATACTGTTGAACAACCTGATCACACAGCTGAGAACACATCATCTGAGGCAACAACTCAGATTCAAGGACAATCAATCAGAAAATCCTCAAGACACGTGAAGCCTCCTGAGAGACTCATTGAGCAAATTTAAGGACTATTGTCATAGAAGGAAGTAATGTTATCTTATTCTTTCTTCAAGTTCTAGTGTATTTACATATTTCATGTGAACACACAAAGCAAGGTTAAAAAACCTTGATCATGATAATGATAATGTAAGTTCGTTAAGTGTTACAGTTAAAATGCAGATTAATACAAAGAAAACATGTTGTTAGTTAAAAGTAAAATACTTTTGTTTTAAGAAAGGGAGATGTAATGATATCAGCAAATAGTGATGTTATTTGCCTGTTTGATTATCATGCCTTACCA
The DNA here is from genome assembly GCF_052327205.1 of Somniosus microcephalus. Classification (NCBI taxonomy): domain Eukaryota; kingdom Metazoa; phylum Chordata; class Chondrichthyes; order Squaliformes; family Somniosidae; genus Somniosus; species Somniosus microcephalus. The sequence continues at coordinate 71,875,510 of NC_141008.1, read as the reverse complement.
GCATAGTTGCATGTATTGATTACTTATGCCTGACCAGCAGAGGTCATGTGAGAGACAAGCAGTTGAGTTTAGTTTCAGTTTCGTTCTAGAGGCATCACTAGCATGATGTCTCCTGTAAATGCTGTATAAAGAGTTGAACAGACTTTAGATTAAAAGACATTCTCTTTCATAAATGTCTCGTCATTGAACCCACAAAGAAATCAATACACCTTGCAGGACTTGATCCATCGCCCTTTGCCAAATAGCCGGAGCCGATGCGACCCCGAACACCAGCCGGTTGTATTGATAGAGACCTTTATGAGTGTTGATCGTGAGGTATTGTTTCGAGGCTTCTTCTACCTCCATTTGCAAGTACTCCAGGGCTAGATCAATTTTGGTGAAGCATTTACCTCCAGATAGCGAGGCGAAAATATCCTCAATTCGTGGAAGCGGATATTGTACCGTGTGAAGGACTGGGTTCACTGTCACCTTAAAATCCCCACAGATGCGGACCTTCTTTGGTTCCCCAGGCGTATTACTCAACGACCCCTTCATTACAGGAACGATGGGTGTAGCCCACTCGCTCCAGTCTACTTTGGACAGTACTCCTGAACGTACCAACCCTTCCAGCTCTGCTTCGATGGCTGGTCTGATCGCTTAAGGCACTGGTCTGGCCTTAAGAAACTTTGGGCTTGCATTTTCCTCTATTTTAATCGTTGCTGTTATGCCTTTTAGTGTTCCGAGTCCCTCCTGGAACACTTCTTGTGCGTCAGTTAACATTTTTGACAGTCGTCCAGGTGTGGCGTCATCATCCTTTTTGGCCTCGACCTTCAGTGCCTGTATGGAATGCCAACCTAATTGTATCTTCCGGATCCATTCACATCCTAGCAGTGGTGGTCCTCCATCTGGCAATACATATAAGTCCATTTTAGGTATTTCCTGGCCTTTGTATATCACTTTCACCCTTATTTTTCCTTTGGGGTAGACTTTTTGCCCCGTGTACATCTTCAAGACAATCTCTGTAGCTTTCAAGGGTATATGTGAAAATAGCCGCTTGTAGTCCCTTTGGTTTATGACTGTTAGGGCTGATCCTGTGTCCAATTCCATTTTCACTTGGACTCCGTCTATCTTGAGTGTAACCCAGATAGTCTGGTAGTCCTCCATTTTGGTTACCTTATGTAGTTTCAGACAACCCAGCTCCTTGCTTCCGGAGTCTGTGTCACTTTTCTGTTCATCTGAACTACTGTCCATCACCTTGTGTACCTTTTTGTACTTCTCCTGTGGAGATTTCTTGCTGTTGGTTTTCTTCCCAGACCTGCAGACTCTTGCTATGTGTCCTGCTTTTCCACACTGTCTGTACACTTGGTCCTTGAACCAACAATCCTTCTGGTCGTGTGTTGTTCTGCCGCAGCGATAACACTTCCCTGTTCCATAGGGCATTTCATTGGTGCCATATTCTTGCGGTCTCCGTTGTATCTCTGCAGCGCCCCTTGCGGCTGCTTCGTGTGATACTGCCATACTGAAAGCCTTGTCCAGCGTAAGATCCTTTTCTGATAGAAGCCGTTTCTGGTTTCCTTCACTTTGACGCCCACACACAAACTTGTCCCTTAACGTATCTGCTAGTCCCACTCCAAACTGGCAGTGTTTCGATAGCTTGCGCAGTTCCGTTAAGTACTCAGCATTGCTTTCGTCTTTGTGTTGGTTCCTTTTATGGAACTTAAATCGTTCTGCTATCAGCAGCGGTGTGGGGTTTAAGTGGTCCTGTAGGATTTCTACTATGCTTTCGAAATTCTTATTCACAGGCTTCTCTGGGGTTATTAGTTTTCACAGTAACCCATAAGTTTTTGCACCCATGGAATTTAACAAAACCATTGCTTTCCTAGCATCTGGCACTTCATTCGCCCTGCAGTACACCTCAATATGTTCCACATATGTCACCCAATCTTCGACTTCATTGTCGAACGTAGAGATACTGCCACTCTTCGGCATCCCTGGATGTGATTTAACTGTCAAAAATGGCGTCTCCCGCGCTTTCCCTTCTTCTCCGCTGGCACAAAATGGCGTCTCCTGCGCGTTCCTTTCTTCCCGCGCTCGCCCTTCTTCTCCGCTGCGGCTTCTAAAAATGGTGTCTCCTGCGCTGTTCCTTCTTCTCCGTGGCTCAATGGCGTCTCCCGCGCTCTCCCTTCTTCTCCCCGCGGACACTGTTCAGCCCTTGAGCCCTGGCTGTGCGCTGCGCATTTTTTTTTTTTTTCTGTGCGCCTTTCCCGTTTCCGCCGCTCGGTCCTGAACCCGGCTGCTGCTTTACCCTCTCTCTCTCCGTTTTGTTTTTCCTCGACGCCGCTCGGTTTTCAACCCCCGGCTGCGCCCTGTGCGCTTCACCCTCTATCTTACCCCGTCGACGCTGCTCGGCTTTTTCTCTGCCGTCGGTCGGCTCCAGCCGCCGCTGTCCAGGAAGGGTCTGCGCTGTACCTGGTACCTGTCGTCAGCCTGTTGCTGATCGTCGTGGCTGGGGAACCAAGCCCGGCTCTCCACAGCCTCCCCTGCGATGTTCACTCTCTGCCGGACGACTGGGCGGTTGCTCGTGGTCGACGCCCGTGTTTCTGGCCTCGACTTTCTTCCACCGCCCTCCCGGAGCGAATCCTCGAAGGGGAATGCAGAGTTGCAGGTAGATTCAAATCGACACTTGTCGCCACTGTTGGATCCGTGATTCTTTAAATAGGATGTTTCCCCAAGAACTACACGGATGCTGTAACTTAACAATCAACAGGTATTTACTGGGGTAGAGTAGTCTCAAGACTGAAGTACAGAAGCCTGCTCCGGGTTTATATACAGGTGTGGTCACTGCCGGTACTACAGTACACAGGAGCTGTAAAACAGTTCTCTCTTAAAGGTACATACACAACAGACGCCATGAAGGTCCTTGAAAGAAAGGTCAACCTCTCTGTGAAAGCACAGGGTAAAGTTGCCTGGATAGATTTTTCAGAGAGATTGAACGGAGTCTTCCAGATCCATAGCACCTTGGACCAAATGAGGAAGCTGTTTTGTGGTATCAGGTGTGCCAAAGTAAAGGCACCCACCTTTATGTACGTCATTTGCTATTGAGGCAATGTTTACTTGGAACAAGCTAAAATTGTGAGCCCGAGCACCCTAAGAAAAGTAGCATGCAAAGAATGGAGACAATTTATCCTTCCCTTTTACACTCTCTTATTGTAGAGAAGCTTTTCCTGAGGCCTTCGAGCCTGCTATGAACCCTCTGAACCAGCACTGCCACCAAAATGACTTGGCTTTATTGGAATGCGCTCACACCGATGGGCAATTTGTTTGGCTACAGGGCAGGCTGCCCATGCTAATATCGGAACATCTGGATGTCTTGTGTATGTTTCCAGGAAAATGCTACTCACAACCGCAGTGAGTGCATGCACACCAGAGGGGGTTCCCCCAATTTGAAAAGATGTGTCAAGGTTTGAAAAGATGGCCCTCAGCATTGTTGGCTCGGAATCTGCAGGAGTAGCAAAGGGGAATGTATGGAGGCTTGCTGTCACCTTCCAGCAAGTCTCCTGTTCTTAATCTCATTGTTACCCCTACTCATTCTCTCACGAAGCTACATGGAGACATTGGGCAGGATTCTGCTGTTTTGGCAGGGTGGGACTTCCCCCCAAAGCGAATCTCCCTGAACCCAGCCCTGTGTTGGGGAGTCATTTTATATGCACGGCACACTCTTGGCAGCCTTCCCACTGCCAAGAAGGAACACGCCAATGTCCGGCTGGAAAAGTCTCAACGGTGCTGCAGCAGGATGCCACTGCAACACCAGAAGGGATGGCCCAGCATTGAAAAGGGGAACAAGAGCTTGGAAGATCGGAAAATCAGCGGCCTTGACAGAGAATAAGCCCTTTCCTCCATTGGGGAAGCACAAGGCCATGACTGCTGCTTCCCGTGCCTACCGCCACATTCCACATGGTGGTTCCAGGATGTGGTGGTAAGTGAGGCAGGTGCCAGGATCATCTGCTGGGGGGACCTGGCCGCCATCCAGCCACTGCCATTCACATGTGGTGGGTGGGGAAGGAGCATCCAGCAGCAGTTTCGGTGGGGGGGGGGGGAGCAGGGAAATCCAGGTTAGGGCGACGAGGCAGCAGTAGGCCTCACCACCGGAATTTTCCCTATCCGATTTCATGTGGGATTCCAGAGGACAATCCAATCCACACAATGCACAACAGCAGTATAACATACAATATATTAGCATCTTACCTCTGCCAGAAGACATTCCATCTTAAAACCATAGGAATACATCTTCCCTTTCTCTTCCATACATGCCAACCTAGAAAACTAGCAAAAGCTGACACTACAAGAACAGCCCTGACATGTGAAAACAAAATGCGAAAACATCGATTTTGCATTATAAGGGTATAAATATTGGCGCGGATTTTGCGGTCTGCAGCGAAGGAACAGCGCTTGCCGTTCACCACGCTTACAGCTGTCCACAGTCTTTTCACTGGCTTTTGAGTGTCAACTTATGGCTCCTAGAGATAATTTCCAGCACGGCGCCCTCTTCTTCTTAGGCAGTCCCTCGGAACCGAGGATGACTTGCTTCCACATTAAAAATGAGTTCTCAGGTGACTGATGAGTCCAATGCGGGACCTACAGTCTCTGTCACAGGTGGGGCAGATGGTGGTTGAAGGGGCGGGTGGGTGGGGTGCTTGGGTTGACGTGCGCTCCTTCCGCTGCCTGCGCTTGGCTTCCGCTTGCTCCTGGCGAAGAGACTCGAGGTGTTCGGCGCCTTCCCGGATGCTTCTCCTCCACTTTGTGCGGTCTTGGGCCAGGGATTCCCAGGTGTCGGTGGGGATGTTACACTTTTTCAAGGAGGCTTTGAAGGTGTCCTTGAAGCATTTCCTCTGCCCACCTGGGGCTCTCTTGCCATGTTGGAGCTCCGAGTAGAGCGCTTGTTTTGGGAGTCTTGTATCGGGCATGCAGACGATGTAATCCGCCCATCGGAGCTGATCGAGCGTGGTCAAAGCTTCGATGCTGGGGATGTTGGCCTGAGTGAGAACACTGACATTGGTGCGTCTATCCTGCCAATAGATTTGCAGGATCTTGCGGAGGCAGCGTTGGTGGTACCTCTCCAGTGCTTTGAGGTGCCTGCTGTACATGGCCCATGTCTCTGAGGCATACAGGAGGATAGGTATTACTACTGCTCTGTAGACCAGGGTTTGAGGTCCTGGTCTTCAAACACTCTGTTCCTCAGGTGACCGAAGGCAGCACTGGCACACTGAAGGCAGTGTTGGACTTCGTCATCGACGTCTGCCCTTGTTGACAGTAGGCTCCCAAGGTATGGAAAGTGGTCCACGTTGTCCAAGGCCTTGTCGTGGATTTTGATAATCGGGGGGCAGTACTATGCGGCGGGGGCAGGTTGGTAGAGGACCATTGTCTTACAGATGTTTAGTGTAAGGCCCATGCTCTCGTACGCTTTGGTGAAGGTGTTGACGATGGTTTGCGATGGTTTAATTTCCAGCCCGGCGCCCTCTACAGGGGATCTGTGGCATGTGTGAGCAGGACAAGCAACAGTGTGGCTCTTCAGCAGAGTCTAAACCAGGAAGTATAAATTAGAATATTTAATTCATTGTAAAATCATGTACAGAAAGCGAAATAAAGAGAGGGAAAGAAAGATAGGATTAAGAGAGAGAGAGATAAAAGAGAAAGTTAAAAAAAAAGTTTTTAATTAAAATAAAATCTCCAACAGCAATTAAAATCTGAAGGAATGAGACTCCACACTGGTAAAATTACTTTTTCAGTGCCACAGAGGTTGTTTGGCAGTAATTATGTCTTATCACACTTTTAAAAATCACACAACAGCTTCCAGATTTCCGCGTTTAACTGTGCATGTGCGCACCCTGGAAGTTGCTATCTGATTTACTCCATAATAACAGTGAGCACTGATAGTCTCAACGTTATTCTTAATGCAAAACCTGGGCCAATATTCCTTCACTTGTTTTGGAAGATACAAATAAAAGCATGGAGGGGGAATCCAAATATGGAAGGCACACAATTCTTCTATAAGAATATTACTAGCATTATCGCTGTTCCTTCGTCGTCGCTGGGTCCAAATCCTGGAACTCCCTCCCTAACAGCACTGTGGGAGTACCTTCACCACACGGACTGCAGCGGTTCAAGAAGGCGGCTCACCACCACCTTCTCGAGGGCAATTAGGGATGGGCAATAAATGCTGGCCGTGCCAGCAACGCCCAGATCCCATAAGCGAATTTAAAAAAAAAATTACCTTGCTTTTTATCTTTCAACTCATTTTGCTCCTTGCTTCCTCCATAAGCTCAATGAAACTGTTCCTGGCAGAGTTGTGACCTTTGAAGGGAAGTAAGTAAGAGGGGCCATTATAAAAGTAGTTAAGATATTAAGCAATAGAGAAAAGTTAATTCCAGAGTACTGCGGCCTTGAAATTCCACAGGTGTTCCACTGGTCATCCCGCCATAACTGGGAGACCAATGGAACCCCCAAGGAAACAGCACGATGAATTCCTGTGGAATTTCAGGGCTGCATGCCTATGTGTAGGTTTGGAGGTTGCACACATGAAGAGTCCTAGATAGAGTCATAGATTTATACACCACAGAAAGAGGCCCTTTGGCACATCGTGTCTGCGCCGGCCATCAAGTTCTGTCTATTCTAATCCCATTTTCCAGCAGTTGGTCCGTAGCCTTGTATGCTATGGCATTTCAAGTGCTCATCTAAATGCTTCTTGAATGTTGTGAGGGTTCCTGCCTCTACCACCCTTTCAGGCAGTGAGTTCCAGATTCCAAACACCCTCTGGGTGAAAAAGTTTTTCCTCAAATCACCTCTAAACCTCCTGCCCCTTACCTTGAAACTATGCCCCCTGGTTATTGACCCCTCTACTAAGGGGAAAAGTTCCTTTCTATCTACCCTATCTATGCCCCTGATAATTTTGTACACCTCAATCCGATCCCCCCTCAGCCTTCTCTGTTCTAAGGAAAACAACCCCAGCCTGTCCAGTCTCTCTTCATAGCTGAAACGCTCCAGCCCAGGTAACATCCTGGTGAATCTCCTCTGCACCCTCACTAATGCAATCACATCCTTCCTATAGTGTGGCGACCAGAACTGCACACAATATTCCAGCTGTGGCCTAACTACCGTTTTGTACAGCTCCATCATAACCTCCCTGCTCTTATATTCTATGCCTCGGCTAATGAAGGCAAGTATCCCATATGCCTTCTTAACCATATTATCTACCTGTTCTGCTGCCTTCAGGGATCTATGTACATGCACACCAAGGTTCCTCTGATCCTCTGTCCTTCCTAGGGTCCTACCATTCATTGTGTATTCCCTTGCCTTGTTAGTCCTCCCAAAATGCATCACCTCACATTTTCAGGGTTAAATTCCATTTGCCACTGTTCTGCCCATCTGACCAACCCGTCTATATCGTCCTGTAGCCTGAGACTTCCCTCCTCGCTATTTACCACTCCACAAATTTTCATGTCATCTGCAAACTTACTGATCATACCTCCTACATTCATATCTAAATCATTAATGTACACTACAAACAGCAAGGGACCCAGCACCGATCCCTGCGGTACGCCACTGGACACAGGCTTCCAGTCACAAAAACAACCTTCGACCATCACCCTCTGCCTCCTGCCACTAAGCCAATTTTGGATCCAATGGTAAATTAAAATTCTTTGGATTGTTCAGCGATTTTTTTAACTCTTCTGCCCTTACGACCTATAAGAAGGAAGCGAGTGGCCTCTGATCCTAGTGAGGGCTGCATCTAAAGTTACTAACAGACTATTTTAATTGTAATATTTTAAATATCTGTAACTCTTCTAAAATAAATTATTTTTGACTTCAAAGTCTGAATCATAGTACGTTCCAAAATGATGGGAAAAGGTCCAAAATAATTGTCAAATATTAACATTGCTGGAAATGTTTACCTCCGGCTCCCACCCTGGGCATGTGGAGGACAGAGAAAAGCACGGGAAATTGGAACGTAGACCTACGAGGGAGGGGAGAGGAAGATTTCCTCTGAGTTCTAGAAGTAGCATTGCAAACCTGCTCTTTATAAACGTGTTTATGATTTTGCTATACCGGGTGCACAGAGGAAATCTCCCCCCTCATCAAGTAACACAATTCTAGAGCTAGGAAAACAAAATAACTCATATGTCTGCAAGTAATAGTGTGACCAGCCCTTCATTTCCTATCTTTCATTCTTTTTATGATTTCTTGCTGAACCTGAATTCTGTAGCCATTGGCAACTTTTCCTTACCCTACCAATTAGTTCACTGTCTATACCAGATATTGATTTTCCTCCTTTTTAGGATTATTTTCCCGCCCTTGAAGTTTTTGCTCAACGGTGAATATTAAAAAAAAAATATTTCAGCCAGTATCATTCAATTCAAAAATACTGGGAGAACTGGGTCCCTTTTACTGATATGAACTCAGTGACCATAGTTAGTCCTTTTGATTGATTCCCTTGTGTACTTTACACTGAATCCTTACATGTGTGTTTTTTTTTCCTTTTCTCGAACCCTCTTGTGAAGGATGTGACTCATGCTGGAGTATGGATCCATGGCTGTTGACCGTTCTTCAAGTGTAAATCTGTATGCTGACCACCGACAAACTAGCTGATTATGAGGGCATTACAACAAAGCTTGTACCTGCCCTTTTGTGGTCCACACACACACACACTTTCCAGCAGGTGTCACTGGATAGCAATTGAGAGCATGAACCTTGAAGATTTTTCTCCCTACTTAGCCCGTGAATGCTGACACTGATTGCTGTGCTCCCCTAGCTGAGATCACCTATCTCAGCATAGATTTGAACTTGGAACATCCTGATCTCAGGACAAAGCCATACAATCTGTCAACTTACTGTATCACCATGGGGCCTGCATGCATTCTTTGACCAGATTCATGTTGCGTTAAGAACATACGTCATGTTCATTTTGTGCATTAAGTTAGTATATGTCTGTGGTTGTAATTAATACTGGATGGCCAACTGTACTGTACTTGAAAATCAAAGATAAGATCATCAATGTTAATTCATCCTGGGGGCATGGCCAGTTTTGTGGGTGGGGTCAGCTTCCAGCGTGATTTTTTTAAACTAGCGCAAATGATCGCGGAAACTCGAGTTGCGCTTAAATTCTGCGATCTTTTGCGCTGGTTGCGCCAATTTCGACCGTGTTGCGCTGAAAAAAAACAACGCAATCAAGCGTAAACCTCAGGCCCAGGTGTCAAAGACCAACCTAACTCTGAAATGAAGCGAAGTGACAGCCCCTGTACTGGGGATTCTCACTCCTCTTTGTTCCGGCATCAGATTCAGACTGTTTACACCATAACTGCAACGCCAGTGGCAAGTGAAACAGCTCGGCGGCCATTGTTGTGTTAACGTATCCTCAGCCTACCTTATCCTTGGTTCTGCAACTTATGTACTTCAAGCACTTTTAGTTCTTCCAATCTTTCAAGCTCAGATGTGGCAACGATTTTGTCAGCAAATTTTATCATCTCAGCAAAATGTGTAGTAATATTATTAAACAAAATCATATTTGTCACCATATATAGAGTATGTAGCATAGATTGAATACCAGAAACACTGCATTCACAAACTGACTGAACAAACCCCATGATGACAGATTGTGCAGTCAAACCACTCCTTTCATATTTTTATTCTTCATGAGCCCCGCTTTTACACATCTTGAGATATTAACCTAGCAATGAATGTTGGTGATATTAGCAGGCAAACGCTTAACATGTTAATATGACATTCCTCTGACTGCTTTTTAAACACGTGCGTTAACCTGTTTTATTTCATGTGGTCTCAGTCACAATAACAGACAGAGGAATGTCACACACACATGTTAAATGTTCTGCTGCTAATTTCGCCAACAGTCATGTCTAGGCTGTGTCCTCTACAATTCAGTTAGGATGCTCGATTCCTTTCCATTTGTTTTTGTTATTGATATAATGCTAGATTTTTATTTGTTTTTCCAAGATGATTTTGCTTAGCTCTTCATCATGTACAGCGCTGGGTATTGAATGTAGACACCTACTGAGTATATTATCTGATTGGTAAAATTCACGCACAAGTGCTTAATGTACACAGATTACATTCTTCTCTGCTTGGTTTTTGGGTCAGCTTTAATCCGTTTATTTTAAATGTGTTACTACTTGCTTAAAATAACACATAGAGAAATGAGCACATTGAACATTAACTTCATCAATTGGAGAATACACCTTTTTAACAAATTTTTAATAATTGATTGAGAACTAAAGACCAATTTGCAAAGTATGAGCATTAAAAGTACTTTGACAGAAAGTTGATCGTAACAGTGCGCACTGATGACAACTGACAGCCTGGTGGGAAAGCCGTGGAGGCTTCCCCGTTCTGGCCCAGGTAACAGTAACAGTACAATCTGGGTCCCATTGGACATAATTGGACTCCAATTTGCATAAGAACATAAGAAATAGGAGCAGGAGTAGGCCATTTGGCCCTTCGAGCCTGCTCCGCCATTCAATGAGATCATGGCTGATCTTCTGCCTCAACTCCATTCACCGACCATATCGCCATATCCCTTGATGCCTTTACTAGTCAGAAATCTATCGACTTCTGTTTTGAATATACCCAATGACTGAGCCTCCACAGCTCTCTGGGGTAGAGAATTCCAAAGATTCACCACCCTCTGTGTGAAGAAATTTCTTCTCATCTCAGTCCTGAATGGCCTACCCTTTATCCTGAGGCTGTGGCCCCTGGTTCAATGTACGAGGCTCCTTCCAGCTTCCGGGTGGGCACCTCAGCCCAGTGAGCCGTGAGCAGCTAAAATGGTGGCCAGCAGGAATGGAATAAGGCTGAGTGTCCCAATCCCGCCAGGCAGGGAGAGTTAAAATCCTCCCCCCGCCCCGAAAAAAGACAGATTAACCAGAGGGGTTAGGCGTTGACCCTCAATCTCCACCACATCCTAAGACAGGAGGGTAAAATTGTTAAATTACAAGCAGCCAATGGGCCAGCATCTGATTTTGTTATAACTTAAGTGCATCCAAGAACCAATTAAATTCTGTACAGGTTGACTTTCCCTTATCCGAAAACCTTGGGACCAGCTGTGTTTCGGTTTTCAGAAATTTTCGGATTTCAGAAGGTATTATTTCAGACTGGGAAACTCTGAACATTAAATTAATTTGGTAATTAGTATTTGTATTTAATATAAATTTTAAAAGTTCAGGCTACCTCTTGCGACTGTCTCATTCCCCTTCCTGCTTCTCTGTGCTGCCGCTCCCAGTCTGTTTACAGCTCCCCCTGCTCCGTATCTGAATTCCTTGACTTAGCGGGGGTCTGGGGCTCGACTGCCACCGCCAGTTGTGGGAAAGCCGGATATCGGCTGACTCCTACGCTAAGCTGGCCCGCAAATCAGGTCAGAAAAGCATCGGCCGCGTCGGGTCATGTTTGGCGCCACTCGGGTTATGTCGTGCGCACGACTTACGCTCCACAAAAAAACTTTCGGTTTTCAGAGGTTTTCGGTTTTCAGAAGTGCGGATAAAGGATAGTCTACCGGTAGTACATTTTCCAGTCTTTACTTGTGCACTAGATTGAACAATGCATTTAATGCGTGCAGAGACTGTCTTTTGGAGACAGAATTTGGCATCTATTTCCCATCCCCCACCTTTTTACAAGTATCCTCATGGTCAGAAAAGAAAAGGCTCTTTGAAAGAGCAAAGTAACATGGCTTTACATGTTGATCAGTTACATTACTCTCTATTTTGATTCAAACCAAAAAAGACATATGAATCAGCAGGTCCAACCAAAGGATGGATCGATTGTTTGTCACAGCTAAAGCATAATTGAACTGTTCTCTCCATCATTTCAGCTGTCAGAAGAGTAAAGAGCCTGTATTATAATGCTGCTCAATTTGTAGCGTTAATATTGATGATTCTAATACTGCACAACTTTGATGACAGATATCGTTGCTGTTATTTTGATGCTGTGTTTTGTCGCGCTCATCTGTAAAAAAAAGACTTGCATTTATATAGCGACTTTTACGACCACCGGACGTCCCAAAGTGCTTTACAGCCAATGAAGTACTTTTTGAAGTGTGGTCACTGTTGCAATGTAGGAAATGCGGCAGCCAATTTGCACACAGCAAGCTCCCACAAACAGCAATGTGATAATCATAGAATCATAGAAATTTACGGCACAGAAGGAGGCCATTCGGCCCATCATGTCTGCGCGGCTGAAAGAGAGCTCTCCAGCCTAATCCCACTTTCCAGCACTTGGTCCGTAGCCCTGTCGGTTACGGCACTTCAAGTGCATATCCAAGTACTTTTTAAATGTGATGAGGGTTTCTGCCTCTACCACCCTTTCAGGCAGTGAGTTCCAGACCCCCACCGCCCTCTGGGTGAAAAAGGTTCTCCTCAACTCCCCTCTAATCCTTCTACCAATTACTTTAAATCTATGCCCCCTGGTTATTGACCTCTCTGCTAAGGGAAATAGGTCCTTCCTATCTGCTCTATCCAGGCCCCTCACAATTTTATACACCTCAATTAAGTCTCCTCTAAGACACCTCTGTTCCAAGGAAAACAACCCCAGCCTATCCAATCTTTCCTCATAGCTAAAATTCTCCAGTCCTGGCAGCATTCTCGTAAATCTCCTCTGTACCCTCTCTAATGCAATCACATCTTTCCTGTAATGTGGTGACCAGAACTGCACGCAGTACTCTAGCTGTGGCCTAACTCGTGTTTTAGACCAGATAATCTGTTTTTAGTGATGTTGATCGAGGTATAAATATTGGCCTGGACACCAGGTTTAACTCGCCTGCTCTTCTTCGAAATAGTGCCATGGGATCTTTTACGTCCACTCAAGAGAGCAGACGGGGCCTCAGTTTAACATCTCATCTGAGACGGCACCTCCGACAGTGCAGCACTCCCTCAGCACTGCGCTGGAGTGTCAGCCTAGATTTTTGTGCTCAAGTCTCTGGAGTGGGACTGTGAACCCACAACCTTTTGACTCAGAGGCGAGAGTGCATACACTGAGCCACAGCTGACGCTATATTTGATCATATTCCATGTATGATGTTAAATGAATTAGTTCTGCGTGGGCGCGTATAGTTTGCTTTGTCAAGTTCTTGATGTCCTTTAAATCTTCTTCTTCTTAGGCGGTCCCTCAGAACCGAGGATGACTTGCTTCCATGTTAAAACGCTAAAACTGAGTTCTCATGTCCTGTAAGTAAGGGTTAACTGGAAACACTGCAGTGCTCAGGATAGCAATGTACATTTGAGAGCTGGCTGTGATCTTGCATTATGTGAGTAATTTCTGTGTAGAGGCAATTCAGAACCAAATTACGTGCACCAGTAAATAGCCAATTAACTCTATGCACAAATCCCCATTCAATCTTTCCTCCAATATTCTTGTACAGCGTTATGCAAGTTGATTGAGGAGAGTTGGCTGAGCAGGTTGTCTTTCTTGCTACTGATGGCACCATTCAGATGCCTGCTACCCTCCTCTGCACAGCTAAGGGATGACAGCAATCACTACTTTGATTGTTCCACTGGTAAATTTAGTAGGATTGATGGGGGACGCTTTGAGTGGCACTGTGCCTGATGGGCGATTCCTTTTCAGGGCCAATCCCTATGACCTTCTATTCTTGGTTCGTTCCAAAATTTGCTTTTCACTTAGCAGTTAGAGAAGTTCTTGATTAATTAATTGTGAAGGTAGCACTGTGCAGTAGCGCTATAATGTTGCCAAATCATTTGAGTTCCTATTTCCTTGAAAAATTGGCTTGCTTTGTGCCAGATAATTTATTTAAAAAGTTGAAAGTGGATTTTTTACATGCACAATTTTTTTGCTTTTCCTTTAAATATGCCGCATAAGATCCTTTAATGTTGGCAGTTCTTTTGTAAAAAAAATCATATATTGCTTCCTAAACCCCTCTGTGATCATTGCTGATGAATTCCAATGTTTCTTTAAATCATAATGGTTTCTTCTATGGCAGAGTGTACATGTTAGGTTTGTGACTTTACATTTCTGTTACAGGAGGACAGATTGAATCCTCCTCCATTCGATTGTTGATTTAATAGTTGATTTTCTACTTTGATGATATGCTTACTTCTGAAATTAATTCACAGTGTAAAATCTTCACTCAGGGAGCGGTGAGAATGTGGAACTCGCTACCTCATTTCCTACATTACAACAGTGACTCCACTTCAGAAAGTACCTCATTGGCGCTTTGGGACATCTGGTGGTCATGAAAGGTGCTATATAAATGCAAGTCCTTCTTTCTTTTACCACATGGAACGATAGAGACAAATAGCATAACTATTGACATAAGAAAACTACTAGGTGTAGTGTATGTACCTTTAAGGGGAGAACTACTTTTTACAGCTCCTGTATACTGTAGTACTGGCAGTGACCACACCTGTATATAAACCCTGAATAGGGATCTGTACGGTTAGTTTTAGAGTAACCCTCATCCAGAGTAACCCTCACCTGTTGATTGTTCCCTGCAGTCTCGTGTCTGATTATTGAAGGACACAACATCAAGCTACACGGATCTAACAGTGGAGACGAGGCAGATTCGAACCTACCTGCAACTCTGCATCACCTCCCAGGGATTCGCTCCTGGAGAACAGTGGAAGAAGGTCGAGGCCAGAAGCACGGGCGTCGACCACGAGCAACCGCCCAGTCATCCAGTGGAGATTTGAGCATCGTAGGGGAGGCTGTTGAGAGCTGGGCTTGGTTCTCCAGTCACGGTGGTCCAGCGAAACGGGCTGGCAACAGGTACGGCGCAGACCCTTCCCGGACAGCGGCGGCTAGAGCCGACCGACGGCACAGAAAAGGCCGAGCAGCGTCGACGGGAGAAGAGAGGGCAGAGGGCAGAGCGCACAGGGCGCAGCTGGTGTTCAGGACCGAACGGCGTCGACGGGAGAAGAGAGAGAGTAGAGCGCACAGGGCACAGCCGGTGTTCAGGACCGAACGGTGTCGATGGGAGAAGAGAGAGAGGCGCGAAGGAAAACGCGCAGAGCGCAGCCGTTGTTCAAGGGACGAGCAGCGTCAGCGGGGAAGAAAGGGAAATGCGCAGAGCGCAGCCAGTGTTCAAGGGCCGAGCAGCCACAGCGGAGAAGAAGGGAGAGCACGGGAAACACCATTTTGAGCCACAGCGGAGAAGAAGGGAGACCGCGGGAAAACGCCATTTTGAGCCGCAGCGGAGAAGAAGGGAGAGTGCGGGAAAACGCCATTTTGAGCCAGTCTAACCACACCCAGGGATGCCAAAGAGTGGCAGTATCACAGCGTTCGACAATGAAGTCGAAGATTGGATGACATATGTCGAACGGATAGAAGTGTACTGCAAGGCGAATGAAGTGCCAGATGAGAGGAAAGCGCTGGTATTGTTGAATTCAATGGGTGCAAAAATGTACGGCTTACTGCGAAACCTAGTAACCCCAGAGAAGCCAGTGGAAGGAGAAATTGGGTGAGTAGCGCCACCTGTTAGCGCCTAAAGAGGCAGTAAGTGGCTGTAGCGCCACTGGCTGCATCTCCGGCGATATTCAGTAGGGGCGCTAATGGTGGCATTAGGCATTTGCACTGCGCCGCCACCGATGACGTTCGCGATATTTGGTAGCGAATGCCGCAGTTGCGCCGCTCGCTACCCGCGCCCGGTTCATGGGGCCTTACTGTGCCGGCAGCGGCGCAAGTTAAGGTAGAGGTGCGGGGCGGCCGCTTTTTCGGCGGCCGCCTGCCAGCACCTCTGTCCCCGGCTTCCTAACACCCCCCCCGCGGCATTGCCGGCTGTTTCCCAAGAGCCCGGCACTTCTCCTTGGTGCCGGGCTCATTTGCCGGCACTCGCGAGCGGGGATCACGCTGTTGCAGGCACCTCCCCCTTAACAGTGGGAGGAAGGCCTGCAGTACCGCAGTGTGCCATGCTGCAGCGTGTGGCGCTGCGGCACGTTGCACTGCGATAATCAGTTTCAGCGTCCTAAGAGGGACGCGGAGCGCCTCGAGCCTCGCCCCGTGTCCCTCGAGGGGCAATGAAACTGAATATCTGGTGATCGGTATCACTCCGGTCGCTGCGCTAAATCCTGTGCTCCGCCGACTTTTGTGCCACTTTGGCGCCCCCAACCCAATTTCTAGGCCATAGTGTCAATCCTACAGGACCACTTAAACCCCACACCGCTGCTGATAGCAGAAAGATTTAAGTTTCACAAAAGGAACCAGCATAAGATGAAAGTAATGCTGAGTATTTAACGGAACTGAGCAAGCTATCGAAACACTGCCAGTTTGGACCGGGACTGGCAGATACTTTAAGGGACAAGTTTGTGTGTGGGCTTCAAAGTGAAGGAACCCAGAAACGGCTTTTATCAGAAAAGGATCTTACGCTGGACAAGGCTTTCAGCATGGCAGTATCACACGAAGCAGCTGCATGGGGCGCTGCAGAGATACAACGGAGACCGCAAGAATATGGCACAAATGAAATGTCATACGGAACAGTGAAGTGCTATCGCTGCGGCAGAACAACACACGACCATAATGATTGCTGGTTCAAGGACAAAGTATGCAGACAGTGTGGAAAAGTAGGACACATAGCAAGAGTCTGCAAGTCGGGAAAGAAAACCAGCAGCAAGAAATCTCCACAGGAGAAGTACAAGAAGGTACATAAGGTGACGGAGAGTAGTTCAGACGAACAGAAAAGTGGTACAGACTCCGGAAGCAAGGAGCTGGGTTGTCTGAAACTACATAAGGTGATCAAAACGGAGGATCACCAAACTATTTGGGTCACGCTCAAGATAGCTGGAGTCCAAGTGAAAATGGAATTGGACACAGGATCAGCCCTAACAGTCATAAACCGAAGGGACTACAAGTGGCTATTCTCACATATACCCTTGAGAGATACAGATTGTCTTGAAGACGTACACGGGGCAAAAAGTCTACCCCAAAGGAAAAATAAGGGTGAACGTTATGTATAACGGCAAGGAAACACCAAAAATGGACCTATATGTATTGCCAGATGGAGGACCACCACTACTAGGATGTGAATGGATCCGGAAGATAAAGCTAGATTGGCATTCCATACAAGCACTGACTGTAGATGCCAAAAAGGATGACAACGTCACACCTGGACGACTGTCAAAAGTGCTAACTGACGCACAAGAAGTGTTCCAGGAGGGACTCGGAACCCTAAAAGGCATAACAGCGATGATCAAAATAGAGGAAAATGCAAGCCCAAAGCTTTTTAAGGCCAGACCGGAGCCTTATGCGATCCGCCCAGCCGTCGAAGCAGAGCTGGAAGGTTTGGAACGTTGAGGAGTACTGTCCAAAGTGGACTGGGGCGAGTGGGCTACACCCATCGTTCCTGTAATGAAGAGGTCGTTGAGTAATACGCCTGGGGAACAAAAGAAGGTTCGCATCTGTGGGGACTTTAAGGTGACAGTGAACCCAATCCTTCACACGGTACAATATCCGCTTCCACGGATTGAAGATATTTTCGCCTCGCTATCTGGAGGGAAACGCTTCACTAAGATTGATCTGGCCCAGGCGTACCTGTAAATGGAGGTAGAAGAAGCCTCGAAACAGTATCTCATGATCAGCACTCATAAAGGTCTCTACCAGTACAACCAGCTGGTGTTCGGGGTAGCATCAGCTCCGGCTATTTGGCAAAGGGCAATGGATCAAGTTCTGCAAGGGATTCCAGGGACCCAGTGTTATTTGGATGACATCGTGGTCACGGGCGAAAATGACAGTGATCACCTTGCCAACCTGCAGCAGGTGCTCACTAGATTGAAGGAATATGGGCTCTGAGCTAATCACCACAAATGCGAGTTTTTCCAGAAGCAGATCTCGTATTGTGGCCACGTTATTGATGAAGAGGGGTTACATAAGTCCCCTGAAAAGATTGAGGCAGTAGTCAAGGCTCCAGCACCGGAAAATGTGTCACAACTGAGGTCGTTCCTCGGGCTGGTGAACTACTACCATAAGATCTTGCCGAATTTGTCTACAGTACTACACCCACTGAACACCCTACTGCAAACGGGGGTACCATGGAAGTGGAATGACGAATGTAAACGAGCTTTCCAGAAGTGCAAAGAATTGATCACATCAAAAGAGGTGTTGGCTCATTTCAACCCAGCACTACCAATTCGGTTGGCGTGTGATGCATCACCCTATGGCATTGGAGCGGTGCTGTCGCACAAGTTCCCGGACGGCTCGGAGAGGCCGGTAGCCTTTGCGTCTCGGTCACTAACCTCAGCTGAGCGTAACTACGCCCAGATTGACAGGGAGGCCCTCGGCCTAGTGTGGGGAGTGAAAAAGTTCAACCACTATCTGCACGGGCAGAAGTTCACCTTGCTGACTGACCACCAACCACTTGTCTCCATCTTTAATCCAAAGAAGGGTGTTCCGGTGATGACTGCGCAACGGCTACAAAGATGGTCCCTTTTTCTAGGGGCAAACCAATATGAAATTGAGTATAAGGGCACGAAACAGCATGGAAACGCTGATGGGCTATCACGCCTGCCACTGCCTACTGCGGAGGAAGCACCAGCAGTGGACCCTATTGAAATATTTTATTCGACTATAATTGAACGCTTGCCAGTAACTAACGCTGATATAGAGAAGGAGACCCAAAATGACCCGACACTGTCTCGGGTATATGACTTGACGTTGAAGGGATGGCCAACACATGGCAACTCACTGTTGCCAGCATTCTCATCCAGAAGAGAACAGCTGTCAGTATGCCAGGGGGCCTTGATGTGTGGATCCCGAGTGGTAATTCCACCCAAGTTAAGGGAGAGAGTGCTAAATCAGCTTTACGAAGGCCATCTGGGAGGGGTGAAGATGAAAAGCCTTGCTAGGGCTTATGTGTGGTGGCCGGGGATCGATCAGCAAATTGAGGACCTGACAAAGAGCTGCTCAGGATGCCAGAAGGTCCAAAATGCACCACCACATGCCCCTCTACACCCATGGGAGTGGCCCTCATCTCCATGGCAATGGGTGCATATTGATTTTGCTGGTCCATTCATGGACTCAATGTTTTTAATAGCCGTGGATGCGCACTCGAAATGGCCTGAGGTGATCAAAATGTCGTCCACCACCACAGAGAAAACTATTGCAGTCCTACGGACCATATTTGCCAGGAACAGCTTGCCAGAGCAGATTTGCTCTGATAATGGACCACAGTTTGTGTCCGAAGAGTTTCGAAGATTCATGAAAAGGAATGGGGTAAGGCATTACACATCTACCCCGTATCATCCAGCCACAAATGGATTGGCTGAGAGGTTCGTACAAACCTTTAAAAAAGCAGTAAGGGCCATGTGCGATGACGACATTCCACTGCAGCACAAGGTGGACAATTTCCTGTTAGCCTACAGAAATGCGACACATGCAGTCACCAACCAGACCCCGGCCATGATGTTCTTTAACCGAAGGTTGAGATCTCGTCTGGATTTGCTCAGACCAAATGTACGAAGGGATGTTGAGAATAAGCAATTCCAACACATCAATGATAAGCCAACAAGGAGCTTCAATGTAGGGCAACTAGTCTTGGCCCGCGACTACCGAACAGAGAAATGGCAACCAGGAACGATATGCACACGGCAGGGGCCACTAATGTACACAGTGGATGTTGGGGAGAACATTGTGAGACGCCATGTCGACCAGATCCTAGAGTCACAGGAACAAGTCAACCCCATGTCTCGCATACCTGGTGATGAGCCCGACATACAGGTAGCATCTACCCCAGAAACAGTAGCATCGGAAGCTGATGAACCAACTGACGACAGGGGGGCTCCGCACCAAGAGCAAGACACTCAGGAAAGGCGCTATCCAGAAAGGATCAGGAAGCCACCCCAAAGACTGAATTTATAAATGAACTATTTTCAGTTAATGTGCATGTTAAAAGTGTTAATTGTTAAATGAATGTTATGGTACTGTTAATCTAAAAGGGGAGGAATTGTAGTGTATGTACCTTTAAGGGGAGAACTACTTTTTACAGCTCCTGTATACTGTAGTACCGGCAGCGAACACACCTGTATATAAACCCTGAGTAGGGCTCTGTACGGTTAGTTTTAGAGTAACCCTCATCCAGTAAACACCTGTTGATTGTTCCCTGCAGTCTCGTGTCTAGTTATTGAAGGACACATAACATCAAGATACACGGCTCTAACACTAGGCACTTGGTCTAAGCGTTAAACAAAGCTTTAATCAACTGTTTTACAACATGGAGGTCTAGTTGTGTCCTTCACTAGTTCCTGTTAAGAATGTCCTGCGCAACCTGGGCCCGTGCCCGAGTATTTATACTCTCCCTGGACAGCACCACCCGCAGGCCGCTCAGTATTATTTCATAAGTCTTTCTTTCATGAATGACTGATTCATGTCAGCTATACTTAAGGGGAAGCTAGATGCATACACAAGGGACAAAGGAATAGAAAGATATGTTGATAGGGTGAGATGATGTAAATAGAGTGGATGGAGGCTCGTGTGGAGCATAAACAACGACTGTGCTGTACATTCAATGTACCTTCAGTGGATATAACCCCAACCAAAGACAAGTTTCCCCAGTATACAGACAGTGCAAAGCCGAACTGCAGTTGATCAATTTGACTTAAGGGCCGGAATTTTGTTGGTGCTCAGCAGATGGGATTGGTGGTGGGTCAGCAGTGAAATTTGATTTGATTGACAGGGGGTCGGGAACCCACTGTTACATTGCTCACACTTGCCTCTCCCAATGTCGGCTCTGCCTGCGCTAAGCAGACCCGATCAGCAGCGGCGGGGGACCTAATTTAAACAATTACTGGCTTGTTGACAAGCCCCTAAGAGTGAATTTAGCCTCACCTTTTGACTTTAACAGCTAACTCATGGCTTCCACGCTGCTCCTGGAACCCGTCTGTTAATCTTGGGTGGAAGTTGAGTGGCCATTGAATCAGCTGATGAGTGACAGCTTGAAATGTAGTATAAAAGCTCCCACTTCGCACCTGTTCACTTTCCGAGTGCAGAGGCTGTTGCTTTCGCCCTTTGGAACACAGATTGAGCTTTATGCAGGCTGCAAGTGTTTGGAGCAAACTCTCCAGCCAGTCTGACCTCATCCACAAGCTGTTTCTCGGTCCATTTCCAGCACAGATTCTGCAGGTTTTCCACTTCCCACTCTCCATCCACTCTCGCCTCATTGAAAGAACGCTCTCACCATTGACAGAATGCTTCTGTCATCTCTACTTCAACTGCTATCTACTCTATCAGCATGGGTACCATTTACACTCTCTCACCTTGGTCCTCAGAATCGCACCACGATCAGCCCCAACACCAGCAGCACCAGACACACCAGCAGCACCAACAACAACACCAACCTTCTCCACAATCAATTGATGCTGCACAGGACAGAGGGCATCAGCACCCGACCACATTGCTGCCCGGGAGGCCAGCGATGGCCTCAGCATGGCCAGATTTACTTCACTTGATGCTGTACACCCTGGCTGCCACATGATGCGCCAGGTTGGCACCACCCCACACCAACACCATAAAGCATCCCTACAATGCCCAAGCCATTCCTTTCACACTCATCATTGCAGGGGGTGCTGTTATGTCTCACTGAAACTCACTAAGCCACTTCCAAAGGTGCACACAAATCTGTCAAAAATAAAGGTTTTAATGTTTGACACCACATTAACAGAAACTTTACATGAACATTGCATAAAACACCCAAGTGCCTACCCTTGTGTGCTGTTAGTTGGTATGATTGCACTAGGATGAGGGTGAGTGCGAGGGGTGGCTAGTGAGTTGGAGATGAGATAATATAGATAGAGAGGGATGGGTGGAGGTGCAAGGTAAGTTGGTGTGAGTAAGGATGTGCAGGAGTAGTGTAGGGAAGGCAGAGTGATGGGGATGTGATGAGTGGCACAGCAGGATGAGGTTGAGTGTGGCTTTGTACTAACATTTTGTGATCTACTGAGATCATTGAAATGTTTGCGGCACTGCACCCAGGTCCACCTGACCACATCCCTGCTTGTGCCCTCCTGTGCAATGTGCAACCAGACTGCGTTGATCTCCTGGGGAGGTCTCTTCCGCCCATAGGAAGGGAGGAGGCTCTCCCTGCGTGCTGTGACTCCCTGCATAAGCATATGGAGGGAGTGATGGGAGAGCCTGGGTGCAGCCCTGTGCCTTTGTGCAGTGATTGTCAGTGTTTGCAGCACAACAATGCTGTAGAACACTGACAGCACAAATGTGAAAATAAATTTGGCCATGGTCCCTTTAAGGAAACCGGCTGATGACTCGTCGTCAAACGACATCACCAGACCCGCTTCCTCTAATTGGCACGGAAACGTGCTGGGCGGGGCTTAACAAGCCTAATCAATGTAAATTAATTTTCCATAGTGGGATGTAGCCAGCAGCAGGGCCGTGACCCGCCACCGACATCGCGCGGCACGGACCCGCCAAGGTCAGCAAAATCGCGGCCATGGCTCTTCGGCAACGTACTCATTTTTAGTAATTGTTTGGGGCAAAAAAAATTGCTAAAATATCCGTCTAATTTTTTGAGGTATTAGTGTGTTGGTTCAAGTGCAATTTCCTCTTGGTCATATCTGTAATTAACAGCAATTCATGAGAGCAGCTAATGAACACTTCTCCCAATGGTAGGAAGCTGCAGCTTTTTTTCGGCCATCAATGTTTCATTTTCATTAGACTTCGTAATGAAGTAGATCAGAATAAAGTTGTTATGGCATTTGATCATCAGAAACAGAGAGATGCAAATAAAGTTTGACCGTTCGTTCTGCGCTACTCAAAATATACACGTAAGCTAAATGCAAGTCATTAATTGTCCGTGTGAAAAGAAACTAGATTTCCAAACTTTGTGAAGCGTGGCGATGTATCCTATAATTAATTGCATTCTTAATCAGTTTTTTACCATTAAGCATTGGGGGAGGGAGAGAGAGAATGAATGAAACCTTCACAGGAACCAAATCTGCCATTTCCTAGACATTTGCAAAACCTAGTTTGTTCTATTACGAAGGAAACACTTCCTGAAGCATTTGCAGCTAAAAAATTGCAACCTTGAAATAAATGAGTTGGGAAGAATATTTAAGCTGGAAAGCATCTGAACATAGAGCTCATTTTTCAATGTAGTAGGCTGAATTACTTTGAGAGATGTAGACTGTATTGGAAATGTTCTCTATGTCCTCACTGATCACTTCTTCAATACACCACCATTAAGATTTCAGCATTTGATTTTAGCATCCCTGCCTTTTTTGCAAAGTAACATTGTGATCAAAGCAAGTTAAGATTTGTAGAGTAATTTACATTAGTAATATGAGCCGATTTGTATGTGTTGATTTTTTAGATAAAAGATGGCAACTGAATATTACAGAAATGCTGGTTAAAAGTGGGAAAAATGATAGCAGCAGCTCCAGCAAGTACAACTGTGGGCTGAAGAGGCTGTGTTGAGCTGAGAATCTTTAGGCTGCACTTGCATATTGTCCATGACCCCAATGGAAAGGGACAGAAAGAATAAGGTGCCATCACTGCTGTAATCCAATCACCAACTGGCAGCGCAGTTACGCCAGAATTTCCACCTGCTGATTGGGCTGCACCAAAGCACTACCAAAGGCTCTCGGCTCCCTCTGATCTGGTGGTCGTGCCACAGAGATGCATCTCACCACAGTATCCTCCAGTAGCAACAGCGGTGGAGCAGAAGGTGAAGAAGACCAGGTGAGAGAATTGGGCTAACAGTTATGGAGCCAAAGGGGTGGGGGGTGAGAAAAAGTAAAATTCCAAATTGTGGTTACGAGAGGGAGACAGAGAGGGGAGGAAGAGATAGTTAAACAAAATTCAGGCAATTATCTGAAGATACCAGAAAATCCTAGTGGGAATTAGGACTGCCTATGAGGGACAGTTGTACAATTCCAGGCAACCAAAGATAATCTAAATTATTCCAGGTTTCTACCTCCGCACTGCTATTTAACCGACTGCTCACTTAATATACCGCTGACAGGTTGTATCAACAACAACTAGCAATTACCAATAAGCAACACACTAGATACCACCTACAGTATCTCTAAATTGCATTTGCCCTCAGGATTGAAGTGTGTTAAACAGCAAAAGCTATCAAAGAAAAAAAACACATCACCTGCCAAGAGAAAGATCTAAATAAGATGGAAGGAGCTCACAAGCAGCACATCTTGTGAAGTGGAGGAACTCTCATTCTCAAAAAGACATAACAACAAAACTTACATTTCATACTGTGTTTAACATAGAAAAATTCTGAGATGCTTTACAGAACAGGAAGTAACATTGATAAAAAGAATAAAGGGTTAGACTCTGAACCATGGTGGGAATAGGTGACCAAAATCTGAATTAAAAAGGTGGGTTTTCCAAAAGTTTTTAAAAGGCGAAGACTCAAGTGAAGAGACGGAGAGGTTTGGGGAGGGGAGGGGATTTCAGAGAGTGAAGAAAGGACTGTGTTCTCAAAAGGCTAGAGTCAGGGTAGTGGGGGGTGAGGGAGGGTCCATAAGGCTGGAGGGGGTTGCAGAGTTGAAGGGGTGGGTGAGGGGTGGTAGCAAGGCCGTGGAGGGATTTGGAGCTGAGGGCAGGCATTGTAAAATCCATGCATTGGTTAATGGGAAGCCAGTAAAGGTCAGTGAGGATGGAGCTGATAGATGAGTGGGATTAAGTGTGGGACAGGATAGAGGTGGCTGAGTTGATGGAGGGGGGAGGATGGGAGAACATTGGAGAAATCAAGCTTACAGGTGATAAAAGCATGGAGAAGGGTTATTAGAACCATAAATAAACAAGGATAAGTTATTTATTTTCATATCATTTCGTTATAAAAATCCAGTTTGTTGGGGTCATTGCAACTGTCCTTGAACATGCTACTTTTAAAATTTCATTTTGATTTACAACTCCCAATGATCTGACGAAGGGGCATTGACCTGAAACGTTAACTCTGTTTCTCTCACCACAGCTGTTGCCTGACCTGCTGAGTATCCCCAGCATTTCTGTTTTTATTTCAGATTTCCAGCATCTGCATTATTTTGCTTTTGTTCCAATGTGGTCAGTATAAAAAAACAGATAAACGGAAAACTGTTGGAAGGAAAATTAATGGCCCAGAAATTCCGGTCGGAAGCTTCCTGCGGGCGTAAGCCCCTGACCTGCACAAACGAACCGCGCCGACCGTAATGCTCTGGGCCGGCTTAGAATTCCGTTGCTACGCCTCCTCAAACTGCCGGTGTGCAGGGCACGCGTATCCCAGGGGCGCAGATAGTTCGCAGCGTCCCTGGGATCACATGGGCCATGGGGAGCCAATCGGAGCAGGGAATCTCCATTCATAGATTTGACAGGAAGACCTGTCAAATCTATGAATAGAGATCAGCCCCAAAACATAAGTAAAACTTCAAATGCATTTTTTTTTAAACTCACATTTTTAAAATGACTATAAATTACATAACTTAACTATTTTAAACAAAAATTTAAATTTTTGAATAAACTAAAGTTTTTAATGGGGCTAAAAATAAACTTACCTTTCTTTAAAGTATTTTAAAATGATAAATCTGGAATTTTTTTTTAACTTTTACTTTCTTCACCTCTTACCTTGTTAATAGCAGGCCCTGCACCTGCTTTTCCAGGCGCCGCTGTTTCAGACTTACCTGGACTGCTAAAAAAAACGGAAGTTGCAGCCGTTCGCGCTGCCTCTCCGGTGCAGGCGGTTGACCTGTGAAGACCTTTCTCCTTTGAACGGAAGTTCCGATTTCCAGTGCATGCACAGTGCATGCGTAAAACCGGCACTTCCGTTGGCCCTACGTGTGAGTACACATCGTGTACACACCCGTAGGGAACGGAATTTCAGGACCAATGTGTGTTGAAGCTTTCAACTATTACATTGAATTATAATGCTGTTTCTTTTCAAATTGCAGCAATATTTGAGGATCGTAAAGAGAATTAATTACAAAGGAAATCATCATTCCACAAAGATATTTATGCCATATCTGCAATTAATAACACAAGTAGAATAGGAACTACAATAAAGTAAGTATATGATCATAAAATAACTTTGATGGAAGAACATCATTCTATCTATGTACCATACGGCCATTTGGTTGCTATATTGAAAATGCCTAAATTATGAGTTACTAGCTGGGGGGGCCCGGCGTTGCCAGGGCAGTTTAGAGGGCCGCGCGGTTGACGGCTGGCCGCTGCCGCTCCCCTGCTCTGTGTCTTGGGCCGTGCGGCTGACGGCCGGCCGCTGCTGCTCCCCCGCTCTGTGTCTCGGGCCGAGCGGTTGTCAGGCCTGGCCCGAGTGACCCCATGGGCCCGAGTGACCCCAACTCACCTCCCGCTCCAGCGGGCCGCCGCAGCTGGTAAAAGCAGGGGAAAAAATGGCGGCAAAGTTTCGGTAGGCTGCAGGATTAGGTCCCGCCCGTGACGCACTGATTGGTCAACCATCAGGTCACTCAACTGTAGGATTGGTCAACCATCACGTAACTCAATGCTAATGAGCGATAGGATTGGTCAACTGCTAATGAGCGGATTTTTGAACGTTTTCTGTATACTGTCTGAACAATTTTTGTCTGACCAAAAAGTAAATATGCCTATGACACTCCCCTGATCATCAGCTTTCTTTTGATATAACATATGTGTAGGTACATTCTATAACTTTTGAGTGTATAGCGGACAGACAGACAGACATACAGACAGACAGACAGACGGACAGACACTATCCTTTTATTTATATATATAGATTACATTCCCAAACATAATGGCCCAGAAATTCGGGTCTCCACGGGTGAGTACGCACGGGGTACTCCCCTGTAGGCCCAATAGAAGTGCCGGTTTCCTGCATGCACTACGCATGCGCAGGAAATCGGCACTTCCGTTCCCCTGAAAGCAGGGGTTCAGAGGTCGAACGTGTGCGCGGGAGAGGCTGCACGTGCGCATCGAACTTCGGTTTTTTGTACAGGTTTTCCCGGGAAGGTAAGTCTGCAGAATTTAGAAATGTAAAGGCCTGCTTTTTACAAGGTAAGTGGTGAATTAATTAAAATTAAAACATTTTTTCCACAGGTTTATTATTTTTAAATACTTTAAAGCAAGGTAAGTTTATTTTTAGCCTCGTTAGAAAATAAAATTATTTTTTTCAAAAATTTAAATTATTGTTTAAAATAGTTATTTCATTTAATTTATAGTTTACTAGCTGGGGGGAGCCCGGTTTTGCCAGGGCTGTTTTGGGCCAGGCGGTTTAAATCGAGTGCCAGGCTTTGGGGCCCTGTTTGTGTCCCTTTGTGAATCTGGTGCCGGGCAACATTTTAAATCGAGTCCCAGGCTTTAGGGCCCTGTCTGTGTCCCTTTGTGAATGTGCTGCCGGGCAAGATTTCTACCTTTTAATACCTTGAAAGATGAAAGTGAAAGTACTTATAAAACGTTTTTGGTAAATCTTATGTTATTTTTAAAAGAGAAACTAACTTTTTCAAAGCTGGATAAGGAGAGTAGTTTGAGCTGCAAGCAGTGAAAGAATGGCTGGCAGATCCCTGAGATGAAAACGATTAGTCCCGCCCACACACACACTTAATACCTTGAAAGATGAAAATGAAAGTACTTATAAAACGTTTTTGGTAAATCTTATGTTATTTTTAAAAGAGATACTAACTTTCAAAGTAGCTTGAGCTGGAAGCTGAAGGCATGGCACTGAAACAATGGCTGCCAGATCCCCGAGATGAAAACGATTAGTCCCGCCCACACACACACACACCGATTGGCCAACCATCAGGGGATCGTACTGTAGGATTGGTCAATCGTGACGGCGCAGGATTGGTGGAACCTTGACATCAGTCAATCAATGCTAGCAGATAATGAGTTTAATTTTGAAGGTTTTTTGCATAAGGCGCGAACAATTTTCGTCCGACCGAAAAGTAAATATGCTTACGACCGTCCCGGAACCGTAAGCTTTCTTCGGAGGTAACGCGTGCGTAGGTACGCGGTATAACTTTCGAACGCATAGCCGGACAGATGCACACCCGAGGACAGACAGACAGAAGGACAGACAGAAGGACAGACAGATCGACCGCTTTATATATATATACTAGCTGGGGTGAGCCCGGCGTTGCCGAGGCTTTTTCGAGGGCATGTTGTTGTTGGAAGAGAGAGAGAGAGCGACTGGGGGGGTGGGGGGGCGGCAGAGAGAGACTGGGGGGGGGAACAGAGAGAGACTGGGGGGGGAACAGAGAGAGACTGGGGGGAGGGGGGAACTGAGAGAGACTGGGGGGGAACAGAGAGAGACTGGGGGGGAACAGAGAGAGACTGGGGGGAGGGGGGAACAGAGAGAGGCGGGGGGGGAACAGAGAGAGACTTGGGGGGGGGAACAGAGAAGCTCTCCCCCCCCGCGATTTCCCGAGGCTCTCCCCCCCCCACGATTTCCCGAGGCTCTCCCCCCCCGCGATTTCCCGAGGCTCTCCACCCCCCCCGCGATTTCCCGAGGCTCTCCCCCCCCGCGATTTCCCTAGGCTCTCCCCCCGCGATTTCCCGAGGCTCTCCCCCCCCGCGACTTCCCGAGGCTCTCCCCCCCCGCGATTTCCCGAGGCTCTCCCCCCCCCGCGATTTCCCGAGGCTCTGCCCCCCCCGCGATTTCCCGAGGCTCTCCCCCCCCGCCGCGATTTCCCGAGGCTCTCCCCCCCCGCGATTTCCCGAGGCTCGCCCCCCCCCCGCGATCTCCCGAGGCTGTGTGCTGGCGTCACGGGGGCCGTGCGCATGCGTGCCGGCGTCAAGGTGGCTGCGCAACTGGCGGCCTCTTCATTTTTTTTAAACTGATGCGTGCTGGCGTCACGGGGTGGCGGGCCGTGCGCATGCGTGGTTTCAAGACCGCCGGCATGCCCCGTTGCCGGGGTAATGGGGGCCGTGTGAATGCGTGCCGTTGTCAAGGCGGCCGCGCAACTGGCGGCCTCGTCTTTTTTTTTTAATGTCATCTTTCGCCGAGTAAGAGGAGATTAAATAAATAGAGAGCAGCAAAAGAGGAGGAGGGAGTAGGAGTCGCTCGGTAGGCCCATGCAAGAAGGACGGTAGATGTGAATAGGAGGCAGGGCTCGGCTGCCGGTTAACTAAGTGGCCCCTCGGGTCGGACGCAGGCCTGGTCTCGAACGAGGAGCCAACTGCCCCGCCCACCGCGTGCGCATTTGCTAAACACAATTTAAAACACAAATAAATTGTTATTTAATTCCCTAACACATCATTAAAATATTTACCTTAGTTCCCTAACACACAGAAAGTGTGGGGGAAAAAATCGTGAAAAATCAAGATGGCGGCCACTCACCTCGGTTCAGAAGGATAAGGCCCGCCCACACACGCACCGATTGGTCGACCGGTCAGGTCACCGAAGCGTAGGATTGGTCAATCGTCGAGTCACTCGACACTCAACTGTAGGACGGCACGCGCCAGGAACCCGCCGTCCGATTGGTCGACCTTGACGTCACACGGTCGCTAATGAGATAGATTTAAAAAATGTGATAAAAAAAAAATTTATTTGAAGATTTAGTGATGTTTTGTAAGAAGAAGGGGCCCGTAGTATTTCTAAGTTTGACAGCACTTCCTGTCAGACTTATGAATGGAGCATTCCCTGCTCCGATTGGCTCCCCATGGCCCACGTGATCCCAGGGGATGCATCGAACTAACTGCGCCCCTGGGATACGCAAGCACTGCGCGCCGGCAGCTGGACCAGGCCCAGGATCGGAATTCCACGGGGGCCCACAGCTCAACGGCCGGCGCGCAAGGTAAGTGCAGGTCGGGGGCTTGCACCCGCGGGAAGCCCCCGACCCGAATTTCTGGGCCAATGGGCCTAGAATTTTCGGTCAAAGGTGCACCTCCGGAGAACGCTTCCAACCCGCAAGACAATTCCAAAAGAACCTCCTGGTATCCAGGCTGCGGAGAGTTCTGGTCTCGGGTCTCCAGGCGGACGGCAGCGTAAAGGCCCAGGGATCCCAGGGACGCAGGCGGTTCGGAAGCACGTGGGATCATGTGGGCCCGGTCCTCCAATCACAAAGGAGGATTCCATTGCAGCCATTTACGAAGGGAATCCCCTAATGAGATGCAAATGAATCCGCAAATAATTTTACAATGTATAGAATTTTAATAATTATAAATGTACTGAATGGCAATTTTATTCATAAGTTCCTTCATTGCAGCAACCTCAATAAAAATGTAATTTTTTGATAAATTATTTTCAACATCTTAATCCGGGCCAATATTTGCATAAACTCATTTGAAGTATATGTGCGTAATTTTGGATTTTTAAATGTTTTATTTAAGCCTTATCTATACCCTTATGTTGATGAAATCAGGCCGTATGCCCGCTTTTACCAGCCGGAAGAATTGCGTACCTTGACAGATTGCAAGTTGTGGATTTTGTGCGTGCGCAAGCAGAAATCCAGAGGTTGCGGGGCCTTTCAAATGGATTACGACAGCGTACTCAGGGAGTACGCCATGAAGACCGCAAATTTCAGGGCCAATATATTCCAATAGTTAGAACATCTAGTTATATGACACAGTGGTGACTTGAAATATTGTACAAAAATACTCATTAATAATAAGGTATTGGCATCACATGTTCAGATGCCGCCACTTCATCGGCCCCAATAGTTATGGGAAGGGTGCGGGTGAGGCTGAAATTGGCCGTAGAACCCGCAAGGCCAGGGACGCAAAGGTCCTGGCGATCTTGATGGCAGGACCTCATTAAAATCTTGTAGTTTCACCTCCCACCCGGCACCTGGCCAAATGGACAGGCGGGCGGGCGGGAAAGAACACTAGCGACAGGAGGCCACAGCCAGGAGGTACCCGGCAATCGGGGGTGGGAGGAAACACTGGCTGGCAATCGGGAGGGGAGGAAGATTGGTCATTGGGAGATGCCGGAGGGCAGGGTAAGAGGAAGCTGTGGTCAGCAATCGGGGTGGGGTGGATAAGCAATCAGTGGGGAGGGGGAGGCCTGTGATCGGGAGAGAGGGGGAGGCCTGTGATTGGCTGGGCTGGGGGAGAGAGGCTGGCGATTGGGGCTGGGGGAGGCTGAAGGTTTCCTTAAAGGGCTCGGGAGGAGCACTCCTGCTTCTTCTCCTCTTCTGGCCCACAAGGAGTGCTGAAAGAGACACTTACTTTGACTGTCGGGAAACACGTGCAACAACAGATAGCGTCAAATCGGGCTCCCAATTGCACTGCAGGAGCCTGATTTAAATATGTTAATAAGCATCCCACCTCTCCATGGCGGGACACTCGAGCGCCCCGATATCCACTGCCGTAAAAATGGCACCAGTATGTGCACGGCAGGTTGGGGTCACTTTATAGCCCCCCTTCCCCGTCCCGCTCCTGCCCGTCGTGGGGGCATTAATATTGAGGCCCTTGTCTTTGTGTCTGCAAACCGTACTGGTGAGAATTCAAAGTGTAACTCCGTGTGGGATTCATTTTCCCTGCTGGTATGTCCAGCTAGTGATTAACAGGTAGTAAAATGTGAAACATCGCAAATGGCAGCCGGCAGTGAAAATCAATCTCACACAGACGCGGGGCTTAAATTCTAAATCCTACTTTTCTTCAATATGGAGACAGGGAATTGTGGCTAAAGAACCAATAGGACCACAAACTAATGTTTAATTCAGATCTGTAAGTGCATACGGATCCTGTGAAATCCACTTCACCAGGACCTTTAGGAGTTTCTGGCAGAATGATTTTTCAGATTCAACTGCATGCTTTGTGTG
Source organism: Somniosus microcephalus (assembly GCF_052327205.1). Classification (NCBI taxonomy): domain Eukaryota; kingdom Metazoa; phylum Chordata; class Chondrichthyes; order Squaliformes; family Somniosidae; genus Somniosus; species Somniosus microcephalus. The sequence goes on along the minus strand of NC_141008.1, from coordinate 71,843,837 downwards.
TGGACATTTACTTTCACTTTTTTCAATATAATTGTCCAGTATGGAAATAATTTTTTTTTTAATGTTATCCTAATTGCAATTAATAGATCTCCTATGACAACAACAAACTTGCATTTATATAGAAACTCACTAGAAAGAGACACCACGGGACACACTCACTGGAAGGAGACACCGCGGGACATTAATCACGAGAAGAAGACACACTATAAGGAGGTCGGGACCCAGGAGCGAGGACCAGGCCCAGGGGCGAGGACCAGGTCCAGGGGCGAGGACCAGGCCCAGGGGCGAGGTCGGGACCCAGGAGTGAGGTCGGGACCCAGGGGCGAGGTCGGGACCCAGGAGTGAGGTCGTGACCCAGGAGTGAGGTCGGGACCCAGGAGCGAGGTCGTGACCCAGGAGTGAGGTCGGGACCCAGGAGCGAGGTCGGGACCCAGGAGCGAGGACCAGGCCCAGGGGTGAGGACCAGGCCCAGGGGCGAGGACCAGGTCCAGGGGCGAGGACCAGGCCCAGGGGCGAGGTCGGGACCCAGGAGTGAGGTCGGGACCCAGGGGCGAGGTCGGGACCCAGGAGCGAGGACCAGGCCCAGGAGCGAGGAACAGGCCCAGGAGCGAGGACCAGGCCCAGGGGCGAGGACCAGGCCCAGGGGCGAGGTCGGGACCCAGGAGCGAGGTCGAGGCCCAGGGGCGAGGACCAGGCCCAGGGGCGAGGACCAGGCCCAGGGGCGAGCACCAGGCCCAGGGGCGAGGTCGGGACCCAGGAGCGAGGTCGAGGCCCAGGGGCGAGGACCAGGCCCAGGGGCAAGGACCAGGCCCAGGGGCGAGGACCAGGCCCAGGGGCGAGGACCAGGCCCAGGGGCGAGGTCGGGACCCAGGAGCGAGGACCAGGCCCAGGAGCGAGGTCGGGACCCAGGAGCGAGGACCAGGCCCAGGGGCGAGGACCAGGCCCAGCGGCGAGGACCAGGCCCAGGGGCGAGGACCAGGCCCAGGGGCGAGGTCGGGACCCAGGAGCGAGGACCAGGCCCAGGAGTGAGGTCGGGACCCAGGAGCGAGGACCAGGCCCAGGGGCGAGGACCAGGCCCAGGGGCGAGGACCAGGCCCAGGGGCGAGGTCGGGACCCAGGAGCGAGGACCAGGCCCAGGAGCGAGGTCGGGACCCAGGAGCGAGGACCAGGCCCAGGGGCGAGGACCAGGCCCAGGAGCGAGGAACAGGCCCAGGAGCGAGGACCAGGCCCAGGAGCGAGGTCGAGGCCCAGGAGCAAGGTCGGGACCCAGGAGCGAGGTCGAGGCCCAGGAGTGAGGTCGGAATCCAAGAGCGAGGTCGGAATCCAGGAGCAAGGTCGGAATCCAGGAGCGAGACGGGGCCCAGGAGCGAGGTCGTGATCCAGGAGTGAGGTCGGGACCCAGGAGCGAGGATCGTGGCCCAGGAGTGAGGTCGTGGCCCAGGAGTGAGGTCGTGGCCCAGGCGCGAGGTCGTGGCCCAGGAGTGAGGTCGGGACCCAGGAGTGAGGTCGTGACCCAGGAGTGAGGTTGGGACCCAGGAGTGAGGTTGTGACCCAGGAGTGAGGTCGTGGCCCAGGAGCGAGGTCGTGACCCAGGAGCGAGGTCGGGACCCAGGAGTGAGGTCGTGACCCAGGAGTGAGGTCGGGACCCAGGAGTGAGGTCGTGACCCAGGAGTGAGGTCGTGACCCAGGAGTGAGGTCGTGGCCCAGGAGCGAGGTCGAAGCCCAGGAGCGAGGACCAGGCCCAAGAGTGAGGTCGTGGCCCAGGAGCGAGGTCGTGGCCCAGGAGTGAGGTCGTGGCCCAGGAGCGAGACGGGGCCCAGGAGTGAGGTCGTGACCCAGGAGTGAGGTCGTGGCCCAGGAGCGAGGTCGTGGCCCAGGAGTGAGGTCGGGACCCAGGAGTGAGGTCGTGACCCAGGAGTGAGGTCGGGACCCAGGAGTGAGGTCGTGACCTAGGAGTGAGGTCGTGACCCAGGAGCGAGGATCGTGGCCCAGGAGCGAGGTCGTGGCCCAGGAGCGAGGTCGTGACCCAGGAGTGAGGTCGGGACCCAGGAGTGAGGTCGTGACCCAGGAGTGAGGTCGGGACCCAGGAGTGAGGTCATGACCCAGGAGCGAGGTCGTGACCCAGGAGCGAGGTCGTGACCCAGGAGCGAGACGGGGCCCAGGAGTGAGGTCGTGACCTAGGAGCGAGGATCGTGGCCCAGGAGTGAGGTCGTGGCCCAGGAGCGAGGTTGTGATGAAATATTCCATTCATCACTGCCTGTGACTGTGGTTGGTTTCAGGTTTCTCCTCACCATTGTATTGTATATTGGAATGTATGGAATGTGTTGTGTGTAGGGCTCCGCCCATACCTGGCCTCTATGTAAGCCAGCTCAGTCTGGCCTCATATCCAGTACTGCAGAGCTCCAGATGGAAGATACCTCTCTCCACTGCGTGTTATCTTCTAAGTTAATAAAAGCCTTGTTTTGTTTCGCTAACATCGAGTCTCGGGATTATTGAGGCACATCAATTTTATTAACTTATTTTTCAACACAATGGATCAACTCCTGAAACCCGAACGTTTGGATTTGGATCAGCATGCTCCGGACGCATCAGCATGCTTCGGACACTGGTTTATGTGTATGGAATTCTTCCTGGACAATTCCGCAGCCGTCAAAGACGCTACGGACGCTGCGAGTATGAAACTCGGAATTCTGCGGAATTGGGTAAGCCACCGGGTTTACCCCCTCATCCAAGACGCCGACACGTACCTGGCCGCCTGCGACATCTTAAAGGCGCATTACCAGCAGCCTACGAATGAGGTGTATGCTAGGCATCTGCTCGCCACTCGCGCACAGCGACCTGGGGAATCGGTGGAGGAGTTCCTAGGCACCCTGAAAATGCTTGGCAAAGACTGCAAATGCCGAGATGTAAAAGCCGCAGTGTACACCGACGAGCTTGTTTACGATGCCTTTATCACAGGCCTCAGCTCCACTTACATCCGGCAAAGACTGCTGGAAAAAACGGGATTGGACCTGAAACAGGCTGCGGACACCGCGCGATCCCTGGATGTGGCCCAGAGAAACTCGGACGCCTACTCTTCAGCCCGCGCCGCCCACGCCGCCACGTGTGCACCAAGGGCGCCGCCATCTTGGAAGGCATCTTCCCCACCTGGCAGCCCGACACCGTCGGGGCCCCGCTCTCCCCCCAGAAGCCCTACGACAGCCGCGACGCGTCGGGGACCCAACTGCTACTTCTGCGGGCGGCCAAAGCACACCAGAAACCTGTGCCCGGCGAAAGGCACCACCTGCTTTAAGTGCGGTAAGAAGGGGCACTTCGGGAAGGTGTGCAGAGGGAACCCCGCCGGAAAACCAAAACCCGCCACCGCCGCGTGTGCGCCGTGGGAGCGGCCATCTTGGACGCCATCTTGCCCGACCTCGTGGGGTCCGCCATTTTGTGAACAGACAGCGTGGACGCCATCTTGTCTCGATCAGGGCCCTACAGTGGCATCGGTCACAGTGGACCAGACCAGGCCCCACCCGCTATCCAAATCAATGGTGGACATCGAGGTAAACGGGTGCCGGGTTAAATGTTTAATTGACAGTGGAAGCACGGAGAGTTTTATCCACCCTGAACTGGCACAACAACTCTCCCTAAAGGTGGTCCCTACTCGGGGTACCATCTCTATGGCTGATAAAACCCAGACATCGACCATTCTGGGTTACTGCACGGTACAATTGTCCGTTAACGGGACGGTATACGATAATTTTAAAGTATTAATCATGAAGAATTTATGCGCGAGCGTGATCTTGGGCCTGGATTTCCAGTGCAACCACCAAAGCATCACGCTCAAGTACGGTGGGTCCCAGCCGCCCCTCACAGTGTGCGGCCTGGCTACCCTGAAGGTAAAGCCGCCTTCGCTATTCGCGAACCTTACCCCTAACTGCCGGCCAATAGCGACCAAAAGCAGGAGGTACAGCTGGGAGGACAGGCGGTTTATCGCGACCGAGGTAGACAGGCTCCTGAAAGAGCGCATTATTGAATGCAGCAATAGCCCGTGGCGCGCCCAAGTGGTGGTGGTAAGGGGTAGCGAGAAGAAACGGATGGTGATCGACTATAGCCAAACGATCAACAGGTACACCCAACTAGACGCCTACCCGCTACCCCGCATATCAGAAATGGTGAGCCAAATCGCCCAATACCGGGTGTTCTCCACCATCGACCTCAAGTCAGCGTACCACCAGCTCCCTATCAGACCAGAGGACCGCCCGTACACCGCCTTCGAGGCGAACGGACGCCTCTACCAATTCCTCAGAGTCCCCTTTGGGGTGACGAATGGGGTCTCGGTCTTCCAGAGGGAGATGGACCGCATGGTCGATGACCACCGCTTGCAGGCAACCTTCCCCTACCTCGACAACGTCACCATCTGCGGTCACAACCAGCAGGATCACGACTCAAACCTCGAGAGGTTCCTGAAAACCGCACAAAAACTCAACCTCACCTACAACGAGGACAAGTGCGTTTTCAACACCACGCGCCTCTGCATACTAGGCAGCGTGGTGGAGAATGGGGAAATCGGACCAGACCCCGACCGATTGCGCCCCCTATGGGAGCTGCCCCTGCCCAACACTCCCAAAGCCCTGAAAAGGTGCCTGGGGTTATTTTCTTATTATTCCCAATGGGTCCCCAACTACTCCGACAAAGCCCGCCCCCTCTTGAAAGCATCCTCTTTTCCGCTCTCTGCTGAGGCCCACGCCGCCTTCAAAAGCATTAAGCAGGATATTGAGCGGGCCACGCTACAGGCAGTGGACGAGAACACTCCATTTCAAGTGGAAAGTGATGCGTCTGACTTTGCCTTGGCGGTCACCCTCAACCAGGCGGGGCGGCCCGTAGCTTTCTTCTCGAGGACCCTCCAAGGGCCCGAGATCAGACACTCCTCCGTGGAAAAGGAGGCCCAAGCCATCGTGGAGGCAGTGCGCCACTGGCGCCACTACCTAGCCGGCAAACGCTTCACCCTACTTACCGACCAGCGGTCGGCAGCGTTTATGTTCAATAATAAACAGAGGGGGAAGATCAAAAATGATAAGATTCTTAGGTGGCGGATCGAGCTCTCCACCTTCGAGTATGACATCATTTACCGGCCAGGGGCCCTTAACGAATCCCCAGATGCCCTCTCACGAGGGATGTGTGCCAGCGCCACCGGGGACCGGCTACAGACCCTTCACAACGACCTCTGCCACCCAGGGGTCACGCGGCTGTTCCACTTCATAAAGTCCCGCAACTTACCCTACTCGATTGAGGAAGTTCGGTCTCTGACCAGGAACTGCCGCACTTGCGCTGAGTGCAAGCCTCGGTTCTACCACCCTGATAGAGCCCACTTAATCAAAGCTACACGGCCCTTTGAGCGGCTCAGCTTAGATTTCAAGGGCCCCCTCCCGTCCGTCGACCGCAATGTTTACTTCCTGAACATTGTGGACGAATACTCCCGGTTCCCATTCGCCTTCCCCTGCCCAGACATGACCAGCGCCACGGTCATTAAATGCCTCAACAGCCTGTTCTGCCTGTTCGGTATACCGAGCTACATCCACACGGATAGGGGGGCGTCCTTCATGAGTGAAGAGCTACGCCAGTACATGCTGTCCAGGGGTATTGCCACGAGCCGTACCACCAGCTACAACCCCCGGGGTAACGGTCAAGTGGAGCGAGAGAACGGGACAGTATGGAAAGCAGTCACTCTAGCTCTAAGGACCAAGGGCCTCCCTATCTCCTGCTGGCAGGAAGTCCTCTCAGATGTGCTCCATTCGATACGGTCGCTATTGTGTACTGCCACTAATGCCACGCCTCATGAACGAATGTTTAGCTTTCCCCGGAAATCCACCTCAGGCGTATCCATGCCGTCATGGCTCTCCACCCCAGGTCCGGTATTCGTGCGAAGGCATGTGAGGGGCCATAAGATGGACCCTCTCGTGGAGCCAGTGCACCTACTCCACGCCAACCCCCAATACGCGTATGTCCGGCACGCCGACGGGAGGGAGGACACCGTGTCAATAAAAGACGTCGCCCCAGCCGGTAACGACAACAACCACGGCAATAGCAGCAACAACGACCACAGCAACTCTTACCCACCCACTACTCTTTCATCACCCCCGGAAGAACATCGACCAACGGCACCCCCACCAACTACCCCTTCAACAACCCTGGCGGCACCCCCGGCAGAGACCCAGGAGGCCACCGGGGACACCCAGCCGACACCCGCGACACCACAACAGCCACGTCGGTCGCAGAGGACTACCAAACCCCCGAACAGACTAAATCTTTCGAAGGGGTGAATGTGATGAAATATTCCATTCATCACTGCCTGTGACTGTGGTTGGTTTCAGGTTTCCCCTCACCATTGTATTGCCTGTGACTGTGGTTGGTTTCAGGTTTCTCCTCACCATTGTATTGTATATTGGAATGTATGGAATGTGTTGTGTGTAGGGCTCCGCCCATACCTGGCCTCTATGTAAGCCAGCTCAGTCTGGCCTCATATCCAGTACTGCAGAGCTCCAGATGGAAGATACCTCTCTCCACTGCGTGTTATCTTCTAAGTTAATAAAAGCCTTGTTTTGTTTCGCTAACATCGAGTCTCGGGATTATTGAGGCACATCAGAGGTCGTGACCCAGGAGTGAGGTCGGGACCCAGGAGTGAGGTGGTGACCCAGGAGTGAGGTCGGGACCCAGGAGCGAGGTCGTGACCCAGGAGCGAGGTCGTGACCCAGGAGCGAGGTCGTGACCCAGGAGCGAGTTCGAAGCCCAGGAGCGAGGACCAGGCCCAAGAGTGAGGTCGTGGCCCAGGAGTGAGGTCGTGGCCCAGGAGCGAGACGGGGCCCAGGAGCGACGTCGTGGCCCAGGAGCGAGGACCAGGCCCAAGAGTGAGGTCGTGGCCCAGGAGCGAGGTCGTGGCCCAGGAGCGAGGACCAGGCCCAAGAGTGAGGTCGTGGCCCAGGAGTGAGGTCGTGGCCCAGGAGCGAGACGGGGCCCAGGAGTGAGGTCGTGACCCAGGAGTGAGGTCGTGGCCCAGGAGTGAGGTTGTGGCCCAGGAGCGAGGTCGAAGCCCAGGAGCGAGGACCAGGCCCAAGAGTGAGGTCGTGGCCCAAGAGTGAGGTCGTGGCCCAGGAGCGAGACGGAGCCCAGGAGTGAGGTCGTGACCCAGGAGTGAGGTCGGGACCCAGGAGTGAGGTCGTGGCCCAGGAGCAAAGTCGAAGCCCAGGAACGAGATGGGGCCCAGGAGTGAGGTCGGGACCCAGGAGCGAGACGGGGCCCAGGAGTGAGGTCATGGCCCAGGAGCGAGACGGGGCCCAGGAGTGAGGTCGGGACCCAGGAGCGAGATGGGGCCCAGGAGTGAGGTCGTGGCCCAGGAGCGAGACGGGGCCCAGGAGTGAGGTCGGGACCCAGGAGCGAGATGGGGCCCAGGAGTGAGGTCGTGGCCCAGGAGCGAGACGGGGCCCAGGAGTGAGGTCGGGACCCAGGAGTGAGACGGGGCCCAGGAGTGAGGTCAGGACCCAGGAGTGAGGTCGAGCCCAGCAGCTAGGTCGAGGCCCAGAAGTGGCGCAGCGTGGACCAGCAGCGAGGTCGGGAGGACCCCACTGCAGCCTATGAAACCCAGGCAGAGAGGACCTGCGGGAAGGAGAGAGGAGGACAGCAGCAGTATGTTTGTGTGTGTGTGTGTGCGCTAGGCCGATGTAGCAGAGCCTGGTCTCCAATCATTTTGGATCCCCTTGCCATCGGTCCAAGACCGTGCTCTGTCAAGCCCGTGTGGTAGCTGGTGTGCAACGGCCACCCCATGTTAAAAGAATTCACGCACAGGCATCTCCCACCCTTTAAAATGAAGTTCGGGACCTGGCATCAGTCACCTGAGAACTAATTTTTAGTGTGGAAGGAAGTCATCCTCGGTTCCGAGGGACTGCCTAAGAAGAAGAAGATATAGAAAGAAATAAGGAAAGACCTTACATTTATAATAGCACCTTTCATGTCTTCAAGACATCTCAAAGCACTTTACAGCCAATTAAATACTGTTGAAGTGTAGTCACTATTGTTTTATAGGCAGCCAATTTGCACACAGCAAGATCCCACAAACAGCAATAGGAATGACGGGTTAATCTGTTTTTAGTGGTGTTTTTTTGATGAACACATGTTGGCCAGGACAGCAGGAGATGTCTGCTGCTCTTCTTGCAATAGTACCGTTGGATCTTTTACGTTCACCTCAGGAGACAGAAAGGGCCTCGGTTTAACATCTGTGAAAAATGGCATAGAAACATAGAAAAATAGGAGCAGGAGTCGGCCATTCGGCCCTTCGAGCCTGCTCCGCCATTCAATATGATCATGGCTGAGCCTCTATCTCAATACCATATTCCCCCTCTCTCCCCATACCCCTTGATGCCTTTTCTGTCTCGAAATCTATCTATCTCCTTCTTAAATATATTCAGTGACTTGGCCTCTGTTAAGTATGTGTATTGTATTGAACAATTAACACAAAGACTTAAACGTATAACTCAAACAGGTCTTTACTGGTTGGAGGTAGGGACTGCACGTCGGTCTTTACTTCATGCCCACAGGCGGGAACTGAGGGGAGATCAGTACCCACAGTACTATTTATACCCCTATGGCCAGGAGTGGTACTGCGTATCACTACGCCCTACAAGTAGTGCAGTCCTGTCCATAGGTTCAAGTAGCACACATATTACATACACAACATTCCTCCCTTCTTAGCTTTACAGTCATCTCCCCATTTAACATAACGTAATAACATATATACATATATAACTTCAGGTTTACATAACAGAATAACATAGATACATAGATAACTTCATGTCAAAACAGATCACAGATTCAGTCTCTGCGGAAAACAGTTCACAGATTCAATCTCTGTGGTGTAGTCGGTTCACGTTGCTGGAGTGACTCATTCAATAGTCCTTCCATGGATTTAACAGTTTGAACTTCCGAACTGAATTGGCTCCGTTCGGAGGGACCACGTGTGTGATCTGGTAGAGATAATAATGGTTCAGATGGGTCATCTTCTGTTTTGACTTTTCCTTTTCTGCTTCTTGGAGACTCTCTGGGCTCCACTGTCAGCTGCCAGCTGCATGCGCAGTTCCTCCTTCTCTTCCTCCTTTTTCCGTAGTAGAGCCACCTTCTTCCGATGTTCCGTAGACTTTCGGTGCTCCTCCATGATTTCTGTATGGTGGGAGTCGAAGTTACAAGTTGGGCAGGACAGGACATAGTAATATTCGGTGTCGTCCTGATCTAGGCCAGCGAGAGGGTCTTCTATTTCCTCCATACCCAGCTGGGCGTTAGCCAGCTTTTGTTCCAAGTCCAGACATCTTTCCTGAAGAGACTTCTTCATGCGTACCTCTTCATCCAGCTTTTTCTGGGCTTTCAGCAAGTCGTTTACTAATGACCTCATTTGAGATTTTACTACTTCAACTTCTTTTGGAGATTGATTGATCGGACTATTCAATCCCTCTACCGGAGCAGCTGTTTCAGCGGTCTGTTGTTCTACGTTGACGTGAGTCAGTGTACTTTTGGCATCCAAGGGCTGCTCTGTTGCAGTCATCTCAGTCTGTGTTGCTACCTCAGCTCTTCCAATAACCTTTGAGAGCTCCGAACCCCTTTCGTTTGAATATTGAAGTTCGTGTTCAAGTTTTTCCCATTTCAGAGTCCTGTCCTTCAGCATATGCAGGAGTTGGCTGACCGTTAACTCCTCTGACATCAGACGTTTTGTGTGCTCCTGCTCCATTTTCTCCATCAGCTGCTTCTGTTGTCTTTCCAGATTCTCCAACTCTATATCAAAGAACTCTTTCGTTGCATTCAACTCTTGCTCAAAACGGCGAAGCATTTGTTCTAATTGCTGTTGTAGTTTGAAATGGAGTTGAGTTCGAGCCTGGTGTTCCTCAGAAATGGGCACATCAGTAGACTTGCCAGACTCAGAATCCACAGTTAAACTATGTTGTTGTTGCTCAGTGGAATTCTGTGCTGAAACTTTGTCTTTTGCACCTGAGTTGGGCTTAGCATCATCCGTTCCAGAGTCTGGGCTGACTATCTTCACCGAGTTCTCACTCGTTATTGTTTGTAGGAAATGCCAGTCCATATTCATTTTCCTAATCCACTCCCGTCCTAGTAGTGGAGGACCTCCTTCAGATATCACATATAAGTCCATTATTTGACTGTCTTCGCCCTTGTGGACCACTGCAACCTCTATTTTCCCAATGGGGTACACTCTTTGCCCCGTGTATGTTTTCAATATAATCCCCGTATCCTGTAGGGGAATATGTTGGAATAACTTTCCGTAATCTTTCTTATTTATGACCGTCAATGCCGATCCAGTGTCCAATTCCAGTTTTACTTGGACTCCTTCTATCTGAAGAGTGACCCAAATTGTCTGGAGGTCTGCACCCTTACCAGCGTTGAGTACTCTTAAGCTAGCCAGTTCATTACAGCTTAAGCTAGCCAGTTCATTACTGCTAGCGTCTGAATCGGACTCCTGTTCGGTCACCTTGTGTACCTTTGCGTATTTTCCTTGCGGTGACTTCTTGTTGCTGGTCTTCTTCCCTGACCTGCATACTCTAGCTATATGTCCAAGCCTACCACAAGTTCTACATTCTTGGTTTTTAAACCAACACTGGTTCTGATCATGCGTTGTCTTTCCACAACGATAACATTTGCCAGAACTCACACCCAATTTGTGTGCACTGAGCTCCGGTGACCGTAGCTGCATTACTGCCGTGCCTCTCGCTGCGGCTTCGTGTGCTGCTGCCATAGTGACCGCCTTCTCAAGCGTCAGCTCATTCTCCTCGAGCAGTCGCTTTTGTGTATCCTGTTTAAATAAACCACACACAAATTTGTCTCGTAGTGCATCTGTCAGTCCCGTTCCAAACTGGCAATATTTCGCTAATTTACGCAATTCCAGCAAATATTCAGCATTGCTTTCATGCTGTAGCTGCCTTCTGTCGTAAAATTTAAATCGTTCCGCTAGCATCAGCGGCGTGGGGTTTAGATGATCTTTCAGGACAGTAACAATCTCATCGAACGTCTTATCTGCCGGTTCATCTGGTGATAGCAGGTGTTTCAATTGCCCGTATGTCTTCGCACCCATTAAATTTAATAATGTTAGAGCTTTATCTTGGTCACGAATTTTATTGGCCTTGCAATAATTTTTTACTCTTTCAACATATATGGCCCAATCTTCGAGGTCACTATCAAAGGTGCTAATATTCCCATGTTTAGGCATTGTAGATTTGCAATTTCTCAGATTTTATTTTGTTTACTTGTTATCAAAGATGGCGGCTTCCCGCTCTTGCCGTCGTCCTCCGCCCACAAAATGGCGGTTTTCCCGCGCTTGGCGGTCTTCACCCGTCCCCCGACGCCGTCTCCCTTCAGCCCCCGAGTGCGGCCCTTATCTTCGCCGCGATCGATAGCCCGCGCTGTGCACCGCGGCTCTCGCACCTTGAGCTTCTGCAGCCGCCGCGCCTTTCAGTCCGAGTGCGGCCCTTATCTTTGGTCCCGATCGCTGGCCCGCGCTGCGCCTCGCACTTGAAGCGGCTCCCGGCCTCTGGCTCACCCGCTCGCGCGGCTCTTGCTCGCTCCCTCCCGGGCTCTGGCTTACCCGCTCGCGCGTTTCACCGCGGCTCTTATCAGGGATTGCGATCGCCCTTATCTTCTCCAACTTCCCCAGCCCTGTCTTTGCAGCCAACGCTGCACGGCTTACCCGACCACCTAGGTTGAACAAGGAAACTGCAGAAAGACTTCTGTCAGTCGCTGGAAGCTGTCAGGATGGCTGCTGCACTCCAGTGCTCAGTCGCTGATGGAGGCTTCAGAGTCCTAAAGCCTGTCGCTTCTAGTGGGGTGGTGATGTTTGAAACCTCTCTTCAACTGCCGCAGGGTAAGAACCTGACTCGTCACCAGTGTTAAGTATGTGTATTGTATTGAACAATTAACACAAAGACTTAAACGTATAACTCAAACAGGTCTTTACTGGTTGGAGGTAGGGACTGCACGTCGGTCTTTACTTCATGCCCACAGGCGGGAACTGAGGGGAGATCAGTACCCACAGTACTATTTATACCCCTATGGCCAGGAGTGGTACTGCGTATCACTACGCCCTACAAGTATTGCAGTCCTGTCCATAGGTTCAAGTAGCACACATATTACATACACAACAGCCTCCACAGCCTTCTGTGGTAGAGAATTCCACAGGTTCACCACCCTCTGAGTGAAGACATTTCTCCTCATCTCAGCCATAAATGTCCTACCCCGTATCCTGAGACTGTGACCCCTCGTTCTCGACCCCCCAGCCAGGGGAAACATCCTCTCTGCATGCAGTCTGTCTAGCCCTGTCAGAATTTTATACGTTTCAATGAGATCCCCTCTCATTCTTCTGCATCTCCGACAATGGAGTACTCCCACAGCACTACACTGAAGTGTCAGCCTCGATTGTGTGTTTCTTATAGCGCTTTTCCTTGTAGCACTTTTAACATTAAAAAAAAATTCCAAGGCAATTCACAGAAGCGTAAAAATAGACACTGAGCGTAAGTGGAAGAGTTAGGACAGGTAACCAAAGGAATGGCTGGCCGGCACCTCAGGCAAAATAGCACTCCCTCAGTACTGCTCTGGACTGTCAACCTAGATTTGAGTGGGGTGAAGTATTGTTGTATCTATGCTTTAATGTGTTCAATCAAGCATGTAGATATGTCGAATTAAATCAGAGTCAGGCAGACAGGCTTATAACTGCGATGTTCACTTTATTGCGTAAAATGGCCGACTGCCGTTTTCCCAGGTAATTCCTATAATGCAATGCACATTACATTACCGTATTGACTGGTGTCAAACTCGCAATCAATACACGACATCCCCCTTTTCCTTGGAAACAAACTTGCAGTTTACAAACAGTTGCTTACAATAACACTGCATAACTTATTTGGTTTATAAACATTTTACAAACTTGTGTCTTACCACACAACTAAATAATTCCCAGGTTTAAACATTTAACATCACCCATGCAGTTCTCGCACAGTTTATGTTGTGACATAATCATACAGTCTTTGGGGTTTTCTTTTAACCCTTTGAGGTCTGGCTGTATTGGGTATGTCTGACATGTTAGTGTCAGTGGGTATTGCCTGTGTCACAGTGGTATGTGTGTCAGGGTCTACTATACTGTCCTCAGTCCCTTGTGTTTCCTCCTGCTCATGGAGTGTCTCCTTTGGTCCATTGGTTCTGTATTTCTTCACAAACGTAGTGTTTCTCAAGCAGCGTGCTCCGTCTGGAGATTCTACTAATACTTGACTCCCTGTTTTACTCAAAACTTTGTGGGGTGTGGCATTAAAAGGAGTGGTGAACTTGTCCACTTTGTCCTGCCGTACCAGCATCATGTCGCCAACTTCCACCTCTGAGTATTGTGTTCTCCGCTGTTCATCTGCGTACAGTTTGGACTTGCCTTTTTGTTCTGTGTCCCGGTTACGTACTTCCATGTCTGTGTGTGACTCTGTGATGTCTGGCAGCTTTCCTCTCATTTTCCGTTTAAAGAGCAGCTCTGCCGGGCTCTTTCCTGTCATGGCATGGTCAATGCTCCTGTACACAGTCACATATTTTCTAAGTTCACGTTTCCAATCTAGTCCTTCTGACTGAGCAATTCTGATTCTCTTCATCAGCGATGCATTCTGGCGCTCGACTTCTCCGTTAGTCTGAGCCCATTTTGCTGTCGTTTTCAGGTGTTTGATCCTGTTGTTTTCACAGTATTCTTTGAATAATTCAGATCTGAATTGGGGACCATTATCAGATTTGCAGGTGATTGGCAAACCATGACGGCTGAAGATTGACTCTAAACTATCAATAACCTTCTCTGTTGTTGTGGAGGTCATGATGTCGTATTCATAGTAGCAACTATAATAATCAACTACCACAAGAATGGAGTGGTTGGATGGCAAGGGTCCCAGTAAGTCTATAGCTACATCCTGCCAGGGGCCCTCCGGTAATGGTGTTGGTCTCAACGGTTCAGGTGGGTCGGGTCTGGCTACTATCTGACAGCCGTGGCACGCTTTACAGTGTTTTTCAGCTGCCTTGTCCATGCCAGGCCACCAAACCTTGGTTCTGAGATGTTGCTTTATTCCAACTATTCCCAAGTGTCCTTCATGTGCCAACACCAGGGCTCGTGCGTGTAACACTGTGGGTAGCACGATGCGTGTTCCCCGAAGAACTAGGTACCCCACTACGCACAGCTCGTTTGCAATTGCTGCATAAGCTTTACAGTTCTCAAAATGTCCGTTTGTGATTGCCTTCCGTTCCTCAATCAGCTCTGGGTCGGTAGCAGAGACTTCCTCCACCTCTCTAGCAGTGAGTGCTTTTGGTGTCGCACTCACAGCTACAAATCTCACGTATTCATCTGAGCCATGAGAATGTCTCTCCTGTTTTGCTGTCTCCCCCAGCAATCATGACAGTGGGTCTGCAATGTTTTGCTTGCCTGGAATGTGTATCACCTTAAAATCGTACGGCTGTAATCTAAGTACCCATCTCTCTATACGGGCACAGGGTTTAGAGTGTGGGCCGTATATCACTTGTAATGGCTTATGGTCAGTTACCAAGTTAAATTTTCGGCCATACACATATGGATGCAGCCTCTCACAAGCCCATACAAGAGCTAAGGCCTCTCTCTGTTTGAGAGTATTTCCTCTCACAGTCTGTTAAACTACGACTTACATAGCATATTGGCACCTCTTGTCCCTGTTGGTCCTGAACTAGTACTGTGCCTAAACCTACAGGACTGGCATCTGCTGTCACCTTGGTTGATGCGTCATTATCAAAATATGCTAAAGTGCCGGCTCTGGCCAACTCTTCCTTGAGTGCACTGAATGACTGTCTCTGTTGTGATCCAAATTTAAATGGTGTGTCTTTTCTCATCAGGCGTCGCAGTGGCTCTGCTAGCATTGCAAACTGCGGGATGAATCTGCTACTGTACCCAACGAGTCCCAAGAAACTCCTCACCTCTGTAGCATTCTCTGGTTCCCGAGCTTCTGCCACCGCTCGCACACTCTCTGCTGTTGGTCTGATGCCCTTTTCAGACAACAGGATTCCCATGAAAATCAATCGGTCCATGTTGAATTGGCACTTCTCTGAGTTTAGTGTCAGTCCACTTTCCATTAGTCTGGTTATGACAGCGTGCAGGCGTCTGTCGTGCGTTTCCTGGTCGTGTGTATGCACGATAATGTCATCTGAGATGTTTTCAACACCCTCTATTCCAGCTAATGCATTAGCTATCTCATGCTGATATTGCTCACTAGCTGAAGATACACTGAATATCAGCCTCTTGTACCTGTATACTCCGTTATGTACTGCAAACGTTGTGATTTCTCGTGACTCAGGGGTCAGTTCTAGCTGGTGATAACCCCATTTCAGGTCTAGCTTACTAAACACCATTGAGCCGTTCATACCTTGGAGTATCTCATCAATGGTGGGGATTGGATAGCGTTCCCTCACTATTGCCTGGTTTACTTGTCTCATGTCTAGGCATAACCTTACATCCTTATCTGCTTTTGGTACAATAACCACAGGATTTACCCATGGGGTGGGACCAGTTACAGGTTCGATAATGTCCATGTCCCTCAATTGTTTTATTTTGGCCTCTACTGCCCCCCTTAAGTTGAATGGTATACGCCTGAGTGGCTGGGCCACAGGCTTCACTTGTGGGTCGATATACAAACTGATCTGTTTTGTGTTCAGCCTTCCTACTCCCTGGAACACCTTTGGATACTGCTGTTCTAGTAGCTGTCTTACATCTACCACAGCTGAGACATCTGCACCTATTTTTAAAACTCCCAGTTTCATGGCTGTCTCCCTTCCTAGCAACGGCTCTCCATGGCCTTTAACCACAATGAACTCCGCCTGCTCAGTTCTCTTACTTATTGTAATCCCACATGTGAATACACCTTTAACTGACAGTGGTCGGCTAGAAGCATAAGAGAATAATTTTCTCTCTGTCTTAAGGACATGTGACTGGCACTTAATGTGCTCTGACTTTAATCCTTCCCATGTATTCTCATCTATCACATTACTAGTTGCACCCGAATCAATTAACATTCTCAGGTTTACTCCCCCCACACAAAAGGTAAGTCTCTCTGTCATGTTATTTCCAGTAACAGCAAATGCAAAGTCATTTTGTTCCTCTACATTGTTCACACTGTGTTTCTTTGTACCCTTTGTGTGGCATACTTTGGAGAAATGATCCTTTCCCTTGCACTTATAACACGTCTGTCCACGTGTTGGGCATCTCGGATCTCTGCCCATGTGGTCTGTGTGTCCACATCTGTAACATTTCCTTTCATCCCTATCGCCTTTTCCCTTTGGTTTCCCTGTCGAGCTTTTCGCATAATACCCTCTTTTCTGTGTAACACGACGAACAGTATCTGTCTCCGCCTTCTCGGCATGACATGGTTGACATCTGCTCCTCGACGTTTTCACATTGTGAGGCCAATTGTAACGTGCGGGCGAGCGTTAGACCTTGCCCTTCCTCTAGCAATTTCCTCCGCACATAGGCTGACGTGCACCTACTCAGGATAGCGTCTCTTATTTGATTATCCGCACCCCCCCAAAAGCACAGTCTTTAGCAGCCTGCCGCAAGCGAGTAGCAAATTGTTAAACAGTCTCACCTGCCTTCTGGGACAACTTATGAAAAGTCTGTCTAGCAAATGCTGTGTTGACCTGGGGCACGAAGTAGTGATTCAAAGCACTAACCGCCGCCGTGTAGTCTGCTGGCTCTCCTGTGTCCGGTAGAGTCGAAAAGATATCCTGGACATCTGGTCCTGCTAGGTGTAGAAGTAGAGCTCTTCTCCTCTGCTTTGTGGCACCTGTAGAGGTATCGTCGATAATGAGTCCTTTGCCGTCGTCATAAAGCTCAAAAGACGTTAACCACCTCATCAATCTTGGACCCAACGTGGCTGGCTCGGCGACGCATGCAAAATTTTGAATGCCAGTCTTCTCCATCCTAGCTAACTAAAACCTGGGCAACTACCTATTTAAAATGATTCCATTCGTTATCCTCGTCGCCAATGTTGTATCTATGCTTTAATGCGTTCAATCAAGCATGTAGATACGTCGAATTAAATCAGAGTTAGGCAGGCAGGCTTCTAACTGTGATGTTCACTTTATTGTGTAAAATGGCCGACTGCCGTTTTCCCGGGTAATTCCCATAATGCAATGCACATTACATTACCGTATTGACTGGTGTCAAACTCGCAATCAATACGCGACAAGTATGTAACTTTCCCATGGTGTCTACGTTCTGAACAGCTTTGCTGCTATTGAGCCAATCACTGGGGTGAGTGGTGGGGAGGTTGTCCTGGAGCCAGCTCAGGTTCCCTTTACTAATGATCATTTGACCGGGTCGAGAGGATGTGGTGCATGTGTGGCTTTCTCATTTAAAATAGTATAGGGCATAATTAGCATGAAAGCAGTTAATTAAAAGGAACAGAGAGCATTTGAAATGCATCGTATGCTGATTAGCAGGTGCAAAGAGAAAGAGAACGATATGTCATATTTCAGATGATAATTTACCCTAAATCTTTGTCTTCAGACACTGATTGATCTGCGGTACATTTCCAGCATGTTCTGTTATTATTTGAGCATTCCCAGTTTCCCATCATCATTAAATGACCACAACATTTGGCCAAGCAGGTCATTCGCGCTTTCCACAGTGTAGCCCGTGTTATTCTGGGGCTCATCTGGGGTTATATTTTGCTCTGTGCGTAAAGTGAAAGAATTATTTTTTTGTTATAAACTGCCAATGCTTTTTTCTTCACCTTGACACACAAAGGGAAATATAACCCTTGTCGTTACAGAATTCCACAAGTTACAAATGCTCGTCAGGTTTAGGGGTTCAAAAAAATAGCTGCAAGGTGCAAGAGCCAGCGTCACATCAGGTGAGCCTTTGAGTTACAAATAATGTCCAGTTACCAATCGCAAATTCTATATTTATATATATATTCTAAGCATTCCTCACAACCAGAACAAAGAGGCTGAAATCACACTGTCTGGTGTTAATAACAATCTCTGTTCACAGATTTGTTTCAATTTCCTGGTCTGCTAGTTCCCAAAGAGTTAACCTGTTTATTTTATTTGGGTGAACACATTTGTGAAAGTAAGGCGCAGAGAAATTTCATACAAACCCATTAGTAGGAACATTGGGGTAAGCCATTCAGTCCGTCGAGCCTGTTCCGCTATTCAATTAGACCAAGGCTGATCTGTATCTTAACTCCATTTACCCGCCTTGGTTCAGTAACCCTTAAAACCCTTGCCTAACAAAAATCTATCAATCTCAGTTTTTTTTTTCATTTCCAATTGACCTAGCCTCAACAGCTCTTTGGGGGAAGAGTGTTCCAGATTCGCATTATCCTTTGTGTGAAGAAGTCTTTAATGTGAAATGGGGCGTGCACCCAGCCTGATAAGACAAAAAAACAATGAGCGGGTAAATTTACAGCTCCTGGCGCAGAGCGTCACTGCGCAGTACTGGACGGGAAAATCACTGTCCGCGCCCGTTCAATTTTCCGATAGGCGGTCCCAGCGGGCAAGGATCCGTGCCCGGAGCTGGAAACGTACCCTTAGGTTTAGCATTGTTTAAAATGTTTGAACAACAGTTCATTTGTATTCGGCTACTGCTGGTTGACACTTGCAGCCCTTACCTCACACAGGAAGGACTAAATTGAATGGTTAGTGAATTGATTCCTAGCACTCCCCAGTAGGTATGCTTCTGCGGCAAAAGAAACAAAAAAACACGCCATTAATTTGAAAGCAATAGCCCTCGAGAGTGCTGGTCTGTGCACGCAGAGAAAGGAAATGTTGCCTTGTTCAAAAATAATTTAAGCTGTTGCTTGGTAGGTGGCGTGCACAGATCAAAATGATCGGGCTGCTTATAAATAATAGTCGCTGGATGGAAAATTAAGTGGAAAAGGTTAATTTGACATATTGCTGTGCTGTGCTAAAACTGTTGCATCTACACTTTGTAAACCCAATGGGTAATTTAAAAATTATTTTATCTGCTAATTTATCAACGTATGAATTTAATAAAAGTTAGGTTAGGTAATGGATCAGTGAACAAAAATGTGCCATTAAAAAGGTTCACATAATTTATACTAACGAGTCAATCTCCTAAAAAGAAATGATGTATTGTTGGAAGCATGCTTCATCAATTCATTAACCACCGCGTGATTAATGAGATGTCTTTTGGAAACATTTAAGTATTTTGTCTTCATTTAATAGAAAATATAGATCAGTTCATTTGGTATGCTTGAGTGCATACACTACAATGAGCGGCACGATTGTAGCAGAGAACATGCTTTAAAGCTGCACGTTTGAAACAAGTACAACAGTGTAGTTTAGATTTTCTAATGAATAATTAATTGTGGGTCAAGACATCAAAGGCTCATTTAATACATGTCACAGAAATGTGACCCGTGTATGAGACCCATATGGGCAACTTCAGAAATGCAAGCACCACAATCCTGTGAACTTTTGCACTCCTCCTCCCTGCCCCCCACTTGCTATAAGAAACCCTTTTAAGGCTAAACCCGGGAGTGGCTGAGGTGAATAGCATAGATGCATTCAAGAGGAAGCGAGATAAGCACATGAGTGAGAAAGAAATATGTTGATGGGGGTGAGATGAAGAGGGGTGAGAGAAGGCCGGCGTGGAGCGTAATCACCGGCATAGACCAGTTGGGCCGAATAGTCTGTTTCTGTGTGGTAAATACATACGTTGTGATTCTTTGTAAACTGTATGCCACTATAAGGCAAAAAAAAATCTAATCCAACTGGCTCAGTTGGTTTGGGGCATAACTGCCCCTTAATGGTTTTGATTTTGATGAGCTTTGGATTTTTAATATATGAGATTGTACAATGTCACACTGGAAATAACACTACTCATTCCAAGAAAGCAAATGTACTGCCATGACCACTTGGCATCCACACTACAGATTGAGCAGTATATATAGACACTACCTTGGCGGGTTCGTGGCGGGCGACGTCGGTGGTGGGTCCCGACTCCACTGCTGGCTCTAGCCAGCTGTCCAAAGTGATTGTCCCCTGATTGGGCTTGTTAAGCCGGCCCAGTGTGTTTGTCGGCCAATTGAAGGAAGCGGATCTGATGACGTCATTTGATGACACGTCATCAGCCGGTTTCCTTAATGAGACCATGCGCAAATTAATTTTGACATTTGTGTTGTCAGTGTTCTACAGCATTGAGGTGCTGCAAACACTGATAAGCACTGCACAGAGGTGCACGGCTGCACCCAGGCTCGCCCATGACTCCCTCCCCAGGAGATCAACGCAGCCTGGTTGCACATTGCACAGGAGGGCACAAGCAGGGATGTCGTCAGGAGAATCAGGCTGCAGTGGCGCAAACCTTTCAATGATCTCAGTAGATCACGAAATGCTACTGCCATGCCACACTTAACTTCATCCTGCTGTGCCACTCATCACATCCCCATCACTCTGCCTTCCCTACACTACTCCTGCACATCCATACTCACACCAACTTACCTTGCACCTCCACCATCCCTCTCTATCTATATTATCACTTCTCCATCTCACTAGCCACCCCTCACACTCACCCTCATCCTAGTGCGATCATACCAACTAACAACACACAAGGGTAGGCACTTGGGTGTATTATGCAATGTTCATGTAAACTTTCTGTTAATGTGTTGTCAAGCATTGAAATCCTTATTTTCAACACTTTGCGTTCTTGGACAGATCTGTGTGCACCTTTAGAAGTGTATTAGTGAGTTGCAGTGAACGGTGAGACATAACGGTACCCCCCGCAATGGTGATGAGTGTGAAAGGAATGGCTTGGGCTTTGTAGGGATGCTTTATGGTGTTGGTGTGGGTTGGTGCCAACCTGGCGCATCATGTGGCAGCCAGGGTGTACAGCATCGTGTGAAGTAAATCTGGACATGGTGAGGCCATCCCTGGTGTCCCGGGCAGCAATGTGGTCGAGTGATGATGCCCTGTTTCCTGTGCAGCATCAGTTGATTGCGGAGAAGGTTGGTGTTGTTGTTGGTGCTACTAGTGTGCCTGGTACTACTGGTGTTGGGGTTCATCGTGGTCAGATTCTGAGGGCCAATGTGATAAAGTGTAAATGATTCCCATCCTGATGGAGTAGATACCAGTTGAAGGTGAGATGACAGAAGCACTCTGTCAAAGGTGAGAGAGGTTGCTGCACTGAGGTGAGCCTGGCTGGAGAGTTTGCTACGAAGACTTGCAGCCTGCATAAAGCACAATCTGTCTTCCAAGGGGAGAAACCAAAGAGCCTCTGAGTTTGGAAAGTGTGCGGGTGTAAATTGTGAGGTTTTATACAAGTTTTAATGCTGTCATCAATCATCTGCTTCAGTGGCTACTCAGCCTCCGCCTCAGATGACCAGTGGGTCCAGGAGCAGCGCGAAATCCGTGGGCGACCTGGTAAAGGTGAGTAAAGTATCACTTTTAAGGGCTACTAAATAAGCCAATAATTGGCTCAATTGCCTCCCCCCCCGCCGCCCCTGCGTGTCGGGTCTGTTCAGCGTTGACAGACCCGACATGTGGGAAAGGCGCGGGTTGGCGGGTTGATAGTGGGGTCCCGACCCGCTGTCAAAAAAAAAGATTTCCCACCTGACCCACCAGCAAACGCGCCCGCTGACCACCCAAAAAATTCCCCCCATTAGGGCCTTTTCAGTCCTGGTTGAATGGTTCTGAAATTGTTGTTCCAAGCATTTGGGTTTAGATGGAAAAAATTGTGACGGTGCTTAAACATTTCTCCGTTCCTGTATGTGGCTCAGTTTTTCCACCTCAGCATTCTTACGTGAAGCGATGTTTTGCCTTTCATACGTCCACATGATTATTCTGCATCTTCTGAAGCAGGATCTTACCAATGTGGCAGGAGGGCAGCTTCTGCCTGTAGCCACAGCAACAGGGGTAACATAGAAACATAGAAACATAGAGATAGGAACAGGAGTAGGCCATTCGGCCCTTCGAGCCTGCTCCGCCATTCAATGAGATCATGGCTGATCTTCGTCTGAGATCATAGCTGATCTTACCAGTTCAGTACCCCGTCCCCGCCTTTTCTCCGCAACCCTTAATCCCCTTAGCCTTCAGAAATATATCCAATTCTCTCTTGAAAATATTTATTGAATTAGCCTTCACAGCCCTCTGTGGCAGGGAATTCCACAGGCTCACCACTCTTTGAGTGAAGAAATTCTTCCTCATCTCTGTTTTAAATGATTTGCCCGCTATTTTTAGACTGTGGCCCCTGGTTCTGTGCTCCCCGGCCATTGGAAACATTCTCTCTGAATTCAGCCTGTCCAGGCCTGCCATAATTTTATATGTTTCGATGAGATCCCCTCTCAATCTTCTAAACTCCAGTGAGTACAAGCCCAAACTATTTAATCTCTCTTCGTAGGTCATTCCCGCCATTCCAGGTATCAGCCTGGTGAATCGCCGTTGCACTCTTTCCATGGCAAGAACATCCTTCCGCAGATGGGGCGACCAAAACTGTACACAATACTCCAGATGCGGTCTCACCAGCACCTTGTACAGCTGTAGTAAGGTATCCCTATTCCTATACTCGAACCCCCTTGATATGAAGGCCAACATACCATTTGCCCTCTTAATCGCCTGTTGCACCTGCATGCTCTCCTTCAGTGACTGGTGCACAAGAACACCCAGGTCCCTCTGCACTTCCCCATCTCCCAATCTATTGCCATTTAGATAATAATCTACCCTCCTGTTTTTACCCCCAAAGTGGATAACCTCGCATTTATCCACATTATAGTGCATCTGCCACGTATCCGCCCATTCCCCCAACCTGTCCAAATCGCACTGTAGCCTCCTGACATCCTCATCAGAGCCCACCCCTCCTCCTAGTTTAGTGTCGTCAGCGAATTTGGAAATATTGCATCCAATTCCCTGATCTAGATCATTTATATATATTGTGAACAGCTGGGGTCCCAGGACAGATCCTTGCGGCACCCCGCTGGTCACTGCCTGCCACTCCGAAAACGAGCCGTTTATTCCAACTCTCTGTTTTCTATCCGCCAGCCAGTTCTCTATCCACGTTAATACTTTGCCCCCAATTCCATGAGCCTTAATTTTGCATGATAATCTTTTGTGTGGAACCTTATCGAAGGCTTTCTGGAAGTCAAGGTACACCACATCCACTGGCTCTCCCCCATCTATTTTACCAGTTACTTCCTCAAAAAATTCCAGCAGATTAGTCAAACACGATTTACCCTTTGTAAATCCATGTTGACTCTGTCCGATCCTTTCCCCATTTGTCAAGTGCTCCGCTATTTTATCCTTAATAATGGACTCTAGCATTTTGCCCACAACCGATGTAAGGCTTACTGGTCTATAACTCCCTGCTTTCTCTCTACCCCCCTTTTTAAATATTGGGGTAACATTAGCTACCCTCCAATCCACGGGTACTGTTCCCGAGTCAATGGAGTTCCGGAAGATGATCCTTAGAGCATCTGCTATCTCCAGGGCCACCTCCTTAAGTACCCTAGGATGTAGTTTATCAGGCCCCGGGGATTTGTCGGCCTTCAGTCCCCTCAACTTACCCAACAGCATATCCCTAGAGATACTAATTTCTGTCAGCTCCTCCCTCTCATTAGTCCCTATGTTTGCCGATATTCCTGGGAGGTTATTTGTGTCCTCCTTTGTGAATACAGAACCAAAGTATGAGTTTAATTGGTCTGCCATTTCCTTATTCTCCATTATATATTCTCCCGAATCGGACTGCAAGGGACCGACTTGGGATTTTACCAGTCTTTTCCTCCTGATATACCGATAAAAGCTTTTGCAGTCTGTCTTTATGTTTGCTGCAAGTTTACTTTCGTATTCTATTTTCCCCTTCCTGATTAATCCCTTTGTCCTCTTTTGCTGTATCCTGTACTGCCCCCAATCTTCCGGTCTGGTGCTTTTTTTTGCCAGTTGATATGCCCTTTTTTTTGATTTTATGCTGTCCCTAATTTCCCTCGTTATCCACGGTTGAGTCACCTTTTTAGGTTTATTTTTATGCCAAACCGGTATAAACATGTTCTGGAATTCTTCCATTCTATCTTTGAATGCTTGCCATTGTCTATCCACTGTCAATCCCCCCAGAAACACCACCCAATCAATCTTACCCAATTCCCGTCTCATACCCTCGTAATTCCCTTTATTTAAGTTCTGGACCTTAGTCTCTGATTCAATTTCCTCACTCTCCATCTCGACTGAGAGCTCGATCATATTATGATCGCTCTGACCCAAGGGGCCTCGTACAAGAAGGTTGCTGATAAGTCCCTTCTCATTGCACAATACCCAGTCTAAAATGGCCTGATCTCGAGTCGGCTCCTCGACATATTGGTCCAGATAACCGTCCCGAAAACATTCCAGGAATTCCTCCTCCTCAGAATTTTTACTAATTTGGGTAGTCCAATCAATATGTAAATTAAAGTCACCCATGATGACAGCTGTGCTCTTATCGCACGCTTCTCTAATTTCCCTTTTTATGCCTTCCCTCACCTCCATATTACTATTTGGAGGCCTATATATCACACCCACTAACGTTTTCCTCCCCTTGCTATTTCTCATTTCTACCCATACAGATTCCGTTTCATCCGAGTTAATATCCTTCCTTTCCATTGCATTAATCCCCTCCTTTACCAGCAATGCTACCCCACCTCCCCTACCTTTTTGCCGATCCTTCCTAAATATTGTATATCCCTGGATGTTAAGTTCCCAGCCTTGCCCACCCTGCAGCCACGTTTCTGTAATCCCAAACTTCAGATATAAATGTTCAGTTTTCTATTGGTATACATGCTGGTTCAATAGTTGTGCATTGTGTTCATACTGTACTTGTAGGAATATATATGAATACATTGACTTTGTTGGTATAGTTGCACATACCTTGTTGGTGGAAGGGGTAGCTGGGATCATTCTTACCTTGCTTCAAGGCGGCCCTGCTAGTGCTCACGTTATGACAGCCTAGTTTTAAGTGTGGTGGGAAAGGGGCTTACACTTTGGTGGTCCAGTGGTGGAGTGCATGTTTGTTATCTGTCATAGTCTAGAGGCACCACTTAAGTTGGGAGCATTCCCCAGCACTGTTAAGAGACTCATTAGCCCCTGATTTGAATTTGGGTCAGGAATCAGGCGGGCAGGGGCCAAGATAGGCAGCAAGGCCTCCTGACCTCAGCTGCATGAGACCCGGGCAATTTTAACTCCAGGGCCTCATCTGCATGACCCCGGTCAGTTTCCCGCCTGAAAGTGACGGGAGGCAGCGCCTGGCCTGTGGGTGGGCGGGAGTGGAATGTCGGGTGGTAGGAGGTCATTGCCAGAGACCGAATAAACGATCCCCGGCACTCCGGTAAGCCACAAGGAGAGGATTCTGGGAGGCCTAAACTTTCATAGTGGGACTTGGAGGAGCACAAGTTTAAAAACTTACCTCTTTGGGTCTCCTCTGGCCCTAATTCATCTTCCCACTAGGTTGACTTGGTGGAAAAGCCACAATGGCTTCCCTGCTCTGACCCCTGGTTAAAATAGCAGTCAGGCCCCGATCTGCATATTTAGAAGAGCAGGTTAAAATTGAAGACTGCGGGAAGGGAGTGGGACATCGGCAGGTAAGCCTCATGGGCGATTTTAACTGCCTGCCTTCCCTAATTTCTCCTTCTATGGCTCAGTGTCAATGTTTTTGTTTTATAATACTCCTGTGAAGCACCTTGGGATGTTTCACTGTGTTAAAGGCAATACAAGTTGTTGTTGTTGTTGTTTTCTGCCCCTATTGATTCTGGGATATCTGTGTTTGATACCTGATCATGTATGGTGTCTGCATGTGAGACCGAGTCTTCTTCTTAGGCAGTCCCTCGGAACCGAGAATGACTTGCTTCCACATTAAAAATGAGTTCGCAGGTGACTGATGAGTCCAATGCGGGACCTACAGTCTCTGTCACAGGTGGGGCAGATGGTGGTTGAAGGGGCGGGTGGGTGGGGTGCTTGGGTTGACGTGCGCTCGTTGCGCTGCCTGCGCTTGGCTTCCGCTTGCTCCCGGCGAAGAGACTCAAGGTGTTCGGCGCTTTCCCGGATGCTTCTCCTCCACTTTGTGCGGTCTTGGGCCAGGGATTCTCAGGTGTCGGTGGGGGTGTTACACTTTTTCAAGGAGGCTTTGAGGGTGTCCTTGAAGCGTTTCCTCTGCCCACCTGGGGCTCTCTTGCCATGCCGGAGCTCCAAGTAGAGTGCTTGTTTTGGGAGTCTCGTATTGGGCATGCGGACAATGTGACCCATCCATCGGAGCTGATTGAGCATGGTCAGAGCTTCGATGCTGGGGATGTTGGCCTGAGCAAGAACACTGACGTTGGTGTGCCTATCCTGCCAATGGATTTGCAGGATCTTGCAGAGGCAGCGTTGGTGGTACCTCTCCAGTGCTTTGAGGTGCCTGCTGTACATGGTCCATGTCTCTGAGGCATACAGCAGGGCAGGTATCACTGCTGCTCTGTAGACCATGAGCTTAGTGCCGGGTTTGAGGTCCTGGTCTTCAAACACTCTCTTCCTCAGGCAACCGAAGGCTGCACTGGCACACTGAAGGTGGTGTTGGACTTCATTGTCGACGTCTGCCCTTGTTGACAGTAGGCTCCCGAGGTATGGAAAATGGTCCACGTTGTCCAAGGCCTTGTCGTGGATTTTGATAATCAGGGGGCAGCACTGTGTGGCGGGGGCAGGTTGGTAGAGGACCTTTGTCTTACGGATGTTTAGTGTAAGGCCCATGCTCTCGTATGCTCTGGTGAAGGTGTTTACGATGGTTTGGAGTTCGACCTCTGAGTGAGCGCAGACGCAAGCATCGTCTGTAATGCTTAGGAGAGTAAGCATCTGTATTTCAAGGTAGTGCAGCACTGAGGGGATGTTCATATTGGAAGGCAATCTTAGGAGCCATGCATTTGGAGATTCATTAATGGTATCTACACTGAAGTGAAACAATTCAAATGTTCATCCCTGGTATAGCTCCACTAATGGTGTGACTTTGATGATTTTGAGACCATTTCATAAGCAACGGTGAAACTATTAATTTTGCATCAATGTACAATTGTTTTAGGTGCACATCAGCACAAAAGTGGCAGTGTAACTAGGACTCAGGATCGCCTCCAAGCATACTGAAGCTAAGTGGTGTGAGATCACTCCCAGTAGGTAGTCTCACAATGCTTCAGCTTCACACCAGGTGTGGCGCAACTCCAGTCCTGTTGCAAAGCTGCGTTTGAACAGTGCTCAGGTAGTCCACTGGGCCTCCTGATAGCTATTACCTTATTTTTGACTTGAAGTGAGGCCCCCACCCCCACTCCCACAACATTAAAAATGGATGCGCTTGATGCGTGATGCAAGGGCTCCATTTCTCTCCGAGCTCGGTGCGATGTGTAGGATGGCACAGCTCGCAATATAACTTAGATCTGCCAGCTGCACTTCCCACTCTGGAGGTATCAGTCTGACCTATAGTATAATGGCAGCCTTTGTTGCTGCCTTTGTAGCATGAAAGAAAAAAATGAAAAAAATCAATATATTCCGTTCCTTTTTCACTGCTGTTGCTGCTAGTGTGCGTGGCAGAGTTGATAAAATGAAAAAGAAACTAAATGCGTGTGGAATTGATCTCCTGGTCAAGAAAACCATTCTTTGAAGTAAAAGAAAACTTCTTCTGTTATTTTGGCTTGCATCAGATTTTTGTCTGTTTTGTTAAGGCTAGGGAAAGGTCAAGGGAAGTAGATTGCAAGTCTCTGTGTACGGACCTGCTAGCAATTCTCTCTGTATAATGATAGCACTAACTAGCTGGTGAGGAGATTCAGGTGGGGATTCAGCACATAGTCATTTTTGTTTAAGAAAGAAAGAACTTGCATTAATATAGCGCCTCTCACGACCTCAGGGCCTTTACAGCCAATGAAGTACTTGTTTGAAGTGTAGTCACTGTTGTCATGTTGGAAACACGGCAGCCAATTTGAAAAAGTATTGTAAAGTATTAACAGCACAGAAACAGGCCATTCAGCCCAACTGGTCTGTGCCGGTGTTTATGCTTCACACGAGCCTCCTCACACCCTTCTTCATCTAATCCCATCAACATATCATTTTCCCCACATGTGTTTATCTAGTTTCCCCTTAAATGCATCAATGCTATTAGACTCAACTACTCCTTATGGTAACGAATTCCACATAACCACTTTCAGGGTAAAGAAGTTTCTCCTGAATTCCCTATTGGATTTATTAGTGACTATCTTCTATTTATGATCCCTAGTTCTGGTCTCGCCTGCAAGTGGAACCCTCTTCTCTATGCCTACCCCATCAAACCCTTTCCTAATCTCAAAAACCTCCATCAGGTCACCCCTCACTCTTCTCTTTCCGAGAGAAAGAGCCCCCGCCTCTTCAGTCTTTCTCGATAGAGAAATTTGGTCCCACAAACAACAGTGTGATAATGGCCAGATAATCTGTTTTAAGTGTTAGTTGAGAGATAAATATTGGGAGCACTGGGAGTGTCAGTGCTCAAGTCTCTGGAGTGGGACTTCAACCCACAACCTTCTGACTCAGGCGAGAGCGAGAGCGAGAGCGAGTGCTACCCACCGAGCCACGGCTGACACCTGAAGAACAAATTCTGTTTGCAGTCTTCTGCCGAGTAGAAAATCTTGTCCACTGAAAATAATCAGTATCTTTTATTAATTGTGAGATGATTTGATATCACGTTTTGACCGCACGCTTCTTTAATTGGATCCAGCCTTCTTTGTGAAAATGGCTGCCTGTAAGCGATTCCAGTAAAGTGGAAAGAACTGTGGATTGCAACCCCCAAAACAGGAACATTTCCATCATCCCATATGATAACAGAATTTGACTTATTTAAGGCAAATGTTTGGAGACTCTGGGGAAGAAATTGGCTAAGCACCGAAAACGGGCATGGGAATCGCGGTTAACCCGCGCCCGTTCATTGTCTAGCAGGCAGCATGGTAAATTTGTGCTGCCGGCTCTTTTAAATGGTTGCTGTATGCAGCCAGCATGACCTGCACTGTTCATTGGTTGCACGCGTCAGCAGGGGGCCTGATATCGTGAGTGGTTAGCGCTGCTTAAAGGCAGCCTGCACGCCTTAAGGGGAGGCGCACTGTGGTTGCAAAACGGGACGGGAGTTTTTTCAAAAATGAATCTGGGCTGTGATACTTTGAGCAATGGCTGAACATGTGAGAGAGAGCGAGCGCCAAGGTTTCCAGACAATGCACTGGAGGTCTTGGCGGAAGAGGTGGAAGAGGAGCCAGCCGCAAACTTCTATGATTCTATGATCATTTGAAAGGGACAAAATAGTGGACTGTGATTCGCCTAAAGGTCAGTAAAAAGTCCCATGTAATAAAAACATGAATTGAAGTTATTCAGTCACTCTGTAAAACATTGGTCCTGTCAATATGAAGGGGTGAAAATGTAATAACATTGGGGTATTGATGATTGTGTGGGAATGAAAAAAAACAAGGTTTTTATAGACTTAGACCCAGAGACTGAAGAGAATTGTCGATATTACCTGGCTGTGACAGGTATCTGTGGCCTTTGCGCATCATAGCCTATTAGTCAACAGCACTCAAAATGTGTGAACTTAACAAAGTGCACGTCTGATGTGCTGGTGTTGCTCTATTACTGGAGCAGTCAGTGATAGCTTTTAGTGCTGTATGATTTGCACAAAGTTACATTCCATCCTGCTGTCATTGCCATGGTGTCTAGTGTATAGCTGCATTGATTTCTTTTTAAATGTTAAGCCCATAAGGCTTTCATTGTAGTCAAAAAGACTTGATGTACTACTGGTGGTGCACTGGATAAGTCTGTTTCACATTGTCATTTCAAACAAAGGGGCTTTCACCTTACTTGAGGGATGTTGACTATGGTGGCTTGTTAGACTCTTTTATTTCCACAATCTATTAGAAAATGATACTTTGTCATTTGTAAGTATTACACTTCATTAATCTAGTGTTTGAAATGTTAAAAGGATTCGAGGGAGTAAATACAGAGAAATTATTTTCTCTGACGGGGAAAATCGAGAACAAGGGGACATAATCTTAAAATTAGAGCTGGGCCATTTTGGAAGGAAATCAGGAAGAACTTTTCCACACAAAGGGTAGTTGAAATAAGAAGGAAGGTCTTTCATTTCTATAGCGCCTTTCACAACCACCGAATCTCCCAAAGCACTTAACAGCCAATGAAATACTTTTTGAAGTGTAGTCACTGTTGTAATGTAGGAAATGCAGCAGCCAATTTGCGCACAGCAAGATCCCACAACCAGCAATGTGATAATGACCAGATAATCTGTTTTTTTTGTTATGTTGATTGAGGGATAAATATTGGCAGGACACTGGGGATAACTCCTCTGCTTTTCTTCAAAATAGTGCCATGGGATCTTTTACGTCCACCTGAGAGGGCAGATGGGGCCTCGGTTTAACGTCTCATCCAAAAGACGGCACCTCTGACACTGCAGCGCTCCCTCAGTACTGCACTGGAGTGTCAGCCTAGATTTTTGTGCTCAAGTCTCTGGAGTGGGACTTGAACCCACAACCTTTTGACTCAGAGGCGAGCCACAGCTACACTGACAATATGGAATTCTCTCCCCCAAAAGGCTATGGATGCTGGGATAATTAGCAATTTCAAGACTGAGATTGATAGATTTTTTGTTAGGTAAGGATATCAAGGTATTATGGAACTAAAACAGGTAAATGAAGCAGTCCATGCCCGCATACAACAAGACCTGGGCGACGTGCAGGCTTCGGCTGATAAGTGGCAGGTAACATTTGCACCACAGAAGTGCCAGGCAATTACTATCTCCAACAAGTGAGAGTCTAACCACCTCCCCTTGACAGTCAACGGTATTACCATCACCGAATCCCCCACCATCAACATCCTGGGGGGTCACCATTAACCAGAAACTTAACTGGACCAGCCACATAAATACTGTGGCAACAAGAGCAGGTCAGAGGCTGGGTATTCTGCAGCGAGTGTCTCACCGCCTGACTCCCCAAAGCCTTTCCACCATCTACAAGGCACAAGTAAGGAGTGTGATGGAATACACTCCACTTGCCTGGATGAGTGCAGCTCCAACAACACTTAAGAAGCTTGACATCATCCAGGACAAAGCATCCCGCTTGATTGGCACCCCATCCACCACCTTAAACATTCACTCCCTCCACCACCGGCGTACCGTGGCTGCAGTGTGTACCATCTACAAGATGCACTGCAGCAACTCGCTAAGGATTCTTTGGCAGCACCTCCCAAACCCACGACCTCGTCCACCTAGAAGGACAAGGGCAGCAGGAGCATGGGAACACCACCACCTCCAAGTTCCCCTCCAAGTCACACACCATCCTGACTTAGAAGCATATCGCCGATCCTTCATTGTCGCTGGGTCAAAATCCTGGAACTCCCTCCCAGTGATCACTGTGGGAGCACCTTCACCACACGGACTGCAGCAGTTCAAGAAGGCAGCTCACCACCACCTTCTCGAAGGCAATTAGGGATGGGCAGTAAATGCTGGCCTTGCCAGCAACGCCCACATCCCGTAAACAAGCACGGTGGCATAGTGGTTAGCACTGTTGCCTCACAGCGCCAGGGACCCGGGTTCGAATCCAGCCTCGGGCGACTGTCTGTGTGGAGTTTGCACATTCTCCCCGTGTTTGCGTGGGTTTTCTCCGGGTGCTCCGGTTTCCTCCCACAGTCCAAAGATGTGCGGGTTAGGTTGATTGGCTATGATAAATTGACCCTTAGTGTTAGGGGGATTAAATGTGTGGGGTTGCAGGGATAGGGTGGGATATGTGTTGGTGTAGGGGTTACGGGGATCGGGTGGGATATGTGTCGGTGCAGGCTCGATGGGCCGAAATGGCCTCTATCTGCACTGTGGGGTTTCTGTGATTTCTGTGATTTCTGTGAAAATGGAGCCGAGGTACAGGTCCTATGCATAGGAACATAGAATCGTGCAGCACAGAAGGAGGCCATTCAGACAGTCATGGCTGTGCCGGCTCTTTGATAGAGCTGTCCATATTAGTCCGATAATTCAGCTTCTAATTATTAAAGATGAACAATTTCAATTCAATTCTGATTTCTAATTATATAATTATAAGGAGACACGGAATTACAAAAAGGCGTAGTGGTGAATTTCTCACCCTCCTTGTAAACACACATACTTGCACACTTGGTATGTGCACACTTGGTATGTGCACACTTGGTATGTGCACATTTGCTATGTGCACACTTTCTATGTGCACACTTGGTATGTGCACACCTGGTATGTGCACACTTGGTATGTGCACACTTGGCATGTACACACTTGGTATGTGCACACTTGGTATGTGCACACCTGGTATGTACACACTTGGTATGTACACACCTGGTATGTGCACACTTGGTATGTGCACACTTGGTATGTGCACACCTGGTATGTGCACACTTGGTATGTGCACACTTGGTATGTGCACACTTGGTGTGTGCACACTTAGTATGTGCACACTTGCTATGTGCACACTTGGTATGTACACACCTGGTATGTGCACACTTGGTATGTACACACCTGGTATGTGCACACTTGGTATGTGCACACTTGGTATGTGCACACTTGGTGTGTACACACTTGGTATGTGCACACTTGCTATGTGCACACTTGGTATGTGCACACTTGGTATGTACACACCTGGCATGTGCACACTTGCTATGTGCACACTTGGTATGTACACACTTGGTATGTACACACTTGGTATGTACACACCTGGCATGTGCACACCTGGTATGTGCACACTTGGTATGTGCACACTTGGTATGTACACACCTGGCATGTGCACACTTGCTATGTGCACACTTGGTATGTACACACTTGGTATGTACACACTTGGCATGTACACACCTGGCATGTGCACACTTGCTATGTGCACACTTGGTATGTACACACTTGGTATGTACACACTTGGTATGTACACACTTGGTATCTGCACACTTGGTATGTAAGCATCAACCAACCAAAGTTACATGGACCAGAGCAAATTTGGATTGGAAATAGAACACATCAGCCTGAGCCAAAGATAAATTGCCCCCACGATCACTTTCTTCATAAAAAGCAACCCTGCCGTCATTGTCTCCAGTGCTACTCTCCACTGCCCTCGTGTAGTGCCCTTTGCAGGAATGTAGATCTGTTGTTCAGTATACACAAACAACAAGATCTAATTTATTGAGGATCAGTGTTGATGAACTGAAAACACTCCATTCTCAGTAAATGTATCAAGAGGGGTGGACAGGAAGCCATTTGGCAATCAGCCAGCTGAAGTAATAGCGAAAAAAAAAATGTTGTCCTAACTCAGTACCCGCCTGGGAGTGCTGATAATGTTTTTGATGTGGCCTTTCACAAAGGCTAGTTATACTCCCCTTCATGAGCCTGCTGGTGAGCTCACTGCTTCAGCAAGAACTGTCACTGAGCTTGTTTCGTATTCTGCACCTCAGACACTATCTGAGGCAGAGATGGATGAAAGCTACCACCCACAGTGGTACAGCAGGAAGTCCCACTGGATCTGCCCCCTTCACCAGTTCCACAATCTCCACCAGGTAAACTTTAAAAAGCAATAAAACGAGCATTGTGTGTGTAATTGTTATAACTGTCAATATAGGTAATGAACTAGAATCAGTCTTAGACTGCAAGTTAACAATTAGCAGAGGCAGCCAGAGAAATCATCTGGGATTAAGCACATTTTAATGAGACCCCCTTAGCTGCTTCGTCTACTTCAGAACTGTGTTGTCGTGCAAGCCTTGCAGTGCCGCACGAACCTTGAGCAATAATGAGATGATATGAAATGATGAAGAAAGAGGCAACATTGATAATTGGCGTCGGTAACACTAGTGCTAGCCACAGTCATGTTAAGTGACCACTGCAATGCGCTGATACTGAAAATTCTTTATTAATCAGATAATTTAGCAGAAAATCACTGTGAAGAAAATGATAAGAAAAAATCCTTCAAATGTCTATGGCTCAAAATATATCATAAGCAGAATTTGCATTAGATTTGCTGTGAAGTGAAATCGACTATAGTGAAGTTCAGATCAGTGCCTTTCTCTACCCACAAGTTGGGCTCTGTGTTTCTTTCCAGAAAGAATCCCTTGACTTTTATAACAACTGAATGTCCAAGATATCAGAGCAAATCTTCTCCAAGTAATTCTGCTTCAGCAGCAAGAACTTTGAAACCATGCATGACCTAAACTTGACAAGAGGCCAGGAAGGTGCCAGCTACAATCCCCAGTGTGTGCTGAGGTCATTGATCCAAGGCCGGGTGGCTGTTGAGGTGCTACGATGGGCCTCTGAAAGAAAGAGCAGTAAGCATGGGTTCCCACTCCTGATTATCAAACAGTGAGTCCTACTGGAAAGTACACATGTGCAGACTACTAGTGATGACCAGAGTGGGCTCGGATATGATGCCCTCCACAGTTGAATAACCCGCTGATACTAGGCCGCGATTTCGCTAGCCAAGGCGGGATCGCGGCGGGAGAGGTCGTTGGCGGGTCCTGGTCCCGCTCCTGGCGCCAGCCGCTCTGTGAAAAGGATTTTACGTTGATTGGGCCTTGTTCAGCCCGCCCTGCAAGGTTTCTGTCCAATTAAAAGGAAGCGGGTCTGATGACGTCATTTGATGACGCATCATCACCCGGTTTCCTTAAAGGGACCATGGCCACATTCATTTTGACAGTTGTGCATTGAGGTGCTGCAAACACTGACAAGCACTGCACAAAGGCTGCACCCAGGCTCTCACATGACTGCCTCCATATGCTTATGGAGGGAGTCACAGCACGCAGGGAGGTTCTCTTCCCTTCCAAGGGCGGAAGACACCTCCCCAACACAGCCTGGTTGCACACCGCACACGAAGGCAAAAGCAGGGATGTTGTCAGGAGGACCAGACTGCAGCGGCGCACACCTTTCAACGATCTCAGTAGACCATGAAGTGTTAGTACAAAGCCACACTCAACCTCATCCTGCTGTGCTACCCATCACATCCCCATCACTCTGCCTTCCCTACCCTACTTCTGCACATCTTTACTCACACCAACTTACCTTGCACCTTCACCCATCCCTCTCTATCTACATTATCACTTCCCCATCTCACTAGGCTCTCCTCACACTCACCCTCATCCTAGTGCAATCATATGAACTAGCAACACACAAGGGTAGGCACTTGTGTGTTTTAGCCAATGTGCATGTAAAGTATCTGTTAATGTGTTGTCAAACATTGAAATCTTTATTTTCAACACTTTGCCTTATTGGACAGACCTGTGTTCACATTTGGAAGTGTCTTAGTGAGTTCCAGTGAATGTTGAGACGTAACTCCCCCCTCCCCCCACCCCCTGCCCCTCCTATGGTGATGAGTATGAAAGGAATGGCTTGGGCATTGTAGGGATGCTTTATGGTGCTGGTGTGGGGTGGTGCCAACCTGGCGCATCACGTGGCAGCCAGGGTGTACAGCATCAAGTGAAGTAAATCTAGCCATGGTGAGGCCATCGCTGGCCTCCCGGGCAGCAATGTTGTCATGTGCTGATGCCCTGTGTCCTGTGCAGCATCAGGTGGTTGCAGAGAAGTTTGGTGTTGTTGTTGGTGGTGTTGGTGTGCCCGGTGATGTTGTTGTTGGGGCTGATCCTGGAGGGATTCAGAGGACCAAGGTGAGATTTTTTCAAGGGCAGCGATGTTGCTAGAATAGATGGCAGCTGAAGTTGAGATGACAGAAATGATCTGTCAATGGTAAGAGAGCTTTCTCCAAGGTTTTGACAGTGGATAGAGAGTTTACTCCAAACACTTCCAAACTGCATACAGCTCAAAAGTGTCTTCCAAATCCTGAAGGCTCAAGCTTCTGACATTGGAAATTAAACAGCTGTGAAATGGTAGCTTTCATACCACTTTTGCAACTGTCACCTATTCACAGCAATGGGGAGTCATAGAGAACCCGACCTACTTACCTGACGTGATCCCTGAGCGATGGGAACCTCCTGAAAAAGTTGACAAATTAGAAATAGGCTGGCAAAATAGTTCTGAACGAGCATTTAACAAGCATTTAACGATCTTAATTCCCTCCCCTGCCGCTTGGTGTCGGGTCTGTTCAGCGATGGCAGACCTGACACTTAGGAAACTTACATGGCGGCGGGTTCAGAGTGGGACCCAACCTGCTGTCAATCATTTCGATTTTGACAGCAGACCTGCCTCCGATCCCGCCCCCTGAGCACCGGCAAAATCCAGCCCGAGACTTGCACTTGGGTGAGGTGTCAGAGCGTGGTTGGTTCCCTTGCACCTGTACCCCAACACCTGTTAGTATGTTGAGGAAAGAAGATATATATATTTTTAAATGTTAACATAGTCATATTTTTGTACCAGAACCAAGTACAAACTCTGTTCATTCTGAATAGCAATGCATTAGCAAAGATAGAATGGGACCCGACTACCAATAGCTACTCCTTTCTTTGAATTTAACTGCAGACTTCAGAGTCAATTTTTATCTGGGCCTATTTATCTCAATGTATTAAAAGGTTTGTTCTACCAAGTCCCAATTCACAGTCCGTGCAGTGAAAGGAATTTAACATCTCAGCCATTCAAGTGATTAAATCAGCTGATCTTTTTCCACTAAAGGAAATATTGCCAATCTTTAAACATTCAAATTATTTTAAGACAGAAAGTGGCTTTTGAGTAAAAGCACAAGTGCCCAATGGGAGGCTTTCAACTCACTTCAACAGAGAATCAACTGAATAAGAAAAGCTTTATCGAGGAAAAGCGATGTTATTTAGGTGAGCTGGTGCCAACGTGAAGTGGCTCTGATATAGATCCCTGCAATATTTTTTCTTTTACATGAAATAAAGGGGCTGTCAAAATGTTATTGCCACTTCCCTGTGATTTATTGATGATTACTAAAGCATATTGACATTTGAGAAACCCTGTACAAGCTGACACAAGAATGGTAAGTGAATTACGACTGGGTCAAAATAGGAATAGAGTCACCCGTGGGACTGTCTGCTCCTAGACTGCCTGACTGTACTCAGAATAACAGTAAAAAACAAAACAAATCTGGAATAATAACAGAAAACATGCCAAATACAGGCCCATCAGCATCTTGGGTGTAACTCCCCTGTCAGAAAAAAGTTGGACTGAACTAAGAAACTGCACAGTACAAAAAAACCTGGATTTTGATGAGCTATAATTCTAAAATCTACTGCAAAAATAATTGAGAAGCAATTTATGCACAACTTGATAAAGGGTAAACAGTTCAATAGAATTCATGGACACTTATGCTACAAGTAGTTGTCTTAAACTTGCTACCTTCTACCAAGTCCAAAAAGCGTACGGTAGCCGAGTGGTTATGATACTGGACTAACAACCCAGAGACCTCTGTTGGAAATTTCCTCAGGTTCTCCCGATTGGCAGAAGATTGGTGGAAGCCCTGCTTTACCAATGCCCTTCAAGGAAGGAATCTGCCACCACTACTGGGTCTGGCCTACAAGTGTCTCCAGCCCTAAACTGTCGGTTGGATTTTTCCAACCACGGCGGGTCCGGGGTGGGTGATGTCCGTGGCGTGTCGGGACCTGGCATCTGTCTCGATCCCGGCCTCCAACAAGATTTTACGACAACGGAGCCTGTTAAGCCCCACCCTGCGAGGTTCCCGGCCAATTAATAGGAAGCGGGTCTGGTGACGTCATTTGATGACGCGTCATCAGCCAGTTTCCTTAAAGGGGCAATGTCCAAATTTACTTTGACATTTCTGCTGTCAGTGTTCTGCAGCATTGAGGAGCTGCAAACACTGACAAGCACTGTAGAAAGGTGTACGTCTGTACCCAGGCTCTCCCAAGACTCCCTCCATAAGCATATGGAGGGAGTCACAGCATGCAGGGAGGTTCTCTTCCCTTCCAAGGAAGACACCTCCCCAGGACACCAACGCAGCCTGGTTGCACATTGCACAGGAGGGCACAAGCAGGGATGCTGTCAGGAAGATCAGGCTGCAGTGGCGCAAGCCTTTCAATGATCTCAGTAGATCACGAAATGTTACTGCAAAGCCACACTCAACCTCATCCTGCTGTGCCACTCATCATATCTCCATCACTCTGCCTTCCCTACCCTACTCCTGCACATCCTTATTCACACCAACTTACCTTGCACCTCCACCCATCCCTCTCTATCTACATTATCACTTCCCCATCTCACTAGCCACCCCTCACACTCACCCTCATCCTAGTCCAATCATAGCAATGAACAACACACAAGGGTAGGCATTTGGGTGTTTTAGCCAATGTTCCTGTAAACTTTCTGTTAATGTGTTGTCAAGCATTGAAATCCTTATTTTCACCACTTTGCCTCTTGGACAGATTTGTGTGCACCTTTGAAAGTGTTTTAGTGAGTTGCCGTGAATGGTGAGACATAACATTCTCCCCCCAACCCCCCACCTCCCCGCTAATGGTGGTGAGTGTGAAAGGAATGGCTTGGGCATTGTAGGATACTTTATGGTGCTGGTGTGGGGTGGTGCCAACCTGGTGCATCATGTGGCAGCCAGGTTGTTCAGTGTTAAGTGAAGCTAAGCTGGACATGGTGAGACCATTGCTGGTGTCCCGGGCAGCAGTGTGCATGGGTGATGATGCCCTGTGCCCAGTGCAGCACCAGTTGATTGCAGAGAAGGTTGGTGTAGACGTTGGTGCTGCTGGTGTGCCTGATGATGCTGGTGTTGGGGCTGATCGGGTTGGGATTCTGAGGATCAAGGTGAGATTTTTTCAAGGGCACCGATGCTGATGGAATAGACGGCAGGTGAGGTTGAGATGACAGAAGTAATCTGTCAATGTTGAGATAGGTTGTTCCAAAGAGATGACAGTGGATAGATAGATTACTCCAAACACTTCAAAAGTGCATACAGCTCAAAAGTGGGTTCCAAATACTGAAGGCTGATGCTTCTGAGATTGGAAAGTGACCAGCTGTGTAATGGCAGGTTTTAAACTACTTCTGCAGCTGTCACCTAATGAAAGAAATCTGAGCGCCGGCAAAATTCAGCCTTTTTTATTATTCGTTTATGGGATGTGGGCACCGTTGGCAAGGCCCATTTATTGCCCATCCCTAGTTGCCCTCGAGAAGGTGGTGGTGAGCCACCTTCTTGAACCGCTGCAGTCCGTGTGGTGAAGGTACTCCCACAGTGCTGTTAGGGAGGGAGTTCCAGGATTTTGACCCAGCGACGATGAAGGATTGGCCATATACTTCTAAGTCAAGATGGTGTGTGACTTGGAGGGGGTGGGGTGTTCCCATGCGCTTGATGCCCTTGTCCTTCTAGGTGGAAGAGGTCGCGGGTTTGGGAGGTGCTGCCGAAGAAGCCTTGGTGAGTTGCTGCAGTGCATCTTGTAGATGGTACACACTGCAGCCAGGGTGCGCCGGTGATGGAGGGAGTGAATGTTTAAGGTGGTGGATGGGGTCCCAATCAAGCGTGCTGCTTTGTCCTGGATAATGTCGAGCTTCTTGAGTGTTGTTGGAGCTACACTCATCCAGGCAAGCGGAGAGTATTCCATCACACTCTTTACTTGTGTCTTGTAGATGGTGGAAAGGCTTTGGGGAGTCAGGAGGTGAGACACTCGCTGCAGAATACCTAACCTTTGACCTGCTCTTGTTGCCACAGTATTTATGTGGCTGGTCCAGTTAAGGTTCTGGTCAATGATGACCCTCAAGATGTTGATGGTGGGGGATTCGGCGATGGTAATGCCATTGAATGTCAAGGGGCGGTGGTTAGACTCTCGCTTGTTGGAGATAGTCATTGCCTGGCACTTTTGTGGTGCGAATTTTACCTGCCACTTATCAGCTCAAGCCTGAACGTTGTCCAGGTCTTGTTCCATGTGGGCATGGACTGCTTCATTATCTGAGGAGTTGTGAATGGTGCTGAATACTGTGCAGTCATCAACGAACATTCTCATTTCTGATCTTATGTTGGAGGGAAGGTCATTGATGAAGCAGCTGAAGATGGTTGGGCTTAGGACACTGCCCTGAGGAACTCCTGCAGCTGTGATGATTGACCTCCAACCACCACAACCATCTTTGTTTGTGCTAGGTATGACTCCAGCCAATGGAGATTCCCCCCCCCCAATTCCCATGGACTTCAGTTTTACTAGGGCTCCTTGATGCCACACTCGGTCAAATGCTGCCTTGATGTCAAGGGCAGTCACTCTCACCTCACCTCTGGAATTCCGCTCCTTTATCCATGTTTGGACCCAGGCTGTAATGAGGTCGGGAGCCGAGTGGTCTTGGTGGAACCCAAACTGGGCATCAGTGAGCAGGTGCCGCTTGATAGCACTGTTGATGACACCGTCCATCACTTTGCTGATGGTTGAGCGTAGACTGATGGCTGGATTGGATTTGTCCTGCTTTTTGTGGACAGGACATACCTGGGCAGTTTTCCACATTGTCGGATAGATGCCAGTGTTGTAGCTGTACTGGAACAGCTTGGCTAGAGGTACAGCTAATTCTGGAGCACAAGTCTTCAGCACGACAGCTGGGATGTTGTTGGGGCCCATAGCCTTTGCTGTATCCAGTGCGCTCAACCGTTTCTTGATATCACGTGGAGTGAATCGAATTGGCTGCTGTGATGGTGGGGACCTCAGGTGTAGGCCGATATGGATCATTCATTCGGCACTTTTGGCTGAAGATGGTGGCAGGACTGCAGAGTTTTGATCTGATCCGTTGATTGTGGGATTGCTTAGCATGCTGCTTCCACTTTTTAGCATGCATGTAGTTCTGAGTTGCAGCTTCCCCAGGTTAGCACCTCATTTTTAGTTACATCTGCTGCTCCTGGCATGCTCTTCTACACTCCTTATTGAATCAGAGAG
Source organism: Somniosus microcephalus (assembly GCF_052327205.1). NCBI lineage: Eukaryota > Metazoa > Chordata > Chondrichthyes > Squaliformes > Somniosidae > Somniosus > Somniosus microcephalus. The sequence goes on along the minus strand of NC_141008.1, from coordinate 71,802,995 downwards.
GGATATGTCAGGCCATGAGGTTACAGATTGTGGTGGAATACACTTCTGCTGTTGCTGATGGCCCACAGCGCCTCATGAATCTATCCCAGTGGTACTGTCACACAACACGATGGAGGGTGTCCTCAGTGTGAAGACAGGAATTCGTCTCCACAATGACTGTGCAGTGGTCACGGCTATCAATACTGTCATGGACAGATGCATCTGCAACAGTTAGATGAGGTCAAGTAAGTTTTTCCCCTTGTGTTCGTTCTCTCACCACCTGTCGCAGGCCCAGCTATGTCCTTCAGGCCTCGGCCAGTATTGGTGCTACCGACGATGGACGTTGAAGTTGCCCACTCAAAGTACATTCTGTGCCCTTACTACTCTCAGTGCCTCTTTCAAGTGGTGTTCAACATGGAGGAGTGCTGATTGATCAGCTGAGGGAGGGCGGTAGGTGACTTGACCTGAAGCCATGAGACTTCATGGGGTCCGGAGTCAATTTTGAGGACTCCCAGGGCTACTCCTTCCTGACTGTATACCACTGTGCCACCACACCTGGTGGGTCTGTCCTGTTGGTGGGACAGAACATACCCAGCGATAGTGATGGAGGAGGTTGGGACATTGGCTGAAAGGTATGATTCTTTGCAGGGTCGACTGGGCTGGGTGTGCCGTGTACTGTCCGTGTGTAGATAAAGACACTGAAGACAGGAGTTGGTTCATAGGTATTTACTAAGCAAGTCTGGGGGGGTGGTTTCTAAAGGATATACACAATACACAGGCTTATATAGCCCAAGTGGCAATTACCGGCATTACGCACACCTGGGGCTCTTAAAGGCACATACACCATAATTGCTCTTAAAGGCACATACACCACAATTCCTCCCCTTCTAGCTAACTAGTACATCATATTTTAAGTAATTATTAATTACATGTTATATGCAAAATAATATACATTGCTGTATTAATTAATTATAAGTTAGTCTCTCAGGAGGCTTCCTGACTCGGTCCGGATAACGCCTCGGGGGTGTAGTAGTTCCTGGTGGTGTAGTAGGTTCTTCTGGCAAGGCTAATTCGGCTTGAAGGCCAGTGTCGGGTTCATCGGGCTCCAGTATCACCGGATCGGAGGTAGATATGGGTATCTCTACTTCATCGTTAGATGTATAGAGTGGTGGTGTAGGTTGTCCCTTTTCGGATGACTTGATGATTTGGTCAGCATGGCGCCTTATTATGCTGTCTCCGATGTCCACGGTATACATCAGTGGTCCTAATCGTGTGCAGATAGTTCCAGGCTGCCATTTCTCGGTACGGTAGTCCCGGGCCAAAACCGGTTGGCCTATCTGGAAGGCCCTAGTTGGCCTTTCATTCATGCCCTGAAACTGCCGGTTCTCCGCGTCCCTTCGGATGTTGGGCTTGACCAAATCCAGCCGGCATCTTAGGTTTCTATTGTAGAACATCATGGCGGGAGTTTGGTTAGTAACCATATGCGTTGCATTCCTATATGCAAATAAGAAGTTATCTACCTTGTGCTGAAGTTTTATGTCTTCATTACCCATGGCCTTGATGGCCTTCTTGAAGGTCTGGACAAACCTTTCAGCCAATCCATTGGTGGCGGGATGGTATGGGGCGGACGTGTAGTGCTTTACCCCATTGTTCTTTAAGAACTTTCTGAATTCTTCGGACACAAATTGCGGTCCATTATCAGAACATATCTGCTCCGGCAGCCCATTCCTGGCAAATATGGTCCTTAATACTGTGATGGTTTTTTCCGTGGTGGTGGAGGACATCTTTATTACCTCCGGCCACTTGGAGTGTGCATCAACTGCGATTAAGAACATTGAGTGCATAAATGGACCAGCAAAGTCGATGTGCACCCTTTGCCAGGGAGATGAGGGCCACTCCCATGGATGTAGAGGGGCCTGTGGCGGAGCATTTTGGACCTTCTGGCATCCTAGGCAGCTCTTGGTCATGTCTTCGATGTCTCCATCGATACCTGGCCACCATACAAACGCCCTAGCTAGGTTCTTCATTTTCACTCCACCCAGATGCCCCTCGTGAAGCTCCTTTAGCACTTTATCCTGGAGTTTGGGTGGAATCACCACTCTGGATCCACACATCAAGGTTCCTCGGCACACTGACAGCTGTTCTCTTCTTTGCGAGAATGCTGGCAACAGTGGTTCGCCATGTGCTGGCCATCCCTTCACTGTTAAATCGTAGACCCGTGAGAGAGTAGGGTCATTTCTTGTCTCCCTTTCAATGGCAGAATTTGTCACCGGTAGACATTCCACTATGGTAGAGTGGAATATCTCTACTGGGTCTACTGTAGGTGCCTCTTCTATCGTTGGCAACGGTAGGCGTGATAAACCGTCAGCATTCCCATGCTGTTTTGACCCTTTGTATTCAATGTTGTATTGGTGTGCCCCTAGAAAAAGGGACCACCTCTGTAGTCTTTGTGCCGTCATAATGGGGACACCTTTTTTAGGGTTGAATATGGAGATGAGGGGTTGATGGTCAGTCAGCAAGGTAAATTTTTGTCCGTGTAGGTAATGGTTGAATTTCTTCACTCCCCATACCAGGCTGAGTGGTTCCCTGTCTATCTGGGCATAGTTACGCTCAGCTGAGTTCAATGAGCGTGACGCAAAAGCTATCGGCCGTTCCGAGCCATCAGGGAATCTATGGGACAATACCGCTCCTATGCCGTAAGGGGATGCATCGCACGCCAGTCTGATTGGTAGTGATGGGTTGTAATGAGCCAAAATTTTCTTGGATGTGATCAAGTCTTTACATTTATGGAAGGCACGTTTACAGTCTTCGTTCCATTTCCAAATCACTCCTGTCTGTAGAAGATCATTAAGAGGGTGTAGAATAGTTGATAAGTTCGGTAAAAATTTATGATAGTAATTTATTAATCCCAGGAATGACCTTAATTGTGAAACATTTTCAGGTGCTGGGGCTTTTATAACTGCTTCAATTTTTTCAGGTGACTTATGCAACCCTTCCTTATTAATTATGTGGCCACAATATGATATCTGATTTTGGAAAAATTCGCACTTGGGGCGATTTGCTCGTAGGCCCCGTTCTTTCAGCCTAGTGAGCACCTGCTCCAAATTGGCAAGGTGCTCATTGTCATTTTCTCCTGTTATAAGGATGTCGTCTAGGTAGCATTGAGTCCCCTGAATCCCTTGCAGGACTTGCTCCATAGCTCTTTGCCAGATAGCTGGAGCTGATGCTATTCCAAAAACCAGTTGATTGTACTGGTACAGGCCTTTGTGTGTGTTTATTGTGAGATACTTTTTAGAGGTCTCCTCAACCTCCATCTGTAGATATGCCTGTGCCAAGTCAATTTTTGTGAAACGTTTCCCTCCGGATAGTGAGGCGAAAATATCTTCTATCCTCGGAAGAGGATACTGTACCGTGTGAAGGACCGGGTTTACAGTCACCTTGAAGTCCCCACAGATGCGAATTTGTTTCTGTTCCTCAGAGTTATTTTTCAATGTTTTTTTCATGACTGGAACGATGGGTGTTGCCCATTCGCTCCAATCTATTTTGGATAATACGCCTGCCTTTTCCAAATTCTTCAGCTCTGCCTCGACTGCCGGACGTATTGCGTATGGCACCGGTCTTGCCTTAAAAATTTTTGGAATTGCTGTATCTTCCACTTTTATTGAGGCGGTGATGCCTTTCAAGGTTCCTAGTTTCTCTTGAAACACTTCTTTGGCGTTGGCCAAGATGTCTTTTAATCGTTCAGGTATGATGTCATCATTGTTTTTTCCTTACTGGTCACCGTCAGTGCCTGAATGGAGTGCCAGTCTAAACGTATCTTCCTTATCCATTCACATCCCAACAACGGTGGACCACCATCTTGTAGAATGTATAAATACAACTTTTGTATTTCTTTGCCGTTGTATACAACAAGCACCCTTATTTTTCCTTTGGGATAGACTTTCTGCCCCGTATATGTTTTTAAGATAATGGATGTGTCTTTTAGAGGTATATGCGAAAATAGCCTCTCGTAATCTCGTCGATTTATTACGGTTAGAGCTGATCCTGTATCTAGCTCCATTTTAACTGGGGACCCTGCTATTGTGAGGGTAACCCAAATGGTTTGGTAATCCTCTTTGGCAAGTACATTATGTAATTTGAGACAGCTTAGTCTCTTGTTTCCGGAGTCGCTATCGCTATTCTGGTCTTCGGAGCTATTGTCCGTCATCATTTGTACCTTCCTGTACTTTTCTGTATTGATTTTTTGTTTTCTGTCAGTGGATTTATTTTGTCCAGATTGGCATACCCATGCAATGTGTCCAATCTTACCACATTGCCTGCATGCTTTGCCCTTGAACCAGCAGTCCCTCTGGTTATGGGTGGATCTGCCGCAGCGATAACATCTTCCGAACTCCTGTGTCATTTTATGGGTGCCGAAGTCCTGTGTCTCTTGTATCTCTGCAGCTCCTTTTGCTGCTGCTTCGTATGATACAGCCATACTGAAAGCTTTGTCCAATGTTAAATCTTTTTCAGAAAGCAGTCTTTTTTGTGTTCCTTCACTTAAGAGACCGCAAACAAATTTGTCTCGAAGATAATCCGATAGTCCTGCTCCGAATTGGCAGTACTTTGATAGCTTTCTTAATTCGGTTAGGTAATCAGCGTTACTTTCATTCTTGTGTTGATTTCTCTTGAAGAACTTGAATCGTTCCGCTATCAGCAGCGGTGTTGGGTTTAAATGCTCCTGCAGGGTATCAACAATTTCTTTAAAAGTCTTGTCCTTTGGTTTGGCTGGAGTGATTAAATTTCGTAACAGCCCGTATGTCTTCGCGCCCATTAATTTCAGAAGTACTGAAGCTTTTTTTTCATCTGTTATTCCATTTGCAGTGCAATAAACCTCTACTCTTTCCACGTATGTGGTCCAATCTTCCATTTCACCATCAAAAGCCTCAATATTACCAGATTTAGGCATTTCAGAAAAGATATGGCGCTTCCCGCGCTTTTTTTTTCTCTCTGTAGCAACGATATGGCGCTTCCCGCGCTTTCCCGCCGCTGCTATCGATAACAACGCTGTTTTACTGTGGTTTCCGTTTATTCACTGTTGGAGACTCGTTCCCGACGGAGGTCTAAACGCTGACCTGCTTGCCGCGCCAGCCGTCTCTCGAGTGCACCCTCCCAGTCCGTTATTGCTTGCCTCCGATTTCGCTGCCTGTCTCAGCTGTAGAGCCCGCCGCTGGAGCTCCAGCCTGACGCCCAGGAAGGATTAGCGCAGTACCTGTCACCAGCTTGGCCAGCTGGTGAAAACACAGTTTCTCTTACTTCCTTGAGTCTTCTGGATGCTGGAGGAATCGATGTCCTTGAGGTGCTGCCAAATTGCAGGTAAGTCCATTTCCACTTCGTCGCCACTGTAGTGTCCGTGTGTAGATAAAGACACTGAAGACAGGAGTTGGTTCATAGGTATTTACTAAGCAAGTCTGGGGGGGGGTTTCTAAAGGATATACACAATACACAGGCTTATATAGCCCAAGTGGCAATTACCGGCATTACGCACACCTGGGGCTCTTAAAGGCACATACACCATAATTGCTCTTAAAGGCACATACACCACATGCCGGTCCTGTGTCCAGTGCTGAGGTTGATGCTGGGTGTAACGGTTTGTTACAAGTGAGGCCATTTCAGAGAGGGCAGTTAAGAGTCAACCACATTGCCGGTAGACAATCCGATAGTTTCATGGTTACTGACATAGTCATAATCACATGGTTACTGATGCCAGTTATTCCCGATTTATTTAATTCCCCAGCTGCCGTGGTGGATTTGAACTCACGTCTCTAGATCATTAGTTCAGGCCTCGGGATTACTAACCCAGTGACATTACCACTATGCTACCGTCCCCTGTGCTTGATTATTTAATGTCTTCATGGCGACTAGGGATGGTCACTAAATGCGACCCAGTCAGTGTTGCCCACATCCCAAAATCATTTACTAAAATGGACAGGCAGAGCTCAGGTTAAACTTAAACACATTTTTAATGTACAAAAAACTACAATAACAGGTATGTAAAAAGAAGAACGCTATTTTAATTTGTTCTAAACAATTAAATTATTATAACAACCCAACTATAAACCAGTATACCAAATTCTGATGTTGCCTTTATAATATAGGATTGCCTTCAATGGCAAGAACATCAAAGAATTAGGCCATTGGGTTCCATCATACCTGCATAACTTCCAGCTCTTCAAATGCTGCTATCCACTCTAATCCCATTTCCCTGCCCTTTCCTCATATTCATTTATATTCTTCAAATACCTGTCTAACTCCATAATAAATGATGTTATAGTCCCTGTCTCAATAGGCACTCGTGGTAAACACGTTTGCCATCTTTTCAGTACAAAGCTAATCAAGTTAATTGTGGTTTGCCACTTCCAGGATTCTGCAAAGTAATTAGTGCGAATTTAGTGTGTTTTTTTAATTTGTATGCACACACATTCTTCTCTCCCGTAAAAGGTTGAAATATTTCCTGCAGAGTGGTGGCAGTGTGCACATCACATTGAGTTAAATCGGCAAGATCTATTTCACCAGTTTTCTGTGCTCACTTCAGTTAATCCTTATTGCTTTTTTATATTAAAACTGAGGACACACAACTCAATTCGCCATGGTCCAGCATGGAGTTAGTTTGGAGGAAAGATCAGAATGTCTGAAAAGAATCTGTATCTGTTCCAATCCAGAGCCTTCTCTTTCACACACACACACAGCATAGCCCATTAAAAAAACCAAAGTATTCCTTCGGTGGCTTGATCAACAAGATACAAGGAGGGCATTGAAAAGGAAAATCACTCAAGCATGCAACTAAAATAAGACTGCATTCCTCTGGGGTAAAATGAAAACCTGAAATAAAAATAGGAAATGCTGGAAATACACAGAAAAAAAGATAAGTCATCATTTCAGATGCGACTTTGGACTTGAATTGGTTTTTGGCCTAGCTATACTGTGCCAGTGAGTGGTGAAAACAGCCAGGAATGCTTACATCAACTGCTCAAACCTCTCATTCATCACTTAAATGCACGGATAAGTATAAGTCCATCCACAAGTATAAAAAAGCCATTTAAAGGTTTGTTCAGTAATCATTGTATAGCTGCATATTTTGTTCTAGTTCTTTTTCTCCCTGTACAGTCTACTCATATCCAGGTACATAGAAAGTATCTAAAAATTGTGGAAATTTTCTACATTTCTTTAGTTTTGTTTTAATCTGTATAGATTGTGTACAAAAAAATGTTCCTTTGAGTTAATATTTTTAAATTGTAAATTGGTTTGCAGTTGTAAAGTGTTAATGCAACACTGACCTAATCGGGCGCGTAATTCATTGCTGATTTATTGCTCACTGGCCTCTGACTGCTGGTATAATCTGCTCTGCCAGAAAAGAGCTAGCAGAGTAGAGAACAGAGAAATTTAGGAGTGCAAAAACACAGAGCTTTAAAGATGGGAGAGCAAGTAAAAGGAAGAAAAAAAGACTTGCATTTATATAGCACCATTCACAACCTCAGGACATCTCAAAGAGTTATACAGCCAACAAAGTACTTTTTTTGATAGGTAGTGTTACAGGTCCTCACTATCTGAGGACCTTCTCTCTTCCATGTTACAAGGTCATACCATCTTAAGGCCTTCTCTCTTTCATGTTACAAGGTCATACCATCTTAAGGCCTTCTCTCTTTCACAAACAGTAGTCTTTGACCAATCAATTTCCAAACACCTTTTAATACACATTACACAAAACAAAATCAAACAATACCTCTTTTAGCTTCTCAACTCGCTGAGATCAGTGTCTCTCTACTCTCACGGAACCTCCCCTTTTATGTTCACCAGTCTCCTCCGACTCCAGGTGCAATTATCGTTAAAAGGGGAGGTTCTTAAAGAGGCCATACCCTTACTCGGGGACCAGAGCCCTCATTCACCCTGCTACAGTAGATAAGGTCGCAATAATGGTAAATGAAATTCAGGTACTTATATCAAGGAACATTGAACATAAATTGTAAGGAAGTGATGCTGAACTTGTGCAAAACATTGGTTCGGCTATAGAGCTGGAATTTTTTTTAATTATGAAAGTTTTTGTGATGATAAATAGTGAAGGATTGTTCTCACTGGTTGGTGAATTGGTAACAAGGGTGCACAAGATGGCTATTAAAACAGCAAGGGGAGTTAGAAGATTTTTTCACAAAGAGGGTCATTAGAACCTAGAATGCAAGTGATCACCATGGAAAAGTGACCGCCTTCTGAGCTGCAATTTCTATCATTCTTGAGTTAAGTTCTTTTTTACCATTAGCATCGGCTTTATACTCAGCCTCTCCAATGCTCTCCCAGATAGCCTTCTAAGCTCCACCCTACAGACTCTTTTGAAAACCTCCATTTGATGCTACTTTAACCTTCTCTCTTCCAGTGGTTTAGCCCCAATTTTCCGAGCCTTCCCGACAACCTTTCCATGATTCTATAACCCCTCCAAAACGTTGCTACCCGCTTCCTAACCCTTTCTGGGTGCTATTCATCGATTATCCTTCTGCTTGCCAATCATCACTAGGTTTCCACCCCCTAACATATTGGAGTAAATTTGAACTTTCACAGCAGTTAATGGAAAGGAAAATCCAGCAGGGTGCATAGCGGGCGGCTGATCTGCGACTGCCTGTTTTCTACCCGGTGGTGCAAATTAAAATCTGCACCATTGACATCAAAATCCTCACCCTCATTTACAAATACCTTCTTGGTCACACCATCCTTGGTCTAAAAACACCTCTATCCCCTTAGTACCCTCTACTCTTCTGTTCTGCCCCTGACCTCCTCCCCACCCTCTCCCCACTCCACCATTGGTGGCAGAGCTTGCAGCCATTGCAGTCTCGAACTCTGATATCCTACTCTTAAACTCCGTTTTCTTCTACATTTATCCCCATGTTTAAAAATCTTCTCAAAACCTCTCTCTTCAGCCAAACCTCTGCCCTCTGTCCTAACTCTTCTCTCCTTTTCTAAAAGCAGTTTGGAATGTTTTGCTGTGTTAAAGGTATTATACAAGTTCAAGTTGTTCTGGCAACTTTGGGACGATACAGTAGATCATCCGAGTTCTTTTTGTACATGTTAAGTCTTTTTCGGTAGTCTCGCTTATTCTCACCACATTTAGTGCAAGTTACCTGTTCTTTCTACAGTGTGGCTCTTCAAGTTAATTAATATTCCAATTATACAGCATGTACGCTATCAGAGTAGCATGATCTTTCACACAGTACCGACGCCTAACACGCAGGAAACACTGCCTATAAGAAAGAAATCTCTACGAAGAAACATCCAAGAAGTATTGAGTGAATGTCAAGGCTCAGTTTTCAGTTGACAAATAACTGACCAAAATTCATATTATTGAGTTTTCTGTTTACTCAGGAGTTGATGCAATTGGACTTAGAATTTGTATGGCGCCCTCAGCCTATACTAACTAGAGTGAAAGAGAATAAAGCACAATGTAGTAATCCAAGCTTGGGTAACAGAATAACTAACTTGCCAATTTTCAGCAAAAATATAGCTTTACTTTCCCAAATCCTCCCTTCTTGGACATAGTTGCAGTTTGCCGTCAGCAAGATACTAATCCGGTCATTCGTTCAAATTCATCTTCCTTAATGCACACAACCTTCTCACTGTTGCCTAAGTCTTCGTCCTGCTGATATGCCACCCAATGTCCAAAGAGGTGGCATTCAGGCAGAGGTAGGGAGGCTCTACTTGTTGCAATTAAGTTCCTGTTTACTGCTTGGGAGAACTACCATTCAGCCCAGGGCAGATATTCATCTGCTACCTGGCAACTACCACTCTCTGGGAGAGTTTTCCTCCCTTTGCCATTTGTAATGATACCATAAACATGTTCTTTGTAGTTGTGTGTGCAATTTAACTACAAATGACAAATCAAAATCTTCCTCCTCGGAAGAAATAATAGGTAGTTACTAAGAGAAAATTCTAAGCCTAAACTATTAACCTGAGTTAAAGTAAACACACACAGAATGAGGACTTTTTTTTTATTAAACTGACTCATAGTCAGCCGTGACTCAGTTGGTAACACTCCTGCACCTGAATCAGAAGATTGTGAGTTCACATCCCACTCCAAGAGACTTGACCACAAAAATTTAGGCTGACACTCCAGTGCATTGCTGAGGGAGTGCTGCACTGTCGGGGGTGCCATCTTTCAGATGAGATGTTAAAACCGAGGCCTCGTCTGCTCTCTCAGGTGGACATAAAAGATCCAGGGCAGTATTTTGAAGAAGCGCAGGGGAATTATCCCCGGTGACCTGGCAATATTTATCCCTCAATCAACATCACTAAACAGATTATCTCATCATTATCCCATTGCTGTTTGTGGGAGCTTGCTGTGCGCAAATTGGCTGCCGCGTTTCCTACATTACAACAGTGACTACACTTCAAAATTACTTCATTGGCTGTAAAGTGCTTTGGGATGTCCTGTGGTTGTGAAAGGTGCTATATAAATGTAAGTCTTTATTTTTTTCTTTTTATTGGTTCTACACATTTGACAGGCTTTAGTGTCAGTGTGGCTCAGTTGGTGGTACTCTCCGCTCTGAATTAGAATGTTGTGGGTTCAAGCCTACTTGCAGGATTTAAGCATCTGTGGCAGCACAGAGGGAGTGCTCCATTGCTGTTTCTGATGAGACAGTAACTCGAAGACCCATCTGCCTCTTTGGGTGGTTATAAAATATATGGCAATATTTTAAGAGCAGCAAAGTCCTCCTGCTGTCCTGCCCAATATTTATCCCTCAACGAACACCACTAAAATAGAACAATTGGTCATTTATCTTATTTGCTGTTTGCGGGACCTTGCTGTGCACAATTTGACAGTTGCATTTACCTACATAACAACAGGGACTACACTTTAAAAGTAATTCATTAGTTGTGAAGTAGCTTAACTTAAAGGCACTGTATAAATTGAATTCCTATCTTTCAGTTGCCTACAGTTTTGATCGTGTTTGTGTCTGACATTAAAGAATACTCCATCTTAGGATAAATCAGCTAGAAGATTTCTGCCTGACAATATGTGACCCTACCATCAGCCAATAGGAAGTGACACTGTAGCTGGCTGTGGAAAATGGAACGAAATTGAGATAACACAGGATAGAATTATTTAAAAAAATATAATAACTGAAGCAGATGGAATATATTTTTAAACCAGGATATAGCAGTGACTTATCATCTGTGCTAATTTGTCATTGTGTCTGCTTAAATTTTAACAGACTTTCTTTTTTTTAACCGTTACTTCCTTGCTTCCTTTGTATGATGAACTATCCTTGAACCTACATTTTGATCAGCATCGCATTGTTTGACAGACTGTCACAGCATTGTACTCTTCTTTCCTGTGCCTTCAAAGTGAAAATATGTAGAATTAAATATATATTTCAGCCAATATTATGTACGACACTGAATTTTATTTTACATTGCTGCTGCATATTCATTAATCCTTACTGAATACTCAGTTGTCCTTTTCATCCATAACTGTAATAATACCAAGCCAGGAAGAGAACCTTTATCGGTACTTGACGAGCTATCTGACAAAAGGTCTCGCCTCACAACAGAAGCCTGCCTTTTCCCTTTCAGTTACTGACAGACCTGCTGGGTCATTCCTGCATTTATTTTTACTTCAGAATTTCAGCATTTTTTTTTACTGTTTATTCTCCATTATTTCATTTTTGGTTCACAAGACAAATCAACATGAAAGTAGGTCAGTAGAATTTTACCTGCATCACAAATCTTTTGTATTTTTTTTTACTTTTGCTTCACTCGTGCTGCAGTCACTTTCTCAGTACTTGTTAAAGTAGCAATCTACATAACAATACAGAAGACGGAGTACCACAGTGGGTTACAGCACTGTCATTGCATTTATAGCAAGGACATGGGTTTCAATACATCCCTGAAAGATGGAATGAAAGCCTTCTCTCTCTGCTGGTGTTAAGGACGTATGTGAAATTCATTTGGACAGTCCAAAGCTACTATTATGTAGGTGTGAGTCCACAGTATAAACTTCCCTTCATTTGACACTAATGGGTACGCTTCACTCAGAGAGGAACCAAAATAATGATTGATGTCGGAGTGGAAAAATTCACACTGCTGCAGTAGGGAGTGCTCAGCTCTTCTAGTGCTGAGGCTAAGGAACACTATTAGTGTCGATTAAAGGGAGCTTTACACCATACAATCTGGAAATTACTGTTGGTTATGTTAATGGATCAACACCTCTGTTAAAATAGCGACTGGGGAATTTGATGTGAACTAAAGAAAGAAAGACTTGCAATGATATAGCGCCTTTCATGACCTCAGGATTTCCCAAAGCGCTTTATAGCTAATGAAATACTTTTGAAGTGCAGTCACAGCAGCATTTGTGCACAGCAAGATCCCACAAACAGCAATGAGATAAATGAGCAAAACATCTGCTTTTTGTGATGTTGGTTGAGGAATAAATATTGGCCAGGTCACCAGCAGAACTCATCTGCTTTTCTTCGGAAAGTGCCTAGGAGGACAGACGGGGGTCTCGATTTAATGTCTCATCTGAAAGATGGCACCTACAACACTGTGGCACACTTTCAGTACTGCACTGAAATGTTCAGCCAAGACCATGTCAGTTCCCCAAGTGCTGGGTCTGCCTGCACTTTACAGACCCGACACCAAGCCAATTGACATAGTTAAGAGCTTGTTAAAAGGTACTTAAACAGCATTTTACCATGTACTTACCATTTTTCCAGCTTTTTGACGAGTTTCACAGCGCTCAAGGATCACGTCAGGTAAGTCCCTGGATTGGGATTTAAACCCACGTGTTACCACTGAATCTAAAGCTGGGTATTTGTTGCCACAGATTGTTTCATGCTCACTTTATCTTTCAAACATTCTTTTTGGTGTGACAGAATGGGGCTGATTTTCCTATTCTTGTGTCTGGTTGTATTGGATCGCCTGGGCACAGCGCAATGAGGAAAGCTCGATGGGAGGTTTAAACTCCCATAGGGGAGTCTACCCCATTTTCATCACTTAATATAATTGGACTGAAAATCAGGTGGACTCTGTTACCAGCTTGGGATTCTCTCCATCCAGCTTTCCTCTACGCACTGTGCCCAGACAATCCAATTTGCCCAACTGCAATAACAGGAAATTCTGAGGTTGGTTTTCACCCGGCTAAATTAGTGTTAACAGGGTAGTAACAGCCTCAAAATGGAGTAGGTTTGTTCACTACCCGGTTAATGCTAATGCTCCGCCAACCATTAGTTTTAAAGAGGCCTTTCTTTAGGCAGTTAAAGGTGTCATACTCTGCGGTACACGATATCTGCTATTTTATTGTGAGAGTACTTTATCCTGTGATTAAACAATCTTGCCCCTGGCTGCCCACAATTCTCTCAGAATCCTTTCTGAAATTTTTTTCAACTGCCATTTTTCCTCAGTAACTAATATTCATGATGTCCAAAATAAAGGTTTAAACTAAGTAAAAGATTTAAAGATTATGGGGGAGAAATTGGGTGAGTAGCGCCACCTGTTAGCGCCTAAAGAGGCAGTCAGTGGCTGTAGCGCCACTGGCTGCGTCTCCGGCGATATTCAGTAGGGGCGCTAATGGTGGCGTTAGGCATTTGCGCTGCGCCACCACCGATGACGCCATCGGTGTGCGCAGTGCCCCATTCGTGCCCCGTTCGCGATATTTGGTAGCGAACGCCGCAGTTGCGCTGCTCGCTACCCGCGCCTGGTTCACGGGGCCTTACTGTGCCGGCAGCGACGCAAGTTAAGGTGGAGGTGCGGGGCGGGCGCTTTTTCGGCGGCCGCCTGCCAACACCTCCGTCCCCGGCCTCCTAACCGCCCCCCCCCGCGGCATTGCCGGCTGTTTCCCGAGAGCCCGGCACTTCTCCTTGGTGCCGGGCTCATTTTCCGGCACTCGCGATCGGGGATCGCGCTGTTGCAGGCACCTCCCCCTTAACAGTGGGAGGAAGGCCTGCAGTACCGCAGCGTGCCGTGCTGCAGCATGTGGCGCTGCGGCACGTTGCGCTGCGATAATCAGTTTCAGCGCCCTAAGAGGGACGCGGAGCGCCTCGAGCCTCGCCCCGTCTCCCTCGAGGGGCAATGAAACTGAATTTCTGGCGATCGGTATCACACTGATCGCTGCACTAAATCCTGCGCTTAGCCGACTTTTGCACCACTTTGGCGCCCCCAACCCAATTTCTAGGCCTATATATTTTGCAATGACATGATTAAATTTACCAATTGAATTGTCTTTTGTGTCTTCATTAAAGTTTTTATTTGAAGGCCTCAGCTTCTCTCAAAAGCCTGGACTTGGAGTTAATATTTTTGCCCAGAGCTGTGACACTGTGAGCTGGGTTTGGATTGTACAATTTGTGTATCTAATTTCCCAGAATGCATCAGTATTGTCGAGTCAGCGGTCCTGATCCAATATGTTTCTTCAGCTTCTTTAACATTCTGTTCAGCAGCTTTCCTACAAATAATTTTGAAAAACAAGAGGACAAATTCCAAGGGCTTAATTGAGGTAAAATTCAGAGTTTGTACTTTTTTTTAAAAAAGAGGCTGTGTCAATGTATGTCTGTATGAGAATGAGAATAAATGGCGAGTGTATTAATTACACACCTGCTGTAGCTTTTGTTTTGTGTTCTATGGACTTCAGAAAATGGATTTAGTTGAGGGAGAACGGGAACGAGTGACAGTAAGGTGAGAGAGTGTCTTTGTTTATGCCAATGCTCAAATCCAAAAAAATGTAAACCGGTTTGATTTTGAAGACATCTAATTATCTCCACCTTCGTTTGCTGACAGAAACAGTCAATGTTAATGGGTTACACCTGTGAGACAGCTTCTAACTTCTAATAACTATGAGAGAAAGGAAGAGAGAGAGAGACAAATAGCGACAAAAGCAGACGGTGTCTTTCCTCATTCTAATTATATATATTTTTTTAATTGAAAGCAAACAACACCTCTTTGTGTGGAACAGATAAGAAAGTAGGATGGAAAGAGGAGGGATATGGAGAGAGGACAGAGAGAGGTTAAAGGTCGAGAGTAATGGAGTTGAGAGAGGAACGAAGTTGAGAAAATGAGAGGGTTGAGAGAGAGAGAGAGAGACAGGGGAGTACAAAGTCCATGAAAATTACAAAATAACTGGGTACAAGCTGATTCTTTCATTCGTATTGTGTTACCTAATAAAATACATGTTTAAATAGTGCAGCAACAGTGGAGCCCTTAATCTGCCAGTTTCAGCACTAATACTAACAGTGGATTTAGAATTCACTGTTAAGCGCTGTTGATGACACCTTCTACTCTTCTACTCTTCTGCTCTTGGTATGTTTCTGGATGTAATGGGAGATGTTACTGCAGTTCTGAAAGGTGGTTGATGTTTGAAATATGGGAATAGCTTAATGTTTATAAGCACTTTTCAGTGGCAATGATGTATGCCTTTTGAATGTGAATAATTTATAGCACCATATGTTATAGTTAATGTAGTGATCTCACCACTTCATCAATCATGTCATTGTATACTTGTCTATTTATAAATGCAGCAGGTTGTAGTACACGTTACTTTGCTAGGAGACAATAATATTTAAAAGGGAAATTGCATGTGGCATTCACTGCGCCCCAACAATAAATCATTTACAGAGAATGCATCACTTTCGTTTGGAACAATCTTCCAGCAGAATTTCATATAAGGATCTAGAAAAGGACGTGGGGATATTACAAGGAAGTGGGATTAGAGCATATAGCTCTGATGCAGAGCTAGCAGTGGCATAAGTGATGGGCCAAATGGCCTCCTTTTGTTCTGAAATTTCTATGATTCTATCAAATGTCAAAACCAGAGAAAAATGCAGTGGTGCAATAAGAACTCAACATCAACCTAGGTTGTTTTCAATACATCAGAACTACTACTGTCAATAAGGATCATTACAGGTAGTATTTATTGCCACTTTAAAAGTAGTTTTTCTTCAGATTTTATTTTTAAGTGTTAAAAAAGAGGAAATCAATGGGGAAAAACTGCCCCCTTCAAAAAAGCCCAGGCAAATTCAGAGAAAGCCAGTATCCTTTTTCAGCTTCAATATCGCTAAAAATAAATAATAAAACAAACAAGGGTCTTAAAATGTTAAGCTAAATGACAATCCACAATTAGTTACAGAGCTCAGGGACATGATGTGGCTCACCATCAGACTCTCGGAAAATCATACAACCTGGGATTGAAATGACTCGACTGCTCTGAGGGAACTACGAGTAGGGGGTGGAAGGCGTACTGCCCTCCCGAAGGCTGCAAATGGGCCCCACTGAAGGGTCCAGGCCGGGCCCCCTGCAGAATTTTGAGGAAATTTGTTTAAATGCAGACCCTTTACAAAAGGGGAGGACCTAGCAACCCCTGGCAGCTCATGCCAAAAATTGCAGTCTATGAGCCGAGACGGGCACCCGAGATGCATCTTGCCAGCTGGCCCAAAGGTGCCCTCCCCTGGACCCTGCAAACTCTGCTGGAGGGCATCTGCTGGTACAATCCCTGCGCAAATGCTGATATCACATCCATGGAAATTTGGGGCCCCTTATGTATATTGTTGCCATTTCACTTTCACAGTGATGGTGGAGTAATAAAAATTGTTGCTGATTATGCGCAGAAGAGCTATTGGGATCTTGCTTTTAGTAAACACTGCCTTGGTGTGTGACCCGAGTCTCAGCCTCTGATTGATGACCTCAGATCTTCAGTGCACTTTCAGTGTGGTATTTGTCTCAATCCACTGCTGTCCTTGTTCCAGGAATGAAAGACAAAACTTGCTGCCGTATAAAGAACTAGTCCTCATAGCAGTACCTAGTGAAGATCTATTTCCCCTTACAAAAATTAACATTGCACAGCCTGTGTTTCTTTTCCTGCCAAAAATGAGGCCAGAAATGTCCACACATTGCATCAGTGACCTCGACAGAGCGAATACACCGAGCAGTGTGCGTTAACCTCACGATGAGAAAAATGCACCGCCAGTCCTGATTATTTGTGGGGGAAAAAAGGGAAGTTTCAGGAAGTGGGATCTGACATTTGAGATGCCGGGGGCGGGGGGAAGGGGATTGTTTTTTTACTGATTCGCCACCCGAAAATCAGGGGATTACTTGTTGGAAATTGGTAAAAATTGACGTTAACGATTGCTATCAGACATGCATAACAACAGCTACTGCACTCCAAAAGTAACTCATGCGCTTTGAGATGTTTCGATTTGACAAGACACTACACAAATGCAAGTATTATTATTTATAAAGGTTACAATCACGGAGAGAATTATTAATTATAATATAAATGGGTCAAGGCCTTCATGAAAACAAAACGGACAAAGGAACTTCATTCTGTCACACCTTTATAGGAAGTTAGTCCATTGTTTTAATGGAAGCCTTAACCCATTTAGTTTGTGAGGGTTTGGGCTTAGTCCAACATCTTTTCCTCTTGTAAGTGGCTTAACACCACATGTGCAAACACAGTGCATCTTTTATGAGCTAAAACCTGTGTCTCCTGCTCTCTGCCACACTGAGTTAGTACAGCCCAGGCCTAACAATTAACCCCAATCACAGTGGGTGGCGATTTTCAACCACCAGTCACCCCGATTACAAGGTGTCCGACAGCGGAGAGTGGCGGGGAAACAACGGCTGCCCCTTGAACGGCCAAGGCCCGCCTGATCTGATTTTGCAGCGGGCCTGTAAATGGACACTCAGCACCCCTGCCCAAAACAGATGAGAGGCTGCGTGCCTCTATATGAGAAATATGACACAGGACCCTGTTTGCAATTGTCGAGTAAAAATGGATGCAGCATAAGAACATAAGAAATAGGAGCAGGAGTAGGCCATACGGCCCCTCGAGCCTGCTCCGCCACGGTGGCATAGTGGTTAGCACTAAATAACAACAGAAAATGCTGGAAAAACTCAGCAGGTCAGGCAACATCCGTGGAGAGAAATTTGAGTTGACGTTTCGGGTTGGA
Organism: Somniosus microcephalus; assembly: GCF_052327205.1. Classification (NCBI taxonomy): domain Eukaryota; kingdom Metazoa; phylum Chordata; class Chondrichthyes; order Squaliformes; family Somniosidae; genus Somniosus; species Somniosus microcephalus. The sequence continues at coordinate 71,785,062 of NC_141008.1, read as the reverse complement.
CCCTTCTTCAAAACTGGAAAGAAAAGAAACTAGATCGGAGGCAGGGCTGTGATCGGACAAAAGAATAAAAGAAACAAAAGAAGTAAAAGAGATTAGAAGCTAGACGAGATGGTAATAGGCTGGGATTAGGTGTAAAGTGTACTGGCAGGGCAAAAGATAGCTGCCAGGTGTGAGAGAGAAACAAAAGGAAAGGGGGGGGGGGAAGGAGTGGAACAATTACAAGAGAAAATGAAATGGGGGCCGAGCTTATGATCTGAAATTGTTGAACTCGATATTGAGTCCGGAAGGCTGCAGACTGCCTAATCGGAAGATGAGGTGCTGTTCCTCGAGTTTACGTTGAGCTTCCATGGAACAGTACAAGAGGCCGCGGACGGTGAGGTCCGAGTGGGAATGGAGCGGTGAATTAAAATGACAGGCGACCGGAAGCTCGGGGTCACCCTTACGGACTGAACGGAGGTGTTCCGCAAAGCGGTCACCCAATCTGCGTTTGGTCTCCCCAATGTAGAGGAGACCGCATCGTGAGCAGCGAATACAGTATACTAGATTGCGAGAAGTACAAGTAAATCGCTGTTTCACCTGGAAGGGGTGTTTGGGGCCCTGGACAGTGGGAAGGGGGGAGGTATAGGGGCAGGTGTTACATCTCCTCCGCTTGCATGGGAAGGTGCCAGGCGAAGAGGAAGGGCTGTTAGGGGTGACACTGCCCTCGACCGTGTCAGTTCTATCTCCCGCACTTCTGCCCTCACCCCTGCCCCTCCCTCCCGGAACCACGATAGGGTTCCCCTTGTCCTCGCCTTTCACCCCACCAGCCTCCACATTCAACGGATCATCCTCCGTCATTTCCGCTACCTCCAAAGTGATCCCACCACCAAACGTATCTTCCCCTCCCCTCCCCTTTCAGCATTCCGCAGGGACCGCTCCCTCCGAGACACCCTAGTCCACTCCTCTATCACCCCAAACAGCCCTTCCTCTTCGCCTGGCACCTTCCCGTGCAAGCGGAGGAGATGTAACACCTGCCCCCATTTTAATTCACCGCTCCATTCCCACTCGGACCTCACCGTCCTTGGCCTCTTGTATTGTTCCACGGAAGCTCAACGTAAACTCGAGGAACAGCACCTCATCTTCCGATTAGGCAGTCTGCAGCCTTCCGGACTCAATATCGAGTTCAACAATTTCAGATCATAAGCTCGGCCCCCATTTCATTTTCTCTTGTAATTGTTCCACTCCTTTTCCACCCCCCCCTTTCCTTTTGTTTCTCTCTCACACCTGGCAGCTATCTTTTGCCCTGCCAGTACACTTTACACCTAATCCCAGCCTATTACCATCTCGTCTAGCTTCTAATCTCTTTTACTTCTTTTGTTTCTTTTATTCTTTTTCCGATCGCAGCCCTGCCTCCGATCTAGTTTCTTTTCTTTCCAGTTTTGAAGAAGGGTCCAACCCGAAACGTCAACTCAAATTTCTCTCCACGGATGTTGCCTGACCTGCTGAGTTTTTCCGGCATTTTCTGTTGTTATTTCGGATTTCCAACATCTGCAGTATTTTGCTATCGTACTAGTGGTTAGCACTGTTGCCTCACAGCGCCAGGGACCCGGGTTCAAATCCGGCCTCGGGTGACTGTCTGTGTGGAGTTTGCACATTCTCCCCGTGTTTGCGTGGGTTTCCTCCGGGTGCTCCGGTTTCCTCCCACAGTCCAAAGATGTGCGGGTTAGGTTGATTGGCCATGATAAAAATTGGCCCTTAGTGTTAGGGGGGATTAAATATGTGGGGTTACGGGGTTATGGGGATAGGGCTTGGGTGGGATGACTGTCGGTGTAGGGACCGGGTACTAGGGTTTGGATGATCAGCCATGATCTCGTTGAATGGCGGAGCAGGCTCGAAGGGCCGAATGGCCTACTCCTGCTCCTATCTTCTATGTTTCTATGTTTCAATAAGATCATAGCTGGTCATCGACCTCAACTCCACCTTCCCGCCCGATCTCCATAGCCCTTGATTCCTCTAGAGCCCAAAAATATATCTATCTCGGCCTTGAATATACTCAAAAACTCAGCATTCACAGCCCTTTGGGGTAGAGAACTCCAAAGATTCACAACCCTCTGAGTGAAGAAATTTTTCCTCATCTCAGTCTTAAATGGCCGACCCTTTATCCTGAGACTATACCCCCGAGTTCTAGACTCTCCAGCCAGGGGAAACAACCTCTCAGCATCTACCCTGTCAATCCCCTTCAGAATCTTGTATGTTTCAAAGAGATCACCTCTCATGCGCCTCCTAGCCCGGTAAAAATACTACGGCCCACTGCTCCCCCACCAGTGCACCTCCACACCCCCTTTTACTGCCAATCACTGGCTCGGCTTGCTTATGGATCTGCCAAATTTTAGGCCACCCCCACCCCCCCCACCACCCCCCCAACAGTATTCTCATGAAGCCCACATATGACACTGGTTCAGGCCTCCTATTGAATCTATCAGGTAGCCACAGCAGATGCTCTGCCGACTTTATGCCGATTTTGGATGAAAGTTGAAAATCATCCCGAGCAAATTGCTTACAGGAGACTATAAATGGCCACTAAGTGTCCTGTCAATCTGGAAATATCACATCACCCGCCCACTTTTTTATATAGCCAAAACGATTGACCAAATTTATTTACAATCAAAAAATGATTCACAGAAGCAAAACAAGTACAGGCAAAAATATTACACAACGCAATATCCGTCCATATAAGAGAGCTGGAAACAATTCACAAAGGGCCGTCTCCAAAAATAGGCTTTCTGTTACTTAGTTTTTAGAATGGAACAGTTTCTTTAGATGAATCAAATAGGTCTTCTCTTGTTTCTTGGTAAACTGAATGTAAAGCAATCTTAAAGTTTATCTTTAGGATGCGATGCAATGCTACATGAGCCCCAGGTTTGAAACGTCTACACCAGAACCGCTAACCTCTGAAGGATTTCCATCTCTAATATTGTTTAATTCTTTTGAAGACCACGCTGACGTAAGAAAACTACTAGGCACTTGGCCTGAGTATTAAACAAGGCTTTAATCAACTGTTTCACAACATGGAGGCCTAGTTGTGTCCTTCACTAGTTCCTGTTAAAGAATGTCCTGCACAAGCTGGGCCCATGCCCGAGTATTTATACTCTCCCTGGACAGTGCCACCAGCAGGCCGCCCAGTATTATTACATAAGTCATTTTCACATGAATGACAAGATTCATGTCACATGCTATCCACTATTATCAAAAGAATAATGGCTCTGAATATTGCAACGTCAAAACACATTGCATTGTATTAGTACTGATCCTGTTGGAACTTCCAGGGCAGCTCCACTATAACTTTACCAGTGAACTCCCAGTATAGGTCCACCCAGCCATTGGAAACCTGCTGGTTTGCTGGTGGAATTTCCTCCCTAATATCTCTTTATGTGGCTCGGTGTCAAATTTTGTTTGATAACACTCCTGTGAAGTGCCTTGGGACACTTTACTACGTTAAAGGCGTGATATAAATGCCAGTTGTTGTTGTTGTGTTGCTGCAACGACTTAAAGTGGAAGCTGTATTGTTCAAAAAAAGGTTTACTGAATTAAGTTTACATTTTTGGATGGAGGAGCGAAAAGGGGGCAGGGGGGTGGTGGGGTGTGGGGAGGGGTTGACCAGAAGTCCCAAAGGTTCTATATTTCTTAAGGCTAAAGGGATCAAGGGGTATGGGGAGAAGGCAGGGACAGGGTACTGAGTTTGGATGATCAGCCATGATCTCATTAAATGGCGGAACAGGCTCGAGGGGCCAAATGGCCTACTCCTGCTCCTATCTTCTATGTTTCTAGGTTAGTGAGGCTTTAGTGGAAGTGTTGCTAGAGCTGGTGAGACCACACCCGGAGTACCACGTACAGTTTTGGTCTCCTTATTTAAGGAGGGATATACTTGCATTGGGGGCAGTTCAGAGAAGGTTCACGAGGTTGATTCCTGAGATGAAGGGGTTGACTTATGAAGAAAGGTTGAGCAGGTTGGGCCTCTACTCATTGGAGTTTAGAAGAATGAGAGGTGATCTTATTGAAATGTATAAGATTCTAAGGGGGCTCAACAGGGTAGATGCAGAGAGGATGTTTCTCCTCATGGGGGAATCTAGAACTAGGGGAAATAGTTTCAGAATAAGGGGTCGCCCATTTAAAACGGAGATGAGGAGGAATTTCTTCTCTCGGAGGGTCGTGAATCTGTGGAATTCTCTACCCCAGAGAGCCGTGGAGGCGGAGTCATTGAATATATTTAAGGTGGAGATAGACAGATTATTGAACAATAAGGAAGTGATGGGTTATGGGGAGCGGGCAGGGAAGGGGAGCTGAGCCCAAGATCAGATCAGCCATGATCTCATTGAATGGCGGAGCAGGCTCGAGGGGCCAAATGACCTACTCCTGCTCCTACGTCTTATGTTCTTATGAATGCAAGCGATGCTCAAACTAAAAGGTTAATCTTTGTAAAATATACGTTCTAGCATAACAACAGAAAATGCTGGAAATACTCAGCAGGCCAGGCAGCATCCGTGGAGAGAGAAACAGAGTTAACCTTTCAGGTCTGGGACCCTTCATCAGAACTGGAAAAAGCTGGAGATGTAACAGATATTAAGCAGGTGCAGAGACGGGAGGGGACGGGTTTACGAGGAGAGGAAGGAATTGAAAGATCGTACTGTACTTTTGTAAGAGGCTGCAAAGATAAAATATTGCAAATGGGAATGGCAAAAGTCATACAGCATGAAAAATGGGGGCAGGGGTTATAGTTTGAAATTGTTGAACTCTATGTTGAGTCCAGAAGGCTGTAAAGTACCTCATCGAAAGATGAGGTGCTGCTCCTCGAGCTTACATTGAGCTTCATTGGAACAGTGTAATAGGCCGAGGACAGAGAGATCAGAGTGGGAGTGAAGCGGAGAATTAAAGTGACAGACGACCGAAAGCTCAGGGTCACCCTTATGGATTGAACGGAGGTGTTCTGCAAAGCGGTCGCCCAATCTGCGTTTGGTCTCCCCAGTGTAGAGGAGACCACATCATGAGCAGCGAATACAGTATATTAAATTGCAAGAAGTACAAGTAAATCACTGTTTCACCTGGAAGGGGTGTTTGGGGCCCTGGACAGTGGGAAGGGAGGAGGTAAAAGGGCAGGTGTTGCAGCTCCTGCGCTTGCACGGGAAGGTGCCGGGCGAAGGGGAAGGGCTGTTGGGGGTGATTGAGGAGTGGACCAGGGTGTTACGGAAGGAGTGGTCTCTTCGGAATGCTGAAAGGGGAGGTGAGGGGAAGATGTGTTTGGTGGTGGGATCACGTTGGAGGTGACGGAAATGGCGGAGGATGATCCGTTGAATGTGGAGGCTGGTGGGGTAAAAGGTGAGGACAAGGGGAACCCTGTTGTGGTTCTGGGAGGGAGGGGAAGGGGTGAGAGCAGAAGTGCGGGAAATGGAACGGACACGGTCAAGGGCCGTGTTAACCACGATAGAGGGGAATCCTCGGTTGAGGAAAAAGGAAGACATATCGGAAGCACTGGTATGGAAGGTGGCATCGTCAGAACAGACACGGCGGAGATGGAGAAACTGGGAGAATGGAATAGAGTCCTTACAGGAAGCGGGGTGGGAGGAAGTGTAGTCCAGGTAGCTGTGGGAGTCAGTGGGCTTGTAGTGGATGTTTGTCGAAAGCTGATCGCCATAAATGGAGATGGAGAAGTCAAGGAAGGGAAGGGAAGAGTCGGAGATGGACCATGTGAAGTTGAGGGAAGGTTGGAAATTGGAAGTAAAGTGAATAAACTTATCTAGTTTGGGGCGAGAGCAGGAAACGGCACTGATACAATCATCGATGTACTGGAAAAAGAGGTGAGGGAGGGGACCTGAGTAGGACTGGAACAAAGAATGTTCCACATATCCCATGAACAGGCAGGCATAGCTAGGGCCCATGTGGGTTCCCATAGCAACACCTTTAATTTGGAGGAAATGAGTGGAGTTAAAGGAGAAGTTGTTCAATGTGAGAACAAGTTCAGCCAGGCGGTGGAGGGTGGTGGTGGATGGGGACTGGTTGGGCCTCTGTTCAAGGAAGAAGCAGAGCGCCCTCAGGCCATCCTGGTGGGGGATGGAGGTGTCGAGGGATTGGACGTCCATGGGGAAAAGGAGGTGGTTGGGGCCAGGAAACTGGAAACTGTTAAAGTGACGGAGGGCGTCGGAAGAGTCGCGAATGTAGGTGGGAAGAGACTGGACAAGGGGAGAAAAAATAGAGCCGAGATAGGAAGAGATAAGTTCTGTGGGGCAAGAACAGGCTGAAACGATAGGTCTACCAGGGCAGTCCTGTTTGTGGATCTTGGGAAGGAGGTAGAAGTGGGCTGTGCGAGGTTGGGGGACTATGAGGTTGGCGGCCATGGAGGGAAGATCTCCAGAGGAGATGAGGTCAGTGACAGTCTTGGAAACAATGGCTTGATGTTTGCTAGTGGGGTCATGGTCCAGGCAGAGGTAGGAGGAGGTGTTGGAGAGTTGGCGTTCAGCTTCCGCACGGTAGAGGTCGGTTCACCAAACAGCAACAGCACCACCCTTATCAACAGGTTTAATGATAATGTTAGGGTTGGATCGGAGAGAACGGAGTGCTGCAAGTTCAGAGGGAGGTAGGTTGGAGTGAGAGAGGGGAGCAGAGAAATTGAGACGGCCGATGTCACGTCAGCAGTTAGCAATGAAAAGATCTAGGCCTAGAAATTCAGTATCGCCACGTTTGGGGCGCTACCGTCAAGCGTGCGCTAAATTTAGCGCCCGGCACAACGTAGCTCCACCTTCAGCAAAATTGAGTTGCATTGCCCCAAGAGGTTCTTGCTGCGCTAAAGCAGGCGCTGCATGGCTATCCTAAGGCGCTAAGCCGGAGAGGTGAGGTGCTACCATCGAGGGTGGGCGCAGCGCAGGTGTGGCCAGTTAGCGATTGCAGGCAGACACGCTGGCGCCGGTCACCTCTTAAAGGGGGCGGGTCGATTTGGCTTGCAGCCACGCCCTGCACATTGGAGCCCTGATTCTAGGCCTGGACAGACCTGCTGCGACATCGTTACAGCTACGACCATGGAGAGGGCCAGGGAGCGAGCGCAGCGCTTCAGTGAGAGGGCCCTGAAGGTTCTGGTTGGCGCAGTGGAGCGCAGGTGACCTATCCTCTTTCCGGACAGTGACAGGAGGCCGCTGCCCAACGAATATCGAAAAGCTTGGAGGGAGGTGGCACACAGAGTGACCTCCAGCAGCATGGCACCTAGGACCCCAACGCAATGCAGGAAGAAGTTCAACAACCTCACTCGGGTTGTCAGGGTGAGTACCCTTTCCAGTATCCTCTTCATCCCTGCATGTGCACCTCACTTTATGGCCAAAGGATCCTGAAAGCCCCAATGCCCAGCCCTCATCCAAGACCTATGGGCCTCTCATGAAAACCACATGCACAATCACCACTTTACACACTGTAAGGGCTATTCGACCATGGGAGGCAGTGCAGCCAAGATCAGGGCTTGACACTGTAAGGGCTATTCCACCATGGGAGGCAGTGCAGCCAAGATCAGGGCTTGACACTGTAAGGGCTATTCCACCATGGGAGGCAGTGCAGCCAAGATCAGGGCTTGACACTGTAAGGGCTATTCCACCATGGGAGGCAGTGCAGCCAAGATCAGGGCTTCACACTGTACTCAGAGCCCGTCCTTTCTCTTGCAGGGCAAGCTGGCCCACAATAGGAGGCAGCAGCAACGGACTGGGGGAGGCCGCCCTGAACTTAAAGACCTCAGTGAGCTGGAGCAGCGAGTGGAACGGATTATGGCAGGCCGACTGATTGGCCCCGTCGCCACTGGAGATGCCGACCCCATTCTGGACAGCAATGGTAAGGTGGTCACCTTTTGGATCTCTCTCTTTCCACTTGTGCCTCACACCAGCATCCTTTGCCACTATTGAACCAATGCAGTGCATTGCAGCACTCATGCCTCCCTCGCTGCCGCCCTGTCCTCACGCTAAAGCAACTCTTGCACCTCCCTGCTTTCAGATGCTGATTCGCCAGGTGAGGAGGCGGGCCCTCAAGCTGCCACTGTGAGTGAATTGTAAGGCGAGGAGGAGGAAGAGGAAGCCGGAACATCAGTGCCACCCTCAGCCGTGGCAGCCCATGGCCATAATGGGGACACGTCTTCCCTGGAGGGGAGCAGGGGGGAAGGGTCTGAGGAGGGGGAAGCTCCGGGGCCTAGCGGGCTGCAGCAACGCGGGGGGGGTTAGGGAAGCTCGGCGGCCTTCTCCCCGGAGGGAGAGTGTGGCCTCTAGTCCTGCTGCAGTGAGCGCAGAGGAGGTGCGGCTCCTTGCTGAAATGCGCGCCCAGGCGGAGCGCAGGCACATTGAGCTCATGGCTGCAGTGGCAAGGATGCCTGACTCAATAGAGTCACTGGCAGGGAGTGTGCAGGAATTCGGGGCAGCACAGGCGGCTTCCGGCCAAGTGCTTAGTCGTGCCATGCAGTCACTGGCTGGTCTGATGCAGACACAGATCAGGGCCACACGAGCACGAACTGCTGCCACCCTCGCTGGATCGGGCAGGATTCGCTGGGGCCCTCGCCGTGCCGCAGCAGGCCAGCAGTCTGTGCTTCAGCAGATTGCTGAGCATGGTTCAGTGCTGGCCCGTGCGAGTGTGTCGTCTGACCAGGGAGTGCCTGTGCTCTGTCACGTTGGCAGCATTCCTGCTGCCAACACTGTCACTCCTCCACTGCAGCTGCCACCACCCGTAGGACAGACTGCTGCCGCCCAAGCAGAGTTGGAGCAGTCAGCAGCCGGGCCCTCCAGGCCCAGAGCTGGTCCAGGCCGTCCCCCAAGGGCATCTGCCGACTCACTATCTGACCCTCAGCAGCCTTCCCCCAGCCTTGCTGCAGCCACTGGGGTCCCATTGCGGAAGAGCTGCAGGGTGGGAAGGGCCCAATCTCGGAAGCGAGGCAGATCACCCTCGCAGGCCAAAAAGTAGGAGGTGTGGCAAAATGCTGTGTTTTTTTTTGTGAAGGCTGAGGATCATGGTCATTTTTGTTTAACTCTTTTGTTCATTGTTTCCAGGTTGTGAGAGCCAGTTATGTGTCTGATTGTTTTTTTGGGGGTTTCTCTGTATTTGTTTGTCATGCGGGAAGGGCACAGAGTTTGTTAAATAAATAATTGTCTTTATTCAGATTGTGCATGTTTGCACTTTGAACTATTTGTTGCCTTGACCGGCTCAGGGTTTGCGGAGCGGGTCCATTCATGTTCTTTCAATGGCACAAGCCGTTCCCTGAGAGGGGGCCTAGAACCGACTTGCAATAAGCCGCTGACGGACGGCCCTTGCACTATGTGTCTCCCTCCCATCTTGGTGCTCCTCCTCCTCCGGTGGTCCTCCAATGTCTGCTGGCAGTGGCTGAGTCCTGAGGATAGCCAGGTTGTGCAGCATGCAGCACACTACAACGAAATGGGAGACTCACTCAGGCGAGTACTGAAGGGCTCCCCCAGAATGGTCCAGACAGCGGAACCATTGCTTTAGCACACCGATTGTGTGCTCAATGATGTTCCTGGTCGCTTGATGGCTGTCATTGTATCGCTCTTCAGCAGGGGTGCTGGGCGCATGGAACGGGGTCATCAGCCAGGTGCACAAAGGATAGCCCTTGCCCCCGAGAAGCCAGCCTCCTGGGTGAGCCGGGGCTTCGAAAAGGTCTGCCAAAGAAGTCTGGCGCAGGATGAAAGCGTCGTGGCTGCTGCCTGGAAAGTGGGCATTGACAGCTAGTATCAGCTGCCTGTGGTCACACACCAACTGCACATTCAACGAATGGAACCCCTTCCGGTTGCGGTAATCCTCAGCATTCTCTAGAGGCGCCCGCAAAGCCACATGCGTGCAGTCAATGGTGCCCTGGACCATGGGGAAGCCCGCTATTCTTGCAAATCCCATTTGCACACTCCTGTTGCTTGTCCAGGGTCATGGGGAAGGAAATGTACTGACGTCTCCTTTTGAAGAGTGCATTCATGACTTGGCGGATGCAGCATTGCACCGCGAATTGGGAGACATTGGCAATGTCCCCAGTAGCGGATTGGAAGGAGCCGGTGGCATAGAAGTTCAGAGCCACTGTCACCTTCACTGCCACCGACAGAGATGTCCTGCTCCTCAGCTGAGGCTGCAGATCTCTCTGAAGCAGGTGGCAGATCTCAGTGACCACCTCCCTTCTGAATCGAAGCCTCCGAATGCACTGCTCCTCAGACATGTTGAGGTAGGAGAAGTGTTGGCGGAATACCCTGGGAGGGTAAGGCCTCCTGTGCCGACGCCTGTTGGCCCTCCTCCGTCTGGCCATGATTGGCACTCTCTTTCGGCGTCTCTGAGCCCTCTCAATGCAATGGAGAAACCCAACGATTCCACCCATTGCAGCCCCCATTATATGTGGCCACTCAAGGCTATGGCACTGAAAAATTAATCCAACTGCAAAGCTCTGGGCTGAAGCCAGAAGTACCTGTGCGAGCGCTGAGACAAAGCAGAAAGCTCTCTCCCTTTGTCTCTCTGCAAATCTCTCTCTCTCTCACACAGAGGAGTGGTCCAAAATGGCTACCACAAAGAAGGCAGGAAGAGCCCCCTTTAAATAGCGCTCCCCCATCCCCACAGCGACTGGGAACCGTTCCACTCAACCAGTCGCTGGGAGCGCCAAGCGGAAAGAAGGGGGGCGCCACTGAAGTTCCGGTTCGGGGCGCACCAAGGGCGTTGCACAATGAAATGACATCAGGATCTGCGTGCGCAGCTGAGCGGGCGTTGCGGTTTTGCGCTGCCGCTAAATGTCCACTCAAGTTCGCGAGGGGCGCAGATCGCGCCGCGCCCGGGCGCTAGCAGCTTCGCGCCCCACTTATCGCCCTCTTAAGGCGCTAGCGGCTGGCGCTACCAACTGAATTTCTAGGCCCTAGAAAGGGTAAGCGGCCAGAGGGAGGGGTCCAAGTAGAACGAGAATTTAGAAAGCGGGAGAAAGGGTCAGCTGTGCAGGGGGAAGACTCCTGGCCAAAGAAGTTGGCACGGAGATGAAGACGACGGAAAAAGAGCTCAGCATCGTGCCGAGCTCGAAATTCATTCAGATGGGGGCGTAAGGGGATGAAGCTCAGGCCTTTGCTGAGGACTGATCGGGTATAGCCAGTTGCAACTAATTAAGTAATCTTATAGCAACTCAAGTTTAGGCCTGTCAATACTGAGCTAGACTGACCCGACCTGGTCCTTAGATTGATAATATCGTAATGAGGCCTTGAGGACCATGATCAGAATGCTGTCTCCTCCTCAGTGAATTAAACATGGAGAGAAAGGATGAATTAAATAATTGGAAGTGAGGTTTTTCCTGTAAAACAAATTAAAATCTGACAATTATAGTTTCTAAGAAGTGTTTGTTCTGTTGAATGACTCCTATAAAAGTGATCCACACAGATCTTTCTTTGTGGTTCTTTAAAGGTAGAGAAGTTAAGACATCATTCACCTAAATCAGAAGGGTTGGGAACTTGTAAAAAGGTTTGTAAGGTTTTTAAATAAGCTTTTGCAGGTAGTTAGCAAGCTTAAATTGTCTTAGATCCAAGTACAAGTAGAGAATGTCAAGTGTGGCCTACATTCTACACACAGCGAAAATATATTGGCCCCGATATTTACTCAGGGGCATGAAGAGAGTGGGGGGGGTGCGGTGGGGGAAGGATTTCTGGATGGGATACCTGGAAGTATGGGTTTCCCGGACATCCTGCTGAAATTAACAGTGGGATTTTTTTTCAATTATTTTTTGCAGGTTTCCTGCCCGACAGCCAGCGTGATTGTCAAGCTGCCTGCCTGTTGGGAGGGAAATTCTGTGGCTCGAGGCCACAGCAAGGGAGCAGAGAGGAGGGAGGGAGGGAGGGAAAGATTGGATTGGAAAGAAAGGGTGAGCCAGTGGATGTGGTGTATTTGGATTTCCAGAAGGCATTCGATAAGGTGCCACATAAAAGGTTACTGCACAAGATAAGAGCTCACGGAGTTGGGGGTAATATATTAGCATGGATAGAGGATTGGCTAACTAACAGAAAGCAGAGAGTCGGGATAAATGGGTCATTTTCCGTTGGCAAATGGTAACTAGTGGGGTGCCACAAGGATCAGTGCTGGGGCCCCAACTATTTACAATCTACATTAATGACTTGGATGAAGGGATCGAGGGTAATGTAGCCAAGTTTGCGGATGATACAAAGATGGGTGGGAAAGCAAGTTGTGCAGAGGACTCAAAGAATCTGCAAAGGGATATAGACAGGCTAGGTGAGTGGGCAAACATTTGGCAGATGGAGTATAATGTGGGAAAGTGCGAGGTTATCCACTTTGGCAGCAAAAATAAAAAAGCAAACTATTATTTAAATGGAGAGAGATTACAAAATGCTACAGTTCAGAGGAACCTGGGGGTCCTGGTGCATGAAACACAAAAAGTTAGCATGCAGGTACAGCAAGTAATCTAAAAGGCAAATGGAATGTTGGCCATGATTTCAAGGGGGTTGGAGTATAAAACCAGGGAAGTCCTGCTACAACTGTACAGGGTATTGGTGAGACCACACCTTGAGTACTGTGTACAGTTTTGGTCTCCTTATTTAAGGAAGGATATACTTGCATTGGAGGCAGTTCAGAGACGATTCACTAGGTTAATTCCAGAGATGAAGGATTTGATTTATGAGGAAAGGTTGAGCAGGCTGGGCCTATACTCATTGGAATTTAGAAGAATGAGCGGTGATCTTATTGAAACATATAAGATACTGAGGGGGCTCGACAAGGTAGATGCAGAGAGGATGTTTCCCCTCATGGGGAAATCTAGAGCTCGGGGGCACAGTTTTAGAATAAAGGGTCGCCCTTTTAGAACTGAGATGAGGAGGAATTTCTTCTCTCAGAGGGTTGTAAATCTGTGGAATTCTCTGCCCCAGAGAGCTATTGAGGCTGGGTCATTAAATACATTTAAAGTGGAGATAGACAAATTTTTGCAAGATAAGGGAGTGAAGGGTTATGGGGAGTGGGCTGGGAAGTGGCTTTGAGCCCAAGGGGCCAAGTGGCCTATTCCTGCTCCTTTTTCTTATATTCTTATTGTGGGGAGGAGGGGGTGGTGGTGGTGGGGGAAGATCATTGAGGTCGGGCTCTTCAGATCGAGATGGAGGGGGGAGGGAGAGGGATCGTGGAGGTGGGGTGGGGGCGTCGTGGAGGGCGGGAGGATTGTGCAGGTGGGGAGGAGGATGATCGTGGAGATGAGGGGGGGGGTCAGAGATCATGGAGGGGGTGCCAGCCAATCGCGGGGTCTGTAAGGATTTGCTTGTAGGGACTGGAGGAAACGTGACTGCTATTGCTGGCCCACAAGCTGTGCTGTAAATGCACTTACCTGATGGATTGGGCCCCTGAGAGAAGAGGCAAGCTGGTATGAGCAGCTGAAAATGGAGAGATCAGTGGAAATTGGCCCCCTGTTTAAGAGGGACAATTTAATGATGGCAGCATTCTATTTTCTGGGGTTATCCATGCCAAGACACAGACCTGGACACCCTATGGGCCGCTCACACCCCCCCATTGATCTGAACACCAGTATCTTGATGGGTGCTCAGGAATTGGGAGCTCCGGGAAATCCAATGCATGACACTACGCCGCTGGCCTGACCTCATTTCACAGGCAAGGCCATCTATGGGACAGTCAGAACTTCCACACACCCCAGCTCCCGGCTGGAATATCTATCTGTTGCTCTTTGGGGTGAAGACCTGGTGGTTCTTGGTTCTATCTGAATTCCTATCCCCATCGGTCCTCTTCCACCCCTTTAATGCTGGAACTACACCTCAGGCCCCAAGGAAATTTGGGGCCTTTGGCTCTATGGAGTGTCCATAAAAACAACCCACTTAAAAAAAAAACCCTAATACTGCAATTGTAGGGGGTGGCGCGTGCGCCCAGTCAGTTATGCCCCTGACTGTTTGTGAGCGGTTCGAATCGCTCCCACGCCCCTGGGTTCTAGACACCGGACTTAGGTACAGGCGGCGATACAGAAAACTCGAGTAGACAAGTGGTTTGGTGCAAGAAAACCAAGATTTTATTAAAATAGAAACGAAAACACAGTCTTATGGGAAAATTACTGGTAGAGAAATAATTACAGGCATATAACAATAACTATACCTATACATGGAATGGGGAACACACGGCACATCGAGGGAAAAACAACTACTTTAACAATCCCCTTATCCTTATCCCACCCCTATACCTAACTAGATAAAGCTATGAGGGGCCAGGAATTCATGCTCACCAATCCAAAGCAAAACCTGTTGTTTTAGCAATTGCGATTTTGAGGTCTGGTCTTCTGTCCTTTTAGGTACCCCGTCGCCACGTGGTCTCAGGGCGTGGTGCTGGAGCTGCTGCTGCGACACACCTTTTCTTCTCCTCAGCTACCGTTGTAGTCTTGTCGCGATGGGTTCTCTTCTTCTTCTCCCTCGGGCGGTCATCGGCGGTAACATGGTGTCAATGAGACAGTTAGCAGACTTTACTGCTTAGATTTTACTACCCATTCTTGGAACGCCGGTATATTCGTTATGGCGTGAACACCTGCGTTTATTTGCAGTGTTCAACAAGATTCTTCCCCTCCAAGCGCCAGCTTATAACTAGGCGCTTGGCCTTCATCGATGCGTTTTTCGCTGCCCTGCTCTGCTCTTATTGAGTTGTTACCTTCTTCTTCATCTCTCCTCGTCTCGTCTCATTTCGCCTCGTTTCCTCTGCCCTCTCTCGTGGCCCAGGTGTCCTGGGTGACTTTGGACTCGGGTCTTGTTCCCCTCCCCTGCGATTGGTATGATTGTCCTTGACCCAATGCGGGGAGCGAGAAGAGAACCCGCCATGAGGCCAGGGCACGAGTATGGGCAGCGGCAGCCCAAGGCCCGACAAGAGGTCAGAGTCGAGAGCAGAGCAAGAGTCAAGAGAGTGATTGCTACAGAGGGCCTACAATTATACCCGTTGCTTCATCTTCTATCTGCGCGCCAAATCAGGTCAGTTCATTGTTTTACTTTTGGCGGGCTGTTTAACATGATTATACCAATCTAAGTTAACTGGTTTAAGATGGCTGTTTATCGCACCTGATGGCCTGATGTCCGGATTGTATTGTCATTAATGCATTCTAATCGGTCTGTCCAGCCTTGATGGCTCTCTTGAGCTGTTTCCGATTATTTATGCGGACAAACTAATGGCCTCATACCTAGGCCTAACTGGGTTTGATCTGTCTACGATCTGACGTGATGCATATTCAGTGTAGCTGTCTGGCTTTCAAAACACAAAGTCCCTTTTCACAGAAAATGCATTTTAAGTTTCAATTTCCCAAAGCTGCTTGTGCTGCTACAGAGTCCAAGCCTTTTAAAATCTTGCAGGCTTTTGGTCACAAGGTGCGGACGCCATCTTTTGGCTACCCTTTTTAAAATGTCCATGCAGGGTCCCTTTTATTAATAACCTTGGGGGAATGTGGGAATTTTGCGAATCTTACACAAGCTCCAAAAATTAATCCAATTTGATCTGCTCCCCTTCAAATTTTCACTTTCTGCACAAAGCCTACACCATGAACACCTGTTCTCAACCATGGACACCTGTTCTCAACCATGAACACCTGTTCTCAACCATGGACACTTGTTCTCAACCATGGACACCTGTTCTCAACCATGGACACCTGTTCTCAACCATGGACACCTGTTCTCAACCATGGACACCTGTTCTCAACCATGGACACCTGTTCTCAACCATGGACACCTGTTTTCAACCATGAACACCTGTTCTCAACCATGGACACCTGTTCTCAACCATGGACACCTGTTTTCAACCATGAACATCTGTTTTCAACCATGGACACCTGTTTTCAACCATGAACACCTGTTCTCAACCATGGACACCTGTTTTCAACCATGAACATCTGTTTTCAACCATGAACACCTGTTTTCAACCATGGACACCTGTTTTCAACCATGAACACCTGTTTTCAACCATGGACACCTGTTCTCAACCATGGACACCTGTTTTCAACCATGAACATCTGTTTTCAACCATGGACACCTGTTTTCAACCATGAACACCTGTTTTCAACCATGGACACCTGTTTTCAACCATGAACACCTGTTTTCAACCATGGACACCTGTTTTCAACCATGCACATCTGTTTTCAACCATGGACACCTGTTTTCAACCATGAACACCTGTTTTCAACCATGAACACCTGTTTTCAACCATGAACACCTGTTTTCAACCATGAACATCTGTTTTCAACCATGAACACCTGTTTTCAACCATGAACATCTGTTTTCAACCATGGACACCTGTTTTCAACCATGAACATCTGTTTTCAACCATGAACACCTGTTTTCAACCACGAACACCTGTTTTCAACCATGAACACCTGTTTTCAACCATGAACATCTGTTTTCAACCATGGACACCTGTTTTCAACCATGAACATCTGTTTTCAACCATGGACACCTGTTTTCAACCATGAACACCTGTTTTCAACCATGAACACCTGTTTTCAACCATGAACATCTGTTTTCAACCATGAACACCTGTTTTCAACCATGAACATCTGTTTTCAACCATGGACACCTGTTTTCAACCATGAACACCTGTTTTCAACCATGGACACCTGTTTTCAACCATGAACACCTGTTTTCAACCATGAACACCTGTTTTCAACCATGAACATCTGTTTTCAACCATGGACACCTGTTTTCAACCATGAACACCTGTTTTCAACCATGGACACCTGTTCTCAACCATGGACATCTGTTTTCAACCATGAACATCTGTTTTCAACCATGGACACCTGTTTTCAACCATGAACACCTGTTTTCAACCATGAACATCTGTTTTCAACCATGGACACCTGTTTTCAACCATGAACATCTGTTTTCAACCATGGACACCTGTTTTCAACCATGAACACCTGTTTTCAACCATGAACATCTGTTTTCAACCATGAACACCTGTTTTCAACCATGAACACCTGTTTTCAACCATGAACACCTGTTTTCAACCATGAACATCTGTTTTCAACCATGGACACCTGTTTTCAACCATGAACATCTGTTTTCAACCATGGACACCTGTTTTCAACCATGAACACCTGTTTTCAACCATGAACATCTGTTTTCAACCATGGACACCTGTTTTCAACCATGAATACCTGTTTTCAACCATGAACACCTGTTTTCAACCATGAACATCTGTTTTCAACCATGAACATCTGTTTTCAACCATGAACACCTGTTTTCAACCATGAACACCTGTTTTCAACCATGAACATCTGTTTTCAACCATGGACACCTGTTTTCAACCATGAACATCTGTTTTCAACCATGGACACCTGTTTTCAACCATGAACATCTGTTTTCAACCATGAACACCTGTTTTCAACCATGAACATCTGTTTTCAACCATGGACACCTGTTTTCAACCATGAACATCTGTTTTCAACCATGAACACCTGTTTTCAACCATGAACACCTGTTTTCAACCATGAACACCTGTTTTCAACCATGAACACCTGTTTTCTAGGAGTGTGCTCAATGCTGAGCATATTTCCAGCATGACTCCCATGAAATTGCTTGCCCCTTTATTATGCTTAATTTCAATTAAATTAACATATTAAAATGAAGCTTCTGCCTGTTTGCAACATGATTTTCCTGCACTGAAGCCTTGTTCAATCAGAACTGTATATAATACGCATTATGGGTGGAAACCTGGCAAGTGTGTTCGCTGAAATAAAACCAGAAAATGCTGGAAATACTCAGCAGGTCCGGCAGCATCTGTGGAGAGAGAAACTGAGTCAACGTTCCAGGTCGATGACCCTTCATCAGAACTGGAAAAAGCTGGAGATGGAACAGGTTTTTAAGCAAGTGTAGGGACCGGGAAAGGGGGGGGGGGCGCGGGGAGGAAAGAACAAAAGGGAAGGTCTGTGATAAAATGGAAGGTAGGAGAGATTAAGAGTCATTAAGAGATGGTGCAAGATAAAAGGAGATGGTAATGGGACGAGTTAAGAAACAAAAGATGGCTCTAGATGATGTGTGAAAAAATAAAATAAAATGAATGAAAAAAATAATAGGGGCCGAGGTTATGATCTGAAATTGTTGAACTCTATGTTGAGTCCAGAAGGCTGTAAAGTGCCTAATCGAAAGATGAGGTGCTGTTCCTCGAGCTTACGCTGAGCTTCACTGGAACAGTGTAAGAGGCCGAGGACGGTGAGGTCTGAGTGGGAGTGGAGCGAAGAATTAAAGTGACAGGCCACCAGAAGCTCAGGGTCCCCCTTATGGACTGAACGGAGGTGTTCCGCAAAGCGGTCACCCAATCTGCATTTAGTCTCCCCAATGTAGAGGAGACCGCATCGTGAGCAGCGAATACAGTATACTAAATTGCAAGAAGTACAAGTAAATCGCTGTTTGATCTGGAAGGGGTGTTTGGGGTCCTGGACAGTGGGAAGGGTGGAGGTAAAAGGGCATGTGTTGCATCTCCTGCGCTTGCACGGGAAGGTGCCGGGCGAAGGGGAAAGGGTGCTGGGGGTGATAGAGGAGTGGACCAGCGTGTCGCGGAGGGAGCAGTCCCTACGGAATGCTGAAAGGGGAGGGGAGGGGAAGATGTGTTTGGTAATGGGATCACGCTGGAGGTGGCGGAAATGGCGGAGGATGATCTGTTGAATGTGGAGGCTGTGGAGGCTGGTGGGGTGAAAGGTGAGGACTAGAAGAACCCTAACGTGGTTCCAGGAGGGAGGGGAAGGGGTGAGAGCAGAAGTGCGGGAAATAGAACGGACACGGTCAAGGACCGTGTCAACCACAGTAGAGGGGAATCCTCGTTTGAGGAAAAAGGAAGACATGTTGGAAGCACTGGTATGGAAGGTGGCATTGTCAGAGCAGATGCGGCGGAGATGGAGAAACTGGAAGAATGGAATAGAGTCCTTACAGGAAGCGGGGTGGGAGGAAGTGTAGTCCAGGTAGCTGTGGGAGTCAGTGGGCTTGTAGTGAATGTTTGTCAAGAGCCTATCCCCAGAGATGGAGATGGAGAAGTCGAGAAAGGGAAGGGAAGAGTCGGAGATGGGCCATGTGAAGGGAAGGGTCGAAATTGGAAATTGGAAGCAAAGTGAATGAAATTTTCTAGTTCAGGGCGAGAGCAGGAAACAGCACCGATACAGTCATCAATGTACCAGAAAAAGAGTTGAGGGAGGGGACCTGAGTACGACTTGAACAAAGAATGTTCCACATATCCCATGAAAAGGCAGGCATAGCTGGGACCCATGTGGGTTCCCATAGCAACTCCTTTAATTTGGAGGAAGTGAGTGGATCGCTGCCCTGGCTTCTAATCCCAAACACTGCATTCACAACATCTCAGATTGGAAATGCGCCCTACATTCCCGAGGATCAAAGCACCCAACACTTGCCATAACACCTATAGAATACAATTCAATTCACACCTATGAAAAAGCATTTTTATCTTAATGAATTCTTAATCAGCTGCCTAGGTCCCAAGCTCTGGAATTCCCTCCCTAAACCTCTCCACCGCTCTCTCCTCCTTAAAGACACCCCTTAATACCGACCTCTTGGACTAAGCTTTTGGTCACCTCTCCTAATATCTCTTTACGTAGCCCGGTGTCAAATTTTGTTTCATAATGCTCCTGTGAAGCGCCTTGGGACATTTTACTACCATAAAGCCGCTATATAAATGCAAGTTGTTATTGATGAAAAGGAATCTCCCTCCCCTCCCAACTAGGGTATCTCCGCTGTCCCATTTAGGAATTTGCTTTTAAAATATATTCATATAAATTCCATTTTGTCACAATGGCGACAGTCCAAAGCTATAGTTTGTGATCAGTAATGTGCCTGTTGACATTCTGCGCACCCTTAGGATCAGTAACTCGAGGGCGCGATCTTGCCAGCTCTGGGGAGGCGGGTTTGGAAGCGGACTGCTGGGAAAATGGTAGAATCTGGGGGCGGGTGTCCATCCCGCCCACAACCCGCCTTCGTGCCATCTTCCCGGGAGGTGAGTAGCCGACCCGTGCCGGGTCCCGTCTCCTGGAGGCGGGAAGGAGATTACAGCCACTTAACTGCCTATTAACAGGTAGTTAACAGGCAGATAGGAGGATTATCCCTATTTTACCCACACAAGTGCAGGTTTCCCGAAGGCTGCGAACCCCGCCAGGGTCACCGAGGCGAGCAGTGGGTCTGCGGGGGTCGGAGGGATGCAAAAGTGCACTGTGGAGGTAAGGGATGGGTGCAAGTGTGGAGAGGTGAGTATGTGAGGTGAGTGGAAAGTGTTAGAAAAAATTTACTTACCTTTGTTTCTTCCTGCAGGCTTCAATCGTTGGGGATGCGGAGAGTCTCGCACCTCCGCGGCAGAGATGACAGATGGCTGCTGCATTCTCCAATGCAACAGCCATCTAATTTCTGCTAAAGAAAGAGGTTTGATGAGGTCTTGAATTCAAGAACTCATCAAACTACAGAGAATGTCAGTGTTTGACAGCTTCACAGAGCTGTCAAACGGTGACAATTCATCTGTCAAAATTTTTTAATAACATAAGAAATAGGAGCAGGAGTAGGCCACTCGGCCCTTCGAGCCTGCTCCGCCATTCAATGACATCATGGCTGATCTTCTGCCTCAATTCCATTCACCGGCCTTATCGCCATATCCCTTGATGCCCTTACTAGTCAGAAATCTATCGACTTCTGTTTTGAATATACCCAATGACTGACCCTCCACAGCCCTCTGGGGTAGAGAATTCCAAAGATTCACCACCCTCTGTGTGAAGAAATTTCTTCTCATCTCAGTCCTGAATGGCCTACCCTTTATCCTGAGGCTGTGGCCCCTGGTTCTAGACTCCCCAGTCAAGGGAAACATTCTCCCAGCACCCACCCTATCAAGCCCTGTAATAATTTTGTATGCTTCAATGAGATCCCCTCTCATTCTTCCGAATTCAAGAGAATACAGGCCTAGTTTACTCAATCTCTTCTCATACGACAGTTCCGCCATCCCAGGAATCAGTTACGTGAACCTTCGTTGCACTCCCTATTTGGCAAGTATATCCTTCCTTAGGTAAGGAGACCAAAATTGTACACAGTACTCCAGGTGTGGTCTCACCAAGGCCCTATATAATTGGAGTAAGATTTCTTTACTCCTGTACTCAAATCCTCTTGTAATGAAGGCCAGCATACCATTTGCCTTCCTAATGGCTTGCTGCACCGACACATTCACTTTCAGTGACTAATGTACAAGGACACCCAGATCCCTTTGACAGATGAAATGTCATACACTGACGTTGACGTTCTCTGTAACCGGCTTCCCCTTAATTGGCCTGCTATGCTGGCTGGGCAGGCTTAACAAGGTCAATCAAGGGAAAATAGCGTGGGTTGGCCAGAAGTCGATGGAGGTGGGACTAAAACCTGACAAACATAGAAACATAGAAACATAGAGATAGGAACAGGAGTAGGCCATTCGGCCCTTCGAGCCTGCTCCGCCATTCAATGAGATCATGGCTGATCTTCGTCTGAGATCTTAGCTGATCTTACCAGTTCAGTACCCCGTCCCCGCCTTTTCTCCGTAACCCTTAATCCCCTTAGCCTTCAGAAATATATCCAATTCTCTCTTGAAAATATTTATTGAATTAGCCTTCACAGCCCTCTGTGGCAGGGAATTCCACAGGCTCACCACTCTTTGAGTGAAGAAATTCTTCCTCATCTCTGTTTTAAATGATTTGCCCGCTATTTTTAGACTGTGGCCCCTGGTTCTGTGCTCCCCTGCCATTGGAAACATTCTCTCTGAATTCAGCCTGTCCAGGCCTGCCATAATTTTATATGTTTCGATGAGATCCCCTCTCAATCTTCTAAACTCCAGTGAGTACAAGCCCAAACTATTCAATCTCTCCTCGTAGGTCATTCCCGCCATTCCAGGTATCAGCCTGGTGAATCGCCGCTGCACTCTTTCCATGGCAAGAACATCCTTCCGCAGATGGGGCGACCAAAACTGTACACAATACTCCAGATGCGGTCTCACCAGCACCTTGTACAGCTGTAGTAAGGTATCCCTATTCCTATACTCGAACCCCCTTGATATGAAGGCCAACATACCATTTGCCTTCTTAATCGCCTGTTGCACCTGCATGCTCTCCTTCAGTGACTGGTGCACAAGAACACCCAGGTCCCTCTGCACTTCCCCATCTCCCAATCTATTGCCATTTAGATAATAATCTACCCTCCTGTTTTTACCCCCAAAGTGGATAACCTCGCATTTATCCACATTATAGTGCATCTGCCACGTATCCGCCCATTCCCCCAACCTGTCCAAATCGCACTGTAGCCTCCTGACATCCTCATCAGAGCCCACCCCTCCTCCTAGTTTAGTGTCGTCAGCGAATTTGGAAATATTGCATCCAATTCCCTGATCCAGATCATTTATATATATTGTGAACAGCTGGGGTCCCAGGACAGATCCTTGCGGCACCCCGCTGGTCACTGCCTGCCACTCCGAAAACGAGCCGTTTATTCCAACTCTCTGTTTTCTATCCGCCAGCCAGTTCTCTATCCACGTTAATACTTTGCCCCCAATCCCATGAGCCTTAATTTTGCATGATAATCTTTTGTGTGGAACCTTATCGAAGGCTTTCTGGAAGTCAAGGTACACCACATCCACTGGCTCTCCCCCATCTATTTTACCAGTTACTTCCTCAAAAAATTCCAGCAGATTAGTCAAACACGATTTACCCTTTGTAAATCCATGTTGACTCTGTCCGATCCTTTCCCCATTTGTCAAGTGCTCCGCTATTTTATCCTTAATAATGGACTCTAGCATTTTGCCCACAACCGATGTAAGGCTTACTGGTCTATAATTCCCTGCTTTCTCTCTACCCCCCTTTTTAAATATTGGGGTAACATTAGCTACCCTCCAATCCACGGGTACTGTTCCCGAGTCAATGGAGTTCCGGAAGATGATCCTTAGAGCATCTGCTATCTCCAGGGCCACCTCCTTAAGTACCCTAGGATGTAGTTTATCAGGCCCCGGGGATTTGTCGGCCTTCAGTCCCCTCAACTTACCCAACACCATATCCCTAGAGATACTAATTTCTGTCAGCTCCTCCCTCTCATTAGTCCCTATGTTTGCCGATATTCCTGGGAGGTTATTTGTGTCCTCCTTTGTGAATACAGAACCAAAGTATGAGTTTAATTGGTCTGCCATTTCCTTATTCTCCATTATATATTCTCCCGAATCGGACTGCAAGGGACCGACTTGGGATTTTACCAGTCTTTTCCTCCTGATATACCGATAAAAGCTTTTGCAGTCTGTCTTTATGTTTGCTGCAAGTTTACTTTCGTATTCTATTTTCCCCTTCCTGATTAATCCCTTTGTCCTCTTTTGCTGTATCCTGTACTGCCCCCAATCTTCCGGTCTGGTGCTTTTTTTTGCCAGTTGATATGCCCTTTTTTTTGATTTTATGCTGTCCCTAATTTCCCTCGTTATCCACGGTTGAGCCACCTTTTTAGGTTTATTTTTATGCCAAACCGGTATAAACATGTTCTGGAATTCTTCCATTCTATCTTTGAATGCTTGCCATTGTCTATCCACTGTCAATCCCCCCAGAAACACCACCCAATCAATCTTACCCAATTCCCGTCTCATACCCTCGTAATTCCCTTTATTTAAGTTCTGGACCTTAGTCTCTGATTCAATTTCCTCACTCTCCATCTCGACTGAGAGCTCGATCATATTATGATCGCTCTGATCCAAGGGGCCTCGTACAAGAAGATTGTTGATAAGTCCCTTCTCATTGCACAATACCCAGTCTAAAATGGCCTGATCTCGAGTCGGCTCCTCGACATATTGGTCCAGATAACCGTCCCGAAAACATTCCAGGAATTCCTCCTCCTCAGAATTTTTACTAATTTGGGTAGTCCAATCAATATGTAAATTAAAGTCACCCATGATGACAGCTGTGCTCTTATCGCACGCTTCTCTAATTTCCCTTTTTATGCCTTCCCTCACCTCCATATTACTATTTGGAGGCCTATATATCACACCCACTAACGTTTTCCTCCCCTTGCTATTTCTCATTTCTACCCATACAGATTCCGTTTCATCCGAGTTAATATCCTTCCTTTCCATTGCATTAATCCCCTCCTTTACCAGCAATGCCACCCCACCTCCCCTACCTTTTTGCCGATCCTTCCTAAATATTGTATATCCCTGGATGTTAAGTTCCCAGCCTTGCCCACCCTGCAGCCACGTTTCTGTAATCCCAATCAAATCATACTTGTTTACCTCTATTTCCACAACTAATTCATCCACCTTGTTCCTAATGCTTCTAGCATTAAGATACAAAGCCTTCAGGCTTGCTTTTTTCACACTCTCATTATGAATTAGTTTGGTCCTTTGTGTTTCTCTCCTTTGCTTATTGCTTCTCACCTTTCTACCATCTATTTCTGACTTCATATGACTTCCCTCTTTTCCACTACCTAGGTTCCCATCCCCCTGCCAAATTAGTTTAAATCCTCCCGAACCGCCCTAGAAAATATTACCCCGAGGACATCGGCTCCCTCACAGTTCAGGTGTAGACCGTCCCCTTGGTACAGGTCACTCCTCCCCAAGAACTGGTTCCAATGCCTCAAGAATTTAAATCCCTCTCCCTTGCACCACTGCTCAAGCCACGTATTTAGCTTATCTATCTTACTCTCTCTAAACTTATTAGCTCGTGGCACTGGTAGCAATCCAGAGATTACTACCTTTGAGGTCCTACTTTTCAATTTAGCTCCTAACTCCCTAAATTCAGCTTGTAGGACCTCCTCCCTCTTTTTACCTACATTGTTGGTACCTACATGTACCACGACAACTGGCTGATCCCCCTCCCCCTTCAGAATGCTCTGCACCCGCTCCGAGACATCCTTGACCCTTGCACCAGGGAGGCAACATACCATCTTGGAGTCTCGGTCTCGGCCACAGAAACTCCTATCTATCCCCCTTACAATTGAATCCCCTATCACTATAGCCCTATCCCTCTTTTTCCCGCCCTTCTGTGCAGCAGAGCCAGTCTTGGTGCCCTGAACCTGGCTGCTGGTGCCTTCCCCTGATAAGTCATCTCCCCCAACAGTACCCAAAACGGTAAACCTGTTTTGGAGGGAGATGACCGCAGGTGACTCCTGCACTACCTTCCTGCCTTTACCCTGCCTTTTGGTCACCCATTTACTGTCTGAGCTAGCCTTTACCTGCGGTGTGACCAACTCACTGAATGTGCTATCCACAACATCCTCAGCATCGCGTATGCTCCAGAGTGAGTCCATTCGCAGCTCCAGCGCCGCCATGCGGTCTGCTAGGAGCTGCAGCTGGACACACTTCCTGCACACATAGTTGTCAGGGACAGTGTCCCTGATTTCCCACATGGCACAGGAGAAGCATGACACGGGTCCGAGCTGCCCTTCCATGACTTAACCCTTACAATACCCTTTTATTTACTACGATTTAGCTTAATTATTGAATTCTACTTAGAATAAGTTTGTGAAAGTACTCACCAACCAGTCACCTACCTGTTTTCTGGTGTTGTATTTTCACTGCCGCCTCCTGTCCTGGAACCTTCTCCACCTAGGTTAGGCTCCTGAAATAAAATAAATTGAACCTACCTTTTCAACTTCCCCTAACCCCTAAAAGGTTAGAGGAGGTGGAAGGGTGGGAGACACTACACTGTAGTGTTTCGGGTTTAGCAACAGCTCCACCTATATAAGAGTTACTGGCCTCCTGCTCTCCCGACTGCACCAGCTGTGAAAGAAAAAGCCCGCGAAAGGTGAGCTTTTAAACTCACCAGTTACTGGCCTCCTGCTCTCCCGACTGCCCCAGCAGTTACTGGCCTCCTGCTCTCCCGACTGCCCCAGCTGTGGTCTCGGGCCTCGCCTCTCTCCGGTTTTTATACCGGGCTCTGACTCACTGCTCCCGACTGGTCTCGGGCCTCGCTGGTCGCCGGGTTTTCTCCCGAGCTCCTCCTCGCTGCTCCCGCTGGTCCCGACTGGTCTCGGGCCTCGCCTCTCTCCGGTTTTTATACCGGGCTCTGACTCACTGCTCCCGAATGGTCTCGGGCCTCGCTGGTCACCGGGTTTTCTCCCGAGCTCCTCCTCGCTGCTCCCGCTGGTCCCGACTGGTCTCGGGCCTCGCCTCTCTCCGGTTTTTATACCGGGCTCTGACTCACTGCTCCCGACTGGTCTCGGGCCTCGCTGGTCGCCGGGTTTTCTCCCGAGTTCCTCCTCGCTGCTCCCGCTGGTCCCGCCTCCAAAAGCTCCCCATTGGCAAAATCCAGCCCTGAGTGTTTGTCTGAGCACTAATAGACAGATCACGCTAAAACCAAAAAGTAAAGGAGTAAAGTATGTCAAAACTTATTAATCACCATTTATGAATGGTTCTGTTTAGTGTTGTATTCCAGTACTGGTTAAAAGAATTGAAGAATCAAAAGACTTTACTACAAGATGTTCAGATTTTAATTAAAATGATTTATAATACATGTCTTCAGTCTTTACGAGATTAAGAGAGAACATTTAATAAAACTGGGAAAACAGCAAAACAAATGGTTATTTTATCAACCCGAAGATTAAAGAACATCTATAAATGTTTCTCTCAATCTGTGCACAGAGCTTAAATTAAGTATGATACACAGCAGCAAATTTTTCCACTGTGGCCGGAACTGTCACTAATACAGTCAAAATCGAAGTAAGAATGATGACGAGGAGTGAAAAATAACAATAAATACAAGGATGCAGAAACAAGGAATCCATGAATCTCACGAACAAAACAGCTGGGTGGCTATGCCAACAAAATTAAAATCTATTTCCCGTTTGCAGTGGGGCTGTTTTGAATGGCAAAGGGACCTAAATAGCAACTACCTGACTAAGCGACCCTTTTAGACCCCAATGATTCTCTTGATGACCACTCTGGTAGAGGCATGTGCCTCATGGTTGTGCTCCTATCCTACTGTTCGGGCCACTCTTAGTGGGATTATTATTCATGGGGTCAGGGGGTAGGCCTTGTCACCCAGAAAACATCCGTTGACCGGATTTTCTTCCTTGGAGGCCAGGGAGGGTCAAATGCTGAAGGACAAATGCATCATGACAACTTCTAATAAACCTCGTGTTGACGTGTAGGAACCTTTTGCATATTAATCACACACAATCTGTACGTTGAGTGAATAGATGCCCTTTCTGTTAATGAGATTGATTATATGAGTTTGCGAAGCAACGTGGGTGCCATTTATTGTCTAGACCTTGGGAAGGCCATCAGCCCCATAAAATTGGATGGAACTGTCTAATTACTGCTTTGCTGTGATGCCAAACTGGAAATTCTCCAGCTCTCATGAAAAGTGCATCAGTTACCTGACAAATACATGGCCATACTGCACCCTGGTGATATTACACAGATCCCCCCATGGTTGCCTGAAATGATCTGGTGCCATAAAAGTTGAGTGGTCGTCGCCTTCATAGCCATAGAAAGAGCAGGGCAGGCAGATGACTGTGGCTGCAGGTCCTCAGGCAGTGAATGGTAGAGTTGCCCTATTCTTGGTGAAGCACACACTTCTAATAAACATCTCTTCATTCAGGACATGTATTGCCTATGCATTCTTTAGGGTGAGTTTAATATCTTGTGGGCTTAATTCTCTTTAAATGCTGCCTGAGTCTCCTTTCTTCCATTCTCCTGCTCACCCAGAGAGTGGTGAACCTGTGGAATTCTCTACCACAGAAGGCAGTAGAGGCCAATTAAGGCTAAAGGGATCAAGGGATATGGGGAGAAGGCAGGGACAGGGTACTGAATTTGGATGATCAGCCATGATTGCATTGAGTGGCGGAGCAGGCTCGAGGGGCCGAATGGCCTACTCCTGCTCCTATCTTTTATGTTTCTATGTTTCCTCCTCCGCCATAATATCATATAAAGATTTGCCCATAGAGAATGGCATACCTGCTCGTGAGAAGCCCTCACTGTGGGGTGGGTAAATTTCCCAGTGGTCTCACGTTGCCACAGGCAGTCCGGGGCATCTCCAAGGCTGTGCAGCTGAATGCAAAAATAATAATCACTCCAAAAAGTCATTCCCAGCTGCAGTAATCATTGCTCAAACTAGCAGCAAACTTGAGGCTCAAATATTCCTCACTTCTGCAGGTCTCAGTTGATCCTGGCAACAGCTGCTCTTTATATTGCTCATTCTAACTTACTCCTAATGCATTGCGGATGTAAAGCAAGGAAATTCAAGACTGCAGTGCCACTGGCCTTCATTTACGTATTTGCTAATGAAGTGACTAGGGACTCAGCAGACAGATAGCAAAAAGGATCAAACCTCATTAGGAAACTCGCAGTTTCAAATCGGCGGCAGTTGCGAGGTGAGGCCCGATCAGAGCATCGGACCTGTGAAGGGGCAGTGACCGGCGGCAGTTAAAAGCGGCGGCAGTTTCAAATCGGCGGCAGTTGCGAGGTGAGGCCCGATCAGAGCATCGGACCTGTGAAGGGGCAGTGACCGGCGGCAGTTAAAAGCGGCGGCAGTTTCAAATCGGCGGCAGTTGCGAGGTGAGGCCCGATCAGAGCATCGGACCTGTGAAGGGGCAGTGACCGGCGGCAGTTAAAAGCGGCGGCAGATTCAAATCGGCGGCAGTTGCGAGCTGGTGCAGTCGGGAGAGCAGGAGGCCAGTAACTCTTATATAGGTGGAGCTGTTGCTAAACCCGAAACACTACAGTGTAGTGTCTCCCACCCTTCCACCTCCTCTAACCTTTTAGGGGTTAGGGGAAGTTGAAAAGGTAGGTTCAATTTATTTTATTTCAGGAGCCTAACCTAGGTGGAGAAGGTTCCAGGACAGGAGGCGGCAGTGAAAATACAACACCAGAAAACAGGTAGGTGACTGGTTGGTGAGTACTTTCACAAACTTATTCTAAGTAGAATTCAATAATTAAGCTAAATCGTAGTAAATAAAAGGGTATTGTAAGGGTTAAGTCATGGAAGGGCAGCTCAGACCCGTGTCATGCTCCTCCTGTGTCATGTGGGAAATCAGGGACACTGTCCCTGACAACTATGTGTGCAGGAAGTGTGTCCAGCTGCAGCTCCTAGCGGACCACATGGCGGCACTGGAGCTGCGAATGGACTCACTCTGGAGCATACGCGATGCTGAGGATGTTGTGGATAGCACATTCAGTGAGTTGGTCACACTGCAGGTAAAGGCTAGCTCAGACAGTAAATGGGTGACCAAAAGGCAGGGTAAAGGCAGGAAGGTAGTGCAGGAGTCACCTGCGGTCATCTCCCTCCAAAACAGGTTTACCGTTTTGGGTACTGTTGGGGGAGATGACTTATCAGGGGAAGGCACCAGCAGCCAGGTTCAGGGCACCATGACTGGCTCTGCTGCACAGAAGGGCGGGAAAAAGAGGGATAGGGCTATAGTGATAGGGGATTCAATTGTAAGGGGGATAGATAGGAGTTTCTGTGGCCGAGACCGAGACTCCAAGATGGTATGTTGCCTCCCTGGTGCAAGGGTCAAGGATGTCTCGGAGCGGGTGCAGAGCATTCTGAAGGGGGAGGGGGATCAGCCAGTTGTCGTGGTACATGTAGGTACCAACGATGTAGGTAAAAAGAGGGAGGAGGTCCTACAAGCTGAATTTAGGGAGTTAGGAGCTAAATTGAAAAGTAGGACCTCAAAGGTAGTAATCTCTGGATTGCTACCAGTGCCACGAGCTAATAAGTTTAGAGAGAGTAAGATAGATAAGCTAAATACGTGGCTTGAGCAGTGGTGCAAGGGAGAGGGATTTAAATTCTTGAGGCATTGGAACCAGTTCTTGGGGAGGAGTGACCTGTACCAAGGGGATGGTCTACACCTGAACTGTGAGGGAGCCGATGTCCTCGGGGTAATATTTTCTAGGGCGGTTCGGGAGGATTTAAACTAATTTGGCAGGGGGATGGGAACCTAGGTAGTGGAAAAGAGGGAAGTCATATGAAGTCAGAAATAGATGGTAGAAAGGTGAGAAGCAATAAGCAAAGGAGAGAAACACAAAGGGCCAAACTAATTCACAATGAGAGTGTGAAAAAAGCAAGCCTGAAGGCATTGTATCTTAATGCTAGAAGCATTAGGAACAAGGTGGATGAATTAGTTGTGGAAATAGAGGTAAACAAGTATGATTTGATTGGGATTACAGAAACGTGGCTGCAGGGTGGGCAAGGCTGGGAACTTAACATCCAGGGATATACAATATTTAGGAAGGATCGGCAAAAAGGTAGGGGAGGTGGGGTAGCATTGCTGGTAAAGGAGGGGATTAATGCAATGGAAAGGAAGGATATTAACTCGGATGAAACGGAATCTGTATGGGTAGAAATGAGAAATAGCAAGGGGAGGAAAACGTTAGTGGGTGTGATATATAGGCCTCCAAATAGTAATATGGAGGTGAGGGAAGGCATAAAAAGGGAAATTAGAGAAGCGTGCGATAAGAGCACAGCTGTCATCATGGGTGACTTTAATTTACATATTGATTGGACTACCCAAATTAGTAAAAATTCTGAGGAGGAGGAATTCCTGGAATGTTTTCGGGACGGTTATCTGGACCAATATGTCGAGGAGCCGACTCGAGATCAGGCCATTTTAGACTGGGTATTGTGCAATGAGAAGGGACTTATCAGCAATCTTCTTGTACGAGGCCCCTTGGGTCAGAGCGATCATAATATGATCGAGCTCTCAGTCGAGATGGAGAGTGAGGAAATTGAATCAGAGACTAAGGTCCAGAACTTAAATAAAGGGAATTACGAGGGTATGAGACAGGAATTGGGTAAGATTGATTGGGTGGTGTTTCTGGGGGGATTGACAGTGGATAGACAATGGCAAGCATTCAAAGATAGAATGGAAGGCATAAAAATAAACCTAAAAAGGTGACTCAACCGTGGATAACGAGGGAAATTAGGGACAGCATAAAATCAAAAAAAAGGGCATATCAACTGGCAAAAAAAAGCACCAGACCGGAAGATTGGGGGCAGTACAGGATACAGCAAAAGAGGACAAAGGGATTAATCAGGAAGGGGAAAATAGAATACGAAAGTAAACTTGCAGCAAACATAAAGACAGACTGCAAAAGCTTTTATCGGTATATCAGGAGGAAAAGACTGGTAAAATCCCAAGTCGGTCCCTTGCAGTCCGATTCGGGAGAATATATAATGGAGAATAAGGAAATGGCAGACCAATTAAACTCATACTTTGGTTCTGTATTCACAAAGGAGGACACAAATAACCTCCCAGGAATATTGGCAAACATAGGGACTAATGAGAGGGAGGAGCTGACAGAAATTAGTATCTCTAGGGATATGGTGTTGGGTAAGTTGAGGGGACTGAAGGCCGACAAATCCCCGGGGCCTGATAAACTACATCCTAGGGTACTTAAGGAGGTGGCCCTGGAGATAGCAGATGCTCTAAGGATCATCTTCCGGAACTCCATTGACTCGGGAACAGTACCCGTGGATTGGAGGGTAGCTAATGTTACCCCAATATTTAAAAAGGGGGGTAGAGAGAAAGCAGGGAATTATAGACCAGTAAGCCTTACATCGGTTGTGGGCAAAATGCTAGAGTCCATTATTAAGGATAAAATAGCGGAGCACTTGACAAATGGGGAAAGGATCGGACAGAGCCAACATGGATTTACAAAGGGTAAATCGTGTTTGACTAATCTGCTGGAATTTTTTGAGGAAGTAACTGGTAAAATAGATGGGGGAGAGCCAGTGGATGTGGTGTACCTTGACTTCCAGAAAGCCTTCGATAAGGTCCCACACAAAAGATTATCATGCAAAATTAAGGCTCATGGGATTGGGGGCAAAGTATTAACGTGGATAGAGAACTGGCTGGCGGATAGAAAACAGAGAGTTGGAATAAACGGCTCGTTTTCGGAGTGGCAGGCAGTGACCAGCGGGGTGCCGCAAGGATCTGTCCTGGGACCCCAGCTGTTCACAATATATATAAATGATCTGGATCAGGGAATTGGATGCAATATTTCCAAATTCGCTGACGACACTAAACTAGGAGGAGGGGTGGGCTCTGATGAGGATGTCAGGAGGCTACAGTGCGATTTGGACAGGTTGGGGGAATGGGCGGATACGTGGCAGATGCACTATAATGTGGATAAATGCGAGGTTATCCACTTTGGGGGTAAAAACAGGAGGGTAGATTATTATCTAAATGGCAATAGATTGGGAGATGGGGAAGTGCAGAGGGACCTGGGTGTTCTTGTGCACCAGTCACTGAAGGAGAGCATGCAGGTGCAACAGGCGATTAAGAAGGCAAATGGTATGTTGGCCTTCATATCAAGGGGGTTCGAGTATAGGAATAGGGATACCTTACTACAGCTGTACAAGGTGCTGGTGAGACCGCATCTGGAGTATTGTGTACAGTTTTGGTCGCCCCATCTGCAGAAGGATGTTCTTGCCATGGAAAGAGTGCAACGGCGATTCACCAGGCTGATACCTGGAATGGCGGGAATGACCTACGAAGAGAGATTAAATAGTTTGGGCTTGTACTCACTGGAGTTTAGAAGATTGAGAGGGGATCTCATCGAAACATATAAAATTATGGCAGGCCTGGACAGGCTGAATTCAGAGAGAATGTTTCCAATGGCCGGGGAGCACAGAACCAGGGGCCACAGTCTAAAAATAGCGGGCAAATCATTTAAAACAGAGATGAGGAAAAATTTCTTCACTCAAAGAGTGGTGAGCCTGTGGAATTCCCTGCCACAGAGGGCTGTGAAGGCTAATTCAATAAATATTTTCAAGAGAGAATTGGATATATTTCTGAAGGCTAAGGGGATTAAGGGTTACGGAGAAAAGGCGGGGACGGGGTACTGAACTGGTAAGATCAGCTATGATCTCAGACGAAGATCAGCCATGATCTCATTGAATGGCGGAGCAGGCTCGAAGGGCCGAATGGCCTACTCCTGTTCCTATCTCTATGTTTCTATGTTTCTAAATGAATTCTGGGGTGGAAATTGGCAGAATGGCTTCTGCCCCAAGTGTTTGACCCGTGAAAAGTACTTGCCCTGATTTTACACTGAAACAAATGTCAAAAGCAGTGTAGAAATTTGGAGCCAACCTGTCCTTTCTCAGGATGGACCTGCTGTGTCATTCCAGCATTTTCTGTTTTTATCCCCGATTTCTGGCATTTGCAGGCTTTTTTTCCCATTTTATCTGAAAATCTACGAGCGGCTTCTTAGTCACTCATTATTACATTTGGGAAGCCCCTGGACCTGTTCCATATTTCTTCCGCTGGCAAATACTTGGGCATCACGGCTGGCCAATTGAGCAGTGTCCATGTCCAGTACTATAAAATGCCATTTAATGAGATAAATGTCAATATACAACAGTATAGGATAACAATGTTAGTCTAAAAGTGACTTCACCACATGAAGGCATTTGTGTGACATTCCTTTTTTCTGGTATATTAAGGGAGGCATTAACCAATTAAAATAGTTTAATGCCTCAATTAAAAAAATGGATAGAGGGGCGCCACACAAAGGCATTAAGCATTTGTACGCTAACATGCCAAACAGTTATTTAGGCCTCTTTTGGTAATTGCTTAGTGCTGCAACTGAGATGTTTAGAAATTATTGGGTTGAAATTGCGCTGTACATTATTAGTAACAAATGCGTTTGTGCATTCAGATGAATGTTGTGCATTCATGTGCAATCCCTTCATCCACTATTTTAATCCTGTTTAGAGCATTGTAATTAAAATAACAGATAAAAGAATCTCATACAAATGCGTTGATTCGTTCGTGACTAATCTCAGGCAGCAGAGTTTCAACCAGTCTGTCTAATGAATTGCCACCTTCTCTTCTAAATGTAAAATAGTTGTCGCTGAGTCTAACATGTGGCAATGACTTGGGCTATCTACTCCATCAATCACTGCCGTGGCCCCGTTAATATTACAGTGTTTCCTCTGATGGCAGCCCAATTTTGTTGGAGATGCATTCACTGATTTTTAATTTTTAACCCTCCCCCCCGAACCTTTCCTGCCCATCATGGGGGGGTTATTATCGACTATATCATAGAATCATAGAATGATACAGCACAGGAGGCCATTCGGCCCATCGTGCCTGTGCCGGCCATCCAATTTTTTTTATTCGCTTATGGGATCTGGGCGTCGCTGACAATGCCAGCATTTATTGCCCATCCATAGTTGCCCTTTGAGAAGGTGGTGGTGAGCCACCTTCTTGAACCGCTGCAGTCCGTGTGGTGAAGGTACTCCCACAGTGATCACTGGGAGGGTGTTCCAGGATTTTGACCCAGCGATGATGAAGGATCGGCGATATACTTCCAAGTCAGGATGGTGTGTGACTTGGAGGGGAACTTGGAGGTAGTGGTGTTCTTATGCGCCTGCTGCCCTTGTCCTTCTAGGTGGAAGAGGTTGCGGGTTTGGGAGGTGCTGCCGAAGAAGCCTTGGCGAGTTGCTGCAGTGCATCTTGTAGATGGTACACACTGCAGCCACAGTACGCCGGTGGCGGAGGGAGTGAATGTTTAAGGTGGTGGAAGGGGTGCCAATCAAGCGCGCTGCTTTGTCCTGGATGGTGTCGAGCTTCTTGAGTGTTGTTGGAGCTGCACTCATCCAGGCAAGTGGAGAGTATTCCATCACACTCCTTACTTGTGCCTTGTAGATGGTGGAAAGGCTTTGGGGAGTCAGGAGGTGAGACACTCGCCACAGAATACCTAGCCTCTGACCTGCTCTTGTTGCCACAGTATTTATGTGGCTGGTCCAATTAAGTTTCTGGTTAATGGTGACCCAGGATGTTGATGGTCATAGAGTCATAGAGTCATAGAGTTATACAGCACAGAAAGAGGCCCTTCGGCCCATTGCGTCCACGCCGGCCATCAAGCCCTGTCTAATCTAATCCCATTTTCCAGCATTTGGTCCGTAGCCTTGTATGCTATGGCATTTCAAGTGCTCATCCAAATGCTTCTTGAATGTTGTGAGGGTTCCTGACTCTACCACCCTTTCAGGCAGTGAGTTCCAGTTTCCAACCACCCTCTGGGTGAAAAAGTTTTTCCTCAAATCCCCTCTAAACCTCCTGCCCCTTACGTTGAATCTATGCCCCCTTGTTATTGACCCCTCTACTAAGGAGAAAAGTTCCTTTCTATCTACCCTATCTATGCCCCTCATAATTTTGTATACCTCAATCAGGTCCCCCCTCAGCCTTCTCTGCTCCAAGGAAAACAACCCCAGCCTGGCCAGTCTTTCTTCATAGCTGAAGCGCTCCAGCCCAGGTAACATCCTGGTGAATCTCCTCTGCACCCTCTCCAAAGCAATCACATCCTTCCTGTAGAGTGGCGACTAGAACTGCACACAGTACTCCAGCTGTGGCCTTACCAGCATTTTGTACAGCTCCATCATAACCTCCCTGCTCTTATATTCTATGCCTCGGCTAATGAAAGCAAGTATCCCATATGCCTTTTTAACCACCTTATCCACCTGTTCTGCTGCCTTCAGGGATCTATGTACATGCACACCAAGGTCCCTCTGATCCTGTGTCTTTCCTAGGGCCTTACCATTCATTGTGTATTCCCTTGCCTTGTTAGTCCATCCAAAATGCATCACCTCACACTTTTCAGGGTTAAATTTCATTTGCCACTGTTCCGCCCATCTGACCAACCCATCTATATCGTCCTGTAGCCTGAGGCTACCCCCCTCGCTATTTACCACCCCACCAATTTTCGTGTCATCTGCGAACTTACTGATCATACCTTTTACATTCACATCCAAATCATTAATGTAGACCACAAACAGCAAGGGACCCAGCACCGATCCCTGCGGTGCCCCACTGGACACAGGCTTCCAGTCACAAAAACAACCTTCCACCATCACCCTCTGCCTTTTGCCACTAAGCCAGTTTTGGGACCAATGTGCCAAGGCACCCTGGATCCCATGGGCTCTTTCCTTCCTGGCCAGTCTCCTATGCGGGACTTTATCAAAAGCCTTACTGAAATCCATGTAAACCACATCCACTGCACTACCCTCATGGTGGGGGATTCGGCGATGGTAATGTCATTGAATGTCAAGGGGAGGTGGTTAGACTCTCGCTTGTTGGAGATAGTCATAGCTTGACACTTCTGTGGCGCAAATGTTACCTGCCACTTATCAGCCCAAGCCTGAACGTCGTCCAGGTCTTGTTGCATGCGGGCATGGACTGCTTCATTATCTGAGGATTTGTGAATGGTGCTGAACACTGTGCAGTCATCAGTGAACATCCGCATTTCTGGACCTTATGTTAATCCCACTCACCTGCTCTTTCCCCATAGCCCTGTAAATGCTTTCCCTTCAAGTCTTTATCCAATTGCCTTATTTAAGTTACTATTGAATCTGCTTCCACCAACCTTTCAGTGCATTCCAGATCATAACAAATCGCTGTGTAAAAAAATGTTTCCTCTGTGTCCTTTGGCTACTGACCCTTTTGCCACTGGAAATAGTTTCTCCTTATTTACTCTTATCAAAACCGTTCATGATTTTGAATACCTCTATCAAATCTCCTCTTAGTGTTCTCTGCTCTAAGGAGAACAAGCCCAGCTTCCCCAGTCGCTCCACATAACTGAAGTCACTCATCCCTGGTACCATTTGTAATGTATGTACCTTTAAGGGGGGAACTACTTTCTACAGCTCATGTATACTGTAGTACCGGCAGTGACCACACCTGTATATAACGCTGAGTCGTAATCTGTTGTTTCAGTTGCAGTTTGAGCCACGCTGAGTAAACACCTGTTGTACCGTTCTCCGCAGTCTGTGTCTTATTATGCACGGACACAACATTGGCGACGAGGCAGGTTCGAACCTACCTGCAACTCTGCATCACCTCCCGGGGATTCGTTCCTGGAGATCAGTGGATTGGCGGTCAAGGCCAGAGACTCGGGCGTCGACCACGGGCAACCGCCCAGTCATCCAGCAGAGACTCGAGAATTGCGGGGGAGGCTGTCGAGAGCCAGGCTTGGCTTTCCAGTCGAGGTGGTCCAGCGAAGTGGGCTGGCAACAGGTAGTGCACAGACCCTTCCCGGACAGCGGCGGGCTAGAGCCCGACTGAGCGGCACAGCAAAGGGCCGAGCAGTGTCGATGGGGGAGAGAGAGAGAGGGCAGAGCGCACAGGGTGCAGCCGATGTTCAGGGGCCGAGTAGCGTCGAAGAGAGGGAGAGAGAGACGCGCAGAAACCCGCGAGGCGCCGCCATTGCCACGAGGACTGCCGACAGCGGCATTGGCAGCAGTGCAGGAGAAGCGCGTGAAACCTACAGGGCGCCGCCATTGCCACGAGAACCGCTGGGGGTGGCGTTGGCAGCAGCGGGGTTGGAAGGAAAGCGCGGGAGACGCCATTTTAAGCCACTGGGAGATGACATTTTAAACCACACCGAAAATGCCGAAGAGTGGCAGTATCACCGCATTTGACAATGATGTCGAAGATTGGACTACATATGTCGAACGAATAGAGATATACTGCAAGGCAAACGAGGTGTCAGATGACAAGAAAGCGTCGGTATTGTTAAATTTAATGGGTGCAAAGACGTATGGGTTATTACGAAATCTAGTAACCCCAACGAAGCCAATGGAAAAGAGTTTTGAAGACATAGTAACGATACTACAGGAACATTTAAACCCCACACCGCTGCTGATAGCAGAAAGATTCAAGTTTCACAAACGGAACCAGCATAAGGATGAAAGCAATGCTGATTATTTAACAGAACTGCGCAAACTATCGAAACACTGCCAATTTGGAGCGGGACTGGCAGATACCTTAAGGGACAAGTTTGTGTGTGGGCTTCAAAGTGAAGGAACCCAGAAACGGCTTTTATCTGAAAAGGACCTTACGCTGGAAAAGGCTTTCAGCATTGCGGTACCATATGAAGCAGCAACACGGGGTGCTGCAGAGATACAACAGAGACCGCAAGAATATGGCACAAACGAAATGTCATACGGAACAGAGAAGTGCTATCACTGCGGCAGAACAACACACGACCAGAATGATTGCTGGTTCAAAGACAAAGTGTACAGACAGTGTGGAAAAGTAGGACACATAGCAGGAGTCTGCAGGTCGGGAAAGAAAACCAGCAATAAGAAACCGACCAAAGGGAAGAACAAGAAGGTACATAAGATAACGGAGAATAGTTCAGATGAACAAAAGAGTGATAACGACTCTGAAAGCAGGGAACTGAGTTGTCTGAAACTACATAATGTGATCACAACGGAGGAGCACCGAACCACTTGGGTCACTCTCAAGATAGCAGGAGTCCAGGTAAAGATGGAATTGGACACAGGATCAGCTCTAACAGTCATAAACCAATGGGACTATGAGCGGCTATTCTCACACATACCCTTGAGAGACACAAAAATTATTTTGAAGACGTACGCGGGGCAAAAAGTCTACCCCAAAGGAAAAATAAGGGTGACCGTTATATATAACGTTAAGGAAAGACCAAAACTAGACCTGTATGTATTGCAGGATGGAGGACCACCATTACTGGGACGTGATTGGATCCGGAATATACAACTGGATTGGCATTCCATACAGGCACTGACTGTGGCTGACAAAAAGGATGACGACGTCACATCTGGGCGACTGTCAAAGATCCTAACTGACGCAAAAGAAGCGTTCCAGCAAGGACTCGGAACACTAAAAGGCATGACAGCGACAATTAAAATTGAAGAAAACGGAAGCCCAAAATTTTTTAAGGCCAGACTGGTACCTTATGCGATCCGCCCAGCCGTCGAAGCAGAGCTGGAGAGTCTGGAATGTTGAGGTGTACTGTCCAAGGTAGACTGGAGCGAGTGGGCTACACCCTTCATCCCTGTGATGAAAAAGTCATTGAGCAGCACGCCTGGGGAACCAAGGAAGGTTCGCATCTGTGGGGACTTTAAGGTAACAGTGAACCGGGTCCTTCACACCATACAATATCCACTTCCGCGGGTGAAGATATTTTCGCCTCGCTATCTGGAGGGAAACGCTTCACTAAGATTGACCTGGCCCAGGCGTATCTGCAAATGGAGGTAGAAGAAGCATCAAAAAAATACCTCACAATCAACACCCATAAAGGTCTCTACCAATACAACCGGCTGGTATCCGGTGCAGCATCAGCTCCAGCTATTTGGCAGAGGGCAATGGAACAAGTCGTGCAAGGGATCCCAGGGACCCAGTGTTATTTGGACGACATCCTGGTCACGGGCGAAAATGACAGTGATCACCTTGCCAACCTGGAGCAGGTGCTCACTAGATTGCAGGAATATGGGCTCTGAGCTAACTGCCCCAAATGCGAATTTTTTAGAAAACAGATCTCGTATTGTGGCCACGTTATCGATAAAGAGGGGTTACATAAGTCCCCAGAGAAGATTGAGGCAGTAGTCAAGGCTCCAGCACCGGAAAATGTGTCACAACTGAGGTCGTTCCTCGGGCTGGTAAACTACTACCATAAGTTCTTACCAAATTTGTCTACAATACTACACTCACTGAACACCCTACTGCAAACCGGGGTGCCGTGGAAGTGGAGTGACGAATGTAAATGAGCTTTCCAGAAGAGCAAAACACTAATCACATCGAAAGAGGTATTGGCCCATTACAACCCAGCATTACCAATTCGGTTGGCATGTGATGCGTCACCCTACGGCATTGGAGCGGTGCTGTCGCACAAATTCTCAGACGGCTCAGAGAGGCCAATAGCCTTTGCGTCACGATCACTAAACTCAGCCGAGCGTAACTACGCCCAGATTGACAGGGGGGCCCTCAGCCTAGTGTGGGGAGTGAAAAAGTTCAATCACTATCTGCACGGGCAGAAATTCACCTTGCTGACTGATCACCAGCCTCTTGTCTCCATTTTTAATCCGAAGAAGGGCGTTCCGGTGATGACTACGCAACGACTACAAAGATGGTCACTTTTTTTAGGGGCGCACCACTATGAGATTGAATATAAGGGCACGAAACAGCATGGAAATGCTGATGGACTATCACGCCTGCCACTGCCTACTGCGGAGGAAGCACCAGCAGTGGATCCTGTCGAAATATTCCGTTCGACTATAGTTGAATACCTACCGGTAACTAACGCTTGTATCGAAAAGGAAACCCGAAATGACTCGACACTGTCTCAGGTATATGATTTGATGGTGAAGGGATGGCCAGCACATGGCGACTCACTGTTGCCAGCATTCTCGACAAATAGAGAACAGCTGTCAGTGTGCCGGGGGACCTTGATGTGTGGATCCCGAGTGGTAATTCCACACAAGTTAAGGGATAGAGTGCTCAATGAGCTTCATGAGGGTCATCTGGGAGGGGTAAAAATGAAAAGCCTAGCCAGGGCTTCTGTGTGGTGGCCGGGAATCGATAAACAAATCGAGGACCTGACCAAGAGTTGCTCAGGATGCCAGAAAGTCCAAAATGCACCACCACAGGCCCCTCTACACCCATGGGAGTGGCCCTCATCTCCATGGCAACGGGTGTTTGCTGGTCCATTCATGGACTCAATGTTTTTAATAGCCGTGGATGCGCACTCGAAATGGCCTGAGGTCATCAAAATGTCCTCCACCACCACGGAGAAAACTATTGCAGTCCTATGGACCATTTTTGCCAGGAATGGCTTGCCAGAACAGATTTGCTCCGACAACGGACCACAGTTTGTGTCCGAAGAGTCTCGGAGGTTCTTGAAAAAGAATGGGGTAAGGCATTACACATCCGCCCCGTATCATCCAGCCACAAATGGATTGGCTGAGAGGTTCGTACAAACCTTTAAGAAGGCAATAAAGGCTATGTACAATGACAACATTCCGCTGCAGCACAAGGTGGACAATTTCCTGT
Organism: Somniosus microcephalus; assembly: GCF_052327205.1. Lineage (NCBI taxonomy): Eukaryota > Metazoa > Chordata > Chondrichthyes > Squaliformes > Somniosidae > Somniosus > Somniosus microcephalus. Next base: position 71,744,302 of record NC_141008.1, on the reverse strand, counting down.
TCGCCTACCGGAATGCGACACATGCAGTCACCAACCAGGCCCCAGCCATGATGTTCTTTAACCGAAGGTTAAGAACTCGCCTGGATTTGCTCAGACCAAACGTACGAAGAGATGTTGAGAGTAAGCAATTCCAGCACATCCATGAGAAGCCAACAAGGAGCTTCAATGTAGGGCAACCAGTCTTGGTCCGCGACTACCGAACAGAAAAATGGCAGCCAGGAACGATATGCACACGGCAGGGCCCACTAATGTACACAGTGGACGTTGGGGAGAGCGTCGTGAGACGCCATGCTGACCAGATCCTAGAGTCACAGGAACAAGTCAACCCCATGCCTCGCCCATACGTACCTGGTGATGAACCCGACGTACAGGTAGCATCTACCCCAGAAACAGTAGCATCAGAAGCTGATGCACCAACCGATGACAGCGGGCCAGAATCGCCTCCACACCAAGAGCAAGACACTCGGGAAAGGCGCTATCCAGAATGGATCAGGAAGCCTTCCCAAAGACTGAATTTATAAATAGACTATTTTCAGCTAATGTTACATGTTAAAAGTGTTAATTGTAATTAGTTTGATATTTAATTGTTAAATGAGTGTTATGGTACTGTTAACCTAAAAGGGGAGGAATTGTAATGTATGTACCTTTAAGGGGGGAACTACTTTCTACAGCTCATGTATACTGCAGTACCGGCAGTGAACACACCTGTATATAACGCTGAGTAGTAATCTGTTGTTTCAGTTGCAGTTTGAGCCACGTTGAGTAAACACCTGTTGTACCGTTCTCCGCAGTCCGTTTCTTATTATACACGAACGTAACACCATTCTAGTAAATCACTTCTCCACCCCCTCTAAGGCCTTGACATTCTCCCTAAAGTGTGGTGCTCAGAATTGAACACAATACTCAAGTTGAGGCCTAACCAGTGTTTTATAAAGGTTTAGAAACATAGAAACATAGAAACATAGAAGATAGGAGCAGGAGTAGGCCATTCGGCCCTTCGAGCCTGCTCCGCCATTCAATGAGATCATGGCTGATCATTCAAATTCAGTACGCTGTCCCTGCCTTCTCCCCATATCTCTTGACCCCTTTAGCCTCAAGAAATATATCCAACTCTTTCTTGAATATATTTAATGAACTGGCCTCCACCGCCCTCTGTGGCAGAGAGTTCCACAGGTTCACCACTCTCTGGGTGAAGAAATTCCTCCTCATTTCAGTCCTAAATGTCCTACCCCTTATCCTTAGACTATGATCCCTGGTTCTGGACTCCCCGACCATCGGGAACACCCTTCCAGCATCTAGTCTGTCCAGGCCTGACAGAATTTTATAGATTTCGATGAGATCCCCTCTCAATCTTCTAAACTCCAGTGAGTATAAGCCCAATCGACACAATCTCTCCTCATACGTCATTCCTGCCATCCCAGGTATCAGCCTGGTGAATCTTCGCTGCACTCCTTCCATGGCAAGAACGTCCTTCCTCAGATAAGGCGACCAAAACTGCACACAATACTCAAGGTGCGGTCTCACCAAGGCCCTGTACAACTGCAGCAAGACATCCTTGTTCCTGTACTCGAACCCTCTTGCTACGAAGGCCAACATACCATTTGCTTTCTTAACCGTCTGCTGCACCTGCATGCTTACCTTCAGCGACTGGTGCACAAGAACACCCAGGTCTCTTTGCACTTCCCCTTCTCCCAATCTATTGCCATTCAAATAATAATGTGCCTTCCTGTTTTTGCCCCCAAAGTGGATAACCTCACATTTATCCACATTATAGTGCATTTGCCAGGTTTCTGCCCAGTCACCTAACCTGTCCAAATCGTACTGGAGTTTCATGACATCCTCCTCGCAGCATACCCTCCCACCCAGCTTTGTGTCGTCTGCAAATTTGGAGATATTACATCCAATTCCCTCGTCCAGATCATGAATACATATTGTGAACAGCTGGGGTCCTAGGACCGATCCTTGCGGTACCCCACTAGTCACTGCCTGCCACTCGGAAAACGACCCGTTTATTCCAACTCTTTGCTTTCTGTCCGCCAACCAGTTCTCTATCCAAGTCAATACCTTGCCCCCAATCCCATGTGCCTTAATTTTGCACGCTAATCTCTTATGCGGGACCTTATCGAAAGCCTTCTGAAAGTCCAAATACACCACATCCACTGGTTCTCCCTTACCTATTTTACCAGTTACATCCTCAAAACATTCCAGTAGATTAGTCAAGCATGATTTACCTTTTGTAAATCCATGTTGACTTTGTCCGATCCTGTCACTGCTTTCCAAGTGCTCTGCTATTACATCTTTTATAATGGACTCTAGCATTTTCCCCACTACCGATGTCAGGCTTACCGGTCTATAATTCCCCGCTTTTTCTCTGCCACCTTTTTTGAATAGTGGGGTAACATTAGCTACCCTCCAATCCATGGGTACTGTTCCAGAGTCTATCAAGTTCTGGAAGATGACCAGCAATGCATCTACTATTTCTAGGGCCACTTCCTTAAGTACCCTGGGATGTAGATTATCAGGCCCTGGGGATTTATCGGCCTTCAGTCCCTTCAATTTTCCTAACACCATTTCCCTACAAATACTTATTTCTTTCAGTTCCACCCTTTCATCAGACCCTATGTTCCCCGGTATTTCTGGGAGGTTATTTGTGTGGTGTATGTAACCTGTTCCACCTTAAGAGAACTACCTTAAGAGATGTACTACTTTCTCTTGGCTGCTGTACACTGTAATACTGTAATACCGGTGGTGACCACACCGGTATATAAGTGTTGTGCAAGGATTTGCTGGGCAGTTCAGCCTGACCTCCGAATAGTAAAGATCTGTTAAAAGTTATTCTTGTTGTCTGTGTCCAGTGATTGATCCTAAACATAACTGGGACACACAGACTCAACAGTGGCGACGAGTCCGATCTTACCCTGCGGCAGTTTTACATCCAAGGCAGCTTCGTCCTCAGAACGGACGTCGAGAAGAGGCACCCGCCCTCATCATCCTGCTGAGCACCATCGCACGGGAGGCATCGAGAACCCGGGTTAAAAAGAAAAAGAATTCTGACCACGAAGCCCTCCATCAGCGACAGGCAGTGATCATCCCTTCTACCACGGTGGTGGGTAAGCCGATCAGCGACACGAGCAGAAAGTCGGCCGCGTTGACTGTGGAGTAGGGGAGGGAAAACAGAGGAATAAGGGCGGAGAGCTCGACCACGGCCGGTAGAAAGGGCCGGGCTGCAATCGAGGCCGAGAGGCGCAGCGACTGGGGCAGCTTAAGGCTCGAGAGCCATGGAGAACTCAAACGCAGCCGGTGTACAGGACCGGGCTGCAAGCGGGGCTGCGAGGCAAAGCAGCGTCGGGGAGTTGGGAAGCTTAAGGCACGAGAGCCGCGGAGAATTCAAACGCAGCCGGTGTAAAGGATCGGGCTGCAAGCGGGGCTGCGAGGCAAAGCAGCGTCGGGGAGTGAGAACCGCTGGGGAGGCGAGAACGGCAGCAGCAAGGCAATCGCCATTGCAGCCAGCGGGGGAAGAAGGCAAACGCGGGAATCCGCCATTGTAGTCGGCGGGGGAAGAAGACGAGCGTGGGAAAGACAGCCAAGCGCGGGAAGCCACCATTTTAGTAGGCGGGGGAAGAAGACAAGCGCGGGAAGCCGCCATTTTGAAAAAGAAAAAAAAATTTGCAAGGATGCCTAAACATGGGAGCATTAATACCTTTGATAGCAATATCAAAGATTGGACCACGTGTGTAGAACGCATGGAAGTGTATTGTAAAGCAAATAAGGTACCAAATGATGAGAAAGCACTAACCTTATTAAGCTCAATGGATGCGAAAACATACGGGCTACTGAAGTACCTTCTATCACCAAATAAACCGGCGGATCAGACTTTCACGAATATTGTTACTGTCCTGAAAGATCATTTAAACCCCACGCCGCTGATGATAGCGGAACGATTTAAATTTTACAGAAGAACGCAGTTGAAAGACGAAAGCAACGCTGAATTTTTAATTGAACTGCGTAAGCTAGCAAAGTACTGTCAGTTTGGAACAGGACTAGCAGATGCGCTGAGAGATAAATTTGTGTGTGGATTGTTAAAAGAAGGAACACAAAAGCGACTGCTTGAGGAGAATGAGCTTACGCTTGATAAAGCTGTCACTATTGCAGCATCGCACGAAGCCGCAGCGAGAGGCACTGCGGAAATGCAGCTACGGTCACCGGAGCTCAGCACCAATCAAATGGTCTTGAGTACAGTAAAATGTTATCGTTGTGGAAAGACAACGCACGATCAGAACCAGTGCTGGTTCAAAAATCAGGAATGCAGAAAATGTGGCAGGCTTGGTCACATAGCTAAAGTATGCCGGTCAGGAAAGAAGACCAGCAACAAAAAGTCACCGCAGGAAAAGTACAGAAAGGTACACAAGGTGACAGAGAACAGTTCGAACGAACAGAAGCCAGATTCAGACTCCAGCAGTAATGAACTGGGTAGTCTAAGAGTACACAATGTTGGTAAGGAAGCAGACCTCCAAACAATTTGGGTCACACTTCAGATAGCAGGAGTCCAAGTGAAGATGGAATTGGACACTGGATCGGCATTGGCGGTCATGAATAAGAAAGATTATAAAAGGTTATTCCCACATATTCCCCTACGGGATACGGAGATTGTATTGAAAACATACACAGGGCAAAGAGTATACCCCATCGGGAAGATAGAGGTAAAGGTGGTCCACAAGGGCAAAGAAAGCCGAGGAATGGACTTACATGTGCTACCTGAGGGAGGTCCACCACTACTGAGACGGAAATGGATTAGGAAAATAAATATGGACTGGCATTCCTTAAAAGCACTAACGGTAGATTCCGGTACAAAAGATGTCAAACCTAAACGATTGTCCAGAATATTGGACGATGCTAAAGAGGTGTTCCAACAGGGATTGGGAACACTGAGAGGAATTACGGCAAACATCAAGGTTGAAGAACATGCAAACCCGAAATTTTTCAAAGCCAGACCGGTACCTTATGCAATACGACCTGCTGTGGAAGCTGAGCTGGAAGGGCTAGAACGTTCAGGAGTACTGTCTAAGGTAGACTGGAGTGAGTGGGCCACGCCCATTGTCCCCGTCATGAAGCGTTCATCGAGCAACAAGCCGGGGGAACCAGGGAAGGTTCGCATCTGTGGAGATTTCAAGATCACTGTTAATCCGGTGCTTCACACGGTGCAGTATCCGCTTCCGCAGATTGAGGATATCTTCGCTTCGTTGTCTGGCGGGAAACACTTCACCAAGATAGACCTGGCGCAGGCGTAGTTACAGATGGCAGTTGAGGAAGAGTCACGCCAGTATCTCACGATCAACACGCATAGAGGCTTGTACCGGTATAATAGACTGGTTTTTGGAGTGGCATCGGCTCCAGCAATTTGGCAGAGGGCCATGGAGCAGGTATTACAGGGAATTCCAGGTACACAATGTTACCTGGACGATATTCTGATTACAGGAGATGATGACGAGGAACACCTTGCAAACTTGGAACTGGTGCTCACCAGATTGAAAGAATATGGTCTTCGAGTTAATCGCCAGAAATGTGAATTCTTTCAGAAGCGGATCTCGTACTGTGGTCATGTCATTGACCAGGAGGGGCTTCATAAGTCTCCTGACAAGATCGAAGCTGTTGTGAAGGCTCCCGCTCCGGATAATGTATCCCAATTGAGGTCGTTTCTAGGGTTGATTAACTATTACCATAAGTTTCTGCCAAATTTATCCACGGTACTGCACCCGCTGAACGCTCTTTTGCAGAAGGGAGTACCATGGAAGTGGAGCGAGGACTGTAAGAGGGCCTTTCGCGAAAGCAAGGCATTGATCACCTCAGAGGAAGTGTTGGCTCACTTCAACCCAACGCTGCCTATTCGTTTGGCTTGTGATGCTTCTCCATATGGTATTGGGGCAGTACTCTCACACAAGTTGCCAAATGGCCAGGAGAGGCCAGTTGCGTTCACATCCAGATCATTGACCTCCGCTGAGCGCAACTATGCTCAGATAGATAGGGAGGCTCTCAGCCTTGTGTGGGGAGTAAAGAAGTTTAATCATTAACTGCAGGGCCAAAAGTTTACGCTTCTGACAGACCACCAGCCGTTGGTATCCATTTTTAACCCTAAGAAGGGTGTTTCGGTGATGACAGCACAGAGACTCCAGAGATGGTCCCTTTTCCTAGGGGCACATCAATATCAGATAGAATTCAAAGGTACAAAGCAGCATGGTAATGCTGATGGGCTGTCGCGCCTGCCACTACCTACAGAGGAGGAGGCACCGACGGTTGACCCTGTTGAGTTATTTCACTCGACCATCATCGAATGTTTACCAGTCACCAATGCAAGTATTGAAAGAGAAACCAGGAACGACCCGACACTGTCCAGGGTCTACGAAGTGACAGTGAAGGGATGGCCAGCACATGGTGATCCACTGTTACCGGCATTCTCAGCAAGACGAGAACAGCTGTCCGTCTGTCAAGGAACATTGATGTATGGAACAAGGGTGATTATTCCTCCTAAGTTAAGAGAGAGAGTTCTAAAGGAACTGCATGAAGGTCATCTGGGGGGAGTCAAGATGAAAAGCCTTGCTAGGGCTTATGTGTGGTGGCCGGGTATCGACCAACAGATAGAGGAGCTGACGAAAAGCTGCTCAGGGTGCCAAAAAGTGCAAAATGCACCTCCGATTGCACCGCTGCATCCATGGGAATGGCCTTCAACCCCATGGCAACGTGTACATATTGACTTTGCTGGTCCTTTCACGGACTCCATGTTTTTAATTGCGGTGGACGCACATTCTAAATGGCCAGAAGTGATTAAGATGACTACCACTACCTCGGAAAAGACGATCGCGGTGTTAAGAACGATATTTGCAAGAAATGGATTGCCAGAACAAATATGTTCAGACAACGGACCGCAGTTCGTGTCAGAAGAATTCCAGAGATTCATGAAGAAGAATGGGGTGAAACATTATACCTCTGCCCCATATCATCCGGCTACAAACGGGTTGGCCGAGAGATTTGTACAAACGTTCAAAAAAGCAATAAAGGCCATGAGCGAAGTTCAGATTCCACTACAACACAAGGTGGACAAATTCCTACTGGCATATCGAAACGCCACTCGTGCAGTGACAAACCAAAGTCCTGCCATGATGTTCTATAACAGGAGGTTGCGGTCCAGGTTGGACTTGTTAAAACCAAATGTGTGGAGGGAAGTTGAAAACAAACAGTTCCGGCATATAAATAACAAGACCACTCGGAGCTTCGAAATAGGACAACCAGTGTTAGCCCGGGACTATAAAAACGAGAAATGGCAAGCTGGAACAATTCGGGCCAGACAAGGACCCCTGATGTACATGGTAGATATTGGTGAAAATGTAATACAGCGTCATGCTGACCAACTGGTAGAATCGAGAACAAGGGTTGAACCCATGGTTACGGCAGAGACAACCATGGAAGAAGTTAGTGAACCTGAAGCATCTACCTCAGAAGTGAATGTACCTGATGATGATGTCCAGTCCATACGAGACCAACTAGATGAGTCACCCCAGCAACGAGAATCAGAGACCCCTGAAAGGCGTTATCCAACTCGAATCAGGAGGCCTCCTCAGAGACTGAATCTTTGAACTGTTTTGCATGAAGTTGTATATATATATATGTTATTATGTTATGTTAAATGGGGATATAACTGTTAAGCTAAAAAGGGAGGATTGTGGTGCATGTAACCTGTTCCACCTTAAGAGAACTACCTTAAGAGATTTACTACTTTCTCTTGGCTGCTGTATACTGTAATACTGTAATACCGGTGGTGACCACACCGGTATATAAGTGTTGTGCAAGGATTTGCTGGGCAGTTCAGCCTGACCTCCGAATAGTAAAGACCTGTTAAAAGTTATTCTTGTTGTCTGTGTCCAGTGATTGATCCTAAACATAACTGGGACACACAGACTCAACAATTTGTGTCCTCCTTTGTGAAGACAGAACCAAAATATGTATTTAGTTGGTCTGCCATTTCTTTGTTCCCCATTATAAATTCCCCCGATTCTGACTGCAAGGGACCTACGCTTGACTTCACCAATCTTTTTCTCTTCACATATCTATAAAAGCTTTTACAGTCAGTTTTTATGTTCCCTGCAGCTTACTCTCATATTCTATTTTCCCTTTCTTAATTAATCCCTTTGCCCTCCTTTGTTGAATCCTGAACTGCTCCCAATCCTCAGGATTATTGCTTTTTCTGGCCAATTTGTATGTCCTCTCCTTGGATCTTATGCTATCCCTAATTTCCCCTTTTTACCCACGGTTGAGTCACCTTTTTTGTTTTATTTTTATGCCAAACTGGGATGAACAACTTCTGTAGTTCATCCATTCGGTCTTTGAATGTTTGCCATTGCCTATCCACCGTCAACCCTTTGAGTGCCATTCCCCAATCAATCCTACCCAACTCGCTCCTCAGACCATCGTAGTTTCCTTTATTTAAATTGAGGCCCTTGTTTCTGAGTCAACTACTTCATTCTCCATCTTAATGAAGAATTCGATCATATTATGATCGCTCCGACCCAAGGGGCCTCGTACAACAAGATTGCTAATTAATCCTTTCTCATTACATAATACCCAGTCTAAGATGGCCTGATCCCTGGTTGGTTCCTCGACATATTGGTCCAGGAAACCATCCCGTAAACACTCCAGGAATTCCTCCTCCACAGTATTATTACCAATTTGGTTAGACAAACTATATGTTGATTTAAGTCACCCATGATGACTGCTGTGCCCTTATTGCATGCTTCTTTAATTTCCCTTTTAATGCCGCCCCAACCTCCGCCTTACTGTTTGGAGGTCTATATACCACTCCCACTAATGTTTTTTTCCCCTTAGTATTTCTCAATTCTACCCATACAGATTCCATGTCATCAAAGCTAATATCCTTCATTACAATTGTGTTAATCCCTTCTTTAACCAGTAATGCTACCCCACCTCCCTTTCCTTTTTGCCTATCTTTCCTGAATATCAAATACCCCTGGATGTTGAGTTCCCAGTCTTGGCCATCCTTGAGCCACGTCTCCATAATCCCAACCAAATCATATTCGTTTACCTCTATTTGCGCAGCCAATTCATCCACCTTATTACAAATGCTCCTCGCATTAAGACACAAAGCCTTCAGGCTTGTTTTTTCAACGCCCTTAGACCTATTAGAATTATTATTTACTGTGGCCATGTTTGATTTAAACCGTTGATTTCTCTGACTGCCACTTTTGTTTTTTTCCTTCCTATCTTATGCTTTTATCCTTGTTTCCCTTTCCTCTGTCTCCCTGCTCAGGTTCCCAACCCCCTTCCATTTTAGTTTAAACCTTCCCCCACAGCACTAGCAAACAAACCCCCTAGGACATCGGTTCCAGCCCTGCCCAGGTGCAGACCGTCCGGTTTGAACTGGTCCCACCTCCCCCAGAACCGGTTCCAATGTCCCAGGAACTTGAATCCCTCCCCCTGGCACCATTCCTCTAGCCACGTATTCATCTGAAGTATCCTCTATTTCTACTCCGACTAGCACATGGCACTGGTAGCAATCCTGAGATTACTACTTTTGAGGTCCTGTTTTTAAATTTACCTCCTAACTCCCTATATTCCGCTTTTAGGACCTCATCCCGCTTTTTACCTATATCGTTGGTGCCTATATGCACCACGACAACTGGATGTTCACCCTCCCCTTCCAAGATGTTCTGCAGCCACTCAGAGACATCCTTGACCCTTGCACCAGGGAGGCAACACACCATCCTGGAGTCTCGTTTGCGGCCGCAGAAACGCCTATCTATTCCCCTTACAATTGAATCCCCTATTACTATAGCTCTACCACTCTTTTTCCTCCCATTCTGTGCAGCAGAGCCACCCTGGTGCCAGGAAGTTGGCTGCTGCTGCCTTCCTCTGATAAGCCATCCCCCCCAACAGTACTCAAAGTGGTGTATCTGTTGGAGAGGGGGATGGCCACAGGGGACCCCTGCACTACCAGCCTGCGCCTAGTACTCTGCCTGTTGGTCACCCATTCCCTTTCTTCCTGTCCAACCTCTAGCTGCAGTGTGTCCAACTCTGTAAACGTGCTATTCACGATGTCCTGAGCATCGTGAACGCTCCAGTATGCATCCAATCGCAGCTCCAGCGCCACAATGCGGTCTGTCAGTAGCTGCAGCTTGGTGCATTTCCTGCACATGTAGTTGTCAGGGACACAGGAAGTGTCCCTGAGATCCCACATATCGCAGGAGGAGCAGATCACGGGGCGCGGCTGTCCTGCCATGACTTACCCTTTACTTAATTGAATTTAAATTAAATCAATCAATCCCACTAATTACACTACAGTTAACTGGTTTACCAACAGTCCCTGCTACACCAGAGAGACCTTAGAAACTATAAACCAGAGTTAAAGTTTAAAAAAAAGAGAGAAATACTCACCAACCAATCACTTACCTGCTTCCTGGTGACGTCACACTTTGATTACTTTTTACCTCTCTTCCCTGCTGCTGAATTGGTACTCCTTGCTGCCGGTTTTAAGCTCTGCCGCCGATGCTCTGTTCCCACGTAGGTCCGCGCTGGTCGGGCTGCTCCTCGCTCCTCGCTGCCGGTTTTAAACTCTGCCGCCGATGCTCTGTTGCCACGCAGGTCCGCGCTGGTCGGGCTGCTCCTCGCTGCCGGTTTTAAGCTCTGCCGCCGATGCTCTGTTCCCACGCAGGTCCGCGCTGGTCGGGCTGCTCCTCGCTCCTCACTGCCGGTTTTAAGCTCTGCCGCCGATGCTCTGTTCCCACGCAGGTCCGCGCTGGTCGGGCTGCTCCTCGATCCTCGCTGCCGGTTTTAAGCTCTGCCGCCGATGCTCTGTTCCCACGCAGGTCCGCGCTGGTCGGAGAGGAGAATTAAAGGGATATATAGAACATTCTTTCTTCCAGTCCTACTCAGGTCCCTTCCCTCACCTCTTTTTCCAGTACATTGATGGCTGTATCGGTGCCGTTTTCTGCTCTCGCCCTGAACTAGAAAATTTCATTCACTTTGCTTTCAATTTCCACCCTTCCCTCACCTTCACATGGTCCATCTCCAACTCTTCCCTTCCTCGACTTCTCCATCTCCATCTCTGGGGATAAGCTATTGACAAACATTCACTATAAGCCCACTGACTCCCACAGCTACCTGGACTACACTTCCTCCCACCTCGCTTCCTGTAAGGACTCTATTCCATTCTCCCAGTTTCTCCATCTCCGCCGCATCTGCTCTGCCGATGCCACCTTCCACACCAGTGCTTCCGACATGTCTTCCCTTTTCCTTAACTGATGATTCCCCTCTACTGTGGTTGACACGGCCCTTGACCGTGTCTGTTCTATTTCCCGCACTTCTGCTCTCACCCCTTCCCCTCCCTCCCGGAACCACGATCGGGTTCCCCTTATCCTCACCTTTCATCACCCCCCACAGCCTTCCCATTCAATGGATCATCCTCCGCCATTTCTGCCACCTCCAGCATGATCCCACCATCAAAGACATCTTCCCCTCCCCTTTCAGCATTCCGAAGGGACCGCTCCCTCCGTGACACCCTTGTCCACTCCTCTATCACCCCCAACACCCCTTCCCCTTCACCTGGCACCTTCCCGTGCAAGCGCAGCAAATACAACACCTGCCCTTTTACTTCCTCCCTTCCCACTGTCCAGGGCCCCAAACACTCCTTCCAGGTGAAATAGCGATTTACTTGTACTTCTTGCAATTTAGTATACTGTATTCGCTGCTCACAATGCAGTCTCCTCTACATTGGGGAGACCAAACGCAGATTGGGTGACTGCTTTGCTGAACACCTCTGTTCAGTCCATAAGGCTGACCCTGGGCTTCCGGTCGCCTGTCACTTTAATTCTCCGCTCCACTCCCACTCAGACCTCACCGTCCTCGGCCTCTTGCATTGTTCCACGGAAGCTCAGCGTAAGCTCGAGGAACAGCACCTCATCTTTCGATTAGGCACTTTACAGACTTTTGGACTCAACATCGATGTTACGTCCGTGTATAAGACAACACAGACTGCAGAGAACGGTACAATAGGTGTTTACTCAATGTGGCTCAGACTGCAACTGATCTGTACAGATTACTACTCGGTGCTATATACAGGTGTGGTCACTGCCAGTACTACAGTATACATGAGCTGCACAAAGTAGTGCCCCCCTTAAAGGTACATACATTACAATTCCTCCCTTTTCAGATTAACAGTACCATAACACTCATTTAACAATTAAATATCAAACTAATTACAATTAACACTTTTAACATGCAACATTAGCTGAAAATAGTCTATTTGTAAATTCAGTCTTTGGGGAGGCTTCCTGATCCTTTCTGGATAGCGACTTTCCCGAGTGTCTTGCTCTTGGTGCGGAGGCGATTCTGGCCCCCTGTCGTCGGTTGGTTCATCAGCTTCCGATGCTACTGTTTCTGGGGTAGATGCGACCTGTACGTCGGGTTCATCACCAGGTACGTATGGGCGAGGCATGGGGTTGACTTGTTCCTGTGACTCTAGGATCTGGTCAGCATGGCGTCTCACGATGCGCTCCCCAACGTCCACTGTGTACATTAGCGGGCCCTGCCGTGTGCATATCGTTCCTGGCTGGCATTTTTCTGTTCGGTAGTCGCGGGCCAAGACTGGTTGCCCTACATTGAAGCTCCTTGTTGGCTTCTCATGGATGTGCTGGAATTGCTTACTCTCAACATCTCTTCATACGTTTGGTCTGAGCAAATCCAGGCAAGATCTTAACCTTCGGTTAAAGAACATCATGGCCGGGGCCTGGTTGGTGACTGCATGTGTCGCATTCCGGTAGGCGAACAGGAAATTGTCCACCTTGTGCTGCAGCGGAATGTTGTCATTGTACATAGCCTTTATTGCCTTCTTAAAGGTTTGTACAAACCTCTCAGCCAATCCATTTGTGGTTGGATGATACGGGGTGGATGTGTAATGCCTTACCCCATTCTTTTTCAAGAACCTCTGGAACTCTTCGGACACAAACTGTGGTCCGTTGCCGGAGCAAATCTGCTCTGGCAAGCCATTCCTGGCAAAAATGGTCCATAGGACTGCAATAGTTTTCTCCGTGGTGGTGGAGGACATTTTGATGACCTCAGGCCATTTTGAGTGCGCATCCACAGCTATTAAAAACATTGAGTCCATGAATGGACCAGCAAAATCAATATGCACCCGTTGCCATGGAGATGAGGGCCACTCCCATGGGTGTAGAGGGGCCTGTGGTGGTGCATTTTAGACTTTTTGGCATCCTGAGCAGCTCTTGGTCAGGTCCTCGATTTGTTTATCGATTCCCGGCCACCACACATAAGCCCTGGCTAGGCTTTTCATTTTTACTCCTCCCAGATGACCCTCATGAAGCTCATTGAGCACTCTATCCCTTAACTTGGGTGGAATTACCACTCGGGATCCACACATCAAGGTCCCCCGGCACACTGACAGCTGTTCTCTCCTTGTCGAGAATGCTGGCAACAGTGAGTCGCCATGTGCTGGCCATCCCTTCACCGTCAAATCATATACCCGAGACAGTGTCGGGTCATTTCGGGTTTCCTTTTCGATACAAGCGTTAGTTACTGGTAGGTATTCAACTATAGTTGAATGGAATATTTCAACAGGATCCACTGCTGGTGCTTCCTCCGCAGTAGGCAGTGGCAGGCGTGATAGTCCATCAGCATTTCCATGCTGTTTCGTGCCCTTATATTCAATCTCATAGTGGTGCGCCCCTAGAAAAAGTGACCATCTTTGTAGTCGTTGCGCAGTCATCACCCTTCTTCGGATTAAAAATGGAGACAAGAGGCTGGTGATCAGTCAGCAAGATGAATTTCTGCCCGTGCAGATAGTGATTGAACTTTTTCACTCCCCACACTAGGCTGAGGGCCTCCCTGTCAATCTGGGCGTAGTTACGCTCGGCTGAGTTTAGTGATCGTGACGCAAAGGCTATTGGCTTCTCTGAGCCGTCCGAGAATTTGTGCGACAGCACCGCTCCAATGCCGTAGGGTGACGCCTCACATGCCAACCAAATTGGTAATGCTGGGTTGTAATGGGCCAATACCTCTTTCGATGTGATTAGTGTTTTGCTCTTCTAGAAAGCTCGTCTACATTCGTCACTCCACTTCCATGGCACCCCAGTTTGCAGTAGGGTGTTCAGTGGGTGTAGTGTTGTAGACAAATTTGGCAAGAACTTATGGTAGTAGTTTACCAGCCCGAGGAACGACCTCAGTTGTGACACATTTTCCGGTGCTGGAGCCTTGTCTACTGCCTCAATCTTCTCTGGGGACTCATGTAACCCCTCTTTATCGATAACGTGGCCACAATACGAGATCTGTTTTCTAAAAAACTCGCATTTGGGGCGGTTAGCTCGGAGCCCATATTCCTGCAATCTAGTGAGCACCTGCTCCAGGTTGGCAAGGTGATCACTGTCATTTTCACCCGTGACCAGGATGTCGTCCAAATTACACTGGGTCCCTGGGATCCGTTGCAGGACTTGTTCCATTGTCCTCTGCCAAATAGCCGGAGCTGATGCTACCCCGAATACCAGCCGGTTGTATTGGTAGAGACCTTTATGGGTGTTGATTGTGAGGTATTTTTTTGATGCTTCTTCTACCTCCATTTGCAGATACGCCTGGGCCAGATCAATCTTAGTGAAGCGTTTCCCTCCAGATAGCGAGCAAAAATATCTTCAATCCGCGGAAGTGGATATTGTACAGTGTGAAGGACTGGGTTCACTGTTACCTTAAAGTCCCCACAGATGCGAACCTTCTTTAGTTCCCCAGGCGTGCTGCTCAACGACTTTTTCATCACAGGGACGATGGGTGTAGCCCACTCGCCCCAGTCTACCTTGGACAGTACACCTGAACGTTCCAGACTCTCCAGCTCTGCTTCGACGGCTGGGCGGATCGCATAAGGTACCAGTCTGGCCTTAAAAAATTTTGGGCTTCCGTTTTCTTCAATTTTAATCGTCGCTGTCATGCCTTTTAGTGTTCCGAGTCCTTGCTGGAACACTTCTTTCGCGTCAGTTAGGATCTTTGACAGTCGCCCAGGTGTGACGTCATCATCCTTTTTGTCAGCCACAGTTAGTGCCTGTATGGAATGCCAATCCAGCTGTATTTTCCGGATCAATTCACGTCCCAGTAATGGTGGTCCTCCATCTTGCAATACATACCGGTCTAGTTTTGGTGTTTCCTTACCGTTATATATAACAGTCACCCTTATTTTTCCTTTGGGGTAGTCTTTTTTGCCCCGTGTACGTCTTCAAAATAATTTTTGTGTGAGAATAGCCGCTCGTAGTCCCATCGGTTTATGACTGTTAGGGCTGATCCTGTGTCCAATTCCATCTTTACCTGGACTCCTGCTATCTTGAGAGTGACCCAAATGGTTCAGTGATTCTCCGTTGTGAGCACATTATGTAGTTTCAGACAACTCAGTTCCCTGCTTTCGGAATCGTTGTCACTCTTTTGTTCGCTGAACTATTCTCCGTCATCTTATGTTCCTTCTGGTACTTTCCTTTGGTAGGTTTCTTATTGCTGGTTTACTTTCCTGACCTGCAAACTCGTGCTATGTGTCCTACTTTTCCACACTGTCTGCACACTTTGTCTTTGAACCAGCAATCATTCTGGTCGTGTGTTGGTCTGCCGCAGCGATAGCACTTCTCTGTTCCATATGACATTTTGTTTGTGCCATATTATTGAGGTCTCTGTTGTATCTCTGCAGCGCCCCGTGCTGCTGCTTCATATGATACCGCAATGCTGAAAGCCTTTTCCAGCGTAAGGTCCTTTTCAGATAAAAGCCGCTTCTGGGTTCCTTCACTTTGAAGCCCACACACAAACTTGTCCCTTAAGGTATCTGCCAGTCCCGCTCCAAACTGGCAGTGTTTCGATAGTTTGCGCAGTTCTGTTAAATAATCAGCATTGCTTTCATCCTTATGCTGGTTCTGTTTGTGAAACTTGAATCTTCCTGCTATCAGCAGTGGTGTGGGGTTTAAATGTTCCTTTAGTTTCGTTACTATGTCTTCAAAACTCTTTTCCATTGGCTTCGTTGGGGTTACTAGATTTCGTAATAAACCATACGTCTTTGCACCCATTAAATTTAACAATACCGATGCTTTCTTGTCATCTGACACCCCGTTTGCCTTGCAGTATACGTCTATTCGTTCGACATATGTAGTCCAATCTTCAACTTCATTGTCAAATGCGGTGATACTGCCACTCTTCGGCATTTTGGGTGTGGTTTAAAATGGCATCTCCCAATGACTTAAAATGGCATCTCCCGTGCTTTCCTTCCTCCCCCGCTGCTGCCGACGCCGCTCCCGGCTGTTCTCGTGGCAATGGCAGCACCCTGTAGGTTTCGCACGCTTCTGTCTCTCTCTCTCCGACGCTGCTCGGCCCCTGAACACCGGCTGCGCCCTGTGCACTCTGCCCTCTCTCTCTCTCCCCCGTCGACGCTGCTCGGCCCTTTGCTGTGCCGCTCGGTCGGGCTCTAGCCCGCCGCTGTCCGGGAAGGGTCTGCGCACTACCTGTTGCCAGCCCATTTTGCTGGACCACCTCGACTGGAAAGCCAAGCCTGGCTCTCGACAGCCTCCCCCGCAATTCTCGAGTCTCTGCTGGATGACGGGGCGGTTGCCCGTGGTCGACGCCCGAGTCTCTGGCCTTGACCTCCAATCCACTGATCTCTGGGAACGAATCCCCAGGAGGTGATGCAGAGTTGCAGGTAGGTTCGAACCTGCCTTGTCGCCAATGTTACGTCCGTGTATAAGAAGACACAGACTGCGGAGCACGGTACAATAGGTGTTTACTCAACGTGGCTCAGACTGCAACTGATCTGTACAGATTACTACTCAACGTTATATACAGGTGTGGTCACTGCCGGTACTACAGTATACATGAGCTGTAGAAAGTAGTTCCCCCCTTAAAGGTACATACATTACAATCGAGTTCAACAATTTCAGAGCATAACCGCTGCCCTATCTTTTTTTCTCTCTCTCACATCGCAGCTGTCAATCATTCTGCCAGTGCCATTTACACTTCATCTAGAGCCATCTTTTATTTCTTAACTTGTCCCATTACCATCTCCTTTTGCCTTGCACCATCATCCCTTTTGTCTCTTAATCTCTCCTGCCTTCCATCCTATCACGGACCTTCCCTTTTGTTCTTTCCTCCCCTCCCCCCTTTCCCTGCCCCTACACTTGCTTAAAAACCTGTTCCATCTCCAGCTTTTTCCAGTTCTGACGAAGGGTCATCGACCTGAAACGTTAACTCTGTTTCTCCCTCTACAGATGCTGCCTGACCTGCTGAGTACTTCCAGCATTTTCTGTTTTTATTTCAGATTTCCAGCATCCACAGTATTTTGCTTTTGTATGAAGAAGGGTTACTTGGGCGACTTACAGATTGCAGCTAGAGCCCATGGGATCTCACTCCAGTCAGTGCCTTCAGGAGAGCAGAGTTGTTGCAAATCAATGTATATGTAATCAAAGTATTTAAAGAAGCTAAAGTATATGTTACTTCATTTATTTAAATCAGTTATCAGAATCTGCCTCCTCTATTAGTCACAGCCAGATGATGTGCTAGTGTCTGCTACAGAAGTAATGTATATTACCACAATACCACTAGGTATTAACTTTATGAGCCCAAAAATTCAAAGTTTAACAATTTTTGTGAGTTATCTATAATACCACAAAAGAATAGATATTATGTCGACTGTGGCACCATATAACTTTCCCTGTTTTGCTCCAAATAAAAATGTTATAATTCACAGGGCATCCAGTGAATGACAGATTTTTAACATCCAGTCTTAAACCACTACCAGTGCAATACATTTTCATTAAATCTAGATATACAGTATTTATATATATATATATAGTGATTGTATTTCTGATGATTTGCTTTTTTCTGTTTTTTTACTATCCTAAAGGTGCCAAGTCTTGCAAGGATATGATTCTACATTCCAACAATCTTCTGGTAGATGCACCAAGTAGTCATACTTCGTGTATGAGTCCAGACAATGAATGTTAGTAGGCTATTTGACTGTGAAACGGCATCAAAGCCAAACCTGATCCTGTCCTTACCCAACGCTGCCCTCAGCCAATGTCAAGTCATGTTCATTTCAGAAAGAAAGAACTTGCATTTATATAGCGCCTTTCATGACCGCAGGGTGTCCCAAAGTGCTTTGCAGCCAATTAAGTACTTTTTTTGAAGTGTAGTCACTGCTGTAATGTAGGAAATGTAGCAGCCAATTTGCGCACAGCAAGGTCCCATAAACAGCAATGAAATAATGACCAGATAATCTGTTTTAGTGATTTTGTTGAAGGGATAAATATTGGCCAGGACACCGGGGAGAACTTCCTTGCTCTTCATCGAAATAGTGTCATGGAATCTTTCACGTCCACCTGAGAGGGCTGACGGGGCCTCGGTTTAACGTCACATCCGAACAGATAACAACAAGGGTCGCTGAAAGCAATCAAAAGCAGTGACCCTGGCCTATTTCCTTCCTTGCTCAGATCATTAAAGTCAATTATAACACCCCAGTTGAAATTAACTGACTCCAAATTGCCTTGAACTAACACCAGATTAAAGTCACCCAATTCAGGAGGGCTGAAGCAGCTCTCTATCAACCACCAACTTTATTTTACTGGGGACTGAAACTAGGACCTTGTTGTATACCTCACTATCATATCAGCATTGCATTTACCTGCTTAGACATATTGGCTTTGATATTAACCCCCGTCGGGACGGGCGGGAGAGGGTCGGGGTGGGGAATTAAAAATGAACAAATGGAGCGTGACCCCAACGCACTGCAAACGCGCTTGCCGCCATTTTCACAGCAGCGGGTTTCGTTGTGCACAAGTGTCCCACCACGGAAAGGCGGGGCACTTCATTAACGTATTTAAATTGGGCTTCCCACAGTACAATTGAGAGCCTGTTTTAAAATTAACGGTTGGCGAGCAGGTTTCCCAGGACTCTGGAAATGGAGCTGGGAGCTGGTGTTTCAAGAAGGTAAGTGCCTTTAACAGCACTCCAGTGTGGGCCAGGAGGAGGAGTGCTCCCCCTGGCCCCTCGAGGAACCCACCGGACTCCTCTCTGCCACGATCACAGACCTCCTCTTCCAAGCCCTGATCTCCAGCCTTCCACCCTCCCGATTACCAGGGACCCTACCAAAGTGTTCCCGGCTGCGGCAAAGTTCCAACTTAAAGACACCCATTGCAGAAGGATTCCAGCATCACTTTTAACAGTGCCGCCTCATCTATCAAGAACAGCCAACTTAATTATATTTCATTTGATGGATGAAACTTCTATTGACTAATCACAAAACTCAGTGAAACTGTGGAAACAATGAATAGACAACTTAATAAATGTTTCCTTAAGGTACAAGTCTGAGCTAGGTGAAAAAATGGGTCTTGGTTAAATGCAGTTAGCAAAGTTAAAAAGAAAATCACACCAAATATGATTAGTGTAGCAAAAATCATTTTTCTCTACTAAATGAAATGCAAAATATACATGAACCAAACAAGGACGTGGACAATTTTAACAGTATGCCAAAAAATATTAGTTCTACCCTTGATTAACTGGGAAATGACCTTAGTATGCCAGCCAGTTGGGAATTTAAGCATTGATGCGTGGAGGCACTGACGGATTAATACGAACATTGTTTGTGACAATGATGGATGGCAAGTTTAGAACCTACATTCAGATAAATTACTTATAAAATCTGATCCATGGACTCTTTCAAGTGCGATTAAGCAAATAAGATCTTCATTTAGGCACAATCACATTCTCATCTCGCCATAATTAAGAAGCGGGCGCTATTAATGCTGGATCTGAGAGATGTAATTTGTAAACTGTGCAGAACAGTGTGGTGCTGTGCCCTTCTGTTTAGTGATTTGTGCCACACATGTCAGAGCCTGTCAGGAAATGAACTGCGATAGAGTTATGTTAACACTGTCTGATTTAACATCGGTAAGGTTACATTTACTTTCAGCATGTGTTAAACTGATGCTCTGGGATAGGCAAACTCCATTTGCCTCATGAAGATGAATTTGACTCTAAATTGCAGTTTAAAAGTGGAGCCAAAAATATATAGGTTTAGGCCTTATTCAAAAGGTGATCTTAGAGAAGGCAAATGATTATTCATCAGAATAATGACTGAGTGGCAGTAGGTAGACATTATCAACATGCTGTGCCAACTTCACCTGTCACACAAGACAAACCCTAAAATCCAGCTTATTTTTAAAATTCATTCACGGGATGTGGGCATCGCTGGCAAGGCCAGCATTTATTGCCCACCCCTAATTGCCCTTGAGAAGGTGGTGGTGAGTCACCTTCTTGAACCGCTGCAGTCTGTGTGGTGAAGGTACTCCCACAGTGCTGTTAGGGAGAGAGTTCCAGGATTTGGACCCAGCAACCCAGGAGGTCTGTAATCCGGGTTTCCACATGCGCCGAGCGTGCGCAAAAAACCGGAACTTGCAATCTGTCAAGTTACAGCTCGACAGATCATCCACACGTGCAGGAAATGTACATTCGCTGGCAGAGAGTTGGGCTATTTGCGACTGCCCACGAAACTCTTATGCCTGGTGAAAGCAGGCATAGGGCCTTCTTTTACCAGCGTAAAGGTTTAAATAAATAATAAAATACATTTAAAAAAATCATTTAAACATTCAACAATCTTTAAAATTAGTTTGGATTACTTTTGGCCCCTTTAAAAATGTTTAAATTTATTTTTCAAAATATTTAATTTTTTTTTAATGTTGAATTAAATTGTATTTTTTATTAATTTTAAACATGAAAAATACGCCATCCTATGAACAGAATTCTGACTTTATTAAAACATGACAAACTGGGTTTAAAAATCTAAAAGCCTCAACGACACAAAGCTGTAAATACAGGCTTATGAGATAAGATGAGTTGTTAACACAAAGCTGTAAACACCATACAAGCTTTTGAAATGGGAATTGGTTGTTGACACTGAAACAAAGGCCCTATTGAACCAGCAGGTTGGAGCTTCCAGAAAGAACACAATAAAACATAACCCAGTTAAATTGTTTTAAACCAACACTTTGTAAACAGGCACATGAAAAAGCACAATTGTATAATGTTAAAGTGTTATAAACCAACACATCGGGAAGCAGAAACACAGAACATTAAAGAACCATGGGCTAGATTTTCAGTCGCTTGCGCCAGCAGTTAGCGCCTTAAGAGAAGTGTTTTTCGGGCGCTATGCGTGTAGCGCCCGGGCGCAGCGCAGTTTGCGCCCCGCCCCAAATTAAGTTGCCCGTTAGCGCCGGCGCAAAGTTTAGCGCCCGCCTGGATGCGCGCGCAGAAAATGACGTCACATCCTCGTGCAACGCCCTTTGTGCGCCCCGATTCCAAACTTCAGTCGGACCGCCCCATTGTGCGGCTGGCGGCCGGAGCGTTTGGAAAAAGGAACGCAACACAACCAGCGCGGGCCCCGGGGGGCGCAAATTAAAGGGGACGTACTCTCCAGTATAAAGGCCAGCCTTTTTTCAGAAAACACTCTTGTGCAACGCATTTCTGGAGACACAACAAGGAGGATAGCTAACTGGTTTCAAGCAGCAAGAGCCAGGTATTTTTGGACTCAGGCCAGAGCGCTGCAAGTGGCCTTTTGGAAATTAGAGTGTTTGCCAGGATTTGATGGGGGTTGCATGGGGTGCCAACGCGGAGCTGCAGCTCCATGTCCGTAGGGCTCGCAGATGCATTGTGAGAGGGGCAGCCCTGGCTAGAGGCAGAGGGGGCTACAGGCGTCGGCCATGTAGGCCTTACCCAGTCAGGCTATACCGCCAGCAGCGCTCCTACCTAAACATGAGTGCCGCGCGATGTGTTAAAAGGCTCCGATTCCGAAAGGAGGTGATTGCAGAGATCTGCCACCTGCTTCGCCGAGATCTGCGGCCAAAGCTCAGGTGCAGGACGTCTCTGTCGGTGGAAGTGAAGGTGATGGTGGCATTGAACTTCTATGCCACCGGCTCCTTCCAATACGCTGCTGGGGACATAGCAAACATCTCCCAGTACGGCGCGCATCACTGCATCCGCCAGGTGACCGAAGCACTGTTCAGAAGGAGAAGCCAATTCATCTCCTTCCCCATGGCCCTGGAGAGCAAGCATCAGCGCGCATTGGGATTTTCCAGACTCGGGGAATTCCCCTTGGTGCAGGGCGCCATTGACTGTACGCATGTGGCTTTGCGGGCCCCTCTGGAGCATGGCGAGCAGTATCGCAACAGGAAGGGCTACCATTCTCTGAATGTGCAGCTGGTCTGTGACCACAAGCAGCGCATCATGGCAGTCAATGCCAGCTTCCCAGGCAGCAGCCACGATGCCTTTATCCTGCGGCAGAGTACTGTGCATGACATGTTCCAGGCACAGCCTCCCCCAAGAGGATGGCTACTCGGGGACAAAGGCTATCCTTTGTGCACCTGGCTCATGACCCCGCTCTGCGCGCCCAGGACCGCTGCTGAAGAGGCCTACAACGAGAGCCATCAAACCACCCGCAACATCATCGAGCTAACTATTGGGGTCCTCAAGCAGCGGTTCCGCTGCCTTGATCGCTCCGGAGGAGCTCTCCAGTATTCGCCGGATCGGGTCTCCCAATTTGTGGTGGTTTGCAGCATGCTACACAACCTGGCTATCCGCAGGACTCAGGCACTGCCACCTGACGTTGGACCAGCACCTCAGGAGGAGGAGCAGGAGGAGCATGAGGAGGAGGAGGAGGAGCAGGAGTACGTTCCCAGGAGGGAGCGACCAGGGCCAAGGGCCGCACGACGCCACCTTATTACACGGTACTTCTAAGCCCCCTGTCAGGGAATGGCCAGGGGCCATGAGGGAAGATGACTGCAGCCGCTCCGCAAGCCCTCAGCCGGCGAAGCCAACAAACACTAAGAAGAACAACCATGGAGACTGCATGAATAAAGATAATTTTTTATTACACAAAAATGAAAAGCCCTTCCCACATGAATCCCCAAAAACAATAAACGGGCCCCACAAAAAGCCCAACAAACGACTCACTCCCACAAACTGGGGAGGAGTCACTCCACCTTTCTTCAAACCGGGCCTCAACGTCGGCCTAACGCAAAAAATAAGCCCTCCAACAACACAACCATGGGCAAAATAAAGATGGCCACCGCCATATAAAAGGAAAGCTGCCCACACCCTCTACTGAGTGGCCCGCGAGGGCGAGACCTTGCCCAGCCTTTTGCCTCCCCTGCCCGGCCTGCTGCTCCTTCGCAAGCTCTGCCCAGTGGCTGCTGCGAGGCTGGGGGAAGGCGCCTGAGGCTCAGATGCCCTTCCGCCAGATGCCGCTGGGGGGCGGCCTACACGGCGTTTGGGCCTCGAGGGGCCGTCTGCTGAGTGGCGCACCTGAGCCTGGCCACCATCAGCTGCAGCCGCTTGCCCTTGACGCCCCAGTGGGGGAATGGCGGCGACGGATGGCGCAATGTGGGCCAGCTGGCGTCTGGGATGCGCTGGCTGGTGCTGTGGCGCGGTGGCACTCGGCCGGGCCCGCACTGCAGGATCCGCAACAATCAGCCGAGGGGCGGCTTGCTGGGATGGTCCAGCGCGGCGGCTGCCCTGGCGATGCCTGCCTGAGACAGCGCGTGTGGCAGCAGTGAGTGCCCCTGTGGTCCTGCTGTGCGCGCGCATCACAGCCGCCAGGGTCTTGACGGCATCAGTCAGCATGCGGCCACTCGCGGCAGTTGCTGCCCCGAACTCGCGCACACTGGTCGCCAGCGACTCGATGGCCTCAGGCATGCGCCCCACCACGCTCATGAGCTCCGTGTGGCGCCGGTCCGAATCCTCGGCCATCTTATCCAGCTTCCGCACCTCCTCCGAGGTGAAGGTGTCCGGACTGGAGTCGTGACTCTCCCGCTGGGGAGGAGGGGGCCGAACTAGGGGACCCTTGCCGCGTTGGTGGCGGCGAGTGTGCCAAACAGCAGCACTCCCCTCTGATCCTTCCCCCCTTTGTGGGGAAGGCCGCGGGCCACGCGCACGGCTCCTGGGTGGCTGGACGCCACTGGTCCCAGAAGCTGCATTGCCCTGCGACAGTTCCTCCAGGCACTCGTCCAGTGAGGAGGTGTCAAGCATTTCCTCCTCTCCTGCGGGACGTGACTGTTCCCCCGAAGGTCCGGCTTGCTCCTCCTCCTCCTCCTGGTCGGAGGTGCTGTCACTGGCAGCTTCAGGGTCCTGGTCGTCACCAGCTGAAAGCAGGAATGCACAAGAATAGCTTCAGAGTGAGGAGACGGCGTCAGCGAGGGAGTTAGGACTGGTGGCATTCAGCGCATTGGTGGGACAGTGGCAAAGGAGGTAGCTCGGATGGGCCAGTGCGACGCGAGAGGGCCAAAAGGCGAGGTCCTTACCATTGCCGGGCAGTGGAGGGTCGGATACTCCGCACGCTGTGGGGACAATCACACGGGCTCCCATGAGCACACACACGCGCTCCTCCAGCCGAGTGAGCTTCTGCAGCTTGGCGCGGCCACCCCTGGCACGCGCCTGGTGATTAAACGCTACTTTAGCCTGCAAGAGAAAGGACGGGCTGTAAGTGCGCAGTGAAGCCCTGATGTAGTGTGCACTGCCTCCCATGGTGGAATAGCGTGGACAGAGTGAAGCCCTGATGTAGTGTGCACTGCCTCCCATGGTGGAATAGCTTGGACAGAGTGAAGCCCTGATGTAGTGTGCACTGCCTCCCATGGTGGAATAGCTTGGACAAAGTGTAGAGTGCCGAATGGCCATGTGATGCTCATGACTGTCCCAATGCTGCTGGCTGAGGGCTGGCCAATAGGACTTTCAGCTCCCTTTGCCCATCATGTCAGGTGTACATGCAAGAATGAGGAGGAGACTGGAAAGGCTACTCACCTTCATAATCCTGGTCAGATCGTTGTATTTTTTACGACATTGTTTGTGGGTCCTGGGGGCATCGCCGGTGAACGTCACCCTCTGGGCGATCTGCTTCCAGGCTTTGGTGTAGTCGTGGTGGGTTGGATTCCTCCCACTCTCTGGGAACAAGATCTTGCGCCTCACCTCCAGAGCTGTGACCATTATGTCCAGATCACCCTCTGAGAAGCGCAGGGCACGCTGACGGGCCTTCTCTGGCGTTGCCATGACTCCCTGGGGCTGAGCAGCAGTGTTGAGGCCTCTTTGCAAGGCTGCAGTGTGCAGGGCGTGGCAGCAGACCAATTCGTCCCTTCCCCCTTTAAGAGCTGGTCGGCGCCACGGGGTCTGCTGTCAGTCCAAAAATGACCGCACCCGCGCTGCGCCCCGCCTGGGCGCTATCCCTCTGGACCGCCGGCTTAGCACCTAAAGATAGGAGTGGAACGCCTCTTTTAGCACTCCACCAATCTCTTAGGGCGAAGCCACTGAATTTCCGGCAACGGGGCGCTACTTTGGGGTGGGCGCTAACTTCGGGCGGGCGCTAAGGTTAGCGCCCCAAAACTGTCTATACTGAAAATCTAGCCCTCAATCTCTATAAACTCTTTGGTGAAGAGTTGTAGAATTCTGGGGGGGGGGGTTTCCAGACCCTCATAATATCCAGAAGGTTACAGTCTAGTTAAATGTATTAAAATTGCTATCTGGAGGACGGTAACATCTTCAAGTTGTTCCTTTCCTTTGGGGAGAGATAGTCTGGACCTTTAGACCCAATTAAGCATCTTATAGGACTCGGCTATCTCTAACTTTACTTGCGGAATACGCCTGATCCGGGGTAGCTCAAAAAGGACTAGGACTAGTAATGATCCCTTCAGTCCAACAATATCTCTACCCATGAGAGCATTTTTAATAGGATGCAGAACCACCTGGACCATTTTGCTTATTCAGCCCATTCCTTCTGTAGACTCTGATTCACACTATTGTCCAGTTGGTCTGTGAGTGAGAGATTTTGCATGGTTTCTGCTTGCCCGAGAGGGGGATCAGATCAGGTTCCAGTATGCATCTGGCGAGCCAATGTTATGTGGTCCCAATGGTTGAAGAAATGATTTCAAGTCAGTTTACATTGTTGATTCGGTTCACTTTTGCCCTCTACTTTATATTACCCACAGCATCAGTATGTATTGCTACAATGATTATAAAATCCATTTAAAAAAAACTGATTTCCTAGCCATCTGACATTTAATCATACCTTCTAACATAAGTATGGTCAAAAAGCTCTCAATAACTTACTTTCACAGTCAGTGAGCAAATCTACCCACCTGACTGCTGCAGCTTGTGATTGTGTTTGGACTATTTAAATTCTTACTGTGAATCAAAATTACTATTGCTGTGGCTCGTAGTTTAGAATGTAAAACATGAAGGTTAATTTTCTTAGGAATTGATGACATTTATTTAATCTTTTGGCTGAAAGAAATAAGTTGAAAATAAATATAGCTTCAGCAAAATATACTTTTGTAGTCGTTGGACAACTAAAGCCTACCCTAGGATAAATCCACACATTAACTTCTCTGTGTTGGAGGCAGCCTAATTTAAATGCAATTTCCCATTCTGTTTAAAAAGACATTTTAATCAGTCGAGTAGATTAATAAGGAAAATACTGAGTTTCATGCAAATTTGAAATGAATCCTGGTTTCTCCACACTCAAAGAGCAAATTAATGTAAAGATAAACATTGTATTACAGACACATTTAACATTTCAGACATGTAGGATATCTTCTGCTGATACTCCTCAATGTCTTCATGACCTCAAGATTCAATTTATCAAATTCCCTCTCACTGTTTGCATCCTCCACAACACTCAGCTCACCTGCAGCACAACAGCCCAAGTCCTCTCCTGCACAAAATCCTGTCGACCTATCATTGCCATCTTCACCTATCTCCAATAGCGCCCTGTGCCCACTGCCCCATTGTTTTCAAATCCTTTTATGGTCATCCCACCTGATTTGGTAAATCTGCAACTCGGTAAGTCACAGCTGACACCCTCCGTTCCTTTGACTCTACACTATTGCATGTTTCTTGCCTTCTCCACTCTATCCCAGAACTCTAAGTAAGGAATAGCATATTACCGAATATTAAGTCATTGGGTCTGATGAAAGGTCATCGACCTGAAACGTTGGGCTGGATTTTGCCAGCCCTGGGGAGGCGGGTTTGGAGGCGGGACTGCCGGGAAAATGGCAGAATCTGGGGGCGGGTGCCCATCCCACCCCGAACCCGCCTCCGTGTCATCTTCCCAGGAGGCGGGCACCCGACCCGTGCTGGGTCCCGTCTCCTGGAGGCGGGAAGGGGATTACAGCCACTTAACTGCCTGTTAGCAGGTAGTTAACAGGCAAGTAAGAGGATTATCCCCATTTTTCCACCAGAGGCGCGGGCTTCCCGACGTTGGGAATCCCCGCCAGGGTTACCGAGGCGAGCAGTGGGTCTGCGGGGGTTGGAGGGGTCCAAAAGTGCGCTGTGGCGGTAAGTGATGGGTGCAAGTGTGGAGAGGTGAGTATGTGAGGTGAGAGGAAAGTGATAGAAAATGTTTACTTACCTTTGTTTCTTCCTGCAGGCTTCGACCGTTGGGGATGCGGAGTCTCCAGCGTCTCACCGGCAGAGATGACAGAATGATTGCTGCATTCTTCAATGCAACAACCATCTAATTTCTGCTCACAAAAGAGGTTTGATGTGTCTTGATTACAAGAACTCATCAAACAACAGGGAATGTCAGTGTTTGACAGCTTCACACAGCTGTCAAACGATGGGCCGTATATTTCGATCCCTACGGGTGGGTACACGCTTTGTACACACCCATAGGAACATCGGAAATGATGGTTTCAGGCATGCCAAGCGCATGCGCTGAAAACCGGCATTTCCGATCTGTCAAGATCGGACACCTGCCCTGGAGAAGAGCCTCTGCGGGGGGAGAGTTCCGCTTTCTACAGAACCTCCGCCCGCTGAAAACCCTTAGAAATCTTACGCCTGGTAAAAGCAGTAAGGCCTGCTTTTAGCAGCATAAGATTTGAAAAAGTAAAAAAAAATGTTTCACTCATTTATCATTTAAAAATACTTTAAGAAAAGTAAGTTTATTTTTAGCCCCGTGAAAAACTTTAATTCTTTTTTCAAAAAATTAAATTTTTGTTTAAAATATTTAATTTATTGTAGTTTCAACTAATTTTAAAAATGTGATGTATTTTTAAAATTTATTTAATGTTTTACAGTGTTTCTGGGGTGATCTCCATTCATATATTTGACAGGTCTATCTGTCAAGTGTATGAAGGGAGATTCCCTTCTTTGATTGGCTCCCCATGGTCCACGTGATCCCAGGGATGCTTGCGAACCGCATGCGCCTCTGGGATACGTGGGCCTTGCACATTTCGACTGTGGAGAGGCCCAGGAGTGGAAGTGTCCAGACCTCGGGAGCCCTCAGGAAAGTCCATAGCATTTTTCCAGATCGGAGGCCTCCGCATTCAGGAAGCCTCCGATTGGAAAATATGGTCCCATGACAATTCATCTGTCAAAAATTCATCTCTGTAACTGGCTTCCCCTTAATTGGCCTGCTAAGCCTGCTGGGCGGGCGTAACAAGGTCAATCAAGGGAAAATAGCGTGAGTTGGCCACAAATCGATGGAGACGGGACTGAAACTCAACAAGCAGCAGTCCTGCCTCCAACGCGCCCCCATTGACAAAATCATCCCCGTTAACTCTGTTTCTCTCTCCACAGATGCTGCCTGACCTGCCGAGTATTTCCAGCATTTTCTGTTTTTATTTCAGATTTCCACCATCCGCAGTATTTTGCTTTTGTATTAAGTCATTGTTGACTAGTACCAGTCCATAATGATGCTGATGTAGATTTTCATATGCCTGATTCCATCGGGCAGTGTGAACCTGGGGAAATGCAACAAAAAAACTAACAACAAAAGAAAAGCAATAAAGCACTGCAGAGGTTGGAAATGACAAGAGGAAATGCTGGAAACATACGGTCGGTCCACCAGTACCAAAAAGACAAACAACAAGCCAACACTCGAACAAAGACCATCCCCCTTGCCAGAACTATGTTCTGACATGGTTCTACACCCAAAATGTAAACCCACTTCCCCTCTCCCTGGACACTGACAGACCCCGTCCAGAACCCTCTACTGTAAAGACAATGGGGCATAGAACTAAGGTCGGAAGTTACTGAAATCATAGCACTATTCCTGACACTCGCACTGAGCTTCACTGGAACAGAATAGAAGGCCAACGATAGAAAGGGAATGGAGGGGGAGAATACTAGATTGGAGAAAATGCTTGTAAATTGCTATCTCCCCTGGAAGGAGGGAAGCCCTAGACAATGGTATGGAAAGAGCTGAATAAACAGGTGATACATTTGCTATGGCTACATGGGAAAGTGCTATGGGAAAGGCAACTAGAGGTTGGAGTGATGGAAAATTGAATAAGGCTATCCCAGTGAAAACAGTCCCTGTGGGCATCAGAGAGGGGAAGGGAGAGTGAATATGGTCCTAGTGTTGGATCATTTTGTAGGTAATGCAAATGGCGGATGATCTGACGAAAAGCAAGTTGATGAGGTGGAAAGTGAGGACAAGGGGAAAGTTGTCATTGTGGGGGCCAGGGTGAGAGCAGAAGCATGGAAAATGGGACAGGTGCAGTCAAGGGTCCTGTCAACCATGTTGAGGGAAACCTCAGCTGAGGAAGAAGGAGGACCCTTCAGAAGCTCTGGTGTGGAAAGTGGAGTCATCAGGCCAAAGTTCTGGTGTCTAGGGCATTGGTCTGTTGTTTCAGACTGGCAGACCAGACCAATTTGTAGGTGGGCTTCTATTAACTGGTTTAAGGTAATTTACCTGGTCTTGCAGCCTTTATCTGCAGTCTGACCAATTCCAATCTTTTACCTGGTTTACGGTAATTCACCTGGTCAGGCAGCCTGCTGCTACACTGTAAACCAATTTCCGATAAACCAATTTTCAAACAGCGGTTTCGAATCGCTATCGCACCTTCCAGTTCTGACCGAAGGACTTATAATTAATGATATTAAAATGGACACGTGGTTTGGATGAGAGAAAAAATCAAGTTTTATTAACTAAATGAACTACAATCAAATTATAAACTATACCGCATGAACACAGTAATTACAGTAAAATTGCTTAAATGGGGGAAGGCAGATGGTAAAAAAAGAGGGATTAAATGCCTACAATGTTAATTAAACAATCTTAGCAATATCCCCTTAATTCACCAACCCCCAACTCCTTACTGGGTTGCTCTGCTGAGGAGTCAGAAACTCTGCTCACATGTGGTCCAGCGAAGTGAGAGAGAGAGAGAGAGAGAGGCTCACCTGTGGTCCCAGGAAGTAAAAACAGAACGATAGCTTCTCAGGAGCTATCTTATATACCTGGTGAGCCCCCTGCTGTTTGCCTGTCTGGAAAATTCGCGCCCAAAAAGTTCCAATACACAAAAGAAACGCTGTGATTGGCTAATTCAAAGTGGTTGGAATGGGTTAATGTGTCTGCACTGTGGGGCCGAAATGTTCCCGCCCACATCCGGAGCTCACCTGGGCTAAAACAAAAGGGAATCCAACTGCCGTATTGTCCAATAATGGGTGATTCAAAAACCCATTCATTGCTTAACCTGTTACATATCAAAATCCATTCCATGGTTTCAGTATCTCATTGTCTGTGAGTGCTTTGAATGGCTGTGTAAACAGAAGCAGTTTCAATCGATTGTCCTGGTCTCAAGTGGGCTAATCTCTTAAGTAAATAAGCAACTTCAAGTGCTGAGAGGGAAACTCCCTGGTTTGATTGACAGGTCTGACTGCCACTGTATCCTCCCACTTTTTCACACAGGCAACTCGAGCTGCTTGCTGCTCTTTTTGCCATGCTTTCTGTGGCCATTTAAAAACCTTTTGTGATTGCCCAAACCCCAGGGAACGATTTTATTAATAAAAGCACTGTCTTAAGGTGTGTGAATATATTCCACAGAGCTCCACGACTCCCATGTTGTCCACGTTCTTTCCATCTCAGTGCAGCCTTTTGCGGTTCTAGGCATATTTTAAAACATTGTAGACAAGCCACATCACCCAATTCTTTGTCCATGATGTGGAACAGTATTTTCAATCTTCAGGGAAAAATAGGGGAATTTTGCGAAACCCCTACATTCCTCCCTTTTGATACTCCCAACTTGCTTGTAGTATCAACTCGAAGGAGTGAGCAAAATTTTCAGACCCCCTCACAAGCAACCATCCCCTGTATTTACCTAATAGCTATCTGCCACTGATCCCCCAAAACGTCTATTCCCCTAAAATTCGAGAAAAAACCGTGGTACGGTAGGCATCTTACAGATACATCAGTTTACAATAAGGGGTCTCATACCCCTACACGCTTGTAAAATTACAATGCAATCAAAATTTACAATCACTTTTTACATTATAACTTATTACAAAATGTTGCAATCTTAGTTACACAATGCAATCAAAATGATCCCAAGCACGGAGAGGGTCCTACGCCTCTGCTCAACTTGGGGCTGTAACACAAAATACAAAAAAAACTTGAACAACATGCTTAAACAAACCCCGACCATCATGTGCCAATGATGGGTCGCAAAATTCGAGTGGGTATTGCTCCTCCCACCCAGGCAGTAAATGTACCTTCCAACCCCTTTGATTGTCTTAAACTTTAAAACAGAGAGAATGGATTTACAGACCAGCCTGTTCCGCCAGCCCCGAGCCATTCCCTTGTCCCTTTGTGGAGGCGGGGTACCCCTCATGTTTAAAATTACCTTGGCACAGACCGAGACCGGGGAGTATGGGACCGTGACTCCCAGTGCCTCCCCCTCCCGTCTTCCCTCGACTGGCTGCAGAAAATGATGGGTGCCTGTGTGGCGGCTCTCCCTGGCCCCACACTGAAACTTAGTTCCCAGATCCGGCCACCCACTCATCCTTCCCAGCCACACTTACCCTCTTTGCCCGTGGGCCCCCGGGTGAGTTCCTCCCTCCCCCGAACGCACCCACGCAACTCTTGGGTCTCCCCCTCCTCTTTTACAATCTTTCCCGGGCCATCACCACTCACTCCCGGGGAACGCGTCCTATCTAACAAGGTGCCCGCGCTTCCCCACCATGACTCCTCAAAAGCGAGGTCTCCTGCAAGTGAACTTCGGTCAGGATAGTGCTGGGTTGGGGGCCGTGCCCCACCCAGCTGGGGCCATCTCTTCCACGTAGGAGGAGTAGGCAAGTTCCTCCGGACCCTGTCCGGTTTCTCCCGAAGGTCGCTGCGGGGTTTCCCTCTGGATTCGTCCGGTGGCAAGGTGATCCCCAACATTCTGAATCCATATCTTCATTCGATGCCCAGCTCGGGCTGGGAGAACGGGGCTGCTTCTTCGTCCAATCTCCTGCAAAACTTAAAAGGGCATGCAGCCAGGTCTCACTGACCTGCTGCCTTAGGTGGAGACATGGTCGGGTCCCTCGACCTCGGACCAAAATACAAACATTTGGCACACTTATAAACTTAAACTTTAAACTTAAACTTACAAAACTAGTTATATCAAACTAAAATACACCTTAAAAGCACGCTATATTCACACCTAGCTATAATACAAATGCCGCCCGTCTCCGGACGGCCAGGCTAATCTCTGGCATTGTCACAGATTGCTGCTGGCTGCAGCGAAGCTGGACGGCCTCCTGTCTCTGGTCCCTCGCAGCTTATGGCTGCTGGTATGGGACCTCTCTTCTTTGGCTTCTCCCTGGTTCGGGAGACCGCCTTACTCCACTGTAAGGTGGGTGACCATCTTGTCTCGGGCTTGCGGACCCGCTGAGACCTTCTGAGGGGCGTCTCTGTGGGGGAAACTTTGGCTGGTGGACCCTGAGCCAGGGTCACAGCCCTAGCTGGCTGGGAGCCTTCTGCCCCCTGGTGCCAACAGCCTGCACTGTATAAGACACCGGGCAGCCCGCTGGTACAAATCTCCCTCTCCCGATCCAAAACCTGGTGTCAGCTCCCTCCCTGTGTCTCCTGCAAGAGGGATTGCCATCCCTGCCTTCCCAGGGTCCCACATCATGGGGGGGACCACTCTGGAAGCGGGCTGGGAAGCTGGTCCCTTTAAACAGACGACTGCGCCTGCGTGGATCTCCTCCCTGGAGTCCCGCGGCAAAGGCTGTGAAATCTCTGCCTTTAAACAAGCAGGTGCGCCTGTGTGAAAAAGCTGAGGAAGAGCCGCTGTGGTCCCACCGGCAACTGCGCCTGTGCGAACGGTTACTTTAAAAAGGGTTGGGAGAACCGCTGGGTCTTCCAAGCAGGCCTGTGCGCCTGCGCGTAAAAACTGAGCAGCAGGGATCTTTAAATGGCCAACTGCGCCTGCGCGCTCGGCCTTACTGTGAGCAAGAGCCGCTGGGGGTTCCAGGTTCGCGACTGCGCCTGTGCGAACCCGATGTTGAGAAACCCTTTCCCTCAGCCGCGCGGCTGTGCCTGCGTGGCCCTCCTGTTGGCAAAACTCTCCCCTCAGGCGCGCGACCGCACCTGCGCGGGAAAACTGAGGAAGATCCGCTGGGGGTACGGGCTGGGGAACCGCGCCTGTGCGAGTAGTTTCAGTAAATGGAGTGGCAGCAGCCTGCAGATTTCTAATCCCAGGCTGCTGTTTCTCCATTTCTAAGCTACCTAACTCGCTCAAATTCAAACTTTGATTAAAATTAGGGTCCCACTGGGGTAGGGAAGTGTCCCAATTTGTGGGCTGGACACCTTTTCCCTGGGAACAAGCCACAGTGCCTGTTTTTACCTTCAGTGAACTTGAACTTGTCTGGTGGGCAAACTCATGTTCTCTTACCCGGGTGGCTTTAAATGGGGAATTTTGGACTTGGACCTGCCTTTGGTCTGGGGCCAAAACTATCCCCTGTGTGCCTCCCTTGTCCCGGATTTCTGCTACTGGACCTGCTCCACAGGGGTCCCAGAACTCTCCTTCCCTGTTCCCTGGCTTAAACAGCTTCCTCTGCCCAGGAATGGCTCCTCCCCCCCACACAAGCCACAGCACTTGCCTGTGAACTTCAACCTACTGTGGGCTGAGGATTCCTATTCTCAGGCTCACTCCCAGCTGCCTGGTTGGGGTTGACTTTAAATCCCTTTCTTTCCAGTGATTGTGGGGAGGCAGAGGTGGGTGAGGGGGCTGCAGCACCACTGATGGCTGCCCCCTTTCCCTGATTGACCCTCATGAGAGATTTTAACGTCTCCAGGACAGACTCGATTGTGTCTGTCTCTGCCTTCTGAGTTGGGGCTGCGGGGTTCCTGGCTGTATAATCTCTCCCAGGCCTTTTACAATCTCTGCACCAGTGGCCCTCCTCCCCACACTTGTAACAAGTGACCTTGTTCTGGGAGGGATGGCTCCCCTCCTGGCACCACTCTTTCTGATATGGAGCCCCAGGTTTGCCCAATTCCCTATCCAGCAACGTTCTGGGTGCTGCCTGTGGGATGGTTCTACTTGGGCTGCCAGTAAAATCCGGCTGACCTGCCTTCGGGCTGATCTGGCAAATCATTCACCTTGCTACCTTTAAAGCCACGTTAAGGCTTTCTATCTCTGCCCTACAGGGGCCATGATCTGCTTCACTAAACCGGGCATTCTCTTCCCGCAGTCTCATCTCACTTTCCCTGGCCTCAGTGATTCCCTGCACAAGGCATTCTATAAATGCCTGGTATTTCGTGACCTCTAGTGTGAGGCGTGCATTTTCTTCCCGCACCCTCATACCACTAGCTCTGGCCTCATTCACCTCTCTCATGAGGCGTTCTACCCCCGCCTGGCATTTCAGAAACTGGGACTCCTGATTCTTGGCCTCTTTAACCTGGCCACCTACACTATAATAGGTCAGCTTACACACTGCCACAACCTTCCGCAGGACTGCCCACAGACTGAAAGCAAGAAAGACAATAGCTGATGCTTTCTCTAGATCCAGACCGCTTATCAAATCAAGAACTGCCTCCAGTACTGCTGCAGTCGCCATTTTGTAGGGGGGCTTCTATTAACTGGTTTAAGGTAATTTACCTGGTCTTGCAGCCTTTGCCTGCACTCTGACCAATTCCAATCTTTTACCTGGTTTACGGTAAGTCACCTGGTCAGGCAGCCTGCTGCTACACTGTAAACCAATTACAATAAACCAATTTTCAAACAGCGGTTTCGAATCGTTACCCCACCTTCCAGTTCTGACTGAAGGACTTTTAATTAATGATATTAAAACGGACACGTGGTTTGGATGAGTGAAAAAAATCAAGTTTTATTAACTAAATGAACTACAATCAAATTATAAACTATACCACACGAACACAGTAATTACAGTAAAATTGCTTAAATGGGGGAATGCAGACGGTAAAAATGAGGGATTAAATGGCTACAATGTTAATTAAACAATCTTAGCAATATCCTCTTAATTCACCATCCCCTAACTCCTTACTAGGTTGCTTTGCTGAGGAGTCAGAAACTCTGCTCACATGTGGTCCAGCGAAGTGAGAGAGAATGAGAGAGAGAGAAGCTCACCTGTGGTCCCAGGAAGTAAAAACAGAACGATAGCTTCGCAGGAGCTATCTTATATACCTGGTGTTCTGGACCGATGGACTATTTTATGTGTGCAGATAGCACCCTCTGGTGGTGGTTATGTGTTAGCAGTGTGTTTGTATGAAATAGAGGTCATTTGACCTTTGTTCCTTTCTTCCTGTGTGAGGTCATTTGACCTTTGTTCCTTTTTTCCTGTGAGAGGTCATTTGACCTTCGTGCCTTTCTTCCTGTGTAACCCAGGAAGTAGAATTCTAGGAAGTAGAATTCCAGGAAGAACCTGGCAGTAATGGAGGATTCCATAAGGGTTTCACAATCCAATGTAATCTGATTTCATATGTTAGGCCAAGCGCAATATCTGTGAGTATCTTTGTTTCTTAGCATAATAGCAATGTTGTCAGAGTAGTATTTTGATAACACTATGTTTATAAAAGGTTAATATTTGATAGTTACAGAAGTGAGTCCAAATGTTAGTTAATTATACAATCAGTCTATTCTACTGTTGTAAATATGTTTATATCTTATGTAATATCGAATGTATAGTACTCAGTTTATGTACAAAACATGCTTTATCTTTGTTTAAAGTTTCACAAATTGTTCAAGTAAAGGCTTCAAACAGCAAACGGCTTCACGAAGAATTATTCTGAATAAGTGTTTAACTTGCTGGATAACTAGATAGGAGCACGTCTAGCGTGGCCAGTACAGTGAAAAGATATCAGTGAAAAGATAGCAATACGGCTAGCTGTGAAGAGCGGAGCAGGTGGAACCCAGTCATAGAGTCATAGAGTCATAGAGTTATACAGCACGGATAGAGGCCCTTCGGCCCATCGTGTCCGCGCCGGCCATCAAGCCCTGTCTAATCTAATCGCATATTCCAGCATTTGGTCCGTAGCCTTGTATGCTATGGCATTTCAAGTGCTCATCCAAATGCTTCTTGAATGTTGTGAGGGTTCCAGCCTCCACAACCCTTTCAGGGTAAGCCTTAACCTCGTAGAGCACATCTACCTCACATCAACATGTCAGAAGATAATAACGAAAATGCTTTGCAGCGAGGAGAAGACCTTAAACAGGCAGACGAAACTCTAGAAGGTGACAATCGGTCTATAAGCTCCGGTTACGTCAGATCGCAAGCTGGTTCACGGTCATCAGGTGGTTCTAGAATAAGCGTGACTATCGCCAGAGCACGGGCTAAGCTAGTGGCAGCTCAAGCCAGAGCTGCGCATGCGAACAGTGAAATAGAAATAAAAGTAAGACAGGCCCGTCTCCAAGCTGAATCACAAGCCGAACAGGCCCGACTCCAAGCAGAACAGGCCCGACTCCAAGCTGAATTCCAAGCGGAACAGGCCCGTCACCAAGCTGAACGCCAGGCTGAACAGGCCCGTCTCCAAGCCACATTAGACGCTCTGCAGCAACAAAAAGAGATAGATGCTGCATTAGCCGAGACACAGGTATTCGAGGCAATTTTGGAGGGAGTTGATCCCGAGACAGCTTACAAACCTTTAATTCCCGTTTCATGGCAGAGTCCACGACAGCGCACCATAGCTTACGTGAGCGACCATGCCGACATACAGTTTACAGGAGAAAGGGATGGAGGCCCGCACATCTCTACAGACACAAGCACTTCGTATAACATGCCACAAGTTGCCAACCAAGGTCAAAGCAGATGGCGTGCCTCAAGCCGCAGAGTCTCCCCCAGCAGAACGGAAGACACGGTGCAGAGGAATAGGACGCTGAAGAGAGAAAGTCAGAGGCAAGTCCCCTCTCGGTTCCTTGAGACCCCCAACAGAGCCCCTAGCCAAGGCAACCCTGGTACAGGTCCCAGCACCTACGACCTTGCCAAATACCTTGCACGCACCCAGCTGGTGACTTCGGGGTTAATCAAGTTTGATGACAGGCCGGAGAATTATCAGGCTTGGAAGTCCTGCTTCCACGATGCCATATCGGGCTTAGACCTGTCGGCAGGAGAAGAGCTCGGCCTCCTTATCAAATGACTCGGCCCAGAGTCCGCCGGACAGGCCTGCAGGATAAAAGCGGCCAATGTGGGACAGCTGCCAGAGGGGTTGAAGAAGGCTTGGGCGATGCTGGAAGAAAGCTACGGCTCACCCGAAGCCATTGAAAGGACTCTCTTTGATAGGCTGGAGAACTTTCCGAGGTTGACGAGTAAGGAACCCCAGAAGCTCCGCGACCTTGGAGATCTAAAGCAAAAGGGAATCCAACTGCCGTATTGTCCAATAATGGGTGATTCAAAAACCCATTCATTGCTTAAACTGTTACATATCAAATTCCATTCCATGGTTTCAGTCTATCATTGTCTGTGAGTGCTTTGAATGGCTGTGTAAACAGAAGCAGTTTCAATCGATTTTCCTGCGGTTGGTTTCAAGTGGGCTAATCTCTTAAGTAAATAAGCAACTTCAAGTGCTGAGAGGGAAACTCCCTGGTTTGATTGACAGGTCTGACTGCCACTGTATCCTCCCACTTTTTCACACAGGCAACTCGAGCTGCTTGCTGCTCTTTTTGCCATGCTTTCTGTGGCCATTTTAAAACCTTTTGTGTATTGCCCAAACTCCAGGGAACAATTTTATTAATAAAAGCACTGTCTTAAGGTGTGTGAATATTTTCCACAGAGCTCCACGACTCCCATGTTGTCCACATTCTTTCCATCTCAGAGCAGTCTTTTGCGGTTCTAGGCACATTTTAAAACATTGTAGACAAGTCGCATCACCCAATTCTTCGTCCACGATGTGGAACAGTATTTTCAATCTTCAGGGAAAAATAGGGGAATTTTGCGAAACCCCTACAAATTGGTGGCGATTTTTACTCTCCCACTACTGGTGGTGGTTTGTTCAGCCACTATGCCCCTGCAAATCTCTACAATTTCCTTCACATTGCCAGCTCTCTTACTGCCTGTAAAAATCTCCAAAACCCTCCTCTTTGTGCATTTAACGTCCCATCCTCGCTCCTCTATTCCCCTCCCTTTTACCCAAGTATTGCATTCCTCCTAATGAAAGTATTGTGACATCTTCCTGAGGAGCGCTGTTGTTGTTGTTGTTGTTAAGCTCCAATTTATGGTTTGTAACAGAGCTTAAAGTCAGCGCTTTTGCTTCATGAAAATTGACAAAGACACGAGGAGAGGATGAAGGCGAGACATACAGAGTGAGAGACAGATAAAACAAGAGAGAGACAGGCCTACAAAAGGAGAGGCACGCGAGGAGCAGGTTCAATAACTGAATGGCTTTTCCGGCTTTTAGTTTGTTCTAAAATGAGTAGAAGGTTTTCAACTAACTCAATAAATTGCCACTTAATGCTGTTACTTTTAACTGTTAGATATTGGACTTTCAAAATGGAGGAAACCTAATTTTTAAAAAATCATTTAAAATTGTCCTTTGAGCTTGCATTATTTATTTTACACACAGTTGCAATCCAAGCTAATGTCATTTACACCACCTCCATGGATAAAACTCCTTGGCCCTCAGTATTAAATAATTGATGCAAAATGTCTTATTGCACTATCATCTACATCATTTATGTCCTCCAAATGCCTGCAAAGTGCTAAAGCATCGTTAAAAGAGATTAAAATAAATTATATCTTAAACATTATTGAAAAGGTATTCATTTTTAATAATCTGCCTGGGCTCTAATTAAAACGATCAATAATGAAAGAGGAGTCACACCCTTCTTTAGTGAGGTCTGAGAGCACTCAATACTTTAGTAGGCCGGCTATGTCCCTCCTTCTGAATAGCATTGTCAATGGGAATAATAGAGCCAATTTCATGATCATTAAAATGAATTGACAGAAAATCATAGGATGTGGGCTTCAGATTTCCCGGCCTGTTCTTTGTATAAGCAGCGCTCTTTGTTCAGTGCACCTGATCACAGAATTAACCCTATTATTTTGTTAGCTAACTTGCAAGTGAGAGAATTGGTTGGATAGTTAGGACTAAAAGTCTGGTATGTGCCTCACTGCTTCCTGTTGCTATTAACAGAGAATATGGAAAGAAAACACTGCTTAAAAAAGGTAAGATTTTAAATAGCATACACACCAGCGAGACATTGGTGTGCAGATACACAGGTTATTACAGTTGGCAGTGCAAGTAAAAAAGGAAAATGGAGCCCTTGATTTTATATCTGATCTTTGTGTGCAAATCCACTATGAAGAGGAAGCTCTGGTAATCTTCAGAAGTGAGACCATAGAATGTACTGGACGTGGGGAAGTACGAGGACTGCAGCCAGCTAAAATAACCTTCAGCTACTCTTTCTTCTCAACCTTTCACTCAATTTACTTGCAGCAAAGCATAGACTGAAACCCTTTATCTTGGCAGAATTTCTACTGAAAGCTATAGGTGGCAGCTGCTCAGAAGAATGGCACCAAAACTGTTTTCCATTTCTTTGTTTCTAGCTGGAGCATGTGGTAACTTCAAGGATATCTGCAGCATAGGCCCCCATGCCAGCGACCCCAGGGGCAATTGGTGCTGCTCACTCAGACCATTGCCATAGAGGCCTGGATGCCCACAGAGAAGCAGGCCCATTTCTTCTGGCTTTTGTTAGTGAACCCATAAATGCAAGGTTTGCTAATCTCATTGGCACCATTAGGGCTGCTGTCATGCCCTTTAGTGGCTATGGTGAGACAAAGACACGCAGCAGGGGCATGGCTGGAATGGACACGGATGATGGTCCTATCTCCCAGTAATCCACTTCCGGCAGCGCCTCAAATGTCTACACATGTGGCAGAAACTACACAGCTGCCCATGCAGCAGTGGAGGTGGCGCAGCCTGCAGCCCCACCTGAGTCTCAAGAGGCTCTTACACATGCTCAGAAACCAGTCATCTCACGTACTCCAGCCACTCAGGTAGTACTTAGTGTGATAACTTGAGACACAGCACATATATACATACAACAGCACAACATGGCTTCCGGTAAGAACTGTACTGCATGTGG
Organism: Somniosus microcephalus; assembly: GCF_052327205.1. NCBI lineage: Eukaryota > Metazoa > Chordata > Chondrichthyes > Squaliformes > Somniosidae > Somniosus > Somniosus microcephalus. The sequence continues at coordinate 71,703,944 of NC_141008.1, read as the reverse complement.
CTTTATTATTATATACATCAGTAGTCCACCAGGTGGCTCTATTACACCTCTCCCTCCTTTTTGAAGAAGTTAATCATAGCAAATAATCATTGTTAATGACTTGCACGGTTTACACAACTCTTGATATACATTTATCAAATGGAACCCATTTTATGTTTCCAAATTCTACTATAGAATTCTGTAACACAAATAAAAGATATGAACTTATTTTCCATATTTACAGATTAAACTTAACCACTGGTTTTCTGTTTCGAAGGGGATACCTTCTTTCTTGAACAGAACTTTCAGATCTTGTTATAGGGCTTTGACTCATTCTAGGCTGAGCCTACGGAGAATTTTTCTCCAAGGCTGACCTTGATCTACATTTGGACTCTCTACACTTTCAGACTGTTTGTCTGCCTGACTCGGGCTCAGACTTAAATTCTGTCTTTGTCTTGGACTTGTTTCTGGTACGTCTGATGTAGGATTTGCTTCGGGTACTCTACTTGTAACAAGACTATCTGACTCATCAGAATAAATTGAATCATCCCAGCTTTCAACTCCTTCCACATCTGTAGGTAAGATATGATCAATGCAAACAAACCTAACCTTTCCATGATCAAACATCTTGACCAAATATGTACGAGGGCCACATATCTTCACTACTCTTCCTGGTAACCACTTTAACCATTTATGGTGGTCTAATCTTCTGGTTCAACTTCACACTTCTCTCTCTAACTCTACCTTCATCATGACTCTCTGCCTTGATTGTTTCTCTTCTGTGGACTGTGCCAAGTTTGGCTTTAACAACGAGAACCAGGTTCGTGGCTGTCGTTTGAAAAACAACTCTGCTGGTTTTCTACCAGTAGTGGTATGAGGAGTATTCCGATAGGTAATCAGAAAATTTGCCAGTTTGTGGTCCAACGACAACTGACATTTCTTTGGATTTGGATCCAACATTTGCTTGATGAGGGTACGTTTGACAATTTGTACTGTGCGCTCTGCTGCACCATTTGAAGCTGGGTGGTACAGTGGAACTTTGGTATGTTTCACACCGTTTCTGCTCATGAACTGTGTGAACTCTTCTAAACAAAATTGTGGCCCATATCAGACACAATCTCTTCTGGGAGGTCGTATGAAGAAAACAATCTTCGCAAATTGTCTAGTGTTTTGATTGTTGTCATTATCCTCATCGGAAACACCTCTACCCACTTCGAGTGACTCTCTATCTCTAGGAACAATTGCTGTCCTTCTAGCTCAGCAAAATCTACATGTAACCTTTGCCACACTCTGGGAGGCCATTTCCATGGCTGTAATGGTACTGATGGTGGTTTCTTGCTCACCGATTGACATGTTGTACACTGACTGACTATATACTCTATCTCTTTATCTAAACCTGGCCACCATAAGTAACTACATGCAAAGCTCTTGGTCAAGCACATTCCCAGGTGTTGGTCATGAAGATCTCCTAACAATTTAGACCTGAACCTATTTGGGATAACCACTCTTGCTCCCCAGATGATACAATCTTTATCCACTGACAATTCATTCCTATGAATGAAGTATGGATGGATATCTTCCTCTGATACCTGGTTTGGCCATCCATTTGCAATCATACACCTTTGACATAATTGGGTCATGTTTGGTTGCCCTACCAATCTCTTCAGCTGTTACTGGCAGCTCATTAATGTATGAGAAATAGAACACTTCTTCATTTTTGGGTGTAACTTGTGATGGGGATGGCAACCTGGACATAGCATCAACATTACTGTGATCAGCTGATCATCTGTACTCAATGGGCTCGATTTTCATTGAGCTGTGGAGGCGGGCTTGGAGTCATGCGGGGGGTTAAAATCGCAAAAACTGGTGGGCGGGACCCCCCCGGCTGGTTCCCGACTCCGAGCAATTTTAACTCAGTCATGCCTGATGGTCCCGACTCCGTCCCGCATCCAACAGGCGGGACTGGGCGTTAGGGCCTTTAACAACCACTAAATGGCCTCTGTAATCCCATTTTGAGAGGCCCTTGCGAATTTAACCCTTTTCCCACACGAAACATGCCTGGTGGGTAACATGAATGTGAAACCTGGCGGGAGCACTATTGGATTGCTGACTATCAACTGCAGGTCAACCATTAGAGAGGATATTTGATCAGCCATGATTTGCAGGTGGCAGGACTTAGTGGCCTCAGGTCTGGGGCAACTTTTAGAAGGCTTAACCACACCTGTGGAAAGTTGGAGCCTCACACCCATCTCCAGTGTGACCTCCTGGGAAACCCCTCTCGCCACCTTCACTCAGTGCTTCCTCAACGGAGGCATATACCAGAAGCATGGGAGCCATTTATTTCCTTCCCATCTGGGCATTAGAGGAGCTCAAGCAGCAGCAGAACCAGGAGCAACAGCAGCACCAGCCACAGCAGGAGCGCCAGGCTGCTGCTCACACACCTGAAGCTGCACAGGCCAGAAGGGGCCAGTGCCTGGATGTGGCTGGAGAGCACCTTGCTGCACATCAGAGGGGCCATGGGGACCCGTAAGTGCAATGGCAGTCCTACTCAGAAGGACTTCCATGACGGTCTGGTTTCTCTGTTCAATAGATGCCCATCGCTCCTCAAAAGATGTCATTCTATTCTGAACAATGACCATGTTTTCCATACCCTGGCGGCTAAGCTCCTCCATGGCTGTAGCCATCCTCTCCTCTACCGTAGCCATCCTCTCCTCTATGGTAGCCAGCCTTACCATGGAGGTAGCAATCCTTTCCACGGAGGTAGCCATCCTTTCCATGGTGATGCGTTCATGCGCCAATGACTCCACAAAGGTTCTGCTCATGTTCGCTGTGGACTCCTCCATTCGCTCCATACTTGCAGCGACCCTAGAGACAAAACCTGCCAGAGACTCCTGCATCTGTGCCTGGAGTTCCATCACCTCTGATCTTATGGATGGACCCAGAGGCAGAGGGTCGACATGCCGCTGAGCCGAGCTGGCAGAGTCCTGCGCCCTCCGACTAGGACTCTCCACTGCTGTCCCTGTCTCCACAATCTGCTGATGCTCACTTGTGAGCTGTGATACACCAGGTGACAACACTACACTATGTCCCGAAAGTCCCACCGAGATGCGAATGTCTGTGCTGGTGCTGGGTGCGCTGAATTCTGCTGACGCTGCGCCCTCAGAGGTTGCAGCTTCCTCTGAGGAGTCTGGCTGCTCAGCCTCTTCTTCCTGGCTAGGGGGGACGGATGCTTGTGATGGTCCTGTGGGGGAGTAAAGGAAAGAGTCAGAGATGTGATGCAAAGGCTACATGTACATAGCTTTTTGCAGTTGCTCATAAGTCCATCTGTTACAGCTTCACAATCATTATCAGCAACTCATGCAATGTCAAAGAGAGAGATGGGAAACCTTTCTGTCACCAGCTTGCTGTGTTACACCCGTCTGTCCGTCCCCCACACGCAAATCATCCTCTATCCCCATAATTTCCAGGATGGCCTCTTCCCAGGGGGTCAGGTGGACTATTAAGGCTGTCCCTCTTCCTGTCCTGGCTCGCTCTCTCTTGTTGTGAGCTCTCTTTTCCTGCAATGAGGGAGACAAGTGGAGGTTGAGTGAGAATGAAGGAGTGAGTGTAGAGATTGCATAGCATAGATGCTTAGAAGGAGACAAAGATGGAGTGAGGTTGCAAGACCAAGGGCCCTCCCTGTGTGTTGTCAGTTGTGTTCAAAGCATCAGAGTGATAGGGAGTGTGAGGGCTGCATGGTGGAATAGTTGTGTGAATGTGAGCATAGAGAGAGAGGGAATGGGTACGGATGCATGGATGTCAGTGTCAAGTGGGATGTGGAGGAAGAGATTGCTAAAGCTGAGTGCTGGTGAGGAAAGGCAATGGGGATCAGACTGAGGGTGATGGGAAATTCATACTCATTTTTCCAGTGCGCTGAAGGTCATGAAATCTTTTCCTGCACTGTATCCAGGTTCTGCGGGTGACTCCCAAGGAGTTGACCTCCTCAGCCACCTGCATCCACACAGCCTTGGTCTGAGTGGGAGGCCTCTTCCTCCCTGATGAAGGGAAGAGCGCCTCCCTGTTGCCCTAGCCCCATCCACTAATGCCGGCCGTGCCACCTCGTCAAAGCGAGGAGCTGATCTGGCCCTTCCGCTTGTCATATTTGCTGCAGATCCCTCACACTGCACAGTGAAGAAGCTTGGTAGTCTGCAGAAGAAGCAAGGCTTGCTGTGGAACTTAAATGCAGCAGCAATGATGACATCATCGGAGAGGACTTTCAGTCATGAAAAACCCAATTGCAAAGGCTTCCCACACGTTGGAAATCAATTGGCCAATTCAGTTAAAATCGCATCAATCTCCCACATCCATTTAGGTTCGTGTGGGAAACACGAAATTCGGATAACACGACACCATCCCGCACCTGAGTTAAAATCCTCCCTCCTAGTCTCTGAGTCAAATACTTCACTCTCCATCATAATGAAGAATTCTATCATATTATGATCGCTCTGACCCAAGGGGCCTCGCACAACAACATTGCTAATAAATCCTTTCTCATTACATAATACCCAGTCTAAGATGGCCTGATCTCTAGTTGGTTCCTCGACATATTGGTCCAGGAAACCATCCCGTATACACTCTATGAATTCCTCCTCCACAGTATTGTTACTAATTTTGTTAGCCCAATCTATATGTCGATTAAAGTCACCCATGATAACTGCTGTGCCCTTATTGCACGCATCTCTAATTTCCCGTTTAATGCCATCCCCGACCTCCGCACTACTGTTTGGGGGTCTGTATACAACTCCCACTAACGTTTTCTGCCCCTTGGTATTTCTCAGCTCTACCCATACAGATTCCACATCATCAGAATTAATATCCTTCCTTACTATTGTGTTAATCTCCTCTTTAACCAGCAATGCTACCCCACCTCCTTTTCCTTTTTGCCTGTCCTTCCTGAATATTGAATACCCCTGGATGTTGAATTCCCAGCCTTGGTCACCCTGGAGCCATGTCTCCGTAATTCCAATTACATCATATCCGTTTACATCTATTTGCGCAGCTAATTCATCCACCTTATTATGAATGCTCCTCGCATTAAGACACAAAGCCTTCAGGCTTGTTTTTTTAACACTCTTAGTCCTTTTAGAATTATTATTTACTGTAGCCCTGTTTGATTTACATCCTTGATTTCTCTGCCTTCCACTTTGGTTTTTCTCCTTCCTGTCTTTTGTTTCTGTAGTGTATGTACCCGTCTATCTTTAAGGGAACTATTGAATGTAACCGTTCACCTTTAAGGGAACTACTTTAGGTGTGGCACTATTTGTTTGGCTTCTGTATACTGTAATACCGATAGTGACCACACCAGTATATAAGTGTTGTGCCAGGAGTTATTGGGGAGATTCGCCCGGACCTTCGAATAGTAAAGACCTGTTTTGTTTGTTACTTCTGAAGTCTGTGTATTTATTAACTGCACAACCCACAGACTTTACAGTGGCGACGAGTCCGATCGTACCCTGCGGCAAGATTACCAAAGCAAGAAGAGCGTCGAAGAGAGGCAACCGCCCTCGTCGTGCTGCTGGAAGAAAACACGAGGCTGCAGCAGGAGAAAGGTGGAAGACTTTAGCAACAAAAGCTTCCATCAGCAACAGGCACTGACTACCCTTCTACCACGGTGCGGAGTGAGCCGATCAGCAGGGAACAAGGCGGCCGAAGAGACTGTGAGTAGGGGAAGGTGTAGAAGTATCCGGAGAATAAGGGCAGAGCACTCGACCTCGGTCGAGGGGGAGCTGTGCCGGCCAAAAGTCGGGTCCAATGGCGTCGGGTGACAGCCGGACCGCGATCGGCGGGAAAAATCCGGGCAGCGACCGCAGCCACGAAGCGCTGAGCCTGCGAGTAGGCGCGGGAAGAGAAACCCAGCCGCAGCCGGGGAGGGAAACACCGGTCTGCGAGAGGGCTGGGGAGGCGAACGGGAACCGTGCGGGTGAGAGCCGGGTGTGGAGAGAGAGACTGCGAGGAGCCAGTCCAGCGGCTGAGCTGTTCTCCACCAACGGGGTACTCAGAGCCGGCAAAACCGAACGTGCGGGAGTGGGTGAGAGACACAGCCGAAAACGGGGTGAGAGACTGCGCGAGAGCCAGTCCAGCGGCTGAACTGTTCTCCACCAACGGGGTACCCAGGGCCGGTAGCACCGAACGTGCGGGTGAGAGAGCGACAGAGCCGGGTACGGAGAGAGAGACTGCGCGAGAGCCAGTCCAGCGGCTGAACTGTCCTCCGTTAACGGGGTGTACCCAGCGCCGGTAGAGCCGTGCGGGCGGGAGGAAAAGACATAGCCGAGTAAGGGGAGCTGTGCGGAAGCCAGCCAGCGGCTGAACCTGTCCGCTGTGGGGGAAGCGTACCCCTTCCACCGGGAAGAAACGCGGGAAGCCGCCATTAGGCGGAGAAGACGCCAGAAGCAGGAAACCGCCATTGAAGTGGGCGGGGCGAGAAGGAAAGAGCGGGAAACCGCCGATTTCGCGGGAAAACCGCCATCTTAGAAACAAACAAATAAATAAGAATACTTAAAGAAATACTGGTGCTGCTCCCAAGGGAAGAAAAATGCCTAAGCGAGGGAATATTAACGACTTTAATTCGGAAATAGAAGACTGGGCCACGTACGTGGAACGCATAGAGATCTATTGCGAAGCCAACAAAATAGAGGAAGACGACAAGGCGATAACATTGCTAAACTCGATGGGGGAAAAAACATACGGGCTCTTGAAGCATCTAATAGCACCAAATAAACCAGCGGATCAGACCTTCGAAGAGATTGTGGCTGTGCTGAAGGACCATTTGAACCCCACACCGCTGATGCTGGCTGAACGATTCAAATTCTACGCAAGAACGCTGAAGAAAGACGAAAGCAATGCGGAATACTTGGTCGAACTGCGTAGGCTAGCGAAATACTGCCAGTTCGGAGGGAATCTGACAGAAGCGCTGCGGGACAAGTTCGTATGCGGATTGTCCAAAGAAGGGACGCAGAAGCGACTACTGGAAGAGAACGACCTCACACTGGACAGGGCTGTCCTTATAGCTGCATCGCACGAAGCCGCAGCGAAAGGAACGGCGGAAATGCAACTAAAGGCGGCGGCACTTGGGGTGGACCAAATTACTTCAAGCACAACAAAATGCTACCGTTGTGGGAAGACAACACATGACCAGAATCAATGCTGGTTTAAGAAGCAAGAGTGTAGGAAATGTGGCAAACTGGGTCACATCGCGAAGGTATGCCGGTCGGGAAAAAGACCAATAATCAAAGGAAGCCACCACAAGAAAAGTACAACAAGGTACACAAGGTGGCTGAGAAGAGTTCAGACGAACAGAATTCAGACTCAGACCCAAACAACCAGGAGCTGGGTAGGCTGAGAATCCACAATGTGGGTAAAGAAACGGATCTACAGGCCATCTGGGTCATACTAAAAATAGCTGGAGTCCAAGTAAGAATGGAGCTGGACACTGGATCAGCTCTATCAGTCATCAACCGAAGGGACTACCACCGGCTATTCTCTCACATACCTTTAAGAAATACCAAGTTCGTATTACAGACATACACGGGGCATAACGTATACCCCGTGGGGAAAATAAGAGTCAAGGTGAGAGATAGGGGTAAAGAACACCCAAGAATGAACTTGTACGTATTACCTGAGGGAGGACCACCACTTCTAGGACGGGAGTGGATTAAGAAAATAGACATGGAATGGCATTACCTAAAAGCCATAATGAGGGAGGACTCTGTGCAAGCTATTAGCTCAGATTCTGAAATGGATGATGATAAGACCAAGTCGAATATGGAAGACAAGGCTAAAAGGGACTTGCCGACGATGGGAAAGAAAACAAAGACATGCAGAAGGACTTATGGTACCAAGAAGAATAAAGCTGCAGAGCAGAACTCCAGGTTGACAGAGAATTCTGAGCCTGTTCAAGCAAAGGATTCATCCATGACGGAAGAACACCGAGCTCGGACGCAAACTTATGTCAAAGTACGACAACAATTAGAACAGTTGAGTGACCGTCTCGTACAAGAGATGAAAAATATGGAAAGGTTCTGGGACACCGAATGGGAGAACCTGGAAAGACTACAGAGACAGCTAGCTCAAGCAGAGAGCGACCATAGAGCCATCGTGGCCAAATACCAATCACATTCCCCTGATGCTGTTCAGGAACTAGAATATTTACAGAATGAACCAAAGGAAGAGGAATCTTCAGGGAGCCAGGATTTTATTCCAGTTCTTCTCTACGACTCCTTACAAGCAGAGTGTGAGAAGTTGAAAGAACAGTATGAACAGGCCCAGGCTACAATTCTGGAGGGGGTTAACTCGGCAGCCTCCGAAAAGCTAGTTTCAGTAGAAGCATATGAACAACTAAAGGTTGAACATGAGCAAGAAGTCCAAAGGCTGCAGGAAATTCTTGATGAGCTCAAGGCCAAGACAGACTCATCGGTAGGAGATCCATCCATAGATGAGAAATTAGAGGTGAAAATCATGGCAGAGCATGAAAGACAGGGGGCTAAATTTTCAGTATAGACAGTTTTGGGGCGCTAACCTTAGCGCCCGCCCGAAGTTAGCGCCCGCCCCAAAGTAGCGCCCCGTTGCCGGAAATTCAGTGGCTTCGCCCTAAGAGAGTGGTGGAGCGCTAAAAGAGGCGTTCCACTCCTACCTTTAGGCGCTAAGCCGGCGGTCCAGAGGGATAGCGCCCAGGCGGGGCGCAGCACGGGTGCGGTCATTTTTGCACTGACAGCAGACCCCGTGGTGCCGACCAGCTCTTAAAGGGGGAAGGGACGAATTGGTCTGCTGCCACGCCCTGCACACTGCAGCCTTGCAAAGAGGCCTCAACACTGCTGCTCAGCCCCAGGGAGTCATGGCAACGCCAGAGAAGGCCCGTCAGCGTGCCCTGCGCTTCTCAGAGGGTGATCTGGACATAATGGTCACAGCTCTGGAGGTGAGGCGCAAGATCTTGTTTCCAGAGAGTGGGAGGAATCCAACCCACCACGACTACACCAAAGCCTGGAAGCAGATCGCCCAGAGGGTGACGTTCACCGGCGAGGCCCCCAGGACCCACAAACAATGCCGTAAGAAATACAACGATCTGACCAGGATTGTGAAGGTGAGTAGCCTTTCCAGTCTCCTCCTCATTCTTGCATGTACACCTGACATGATGGGCAAAGGGACCTGAAAGTCCTATTGGCCAGCCCTCAGCCAGCAGCATTGGGACAGTCATGAGCATCAAATGGCCATTCGGCACTCTACACTTTGGCCAAGCTATTCCACCATGGGAGGCAGTGCACAGTACATCAGGGCTTCACTCTGTCCAAGCTATTCCACCATGGGAAGCAGTGCACACTACATCAGGGCTTCACTCTGTCCAAGCTATTCCACCATGGGAGGCAGTGCACACTACATCAGGGCTTCACTCTGTCCAAGCTATTCCACCATGGGAGGCAGTGCACACTACATCAAGGCTTCACTGCGCACTTACAGCCCGTCCTTTCTCTTGCAGGCTAAAGTAGCGTTTAATCACCAGGCCCGTGCCAGGGGTGGCCGCGCCAAGCTGCAGAAGCTCACTCGGCTGGAGGAGCGCGTGTGTGTGCTCATGGGAGCCCGTGTGATTGTCCCCACAGCGTGCGGTGTATCCGACCCTCCACTGCCCGGCAATGGTAAGGACCTCGCCTTTTGGCCCTCTCACGTCGCACTGGCCCATCCGAGCTACCTCCTTTGCCACTGTCCCACCAATGCGCTGAATCCCACCAGTCCTAACTCCCTCGCTGACGCCGTCTCCTCACTCTGAAGCTACTCTTGTGCATTCCTGCTTTCAGCTGGTGACGACCAGGACCCTGAAGCTGCCAGTGACAGCACCTCCGACCAGGAGGAGGAGGAGGAGCAAGCCGGACCTTCGGGGGAACAGTCACGTCCCGCAGGAGAGGAGGAAATGCTTGACACCTCCTCACTGGACGAGTGCCTGGAGGAACTGTCGCAGGGCAATGCAGCTTCTGGGACCAGTGGCGTCCAGCCACCCAGCAGCCGTGCGCGTGGCCCGCGGCCTTCCCCCCAAAGGGGGGAAGGATCAGAGGGGAGTGCTGCTGCTCGGCACACTCGCCGTCACCAACGCGGCAAGGGTCCCCTAGTTCGGCCCCCTCCTCCCCAGCGGGAGAGTCGCGACTCCAGTCCGGACACCTTCACTTCGGAGGAGGTGCGGAAGCTGGATAAGATGGCCGACGACTCGGACCGGCGCCACACGGAGCTCATGAGCGTGGTGGGGCGCATGCCTGAGGCCATCGAGTCGCTGGCGACCAGTGTGCGCGAGTTCGGGGCAGCAACTGCCGCGAGTGGCCGCATGCTGACTGATGCCGTCAAGACCCTGGCGGATGTGATGCGCGCGCACACCAGGACCACAGGGCCACTCACTGCTGCCACACGCGCTGTCTCAGGCAGGCATCGCCAGGGCAGGCGCCGCGCTGGACCATCCCAGCAAGCCGCCCGTCGGCTGATTGCTGCGGATCCTGCAGTGCGGGCCCGGCCGAGTGCCACCGTGCCACAGCACCAGCCAGCGCATCCCAGACGCCAGCTGGCCCACATTGCGCCATCCGTCGCCGCCATTCCCCCTCTGGGGCGTCAACGGCAAGCGGCTGCAGCTGATGGTGGCCAGGCTCAGGTGCGCCACTCAGCAGACGGCCCCTCGAGGCCCAAACGCCGTGTAGGCCGCCCCCCAGCGGCATCTGGCGGAAGGGCATCTGAGCCTCAGGCGCCTTCCCCCAGCCTCGCAGCAGCCACTGGGCAGAGCTTGCGAAGCAGCAGCAGGCAGGGCAGGGGAGGCAAAATGCTGGCCAAGGTCTCGCCCTCGCGGGCCACTCAGTAGAGGGTGTGGGCAGCTTTCCTTTAATATGGCGGTGGCCATCTTTATTTTGCACATGGTTGTGCTTTTGGAGGGCTTATTTTTTGCGTTAGGCCGACGTTGAGGCCCGGTTTGAATAAAGGTGGAGTGGCTCCTCCCCAGTTTGTGGGAGTGAGGCGTTTGTTGGGCTTTTTGTGGGGCCCGTTTATTGTTTTTGGGGATTCATGTGGGAAGGGCTTTTCATTTTTGTGCAATAAAAAATTATCTTTATTCATGCAGTCTCCATGGTTGTTCTTCTTAGTGTTTGTTGGCTTCGCCGGCTGAGGGCTTGCGGAGCGGCTGCATTCATCTTCCCTCATGGCCCCTGGCCATTCCCTGACAGGGGGCTTAGAAGTACCGTGTAATAAGGTGGCGTCGTGCGGCCCTTGGCCCTGGTCGCTCCCTCCTGGGAACGTACTCCTGCTCCTCCTCCTCCTCCTCATGCTCCTCCTGCTCCTCCTCCTGAGGTGCTGGTCCAACGTCAGGTGGCAGTGCCTGAGTCCTGCGGATAGCCAGGTTGTGTAGCATGCAGCAAACCACCACAAATTGGGAGACCCGGTCCGGCGAATACTGGAGAGCTCCTCCGGAGCGATCAAGGCAGCGGAACCGCTGCTTGAGGACCCCAATAGTTAGCTCGATGATGTTGCGGGTGGTTTGATGGCTCTCGTTGTAGGCCTCTTCAGCAGCGGTCCTGGGCGCGCGGAGCGGGGTCATGAGCCAGGTGCACAAAGGATAGCCTTTGTCCCCGATGAGCCATCCTCTTGGGGGAGGCTGTGCCTGGAACATGTCATGCACAGTACTCTGCCGCAGGATAAAGGCATCGTGGCTGCTGCCTGGGAAGCTGGCATTGACTGCCATGATGCGCTGCTTGTGGTCACATACCAGCTGCACATTCAGAGAATGGTAGCCCTTCCTGTTGCGATACTGCTCGCCATGCTCCAGAGGGGCCCGCAAAGCCACATGCGTCAGTCAATGGCGCCCTGCACCAAGGGGAATTCCCCGAGTCTGGCAAATCCCAATGCGCGCTGATGCTGGCTCTCGAGGGCCATGGGGAAGGAGATGAATTGGCTTCTCCTTCTGAACAGTGCTTCGGTCACGTGGTGGATGCAGCGATGCGCGCCATACTGGGAGATGTTTGCTATGTCCCCAGCAGCGTATTGGAAGGAGCCAGTGGCATAGAAGTTCAATGCCACCGTCACCTTCACTTCCACCGACAGAGACGTCCTGCACCTGAGCTTTGGCCGCAGATCTCGGCGAAGCAGGTGGCAGATCTCTGCAATCACCTCCTTTCGGAATCGGAGCCTTCTAACACATCGCGCGGCACTCATGTTTAGGTAGGAGCGCTGCTGGCGGTATAGCCTGACTGGGTAAGGCCTACGTGGCCGACGCCTGTAGCCCCCTCTGCCTCTAGCCAGGGCTGCCCCTCTCACAATGCGTCTGCGAGCCCTACGGTCATGGCGCTGCAGCTGCGCGTTGGCACCCCATGCAGCCCCCATCAAATCCTGGCAAACAGTCTAATTTCCAAATGGCCACTTGCAGCGCTATTGCCTGAGTCCAAAAATACCTGGCTCTTGCTGCTTGAAACCAGTTAGCTATCCTCCTTGTTGTGTCTCCAGAAATGCGTTGCACAAGACTGTTTTCTGAAAAAAGGATGGCCTTTATACTGGAGAGGACGTTCCCTTTAATTAGCGCCCCCCGGGGCCCGCGCTGGTTGTGTTGCGTTCCTTTTTCCAAACGCTCCGGCCGCCCGCCGCACAATGGGGCGGTCCGACTGAAGTTTGCAATCGGGGCGGCCAAAGGGCGTTGCACGAGGATGTGACGTCATTTTCTGCGCGCGCATCCGGGCGGGCGCTAAACTTTGCGCCGGCGCTAACGGGCAACTTAATTTGGGGCGGGGCGCAAACTGCGCTGCGCCCGGACGCTACACGCATAGCGCCCGGAAATCACTTCTCTTAAGGCGCTAACTGCTGGCGCAAGCTACTGAAAATCTAGCCCAGGATGTCCAAGAACTTATAAAAACATTGAAGGACACCCAAGACAAATATGAGGCGGCAATGACCGAGGTTCAACAACTGGAAGAACAGATTCAACTGGGAATCCTTTCAGTGGAAGAACAGGACACTGTAAGAATGGTCCCTGAACATGAACTAGAGAGCATCAGGGCGCAACTTTTCCGAGCGCTGAAAGCCAAAGTTCAAGAGGAACATAAGGTGGAAGTATTGGAGAAAGAGGTGGAGGAAATGGAGAAGACTCTGATCCACCGTGTTCCCAGGGAGAAGTTAACGGTCAGCCAACTCCTTCATATGCTGAAGGACAAGACTCTGCAAGGGGAACAATCTGAACACGAGCTTCAATCTTCAGGGGGAACGAGTTCGGAGCTCTCAAAAGTCACGGAGATAGCTGAGGTGGCAACACAAATTTTACAAGGATGCCAAAAGTACGTTGAATCACGTCAAGGTGAACAGAAGGATGTGGAAACCGTTACTTCAGTAGAAGGGTTAAATAGCCTGATAATGCAATTACCGATGGAAAGGAAGGTATTGAACTCACAAATGAGGTCCGTCGTGAAGGAATGGCAGATAACCCAGGAAGAGCGGGATGAATATGAATGCATGAAGAAGGCTTTTCAAGAAAGATGTTTAGGGAAGGAACCACCGTCAGCTAACGTCCAGACGGGTGAGGAGGAAGAAGAAGTCTCTCTCGCTGGCCTAACTCAGGACGAACCCGAATATTACCATGACCTGTTGAGTGACACTGAATATTACGAGGATGTGGTCTGCCCAGCTTGTGATGAAAACTCTCAAGGTGCTGAAATCCGGAGGAAGCACTTAAGGTCTAAGGAACATAGAGAGTTGGTGGCGCTACAGCTGGCAGCCGAGAAAGGAGCTCCGAGAGTTTCAAAAAGGCAGAAAAGAAAAAGAAGGAGCAGAAGATAATAACTGTCTAAAATATTAGCACTTCTACCATTCCAGGCGGGACATTACGAAAGGAGCTAAATTAGTTGAAAAACTGGAAAATGTCAAGACAGCCAGTTGGTTGTAAAAGTCCGCACTGCTGGTTCAACAGGACGAAGGTTCAAGCTGTTACGTCAAGAAAAAGGCTATGGAGGAGTCACGCTAGCCAAGTAATCCGGCTACACCAAAGAAAGGTTGTTCGGAACGAGTCAAGATCAGAGACTGAATCTATGAACTGTTTCCGCAGAGACTGAACCTGTGAACTGTTTCCACCGAGATTATATTTGTAAATTGTTTTATATGACATTGACTCCACCGAGAGTATATCTGTAATTTGTTTTATAGGAAGTTGAAGATATGTATGTTTAACGGGGACTCTGTAAGTAATAAGCTAAAAAGGGAGGATTGTAGTGTATGTACCCGTCTATCTTTAAGGGAACTATTGAATGTAACCGTTCACCTTTAAGGGAACTACTTTAGGTGTGGCACTATTTGTTTGGCTTCTGTATACTGTAATACCGATAGTGACCACACCAGTATATAAGTGTTGTGCCAGGAGTTATTGGGGAGATTCGCCCGGACCTTCGAATAGTAAAGACCTGTTTTGTTTGTTACTTCTGAAGTCTGTGTATTTATTAACTGCACAACCCACAGACTTTACAGTTTCTATCCTTGCTTCCCTTTCCTCTATCTCGCTGCACAGGCTCCCAACCCCCTGCCATTTTAGTTTAAACCCTCCCCAACAGCACTAGCAAACACTCCCCCTAGGACATCGGTCCCAGTCCCGTCTAGGTGCAAACCGTCCAGTTTGTACTGGTCCCACCTCCCCCAGAACTGGTTCCAATGTCCCAGGAATTTGAATCCCTCCCCCTTCCACCATTCCCCTAGCCATGTATTCATCTGAAATAGCTTTCTATTTCTACTCTGACTAGCACGTGGCACTGGTAGCAATCCTGAGATTACTACCTTTGAGGTCCTATTTTTTAATTTACCTGCTAACTCCCTACATTCAGCTTTTAGGACCTCATCCCGTTTTCTACCTATATCGTTGGTATCTATATGCACCACGACAACTGGTTTTTGACAGCTGCCTGACTGTATAATGTGATGCTGAGGATCACAAACAAGCTGCACAGTCAGAAATTAGAATCCTATCCTATTCATGTAGATTCTCTCAATGGACCATGTAGTGAAGTCTATAAACCCCACTGGGACTTATGGGAATCCTGTCACTCTGGAAAATTGCACAGCTCTCTCACGCTGCTGTCAGCTGTCCACAGGGAAGGAGATTAAATTGTCCACTCAAGCAGACAAGACATCAGTCACTTTGTTTATATCTCTTTGGACAGCAATTTGGCTTCTGCTGCTGATGTCACCAGGGGTAACCTAGAATGAACTTGTAGCATAAAAGATAATGACAGCTGTGAACTTGTCAGCCATAGTGTCATGGGGAAGAATTTGGCTGCAAGTCAGCTTGGGGCATGTGGCACAACTCTGTCATAACATCCCTTATAAGTTAAAACCTCTACAGGTCCTCCATTTCTGACAAAGGGAGATATATGTGCCAGTAGATTCTGATGGGATGGTGCCAGTGTAGATGGGATGGGTGCCAATATGGGATAGTATCAGCAGGGATGGAATGGGATGATACGGTACCAGTAAGGATGGTATTAGATGGGATGGGATACCGGATATGGTAGCATAGTGGTTATGTCACTGGACTAGTAATCTAGCTAGGCCCAGACTAATAATCCATAAGACGTGAGTTTAAATCCCACCACGGCAGCTGGCGAATTTAAATTCAGTTAATTAAATAAATCAGGAATAAAAATCTAGTATCAGTAATGGTGACCATGAAACTACTAGATTCACTAATGTCCTTTAGGGAGGGAAATCTGTTGTCCTTACCTGGTCTGGTCTATATGTGACTCCAGACCCACATCAATGTGGTTGACTCTTAACTGCCCTCTGAAATGAGCTAGCAAGCCACTCAGTTGTATAAGGTGGCAACTAGGGATGGGCAATAAATGCTGCCCTTGCCAGCGACACCCACATCCTGTGAACAATTTTTTTTTAAGTACCAGTAGGGATGGAATGGGATGGGATGGTACCACTGGATGGGCACAGAATGCCTTTGGTGCTGCCTGGCATCCTTCAGTACCTCCTCCTCTTCCTGCAAAAAGCACGGTTATAGGAGATTTCCACGGGGGAAATCCATTGCAGCAATATTGCCGCTATAGGAGGAAATGAAGGCTGCCACACAACAATTGGCACAAAGACACTTGAGTCACAACAGCAAAAAAAAAGGAAAGGAACGAATAGTTGAGAAATGGCTGGAAAGTTTGAAACACAAATTTCCTATTGGTAATGTAGGGGGTGGCGGGTGGCGCGTGCGCCCAGTCAGTTATGTCCCTGACTGTTTGTGAGCGGTTCGAATCGCTCCCACGCCCCTGGGTTCTAGACACCGGACTTAGGTACAGGCGGCGATACAGAAAGACTCGAGTAGACAAGTGGATTGGATGTAAGAAAACCAGGATTTTATTAAAACAGAAATTAACACAGTCTTACGAGAAATTACTAGCATAAAATACAGGCAAATACACAATAACTATATTTATACAGGGAATGGGGAACACACGGCATATCGAGGGAAAACAAACTATATTAACAATCCCCTTATCCTTATCCCACCCCCTATACCTAACTAGATTAAGCTATGAGGGGCCAGAATTCATGCTCACCAATCCAAAGTAAAACCAACTGTTTGACGAATGCAGGTTTTGAGGTTTGGTCTTTGGTCCTTCTAGGTACCCCGTTGCCACGTGGTCTTCAGGGGTGCGGTGCTGGAGCTGCTGCTGCAACACATCTTCTTCCCCTCCGCTGCCGTCGTCATCGCGTCGCGATGGGTTCTCCTCTTCTTCTCCCTCGGGCGGTCGTCAGCAGCAACGTTGTGCCCACAGGGCAGTTGGCAGTTTTAACTGTCTAGATTTTCCTACCCAAGCTTAAGAACGCCAGTATATTCGTCGTGGCGTGGCCACCTGCGTTTTCGCAGTGTTCAACAAGGAATGTTCGTCTTGCCAAGCGCCAGCTTATAACTAGATGCTTGGCCTCATCAATACGTTTTTCGCTGCCCTGCTCTGCTCTTATCGAGTTGTTACCGTCTTCTTCGTCTCCTATCGTCTTGTCTCGTTTGGTTACGATACGAGTCCTGAGCTGCCTACTCACTTTCGTCTTGCCCCTTTGTGCGGCCTGGGCGTCCTGGATGGCTATGGACTTGGGTCTCGTTCCCCTCCCCTGCTATTGGTATGGTGTCCTTAGTTACTGAAAATTCTGCTACGGGGAGAGAACCCGCCACGAGGCCAGGGCACGAGTGCGAGTGGCAGCCCAAGAGGCCGGAGCCACGAGAGTAGGGACAAGGGCAGGAGAGCAAGAGTCAAGAGAGAGATTGCTACCCGGGGCCTGCAGTTATACTCTTTACGAAAACCCTTATCTGCGCGCCAAATCAGGTTAGTTCATTGTTCCAATTTTGGCGGGCTAGTTTAAATAATTGTAGCAATCTAAACTAACTGTTTTTAGATGGCCGTTTATCGCACCTAATGGCCTGATGCCTGAGCTGTATTGTTATTAATGCATCTTAATCGGCCTGTCCAGCCTCGATGGCTTCCTTAAGCTGTTTCCAATTATTTATGCAGACAACTTGTTGGCCCCAAGTATAGGCCTAACTGGTTTTGATCTGTCTACAATCTGGCTTAATGCATATTCAAAGTCCTGTGTCTGCTTTCCAAAACACAAAGTCCTTTTCACAGAAACTGCATTTTAGGTTTCGATTTCCCCACAAGCTGCTTGTGCTGCCACAGTCCAAGCTTTTAAAATCTTGCAGGCTTTTGGTCATGAGGTGCGGACGCCATCTTTTGGGTACCCTTTTTAAAATGTCCATGCAGGGCCCCTTTTTATTAATAACTTTGGGGAAATGTGGAAATTTTGCGAATCCTACAGTAAAAAGCAAAAAAATGCAAAGGTTAAAATTCTGAAACAAAACAGAAAATGGGTCAATTAACATCTCACTAGGCTCATTAAATAAACTTCCATCCTGACCAACCCTGGAGACCCATTCTATATTGGTGGGCAGATGATAAAAGAACGTTGGGAAATTGCATGGCCATCTAAATGATGTAATCGGGACGTAATTAAAATATTCAAGTAACGCTCCTACCTGTTTCAGGTCAGTAACCGCCAGTTTGCCTGAACGAATGTGTACAGAATGTCACTTACAGACAGGAATAGTCTTCACTTAAGTGCTTGTGTACAAACCATTATCTACACATGCCCAATTAAATGGAGCAAAAACAATATCCCCACTATTTCTCTCAGCTTTACATGCATATCGCTCCATTTCTCAACTTCTATCTTATGTCATCTTATTTCTAAATAAATTACCACGACACATTTGATGATCGCACCTGAAGATCAGCTATTACCAATGGTAATCTTAAGCTACTGAGAAATGTCAAGCTAAAGGCCCTGGGACAGAGCTATCAATCAACCAAAATTGAGCACACAACAAGCATTCTACTGCATAGAATAACTGACAAACGGGTGTTTAGACTTTGCGTGTTTTAACCAGGGCTTTGACAAAATGCAACTTAATTAGCCCCTAAGATAAAGCCGCTATCCTGACTAATTTACAGATGCAACACTTGCCCAGCTGCTACCAGAGAAGGACACTGACACAAAGCCTAAAGAAATGTGTACAGAATCTCACTTACAGACAGGAAAAGCCTTAACTTAGAGCTTGTGCACAAATCATTATCTACACATGCCTAATTAAATAGAGCAAAACAATATCCCCACTATTTCTCTCAGCTTTTCATGCATATCGCTCCATTTCTCAACTTCTATTTTATGCCATCTTATTCTAAATGAATGGCCACAACACATTTGAATTGCAGTTAATCCAATTTTCTTCCACCTAATAGTGTTTTGTGAATGTATGGTGTTCCCCCTTGTGAAAGTGCATGATGTGTGTCTTCTACCAATCAACCACGTGCTCCTGTTTATTTTTATGTTCATCAGTGTGAGAGTTATTAGTGCTGGGAAATAGAATTCTTCCAGGCACCCCCAGGTCAGATGTACCTCCTTCTAACTCTTGCCAAACACTTCCCCTGCGTGTACAGTAGCCTGTGTGTGAGCAGACTGCTTGGGCAGCAAGGAGATCATTGGCCCCTACATTACGGTCATCTCAATCTTATTCTCTAGTATGCTGAATAAGACAGACTGCTGTTTATTGGAATGTAAAGTCTCTGGAGCCCCAGCCAGATTATTCATCAGAGAAATGATGCCCGCAACTGAATTAATAAGGGCTATTCCCATTAGCATTAAGCTAGAGGCCTCACCCAAAAGGTCATCTTTTTTTTAATAAAAGGAATTTTGTGGGGCCAAGAGGCGCAGAAGTGCTCCTCCGATCCCCACTAAAATCTCGCAGCCAGCAGCTATCCATTCTCCCCTGTGCCCTCCCCCACACCCACCCCCACCCCTCACATCCCCAAACAGGCCTTACCTGCTAGCTGGCTGCGTACAAAAGCCAGCTGATGTTGCTCCTGAACAGACCGGCGAGTTGCCACGCAGTACCCGTTTGGCATTCGCAGCTCAACAACAACAACTTGTATTTATATAGCACCTTTAACATAGCAAAACATCCCAAGGCGCTTCACAGGAGTGATTATAAAACAAAATTTGACCCCGAGCCACATAAGGAGGTATGAGGGCAGGTGATCAAAAGCTTGGTCAAAGAGGTAGGTTTCAAGGAGCGTCTTAAAGGAGGAAAGAGAGGTAGCGAGGCAGGGAGGTTTAGGCAGGGAATTCCAGAGCTTGGGACCTGTGCAGCTGAAGGCACGGCCGACAATTGTGGAGCGATTAAAATCAGGAATGCTCAAGAGGCCAGAATTAGAGGAGTGCAGATATCTCAGACGGTTGTGGGGCTGGTGGAGATTACACGGATAGGGAGAGGTGAGGCCATGGAGGGATTTGAAAACAAGGATGAGAATTTTGAAATCGAGGCGTTGCTTAACTGGGAGCCAATGTAGGTCAGTGCGCACAGAGGTGCTCGCAAAAAAAACCAATGTGAATCGGGTCCAAACCACAAAGTAGTTTGGGCCTCTTGACTGCTGCGCTGGGCGGACACAGTAGGTATTGCACCTATTTGGCACCCAGCCCATAATAAGTTTCCTCCACTGTCTTAGGATTGGTGGCAACAAATCCATGACTTATCATCTTGTGGTGCAGCAAATTCAAGTATTAATGTGCTACCAACAATATAGTGCATAAAATTACAGCTTTATACCACTACTAGGCCTAGAAATTCAGTGCCCTTAGCACCGATTTTGCGGCGCTAGAGGGCCTCGCGCTGCAATTGGTGCCGGTTCCTAAATTGCCTGGGGCCCTTCCGCGGCGGTAGACCGGTAGCGCTGCGCCGGCACCGATGACGTCATCGGTGTGCGCAGCGTCCCGGTTGCCGTGGTAACCCGGCCCCAAGCCGAAATTCAGTTGCGCCCGCCTCGCCCGTGGCAGGCGCAACTAAGACTTCGGCAAACGAGTGTTGCCGGAGTCTGCGCCGGCGCTTTAAGGAGGCGCGGCGGCCGGCCGCTTTCCCGCCGGCCGCCTGCCCGCAGCTCCCTCCCCGGACTTCTCCCCGCCCCCCCCCCCTGGAACAGATGCAAGCCCGGCACTTGTCCGAGGTGCCGGGCTCATTTTTGCAGAGATTTGCGCGGGCCGCGGCCGGGTGCAGGCAGCTCCTCCTTAACGGAAGGAGGAGGCCTGCACTTCCCGAGCCTGCCGCACCGCAGCGGGCGCCGCAGTGCCGGAATAGCGCCAGTTTTCAGGCGCTAAAACCCTTCAGTAGCGCCGGCAGCCGTTTGGGCGCGGCGCTACTGAATTTTTGGCGCGCGCAAAGGGACTTAGCGCCGGCGCTAACTTCCGGCGCTAAAGCCCTGGCGCAGCGCAAACTCAATTTCTAGGCCCTAGTCTCCACTTGTTGCAGTGATAAAGGATTCAGGTACCAGGGAATTGAGGATAGGCAGAACAACATGAAGTCCGATACATTAATACCTTCACCACACGGACTGCAGCGGTTCAAGAAGGTGGCTCACCACCACCTTCTCAAGGGCAATTAGGGATGGGCAATAAATGCTGGCCTTGACAGTGACGCCCACATCCCACGAATGAATTTTAAAAAATTAAGCCGTGTCCCTCAAACAATCTTTGTTCCTATTTGATTATTGATTTTGGTATCAAGTGATCCTATTTTCCTAAAAATTATATCACTGCCTGTGGCTAGCTTATAGTGCTCTGAAGAGCTTTCCATTGACTTTGATATGTTATGCTAGTTTACAAAGATTCCCTCAGTCAGCCAGACTATTGATCCTATTAGTGGTCATGTCGTGAGGCTGCACTGCTAACACAGAGCCTCAAGGACAGAATGTGTGGGCTGGATAATCAGAGCTACTTCTAATCATGTGCACGTAGCTCTGACCTGTGTTTACAAGAGCCTCGTGAAATTACCCCTATAGCGTCCAACAAATCAGATCACCGTATTAGCAAGTAAAATATTTTGAGTCCTGACATTTCCAAAACTTATGGAAAAACAATCTCTGCCTCGCTCGCTTTCACACACTCACACACGCCGCACGTATAGAGCAAGAGAGCGAGAGAAATAAGCCAGGAGTGAAGTCTCACAGTTTTGGGTACAGATTTGTATCCAAATCCATTTACATGTATTAAGAGTAAACTAGCTCGGAGGTTTTCTCTTCAAACATTCACCTATGGCATAGTCTAACCTGTTATATGTCAGTTTGGCCATATGAAGCACTGTTGCCCATTCTAATCCAACGCTTGTAATAGATTTAACTGAATCTGCTAAAACATAAGGCATGAAATGCATTGTAGCCAATTGCATAAATCCCAGGCATCATCATCCAATGTCAATAGAAGCTTTAAATTATATATAACTTCGTTCAATCTCCATAGTAATTATTTATTTATATTAAATCTATCAATTTCTATTATTAACTATATCTTAATAAAAATTCATCAATTACCTTTATTCTTTCAGATTTCAGAAAACCAGGTGCAGCAATTTTCTGACTGCTACCCCTCATTGCTTCAGCCAGCTATTTTCCCTGACCTTTCTGTATCTCCATGATTCTCCCTCCCCCTCCAATTTTCTCCCTTCCTCTGCCTTTGATGGTAATGCTGGCTGAGAAATTATTCTACAAGCCTGCCCTTTGGTACTTCATCCACAGGGCCATTCTTGATGTGCAAGTCCAGACGACTGTCAACATCCGTTCAAGCAATGGGATCATCATAGCCGAGCGTGCCCGTTCTTTTAAAGAAAAAGAAAGGCTTGCATTTATATAGCGCCTTTCACAACCTCAGGACATCCCCAAGTGCTTTACAGCCAATGAAGCGCTTTTGAAGTGTAGTCACTGTTGTAATGTAGGAAACGTGGCAGCCAATTTGCGCACAGCAAGCTCCCACAAACAGCAACATGATAATCATCAGATAATCTGTTTTTGTGATGTTGATTGAGGGATAAATATTAGCCAGGACACTGGGGAAAACTCCCCTGCTCGTCTTTGAAATAGTGCCATGAGATCTTTAAACATTGGGAAGAACAAAGCCATTGAGAGAGAAATTCAGTACCTTAGCGCCTCCCGTTAGCACCTCCGGGGGGCGCTAATGGGGCACTACCGGCTTTGCGACCGGGTGCGGCGATAGTACTGACGCCCGCGAAATTGATTTGGAGGCTTGCAGCTGCGGTAACCACCAGCGCCACGATCTAGTGCGCCCGGAGTCATTGCCGTGCGCATCGCCCCGGTTGTGCCCTGGACCCGAACTTCGGTTCCGCCCCCTGCAGCATCGCTGGGCGACAACACCGGCAGCTGCAGGAGGCGTTGTTCGGGAGGCTGGGCACTTCGGGGGCGCAAATAAATGGGGATGTTGGCGCGGGTAGGAGAAAAATTGTTACAACGTTGAAAGTGATTTTTTGCGATTGCTCCTGGGCCGATCGATCGATCAATCCGGATACTCTGCTGGAGTGCATGTGGCTGATCGGGCAGGATCGCGGCCGCCGTCGGGGACCAACTAACTGGTCCCAATGCAGAGCCTGCAGCGATGGCCCTTCCCTTTAAGGACATTGTGCAGCGCGGCACCACTACCGCCCTGTAGGAAGGAAGTGAAGTGCTTGATTTAGCGCTCCATTTCCTTACTGGAGCGCAAACACCGAATTTAGAAAAAGTCGGGAATCATTAACGCCTGGCGCTACGTTTCCCAGATTTCAAAAGTTACCGCCCCCAAACAGGGTGATACCGAATTTCTCCCCCATTGTCTTTAGTCCCTGCCACAAACTCTGTACCTTGGCCAACAATTCCATTCCCCTCTCGGGCCACTGTCTCAGATTGAACCAGACTGTTTGCAACCTATTCGGTGTTGAGCTGAACCTCATATCGTCTCCATCACAAAGACGGTAACATCACCCACCTCTGCCCCGACTCAGTCAAAATGCTGCTAAAACCCTCATCCATGCCTTTTTCACCTCTAGACCTGACTATTCCAATACAAAAAGAAAATACTGCAGATGCTGGAAATCTGAAATAAAAACAGAAAACACTGGAGATACTCAGCAGGTCAAGCAGCATCTGTGAAGGCAGAAACAAAGTTAACGTTTCAGGTCGATAACCTTTCGTCAGACGTTAACTCTGTTTCTCTCTTCACAGATGCTGCCTCACCTGCTGAGTATCTCCAGCATTTTCTGTATTTATTTCTGACTATTCCAATGCTCTCCTAGCTAGCCACCCATCCTCCACCCTCCATAAGATTCAGCTCATTCAAAACCCTGTTGACCGTATTCTATCCCATACCAGGTCACACTCACCCCATCATCCTGGTCCTTGTCCCTTTATCATCTCATCCTTCCCTATCTCGAACCTATTCCAGCCCTACAACCTCCCCCAGAACTCTCTGTTCCTCTGACGTTTGCCTCATGTGCTGCCCTCCTCCCTCACCCCCCTTCACCCCATCATTGGCAGCCATGCTTTCGGCTGTCTCAGCCTAATGCTCGAGAATTAGCTCCCTCAATCTCTCTGCCACCTTTAGGACCCTCTTTAAAGCCGCTTATCTGACCAAGCTTTTGTCATAAGAACATAAGAAATAGGAGCAGGAGTCGGCCAATCGGCCCCTCGAGCCTGCTCCGCCATTCAATAAGATCATGGCTGATCTGATCCTAACCGCCAATCTACTATCACAGAACCATCTCCTGAATCTAACAGAATTAGACACACGAAATAGGAGCAGGATCAGGCTACACGGCCCCTGGGCCCGCTCCGCTACCAACAGAGCCATGACCAATCCGAACCTGGACTCATGTCCAAATTCCTGCCCGCTCCCCGTAACCCTTAATTCCCTTTACTTCTAGGAAACTGTCTATTTCTGTTTTAAATTTATGTAATGATGTAGCTTCTACAGCTTTTTGGGGCAGCATATTCCATGGACCTACCACCCTCTGAGTGAAGTAGTTCCTCCTCATCTCAGTTTTGAAAGAGCAGCCCCTTATTCTAAGACTATGCCCCCTAGTTCTAGTTTCACCCATCATCGGGAACATCTTCCCCACATCCACCCGATCCAACCCCTTCACAATCTTATATGTTTCAATAAGATCGCCTCTCATTCTTCTGAACTCCAATGAGTAGAGTCCCAATCTACTCAACCTCTCCTCATATGTCCATCCCCTCATCCCCGGGATTAACCGAGTGAACCTTCTTTATACTGACTCGAGAGCAAGCATGTCTTTTCTTAAGTATGGACACCAAAACTGTATGCAGTATTCCAGGTGCGGTCTCACCAATACCTTGTACAACTGAAGCAATACCTCCCTATTTTTATATTCTATCCCCCTAGCAATGAAAGCCAACATTCCATTGGCCTTCTTAATCACTTGCTGCACCTGCATACTAACCTTTTGAGTTTTGTGCACCAGGACCCCCAGATCCCTTTGTACTTCAGTACTTTCCAGTTTCTTGCCATTAAGATAATAACTTGCTCTACGATTTTTCCTGCCAAAGTGCATAACCTCACACTTTCCAGTATTGTATTCCATCTGCCAAATCTCTGCCCACTTACTTAGCCTGTCTATGTCCCCTTGCAGGTTTTATATGTCCTCCTCACTCACTACTTTCCCTCCCATCTCAGTATCATCTGCAAACTTTGATATGTTACACTCGGTCCCCTCCTCCAAATCGTTAATATAGATTGTAAAGAGTTGGGGAGCCAGCACTGACCCCTGTGGAACACCACTAGTTACTGATTGCCAGTCCGAGAATGAACCATTTATCCCAACTCTCTGCCTTCTGTTAGTTAGCCAATCCTCTATCCATGCCAGAATATTACCCCCAATCCCGTGATTTTTTTATCTTAAGCAATAATCTTTTGTGTGGCACCTTGTCAAATGCCTTTTGGAAGTCTAAATACACTACGTCCACTGGTTCCCCATTATCCACCCTATATGTTACTTCCTCAAAGAACTCCAGCAAATTTGTCAAACATGACTTCCCCTTCGTAAAACCATGCTGACTTTGTCCTATTAAATTATGATTATCCAAATGTCCTGTTACTGTCTCCTTAATAATGGACTCCAATATTTTACCTACCACAGGTGTTAGGCTAACCGGTCTATAGTTTCCAGCCTTCTGTCTACTGCCCTTTTTAAATAAGGGCGTTACATTAGCAGTTTTCCAGTCTGCCGGGACCTTTGCCGAGTCCAGGGAGTTTTGGAAAATTATTACCAATGCATCCACAATCCCTACCGCCACTTCCCTCAAGACCCTAGGATGTAAGCCATCAGGTCCAGGTGATTTATCCGCCTTGAGTCCCATTATTTTACCGAGTACCACTTCCTTCGTGATTTTGATCGTGTTTAGCTCCTCCCCCCCATAGCCCCCTGTTTGTCCAGTGTTGGGATATTCTTAGTGTCTTCTACTGTAAAGACTGATACAAAATATTCATTCAGTGTTTTTGCCATCTCCATATTTCCCACCATTAATTTCCCGGTCTCATCCTCTAAGGGACCAACATTTACTTTAGCCACCCTTTTTCTTTTTATATAACTATAAAAACTCTTACTATCTGTTTTTATATTTTTTGCTAATTTACTTTCATAATCTATCTTCCCTTTCTTAATCAATCTTTTTGTTATTTTTTGCTGTCTTTTAAAGTTTTCCCAATCCTCTATCCTCCCACTAGATTTGGCTACCTTATATGCCCTTGTTTTTAGTCGAATACTATCCTTAATTTCTTTACTTAGCCACGAATGGCTGTCTTTTCTTTTTCACCCTTTTCTTCTCAGTGGAATATATACTTTTTTGGAAGTTGTAAAATAACTCCTTAAATGTACACCACTGATCATGTATCGTCTTACCCTTTAATCTATTTTCCCAATCCACTCTACTCAATTCCACTCTCTTACCTTCATAGTCTCCTTTATTCAAGCTTAGCACGCTTGTTTGAGATCCAACCTTCTCACCCTCTAATTGAATATGGAATTCAACCATGTTATGGTCACTCATTCCAAGGGGATCCTTTACTAGGACATTTATAATTAATCCTGTCTCATTAAACAGGACCAGATCTAAGGTTGCTTGCCCCCTGGTCGGTTCAGTTACATACTGCTCAAGAAACCCATCCCTAATACACGCAATGAACTCATCCTCAAGGCAGCCCTGCCCAATTTGATTTGTCCAATTAATATGATAGTTAAAATCCCCCATAATTATAGATGCTCCCTTATTACAAGCCTCAACTATTTCCTGATTGATACTCCATCCAACAGAGTTGCAACTGTTCGGAGGCCTATAGACTACGCCCACTAGTGTTTTTTTCCCCTTATTATTCCTTACCTCCACCGAAACTGTTTCATTATCCTGATCTTTTGACCCAATATCATTTATCTGTATTACAGTGATTCCTTCCTTTATTAACATAGCCACCCCACCTCCCCTTCCTTCCTGCCTGTCCTTCCTGATCATTAAATAACCTGGTATGTTTAATTCCCAGGCATTGTCACCCTGCAGCCATGTTTCTGTAATGGCCACAAGATCATACCCATATGTAGTTATTTGTGCCATTAACTCATTTATTTTGTTACGAATGCTACGTGCTTTCAGATAGAGAGCTTTCAAATATGTTTTGTGACACTTAGTTCCTGCTTTTGCCCTTTTTATTACTTTACCTTTTACTCCATACCTTCTGCCCCTTCCTGACACGCTCTGGTTTTTAATTTCCCCACTGCTACCTAAGTCTATAACCTTCTCTGTTGTCATTTTTATTATTTGCTCTCTAGGAACCTCCCCCCCACTAGTTAGTTTAAAGCCCTCTCTACAGCCCTAGTTATATGATCCGCCAGGACTCTAGTCCCAGCACTGGCCAAGTGAAGCCCGTCCCAACAGAACAGCTCCCTCCTGCCCCAGTACTGGTGCCAGTGTCCCAGGAAGCAAAACCCATTTCTCCCACACCAGTCTTTGAGCCACGCATTTAACTCTCTAATTTTATTTGTCCTAGCCAAATTCGCTCGTGGCTCGATTATTACCCTTGAGGTTCTGTTTTTTAATTTGACCCCTAGCTGCTCATACTCCTTTAACAGAACCGACTTCCTAGTCCTATCTACGTCGTTTGTACCAACATGGACCATGACAACTGGATCCAACCCCTCCCACTGCAAGTTTCTTTCCAGCCCAGAGGAGATGTCCTTAACCCTGGCACCGGGTAGGCAACACAGCCTTCGGGACTCTCGCTCTTGGCTGCAGAGAACTCTATCTATCCCCCTAATAATACTATCCCCTACCACTACAACATTTCTATTTACACCCCCCTCTTGAATGGCCCCCCGTTCCATGGTGCTGTGGCCAGGTTGCTCATCCTCCCTGCAGTCCCTGCTCCTGTCCCCACAGGGAGTAAGAACCTCGAACCTGTTGGTCAAGAGCAAGGGCTGCGGCTCCTCCAGCTCTACCTCCTGGATCCCCGTACCTGCCTCACTCATAGTCATACCATCCTGTCCCTGACCATGGGCTACATCTGAATTACTTAACTTCATAGGTGTGACCACCTCCTGATACACAGAGTCCAGGTACTTCTCCCCCTCCCTGATGTGTCGCAGTGTCTGAAGCTCAGACTCCAGCTCATCAACACGGAGCTGGAGTTCCTGTAGCAGCAGACACTTGTCACAGACGTAATCACCGTGAGCCTCAATGGGGTTCACCGGCTCCCACATCTCGCAACAGTAACACATCACATGCTCCATTCTATGTGATTAATTAAATTTTTTATTGTTAGTTATGGACACCCTCTGCCCGATTTTAGATGCTAGTATCCCCTTTAATTAATTGGATTTAAATTAAATCAATCCCTCTAGTTACACCAGTTAAATGGTTTACCAACAGTCACTCTGCACCAGAAAGGCCTTGGTACACCACAGCAACCTTAAAAACTATAAACCACAGACTTAAAGTTTTAAAACGAGAGAAATCCTCCCCTGCTAATAATCACTTTTGAGTCGCCATCCATTATTGGCTGATTATGTCTCTGTGAAGCACCTTGAGAAGCTTTTCTACGTTAAAAGCATTATATAAATGCAAGTTGTTGTTATTACTGTTGTTGTTGCAATACCTCAATGCATTTGATCTTTTCCGAGTTGAAAGGCACAGCTATAACTTGAAGCAGCCAAAGGCTGCAAAAATAATATCTCGATTGCCAAATGCCTACTTGATTAACCATTCATCTCCATTTATTGTGTTACTCTGCCCGGCAATAAAGTACAAAATCAATATCATTCAGTGAAAATCAATACAGTGGAATGATTTTTTTTAAAAGCAAAGTGAAAACTATGAAATACAGAATGTAAGTCTTTTAAGCTCAAGTCAAATAATGTTTGAAGCTGTGTCGAACTGATAGCTGAAGAAGAGAATGTTGAGGTATTCGCAGCCATCCAATGGTTGTGACTTAAAATAGCTGGACTTCAATCTCAAACTGTATTGTGTACGAGTGCCTAGTGTTAACAAGTAGGAAGATTTCAAGTCAATGCGGGATTTAACTTACCTTTACACTGCTCATCGTGCTGCTGACACTATTTCACAATGACACATCAGTAATCAAACTTTACTATTTGTATGTTCATTAGCACGGGCGCGGCGTGTGCGCACTGGCTGTATGCAGAGTAGGCAGATCGTGACGTCAGTCAGCATGTAGCGCTGATTTGACGCACAACCTGCCATTTTGGATGTTGCCGCTCCAATTAATGCCCTCTCCTAAACCCCCCACCAGCGCTATTTAAAGGGATACATCCAACTTGCAGGTAAGTTGATTGTTTCTCTTGTACTGTCTTTTGCAGAGTTTATATGAATACTGGCTTGCTTTTATAACGTTGTTAAAGTGTGCAGGGAGTGCTGCTGGGCATTGGGAAGGCACTGGCTGTGACAGGAAGGTCTCTGAGTACACCACTTGCTCCCAGTCATGGGGGCTGTACTCGCAGTCCCCCTCGCACTGCAGCATGACAGGGAGATGGAGCAGAAGCAGCAAACAAGACAAGCTGCTCACAGAGGGAGCAGGAGGGGGAGGAGGGGTCTCAGCAGGAGGCCTTACCCACCTAGGATCTTCAGGGAGCCCTTCTCCTACCTGCACCTAAGCCAGGAGCAGTGTGTTCAGCGGCTTCGCTTCACCAAGAAGGTGGTAACACAACTCTGCCACCTCTTGGATCCAGACCTGCAGCCTCAGAGCAGGGTGGTGATGGCTCTGCCAGTGGCCCTCAAGGTGACCGCGGCCCTGATTTTTTATGCTAGTGGATCTTTCCAGGCTGGAACAGGTGACTTAACAAACATCTTGCAGTTTGCCGTCCATCACTGCATTCGGGAGGTCACAGAGGCGGCTCTGTACTCTAGGAGAAGAGACTTCATTATCTTCTCGCTAAACAGAGAGAAGCAGAAGGAGCATGCTCGTGGCTTTGCCAGGATATCAGGCTTCCCCATGGTGCAGGGCCCCATTGACTGCACACAGGCAGCTTTGTGGGCACTGCACATCAGTGGTGAGATGTACCGTAACCGTAAAGGGTACCACATGCTTAACATGCAGTTGGTGTGCGACCACACCCAGCATATCATGATGGTGAATGGCCAGTATCCTGGCAGCAGTCATCATGCCTTTATCCTGTACCAGTCCGCTGTGCCGGCAATCTTCCAGCCATCGATTTGAACCCGAGGGTGGTTGCTAGGCAGCAAGGGCTATCTGCTCTACACCTGGCTGATGACTCCCCTCTGGAACCCCACCACTCGTGGCCAGCAATCATATAATGAGAGCCATGCTGCCACAAGGAACGCCATCGAGCAGGCCATCGGGGTGTTCAAGCAACGGTTCCACTGCCTTGACTGCTCGGGAGGGACCCTCCAGTACATATCGGAGAGGGTGTCCCATTTCATTGTGGCCTGCTGCATCCTCCACAGCTTGGCCACTATGAGGGCGCAGCCCTTGCCACCATGGGTTCCGCAACCACCTCAGGAGGAGGAGAAGGATGAGGAGGAAGAGGAGGAGGAGGAGGAGGAAAGGAAGAGGCAGCCTGCAAATCCCCATTGCAGACGGGCTGTTCATGAGCGCATCATCAGACTCCGGTTCCCCTGAATGAAACCCTGGAGCCCTGTTGCTCAAAACCTCCCCACCTTACCATCCCTCTGTCATGGAACATCACAGCGTCCTCTTGGCCATAATGCTGAAATGAAAGCCACCATAAAACAAATATTCCAAACAAATTTTATAAATGATTAATTCCAAAACTACATAAAAAAGTCAACTTATCACGCTTGTGCATTCCCTTAGTGCCTGTTTGTCGTGAGCCTTTGCCTAACTTAGTGCTCCTACGAAGCGCTACCCCAGTGACTGCAGCATGGCTGGTGGAAGGCTGCGGACTTTCAGTGAGGGAGACTGCAGATGGCCATGCAGGACGATCTCGAACAGCTCTGGGCCTAGAAGGCCCGGTTGTAGACTGCACCACCTCGGCATGGGCGGCAGCAGTCTGGGCTGGCTGGCTGACAGGTAACAGAAAGGGCGCTGGCGGAGTGGCAGTGATGGAAGTATGAATGCTGTCTTCCTGAGAGAGGACGGCAGGTTCGTGCACCACGGAGCCACTGGCACTCCCCCGGGGCGGCACCTCAGCAATCCTAGTAACCTGTTGGAAGACAGCTTGCTGGACTGCTGTGAGATTCTGCAAGCCCCTTTCCACACGTAAACACAGCTACAATGGCAGCAGTCTGAGCTTGCGTGGCCTGTTGAGCCATAGCTTCCTTCCCCTTTTCTTAGCAACACTGGCAATGAGGTGCTTCTTTCAAAAAGCACCTTGATACGCTTATCAATTACTCCATAAAAGGCGATGAATTAGGAAAGTAATGAAGAGGTTTTTATTAACTAAAGAACAGAGCATGCCTCTCGTGGCCAACTGGTTCCAAGAAGGAAGTGGGTTGCCGAAACACCCACCTTTATACCTGGTCATGTGGGCGGAGCCAGCTGAGGCATGCATTGGTACACAGCGCCAACCAGAGGTAACAATATGCAATAACGATAACAGTAGGATACAATAACAGTGGTTTACCACATTCACCCCTTGTTTAAAATTTAGTCCGGCGGGGTGAAGTGTACTACAAGTTCGTGTAGGTAATCTATCAGGAGGCCTTGTATGACGTCCTGATCGTCGTGGTGGCGGCGGCGGTGGTGCAGTATCCAACGTCGAATCTGGTGTCCGGGTGGTCAACAAAGGGTCCTGGGGCTCTGGCATGCCGTCTACAGGGGTTGGGTTGGGAGAAGTGGTGAGGGATAACGGTGGTAATTCAGGGGCACCCGAGGGTGCGAGGTCTCGTATGGAGAACGTGTCCTCCCGCCCGTCTGGGTACGCCACGTAGGCATACTGGGGGTTGGCGTGTAGGAGGTTCACCCTCTCGACCAGGGGGTCCATTTTATGGGTCCTCACGTGCCTCCGCAGTAGGACGGGCCCAGGAGAAGTCAGCCATGTCGGTAGCGAGGTTCCCGATGTGGACTTCCTGGGGAAAACGAACATTTGCTCATGAGGGGTGGCATTAGTGGCAGTACAAAGCAGTGACCGGATAGAGTGGAGCGCCGCAGGGAGGACCTCCTGCCAGTGAGAGGTCGGAAGGCCCTTAGATTTTAAGGCTAAGAGGACAGCCTTCCAAACCGTCGCGTTCTCTCTTTCCACCTGGCCGTTCCCCCGGGGGTTGTAGCTGGTGGTCCTGCTCGTAGCAATACCTCTCGCGAGCAGGTACTGACGAAGTTCGTCGCTCATGAAAGATGAGCCCCTGTCGCTATGTATATAGCTAGGGAACCCGAACAGGGCGAAGAGGTCATTCAGACATTTGATGACCGTGGTACTGGTCATGTCTGGGCAAGGGATGGCGAACGGGAAACGAGAGTACTCATCAATTATGTTGAGGAAGTACACGTTGCGGTCAGAGGAGGGGAGGGGCCCTTTAAAATCGACGCTCAGGCGCTCGAAGGGGCGAGTGGCCTTGATCAGGCTTGCTCTGTCTGGCCTATAAAAATGCGGTTTGCACTCGGCACAGATTTGGCAGTTCCTGGTCATGGTCCTGACCTCCTCGATGGAGTAGGGCAGGTTACGGGATTTGATGAAATGGAAGAACCTGGTGACCCCCGGGTGGGAGAGGTCATTGTGGAGGGACTGCAGTCTATTAACCTGCGCGTTGGCGCATGTACCACGTGATAGGGCATCTGGGGGCTCATTGAGTTTCCCAGGCCGGTACAAGATATCGTAATTGTAGGTGGAGAGTTCAATTCTCCACCTCAAGATCTTGTCGTTCTTGATTTTGCCCCTCTGCTTATTATTGAACATAAAAGCAACTGAACGCTGGTCAGTGAGAAGTGTAAACCGTTTTCCGGCCAGGTAATGCCTCCAGTGACGCACCGCTTCCACAATAGCCTGGGCCTCCTTTTCGACAGAGGAGTGTCGAATCTCGGGGCCCTGGAGGGTCCTTGAGAAAAAGGCCACGGGTCTCCCCGCCTGGTTAAGGGTCGCAGCTAGGGCGAAGTCGGATGCGTCGCTCTCCACTTGGAAGGGGATGGACTCATCCACTGCATGCATTGTGGCCTTCGCAATATCGCTCTTGATAAGAGTGAAGGCTGCACACGCCTCTGGTGTCAGGGGGAAGGAGGTGGATTTGATGAGGGGTCTGGCTTTGTCCGCATAGTGGGGCACCCACTGAGCATAGTAAGAGAAAAACCCCAGGCATCTCTTCAGTGCTTTTTGGCAGTGGGGGAGGGGGAGCTCCATAAGGGGGCGCATTCTGTCGGGGTCGGGCCCAATGACTCCGTTCTCCACTACGCAGCCGAGAATGGCAAGGCGTTTGGTGCGAAACATACATTTCTCCTTATTGTACGTTAGGTTCAGCCGCTGGGCCGTACGGAGGAATTTTTCTAGATTAACGTCATGGTCCTGCTGGTCGTGGCCGCAGATGGTGACGTTATCCAGGTAGGGAAAGGTGGCCTGCAGCGTGTTCTGGTCAACCATACGGTCCATCTCCCTTTGGAAGACCGAAACCCCGTTGGTGACGCCGAAGGGAACCCTAAGGAAGTGGTAGAGGCGGCCGTTCGCTTCGAAGGCAGTATACTGGCGGTCCTCATGGCGGATGGGGAGTTGGTGGTATGCTGACTTAAGGTCAATGGTGGAGAATACTCTGTATTGCGCAATCTGATTGACCATATCAGATATGCGAGGAAGGGGGTGTGCGTCCAGCTGAGTGTATCGGTTTATGGTTTGGCTGCAGTCAATGACCAGGCGGCGTTTATCGGTGGTTTTAACGACTACAACCTGGGCTCGCCAGGGGCTGGTGCTCCCTTTGATAATGCCCTCCTTCAGGAGCCGCTCCACCTCAGAGCTAATAAAAGCTCTGTCCTCGGCGCTGTACCGCCTGCTCTTGGTAGCGATGGGTTTACAGTCGCGGGTGAGGTTAGCGAACAAGGGAGGGGGGGGACTTTGAGTGTGGAAAGGCTGCAAGTGGTGTGCGGCGGGCGATTTAAAAGGTGTTGGTTGCAGACTGTGAGTGGGGGGAGGGGTCCACCGTATGCTAATGTGACACTTTTAAGGTGGCACTGAAAATCCAACCCTAGCAGCACGGCAGCGCAAAGACGGGGCAGGACAAGAAGTTTAACATTTTTATATTCTGTGCCCCTAACCGAAAGGGTCACCACACAGTAGCCGCCGACGTCCATTGAATGGGACTTAGACGCCATAGAAATCCGATGGCGCGTTGGCAGGACCGTGAGGGAGTGGCTACGTACCGTGTCGGGGTGAATAAAACTCTCTGTGCTCCCGCTGTCAAATAGGCAAGCGGTGGCGCGGCCGTTTACCGTGATGTCCATCATGGACCTGGACAGATGATGAGACAGGGCTTGATCCAGCGTAACGGAGGCCAGTGTATGGCTTAGTGAGTCGATATGGTCGTCCGACGAGACGGTGGTCGAGTCCGGAGACAAAATGGCGGTTGAGTGCGGCGGACAAAATGGCGGCGGCCATGATTCAGGTCCCCACGCGGCCGGAGGTGCACAAAATGGCGGATAAGATGGCTGCCCCCACGGTTCGCACGCGGCGCTGCTGGCGTTCGCGGGTTTCCCCCTGCAGGCATTGGCGTAATGGCCTTTCTTCCCGCAGCCCGAGCAGGTAGCGGTCTTAGCCGGGCAGCGCGCTCTAGGGTGTTTTAACTGGCCACAGAAATAGCATTTTTGGGCCTGGTTACGGGGCATTGCTGCAGTTGGTACCGGGTGCGGCGGTCCCGGTTGATTTCGGGACATTGCTGCAGCAGTTGGTACCGGGGGCGGCGGTCCCATGTCCCAAGGTCGCGATGGCCATGGCGCGGTGCCGTTACGTGAGTATGCTTCGAGGTTTCGGTGGGCCGCATCTAACGAGAGCGCAAGGGCTACGGCCGACTTCAGGTCGAGCTCCTTGCTTTCGAGCAGTCTCTGCCGGGAGTAGTCGGACTGGAGGCCCCTAACGAAGGCATCACAGGTAAGTCCCTCCGCGTGCCCCGCAGCCGTTACCTCCTTACAGTCGCAGTCCCTGCAGAGTGTCTGTAATGCCCGTAAAAATGCCTCTACCGATTCCCCTGGTTGCTGCCTGCGGGATCCCAAGAGGTGTCTGGCGTAAATCGTGTTCACTGGGCGCGTGTATTGCCCTTTTAGTAGTTCGAGAGCTGCCGTGTACGTAGTAGCGTCCCGGATGAGTGTATATACTTGAGGGCTCACCTGGGCGGTCAAAACTTTTAGTTTGTTCTCCTCCGATGTCACGGCGGAGGCTTCTAGGAAGGATGCAAAGCAGCTCAGCCAGTGTTCGAAATTGGTCGATGAACCCGCTGCTTGAGGGTCGAGGTCCAGGCATGCTGGTCTGAGGGCTCGCAGCAACGCCTGCTGTTGTTGCTGTTCAGGTGTCGACATTTTACTTTGTCCTCGGGGTAATATTTTCTAGGGCGGTTCGGGAGGATTTAAACTAATTTGGCAGGGGGATGGGAACCTAGGTAGTGGAAAAGAGGGAAGTCATATGAAGTCAGAAATAGATGGTAGAAAGGTGAGAAGCAATAAGCAAAGGAGAGAAACACAAAGGGCCAAACTAATTCACAATGAGAGTGTGAAAAAAGCAAGCCTGAAGGCTTTGTATCTTAATGCTAGAAGCATTAGGAACAAGGTGGATGAATTAGTTGTGGAAATAGAGGTAAACAAGTATGATTTGATTGGGATTACAGAAACGTGGCTGCAGGGTGGGCAAGGCTGGGAACTTAACATCCAGGGATATACAATATTTAGGAAGGATCGGCAAAAAGGTAGGGGAGGTGGGGTAGCATTGCTGGTAAAGGAGGGGATTAATGCAATGGAAAGGAAGGATATTAACTCAGATGAAACGGAATCTGTATGGGTAGAAATGAGAAATAGCAAGGGGAGGAAAACGTTAGTGGGTGTGATATATAGGCCTCCAAATAGTAATATGGAGGTGAGGGAAGGCATAAAAAGGGAAATTAGAGAAGCGTGCGATAAGAGCACAGCTGTCATCATGGGTGACTTTAATTTACATATTGATTGGACTACCCAAATTAGTAAAAATTCTGAGGAGGAGGAATTCCTGGAATGTTTTCGGGACGGTTATCTGGACCAATATGTCGAGGAGCCGACTCGAGATCAGGCCATTTTAGACTGGGTATTGTGCAATGAGAAGGGACTTATCAGCAATCTTCTTGTACGAGGCCCCTTGGGTCAGAGCGATCATAATATGATCGAGCTCTCAGTCGAGATGGAGAGTGAGGAAATTGAATCAGAGACTAAGGTCCAGAACTTAAATAAAGGGAATTACGAGGGTATGAGACGGGAATTGGGTAAGATTGATTGGGTGGTGTTTCTGGGGGGATTGACAGTGGATAGACAATGGCAAGCATTCAAAGATAGAATGGAAGAATTCCAGAACATGTTTATACCGGTTTGGCATAAAAATAAACCTAAAAAGGTGACTCAACCGTGGATAACGAGGGAAATTAGGGACAGCATAAAATCAAAAAAAAGGGCATATCAACTGGCAAAAAAAAGCACCAGACCGGAAGATTGGGGGCAGTACAGGATACAGCAAAAGAGGACAAAGGGATTAATCAGGAAGGGGAAAATAGAATACGAAAGTAAACTTGCAGCAAACATAAAGACAGACTGCAAAAGCTTTTATCGGTATATCAGGAGGAAAAGACTGGTAAAATCCCAAGTCGGTCCCTTGCAGTCCGATTCGGGAGAATATATAATGGAGAATAAGGAAATGGCAGACCAATTAAACTCATACTTTGGCTCTGTATTCACAAAGGAGGACACAAATAACCTCCCAGGAATATCGGCAAACATAGGGACTAATGAGAGGGAGGAGCTGACAGAAATTAGTATCTCTAGGGATATGGTGTTGGGTAAGTTGAGGGGACTGAAGGCCGACAAATCCCCGGGGCCTGATAAACTACATCCTAGGGTACTTAAGGAGGTGGCCCTGGAGATAGCAGATGCTCTAAGGATCATCTTCCGGAACTCCATTGACTCGGGAACAGTACCCGTGGATTGGAGGGTAGCTAATGTTACCCCAATATTTAAAAAGGGGGGTAGAGAGAAAGCAGGGAATTATAGACCAGTAAGCCTTACATCGGTTGTGGGCAAAATGCTAGAGTCCATTATTAAGGATAAAATAGCGGAGCACTTGACAAATGGGGAAAGGATCGGACAGAGTCAACATGGATTTACAAAGGGTAAATCGTGTTTGACTAATCTGCTGGAATTTTTTGAGGAAGTAACTGGTAAAATAGATGGGGGAGAGCCAGTGGATGTGGTGTACCTTGACTTCCAGAAAGCCTTCGATAAGGTTCCACACAAAAGATTATCATGCAAAATTAAGGCTCATGGGATTGGGGGCAAAGTATTAACGTGGATAGAGAACTGGCTGGCGGATAGAAAACAGAGAGTTGGAATAAACGGCTCGTTTTCAGAGTGGCAGGCAGTGACCAGCGGGGTGCCGCAAGGATCTGTCCTGGGACCCCAGCTGTTCACAATATATATAAATGATCTGGATCAGGGAATTGGATGCAATATTTCCAAATTCGCTGACGACACTAAACTAGGAGGAGGGGTGGGCTCTGATGAGGATGTCAGGAGGCTACAGTGCGATTTGGACAGGTTGGGGGAATGGGCGGATACGTGGCAGATGCACTATAATGTGGATAAATGCGAGGTTATCCACTTTGGGGGTAAAAACAGGAGGGTGGATTATTATCTAAATGGCAATAGATTGGGAGATGGGGAAGTGCAGAGGGACCTGGGTGTTCTTGTGCACCAGTCACTGAAGGAGAGCATGCAGGTGCAACAGGCGATTAAGAAGGCAAATGGTATGTTGGCCTTCATATCAAGGGGGTTCGAGTATAGGAATAGGGATACCTTACTACAGCTGTACAAGGTGCTGGTGAGACCGCATCTGGAGTATTGTGTACAGTTTTGGTCGCCCCATCTGCGGAAGGATGTTCTTGCCATGGAAAGAGTGCAACGGCGATTCACCAGGCTGATACCTGGAATGGCAGGAATGACCTACGAAGAGAGATTAAATAGTTTGGGCTTGTACTCACTGGAGTTTAGAAGATTGAGAGGGGATCTCATCGAAACATATAAAATTATGGCAGGCCTGGACAGGCTGAATTCAGAGAGAATGTTTCCAATGGCCGGGGAGCACAGAACCAGGGGCCACAGTCTAAAAATAGCGGGCAAATCATTTAAAACAGAGATGAGGAAGAATTTCTTCACTCAAAGAGTGGTGAGCCTGTGGAATTCCCTGCCACAGAGGGCTGTGAAGGCTAATTCAATAAATATTTTCAAGAGAGAATTGGATATATTTCTGAAGGCTGAGGGGATTAAGGGTTACGGAGAAAAGGCGGGGACGGGGTACTGAACTGGTAAGATCAGCTATGATCTCAGACGAAGATCAGCCATGATCTCATTGAATGGCGGAGCAGGCTCGAAGGGCCGAATGGCCTACTCCTGTTCCTATCTCTATGTTTCTATGAACCCGCTGCTTGAGGGTCGAGGTCCAGGCATGCTGGTCTGAGGGCTCGCAGCAACGCCTGCTGTTGTTGCTGTTCAGGTGTCGACATTTTACTTTTAGTTAATAAAATTGATACGCTTATCAATTACTCCATAAAAGGCGATGAATTAGGAAAGTAATGAAGAGGTTTTTATTAACTAAAGAACAGAGCATGCCTCTCGTGGCCAACTGGTTCCAAGAAGGAAGTGGGTTGCCAAAACACCCACCTTTATACCTGGTCATGTGGGCGGAGCCAGCTGAGGCATGCATTGGTACACAGCGCCAACCAGAGGTAACAATATGCAATAACGATAACAGTAGGATACAATAACAGTGGTTTACCATACACCTCCCCTTTAAGAAGTGCAACGGTGTTTCACACTGCAGGCCACCTTTGAATACAGATCACAGTTCCCATGAAATCGAGCCCCCTGCTGAGTCAACCAGCAGCACGTTCAGCATTGGGTTCAGCGCTTCAATCATGCTACGTTCGTGTGCTGCCTGCATTACTTTCAATGGACGCGGGCAGATTGCACATCTTGCTAGTGGTCCCCCCTGGGCTGCAGGAGGAATGGGAGGAGGACATGAGGCCAGGCAGAGCAGCACCAGCTGCTGCAGGAGAGAGAGAGAGACAAGAGGGACAGGAGAGGGAGGTGGACTCCTTCCCTACTGTGGGCACAGGACATCTCTCCTCCACTGGACATCCTCCAACAGGACTTCCAGTAGCGCGTCCAAGACCTGAGCCACCCTGAAACCTGCCGCTGTGTGTCAGCCAGCGCACTCCACACCTTCAGTGAAAGTGAGTGCGAGGAACCCACAGATACTGCTCCATGAAAATTGTGGCTAATCAGTGCTCGAGTGCTAAACCTGCAGGTGTTTGCTTTAGCACCTCCAGGCAAGCTCAAAATATGGTAATCAGCAATTAGGACCAAAATTGTGTGCTCAAACCAGACTTTCAGACAGGCGTGTCTTAGCTCAGCACCCATTTAGGGCCTGTTTTCACCCCTTCACCAAAACAACCCCCCCAAGTTTAAAAAAAACTAAATTTGTAAAAAGCCTTCCAGTGGAGTCAGGAGGAGTATTCCCCCGACTCCACAGTCGTCACGATCGGTCACCACCCCAATTCAACCTAGTACAGGAGAGGTGTGTAATTGTAAATTAGTTAAAGATTAGCTTGTGATGGAATTTTAAGGTACATGATACATCCACCTCTGCCTGGAGACTCGTACCTCATACTGATTGGATATTTAACACACTGCATGGAAATAAAATGAAACCTGGAAATATTATATTAGGAAATGTTGGTTCAGTAATTAGTAAAGCAATTGCATGGCTAAATTAAATGAACACTTACTTAATTGGGTTTTGCTTACAGTAAATCAATTATGCAAATATAAATCACACTTGCATAGTGCAATTATAATTTATATTATTTGATATTTTGGAAACCTAAATAGATTCGGGATTTTTAAATGGAAGCTTATTCTAGGATTATGTGTTCGAGGCTCAGTTTCATATTTAATGCCAAACATTTATTTAACACTCAACAACACTTAGCCCTCTATGAAACCCAAGTATACGCAATATTTAAGTACTGCTCAAATATTTGGAACATCTCTCTTAGCTCCAGGACATGATACAAGAAAAGACTTCTAGGTGATCCAGCTCATACTTATTGCACTCCCACTCTTAACTCATTCTTTGTTTGGGCATTGAAACTGTGGAACTCATTCAATGGCCCCTGCGTGCGGAGGCCTCCTATCTGAAAAAAACCTACACCCTTACCGGAGGGCTCCCGAGGTCCGGACACTTCCGCTCCTGGGCCTCTCCACAGTCGAAATGCGCAGGGCCCGGGTATCCCAGGGGCACAGGCGGTTCACAAACGTTCCTGGGATCACGTGGGCCCGGCCAGCCAATGATAGAAGGGAATCTCACTTCATACTTTTGACAGATAGACCTGTCAAATATATGAATGGAGATCACCCCAAAAACACTGTAAAACATTAAATAATTTTTTTTTTTAAAACATCACGTTTTTAAAATGAGTTAAAATTACATTACAAGAGCATTCTTGACAGATCAGAAATGCCGGTTTTCAGCGTATGTGCTTCGCATGCCTGAAACCGGCATTTCCAATGTCCCTACGGGTGTGAACACAGCTCATACACACCCGTAGGCATCAGAAAATATGGGCCATGATTCGCTCAAATATCCTTCCTTTTTCAATTTAAAAAAATTTAAAAACCTGTCTGTCACCACATAATTGTTACTTAATTTATCTGATCTTTTTACTTTTCGTTTCTCAATAAAAAGAGCATACGTTTCTGATGCTCCGATCAATTTCTTCCTCACATCCATTGATTGTTCAACATTTTTAAGAATACCCGATACATTACTACAGTATGGGGAAACTAAACTAATAATCACAAATTTCATTCAGTTTAGTAATTGTCTGAATAATGACCACTAGCCTGTAGTTAACAGTTTTACCGATTTTACTTAGAAATTCTGCATAAAATCGGTGGAATTCTGTCGTAGTAATTAAAACTCAACTCTGGTAATTGAAAATAATAGTTTTCTGTGGAGTGTTTATAAAGCAATTATTTTGAAAGGACAATACCACGAATAACCATTGAGATATTCAGTGTTAGTTTTGAGTGTTTGTGGCCTGAAGGCATTGAATATTTTTTCAATTTTCATGGCTCTCATTGTGAGTCATAGAATAGAACAGATGTGCCCATGAGAGAGATAGTGAAGTATGTGGGTAGTGATTTTTCAGTGGTTCAAAATTTCAGTGAATCAGAAAAACTTGACCTAACAGCACTGTGCGAGTGCTTTCACCACACGGACGGCAGCTGTTCAAGTAGGCGGCTCACCACCACCTTCTCAAGGGATGGGCAATAAATGCTGGTCTTGCCAGCGACGCCCACATCACATGGATGAATACAACAAAAGACGAGGAGCTATGTTATCAGTTGTTTAATTGTCCAGCACCGACTTCAGTGTGCCAGTGTAGTCTTCGGTCGCCTGAGGAAGAGAGTGTTTGAAGACCAGGACCTCAAACCCAGCACCAAGCTCATGGTCTACAGAGCAGCAGTGATATCCGCCCTCCTGTATGCCTCAGAGACATGGACCTTGTACAGCAGGCACCTCAATGCACTGGAGAGGTACCACCAACGCTGCCTCCGCAAGATCCTGCAAATCCATTGGCAGGATAGACGCACCAACGTCAGTGTTCTTGCTCAGGCCAACATCCCCAGCATCGAAGCTTTGACCACGCTCGATCAGCTCCAATGGACAGGTCACATCGTCCGCATGCCTGATACGAGACTCCCAAAACAAGCGCTCTACTCGGAGCTCCGACACAGCAAGGGAGTCCCAGGTGGGCAGAGGAAATGCTTCAAGGACACCCTCAAAGCCTCCTTGAAAAAGTGTAACATCCCCATCGACACCTGGGAATCCCTGGCCCAAGACCGCACAAAGTGGAGAAGCATCCGGGAAGACGCCGAACACCTGGAGTCTCTTCACCGGGAGCAAGCGGAAGCCAAGCACAGGCAGTGCAAGGAGCGCATGTCAACTCAAGCACCCCACCCACCCACCCCTTCAACCACCATCTGCCCCACCTGTGACA
Organism: Somniosus microcephalus; assembly: GCF_052327205.1. Classification (NCBI taxonomy): domain Eukaryota; kingdom Metazoa; phylum Chordata; class Chondrichthyes; order Squaliformes; family Somniosidae; genus Somniosus; species Somniosus microcephalus. Next base: position 71,661,819 of record NC_141008.1, on the reverse strand, counting down.
GAGACTGTAGGTCCAGCATTGGACTCATCAGTCACCTGAGAACACATTTTTAATGTGGAAACAAGTCATCCTCGGTTCTGAGGGACTGCTTAAGAAGAAGAAGGAGAAGAGAAGAATTACTTGACAGATCTGGGATGATGGGAAATTTTGGTTACAATCAAGAAATTCCACGTCCAATTCTGCAGCTACAGAATTCCATCTACTCTGGTGACATTCCAAAATAAAAGTGGAAAACACTGGAAATGCACAGCAGGTCACTTGGCATCTGACATCTTTAGTGGGACCTTTCATCAGGATATGGACACGAGCGAAGAAATAAACATACCACCATTAGTATGACAAATGCCAGAGTGTTCTAAAGTGTAGAACTTCTTCCACTCTCAAATCTTAGCAAAAACAAAAGACATGGGGAGAAAGCAATATTGATTCTGATTGCTTTTACGCTAAAGTTAGCAAATGGAGAAGCTACCATCCTAGAAAGATACAGCATAAGATAATAGGTAAAGCAAAACCATGAGTGAACATTTCAGTGAACTTGTCTTTCTCTTTCAGATGCTGACTGGACTCTTGTACAATTCCAGCACTTTCTATTTCTAGTTCATATTTTCACCATCAGTGATTAAGCACATGAACAAAATCTTTTCTTAGCACCACAGTTTCACTCACATAATACATTTAATACATTCCAGTTGGATAATTTCCTGATAATTATCACATAATAAACTTGCTGTGATTTCGGTCATAATTTCCAATACTTTGGTCCGAATGTCACCATGCCTGAACGCCAGGGACCACACTGGCCATTGGCAGCCACATTGAGAGCTGCTGTCAACAACATAAGTATCAACAACAACTTGTATTTATATAGCGCCTTTAAAACAGTAAAACATCCCAAGGCGCTTCACAGGAGTATTATAAGACAAAAAAATTGACACCGAGCCACATAAGGAGAAATTAGGGCAGATGACCAAAAGCTTGGTCAAAGGAGAGTCTTAAAGGAGGAGAGAGAGGTAGAGAGACGGAGAGGTTTAGACAGGGAATTCTAGAGTTTAGGGCCTAGGCAGCAGAAGGCACAGCCACCAATTGTTGAGCGATTATAATCAGGGATGCTCAAGAGGGCAAAATTAGAGGAGCGCAGATATCTCGGGGGGTTGTGGGGAGGAGATTACAGAGAAGTAGGTCTTGATATGTATTGGACTTGAATACTGTTAATTGAACACTAGAGGGCCCCTTAATGGGAGTAACATAATGTAAAAATAAACTCAAGGGTCTCCTCTTGATACTGGTTAATATATGCATAGAAGAATGTTCCAAAATGAACTGAATAAAATACTTATTACATTGCCACATCAACTGAATGTTCAATGAACATAATAGACCTAAAGCTGAATTACCCCACAAGGAAAGAGAGAGGGTAAAAAGAAAGTTGCATTAATATAGAACTTTATCTGAAACATACCAAAAGTCCTTAACAATGAATTATCTTGCAATGCAGTCACTGTTCCTGTGTAGGTGAACTTGGCACCCATTTTCCACGTTACAAGGTCCTACAGACCGGCAATGGGATGAATGACTTGTTTTTGTTGGTGGTGATTGAGGGAGGAATATCAGCCAAGAGAACTCCCTGCCCTTCTTTGAAAAGTGCCATCGGGTCTTTAACTTCCAACTGGAGGAACAGAGCAGGCAGAGGGAAGCTTGGTTTAAAGCCTGCAGCCTAACATGGCTTTGCAAGGGCAGGTAGAAACACCTGACAACACCCCCATTGGCTGCGCCCCACCCCCATCCAAGTGTACTGTTGTAGGGACCCATATCTAGTGATGCCTCACCACCCACATGGTGGGAGAAGCAGCAGCTTTTTCTGTTAACAAATGATATGTCCTCTGGCATGAATTCAAGACTGTAATCGCAGCTCAGGGTTCAGATGGTGGTTATAAACCTCTCAAGCTTTGTTTTAATGGCCTATGATATCATCTGCACCTTTCTCTGAAAATGACGACCTGTAATCACTCCAAGTATCAATTTTTCCTCGAACAAATTTAGGCTAAAATTATATTGTCAAACATTATGTGAATACATTTATGAGATCATGAAATGACAGCACAAAATAAGAATGCAGAAGTTCACGATGAAGTACATTAATGGTGAGAGAAAGAAAGTTAAACTTCACGTGGAATAATTGTTATATTAGACAAATCTATTTTAATGTGGGTTAGCAAAGTCAACCTAACTAACTCGTTAGTGGAATCTAGTCATCTATTATGCAAATTAGGATGGGAAAAATGTCACTTTGAGAGATGTCCAAAACTAATCTCTCATTAATATATTAAAATCCTTGAGTTGGTAATGCCCCGAGTACATTGAATTCGATGGGTAACACTGCAGGAACAGGAATAGTATGGACTGCTATTCTTACCTTTTCCAGAGGTGGCGCTGCAACATCTAAAAGCAATTTGCCAGGGGCACTGAGGCCAATTATTGTAATTCTTCTACAGCTACCCTGGCTGCAATCAGCTAACTCATCACAGACCAGAGACCGTGACTGTTGCAGTCTCTATGGTTCAGTAGGCTCGAGAGGCCGTATGACCTACTCCTGCTCTTACTTCTTATTCGCTACCTCTTAACCAACTGAGCCACTGGAAAGCCACGTGTGCAATCTAAATGTAGCTTTCTTCATAATCTTGTACCTTTCTATGTCATTCCTTCTCTTTTTATTTCTTACCTGAATACCAATCCAGTCAGGCAGTTAACGGTTCAGTATGAGGCTGATGTTATTGTGACAAAAATGAAGCATTGTTCTTATATGTTTGAAACATATAAGATTGTGAGGGGGCTTGATCGGGTGGATGCAGTGAGGATGTTTCCACTGATGGGTGAGACTAGAACTAGGGGGCATAATCTTAGAATAAGGGGCTACCCTTTCAAAACTGAGATGAGGAGAAACGTCTTCACTCAGAGGGTAGTAAATCTATGGAATTTGCTACCCCAGAGAGCTGTGGAAGCTGCAACATTAAATAAATTTAAAACGGAGATAGACAGTTTCCTAGCAGATAAGGGAATTAGGGGTTACGGGGAGCGGGCAGGAAAGTGGACGTGAGTCTAGATTTGGATCAGCCATGATCCTATTGAATGGCGGAGCAAGCCCGAGGGGCCGTATGGCCTACTCCTGCTCTTACTTCTTATGTTAATATTTAGCTGGATATTGGCTTCTTTGATTCTGTCACATTACATAAGGAGTTAAAATATAGCATCACTTGCAAGAGAAAGTTCCAACTCAATAGTTACATTTTGTTTGTAATCATACTTTTGCTTGTGTGGAAAGCAATCATTCAAGGGAGGGGTCAAGCCACTCAAATTAACACATTTTGTGTGATTTATTCAAATATGTCTGATTAGCAGCCCACTTTGAATTGAACAGACAATTATTTCATAGGAACATAGGAACAGGAGTAGGCCATTCAGCCCTTCAAGCCTGTTCCACCATTCGATGAGATCATGGCTGATCTGTGATCTAACTCCATATATCCGCCTTTGGCCCGTATCCCTTAATACATTTGGTTATCAAAAATCTATCAATCTCCGATTTAAAATTAACAATTGATCCAGCATCAATTGCTGTTTGCGGAAGTGTGTTCCAAACTTCTACCACCCTTTGTGTGTAGAAGTGTTTCCTAACTTCACTCCTGAAAGGTCTGGCTCTAATTTTTAGACTCTGCCCCCTAGTCCTAGACTCCCCAACCAGCAGAAATAGTTTCTCTCTATCTACCCTATCTGTTCTCCTTAATATCCTGAAGTCTTCAATCAAATCACTTCTAAATTCCAGGGAATACAACCCTAATTTGTGTAATCTCTCCTCGTAACTTAACGCTTGAAGTCCAGGTATCATTCTGGTAAACCTACGCTGCACTCCCTCCAGGGCCAATATATCCTTCCTAAGGTGTGGGCCTAGAAATTCAGTGGCCTGCGCCACCAGTTTGCGCCCAAAGAGGGCTTTTGCGCCAGTCTGCAAACTTCAGGCAAAATTCAGCGGTGCGCTAATGGCGGCGTTAGGCTGTAGCGCTGCGCCGCCACCGATGATGTCATCGGTGTGCGCAGCGCCCCGTTTCCGCGAAGAACGCCATATTAAGTTGCACCCGCCTCTTCAGCGCCGGCCGCAAACAGCGACCGGTACACAGGGGCCTACCTGTGGCGGTAGTGGCGGTAATTAAAGTGGAGGTGCGGCCGGCCGCTTTTTCGGCTGCCGCCTGCCCGCACCTCCTTCCCCGGCCTCCTCCACCCCACCCCCCGCGGCATTGCCGGCTGGTTTCCGGGAGCCCGGCACTTCTCCGTTCTGCCGGGCTCTTTTGCCGGCACTCGCGATCGGGGCTCCGGCTGCTGCAGGCACCTCCCCCTTAAGAGAGGGAGGAAGGCCTGCAGTACCGCAGCCTGCCGCTCCGCTGCGGGTGGCGCTGCGGCCACTAGCGCGCCGATAATCAGTTTCAGCGCCCAAGCGGGGCGCCGAAACCCCTGTTTAGCGGCCGCCTTCCACTTGGTGCGCTGACACTGAATATCCCGCTTGCGCAAGTGGATCCGCGCGCAGCTGTAATTCCAGCGCCCAGGCGAGCTGGGCGCCCCAAAATGAATTTCTAGGCCGTGGTGCCCAGAACTGCTCACAGTGCTCCAGGTGTGGTCTAACCAGGGTTTTGTACAGCTGCAGCATAACTTCTACCCCCTTGTGTTCTAGTCCTCTAGATATAAAGGCCAGCATCCCATTAGCCTTTTTGATTATTTTCTGTACCTGTTCATGACATTTTAATGATCGATGTACCTGAACCCCCAAGTCTCTTTGGAAATCCACTGTTTTTAGCTTTTCACTATTTAGAAAGTACCTTGCTCGATCCTTTTTAGTTCCAAAGTGGATGACCTCACATTTGCTTACATTGAAATCCATTTGCCACAGTTTTGCCCATTCACTTAATCTATCGATATCCCTTTGTCATTTTATGCTTCCTTCTACACTGCCTACAATGCCGCCTATCTTTGTGTCATCAGCAAATTTGGATATATGACTTTCTATGCCATCATCTAAGTCGTTAATAAATATTGTGAATAGTTGAGGCCCCAACACAGATCCCTGCGGGACACCACTAGTTGCCTCCTGCCAATTTGAGTACCTGCCCATTATCCCTACACTCTGTCTCCTGCCGCTCAGCCAATTTCCTAACCAGGTCAATAATTTGCCCTCAAATCCATGGGCTTCTACCTTAGATAACAGTCTGTTATGTGGGACTTTATCAAATACCTTCTGGAAATCCATATAAATGACATCCATAGACATTCCCCTGTCCACTACTTTAGTCATCAGGCTTGTCAGGCATGACCTACCTTTCACAAATCCATGCTGGCTCTCTCTGATCAACTGAAAATTTGCAAGGTGTTCAGTCACCCTATCCTTAATTATAGCCTCTAGCAATTTCCTGACAACAGATGTTAGGCTAACTGATCTATAATTCCCTGGTTTCCCTCTCTCACCATTCTTAAAAAGCGGAATGACATGCGCAATTTTCCAAACTAAAGGGCCGTTCCTGAATCTAGAGAACTTTGGAAGATTATAGTTAGGGCATCTGCAATGTGCTCACCGTCTGGCCCTGGGGATTTGTCGCTCTTTTGTGCCATTATTTTCTTTATTACTGTTATTTTACCTACATTAATTTTATTGAGTCCCTGTCCCCGATTCAATATTAGCTTCTTTGGGATTTCCGGCATGCTATCCTCTTTGTCTATTGTAAATACTGGCACAAAGTATTTATTCAACATGTCCACCACTTCCCCATTGTCATTGACAATATCACCACTTTCAGTTTTTAAGGGGCCAACATTGCGCTGGGACATATTGTTGTAGGAAACTATCCCGGACACACTGAAGAAATTCACTACCTTTCTGACAGGTGCTGGTCTGCTTTTCCCAATCAATATGAAAGTTAAAATCCCCCATTAAAACCACTCTGCCTTTGCTATACGCTTGTCTAATCTCTGCATTTATACAATCTAGCACTTCAGAGCTACTACCAGAGGACCTTTACACAACTACCACTACAGTCTTAGATCCTTTCCTATTTCTTAATTCAACCCATAAGGTCTCCACTGGCTGCTTACCTCTCTTTAAATCCTCTCTTATCATTGGAATGATTTCATCCCTAATCACTAAGGCTACTCCTCCCCCTCTGCCATTTTCCCTATCTGTCCTGTAAACATTATAACCTGGTATATTTAGTTCCCAGTCCTGACTGTCCTGCAGTCATGTCTCAGTAATGGCTACCATGTCATACCCATGAATACGCTCCTGCAGTTGATTCAGTTTATTCCTTATACTCCGTGCGTTTGTATAAAGAACGCTTATTCGGGCCACACACCCTAGCCTGTCCTTCAGCTCTGATGCTTTATTCACATGATTCTTATTTCTCTCTCCTGGTTTAATTACTTTACATCTTTTAGTTTTTCCTTTACCTGCAGTGTCTAAAGTACAATTTCTGACTGCTATTCTACTCTCTTCCCTTTCGTTTGTTTTTGAACTACTATTTGTATTGTAATTTCCCCCTGCGCCCCCCCCCCCCATTTACTAGTTTAAAGTCCTTGTGACCGCCCTATTTATCCTTTCCACTAGGACCTTGGTCACAAAACTCCAGCACTTTTCAAATCGATGAATATGATTGGGTGTTTCAAAGTCAGGCCCTCTGATTGGACCCTTTGAAAAGAATTGGGTGAGCCAGTTAACTTCTATAGTTAGTGAGAACAGGATTAAAGAGCCACTACATAAAAAAGTTATGATAGTGTAGTTTTAGATTCGTACGTTAGTTATTATTTTCTACCATACGAGCAGTTGTGAAGTTTAACAGCTACTGAAAAAATTTATTGCTACTGTTGATTTGTTCTACTATTGCTTTATAAATGTGTTTGCTAGTTAAATCTTAAAGTGAGGTCTAGTATAATGTTGCTCTATTGCTTCTGAAGGATCCCGTGGAGGCATAAAAATCACCTGGAAACTGTATCCATTGCCTCACATGAGACTGATTCTTCCCAATCATAGCTCGTTATAAGACCAGGCCCTAGGCTCCCCAACTGAAGGTGGTTGTTTCTTCACCCTCCCTACCCACTCAATTCCCACACCCAGTTACCTCAATATCAAGGCAAATTATTGAGGACGCAGGGACTAAGGGCTGACCTGACCTGACTAGAGTAAAAAGAGTAAAAGAATCCAAAAAGGTAAGTTATAATAAAAGAACACACATTTATATAGCCCCTTTCACGTTGTCTCAAAGCACTTTGCAACCAATTAAGTACTTTTTTTTGAAGTGTGGTCATTGCTTCAATGTTGGAAATGTGGCAGCCAATTTTTACACAGCAAGCTCCCACGAACAGCAATAAAATAATGACCAGATAATCTGTTTTAGTGATGCAGATCGAGGGATAAATATTGGCAAGGACACCAGCGAGAACTGCCCTGGGCCTCTTTGAATAGTGCTACGGGATCTTTTACGTCCACCTGAGAGGGCAGACGGGCCTCAGTTTAATGTCTTATCTAAAAGACGACACCTCTGGCAGTGCAGCACTCCCTCAGTACTGCACTGAAGTGTCAGCCTGGATTATGTACTCAAGTCCTGGAGTGAGACTTGAACCCACAACCTTCAGAGGTAAGAGTGATACCACTGAGCTAAGGCTGGCACCTTGGGAGATGCATGGAACTAAAGGGATGAACTTCATTTAGGTCGAGTGGCCTTTTCTTGTCCTTGAATTCTCATATTCCTCTTCATATTAATTGTTAATTTCTCACTCTTTTTCTCTTTCTTTTCCCTTTCTATTTTTCTATCTCTCGCCTCCAAACCTCACCCACAATCCTAATATGCACATGGATGAATTAATAGTTTCATCCCAGGGATGTTTTCTCTCCCTTGGCTCAATATTGAAATAACTGTTGTCTGAGCATCAACCCATTCCAATATGAGAAAATGTTTAATTTTTGACCAAACATGAAACAGGGTTGATACTTGTTCCTCCTGTTGCCTTATTGCTGCAGAAATCTCCTGTCCTGTCACACTCTCCAGGGTATTTCACGTGTCATGGGAAACTTCCTACACTACGTCACAGGTGTGTATAGTGGTCTTCTTCTACTTCTCCATCATCTCAACCATATGCAGGAAACTTTGTGCTATCCGGCACCGACGGGACCGAGCTGTTGCCGTCCCATCAAAACTGCCGGACAAACCAGCGCTAATGTTGAAACATACGGAGATTTTGAGCTCCGTATCTGGCAACAAACCCTGTTGCTTAGCAACAGCTTCTAAACAGTCAGCCGTACCTTGCAAGCATCTCTGTAGCTTAGCAACAGCTTCAGCAAGACCTTGCAGAGCCTGACTGGTGAAAAAAAAGCAACGAAAAGAAAAAAAAACTAACAAAACGGCTCCTGATTTTTGCTGGTGGCTCGAGCATTCCGGACAGTTAACCTCCGGATAAACCAAAGTTTCCTGTGCAAGGAAACTGCATCCATTGCCTCACATCAGGTTGATTTTCCCCAATCATAGCTCTTTAGAAGAGCAGGCCCCTGAGATCTGGATCCCTAGGCTCCCCAGTCCAAAGTAGTTGTTTCTTCACCCTCCCCACCCGCCCGATTCCCATACCCAGTTAAAAGGATGAATTACGGATGTGTATGTGATTCTTTGTTGATTTGGGTTTGTATACGTAGTTGTAGTTTATATCTCACGTACTTAATATGGGTGTGGTAGAGTCATGGTTATGTTACTAAACTACTAATCCAGAGGTAAATAATGCTTAGAACATGAATTCAAGTACCACCATGACAGTTGAGAATTTAAATTCAGTTAAAATCTGTAAATAAAAAGCTGATATCAATAAAAGTGACCATAAGGCTGTCATGAATGTCCTTTAGGGAAGGTAAACTGCTGTCCTAACTCAGACTGGCCTATATGTGACTGCAGTCCCACACTAATGTAGTTGACTCTTAATTGTCCTCTGAACTTTCCTAGCAAGGCCCTCAGTGTTATCAAACCGCTACAAAGAATTCAAGGGAACTAGGGATGGACAATGAATGCCAGCCTTGCCAGGCACCCCCACATTCTGCATTTGAATAAAACATTTTTAAACCTCCAAATCAATTTGGGCTTTGACTATAATCCATCCCAGGCAGTCATTATCTTCTATGGCATTTATTGATACATCAAGACCAACATTAATAAAATTCTGTGCAATATAAGAACTGGTTCAAAGATATCCTATTGAAATACGCATGAGTATGGATTGTGAGGTTTGAAAATTCAAATTGTAAAATGCAATGGAATAGATCAGTTTAACAAATACGTAGTTTTTTAAAATAAAACCCCCTTCTCCTCAATTTCTTCCCTCACCACCTCCCCTGAGAGTGCTGAATCATGCAAGGCTGTGATGAACCCAGAGAGTGGTGAACCTGTGGAATTCTCTACCACAGAAGGCAGTGGAGGCCAGTTCATTAAATATATTCAAGAAGGAGTTAGATATATTTGTTAAGGCTAAAGGGATCAAGGGATATGGGGAGAAGGCAGGGACAGGGTACTGAATTTGGATGATCAGCCATGATCTCATTGAATGGCGGAGCAGGCTCGAGGGGCCGAATGGCCTACTCCTGCTCCTATCTTCTATGTTTCTATGTTTCTATGTGATCATAGGCAGCATCACAACTGCGTGCAATCCTGTTCTCAGTAATACTACACACAAAATCACGTGTGCGCACAGACACACACATACACTTTCCAGCAGGGCTCACTGGATAGTGATCAGCAGCAGAAAGCCCGGCTGATTTTCACTCCCCCCCCACCCCACCCTCCAGCCACATCAAGGCCAATTATTGCTCAATAACATACCTCTACAACTGAGCCTTTGGTGCAGCCCTAACTTCTAAGATTCCGTGCGACATCAAAGTACTGCATCTGACACAAAATGAAATCAAATCCAAACAGACACCGTCCTGATCCAATGCCAAAAATCAGATGAAGCTGGCCGTGAAAAATCCACAAACAGGCACTGTCAGATTAATATGTTATACGATACAGGGTTTTGCCAACTGAATATTTTTCTCTTTAAATATTCTATTACTGAAATGGTTCAGCAAATATTGAAATATACAAAATGTAATTTCAGAAACAAGCATATGCAAGTACTTTGTGATCATTCATTATTCACAGCATTGACAAAAGGCATCATGAATCTATCAAACGTGGAAATCACTTTACGATGTTAGGTTATTAGCCGGGCACTTGGCAAGAAAAGCGAAGGAGCTAGAGGTTACTTCTATCAATTTCTGGTTAAATGTGCGTCCAGCCCAACATCTTCAGATTACTGTGCAAAATGCTGATAATATATTCAACCAGGAAATGATTCCATCTCAGACCATTCAAACTACAAATCAGCAACCTTCAGGAGAACAGTGTCCAAGTGGTCACCTCAGTTGTATGTACGTGTAGAACAGTGTCCAAGTGGTCACCTCAGTTGTATGTACGTGTAGAACAGTGTCCAAGTGGTCACCTCAGTTGTATGGACGTGTAGAACTGGAGACATTTACACTACAGCAGGAGGCCATACAGTCCACCTTTTCTGTGCTCACTCTTTGATGCAGTTAATCCAAAACTATTCCCACTGTCTGCTCTCTGCCTGTAGCCCGCTATCTACTTACTCTTCCCTTAAATGATGCAATGGTCTCTGCCTCAACTATTCCCTGTTGCAAAGGATTCCATGCTCTAAAACTCTCTACATAACAAAATTCTCCTAACCTCTCCCACTGCCCTTTTAGTGACATTTTTTATTCACTTGTCACTCACTCCCCAGCCAAAGGAAATAGTCTTTCACTATTCACCCTATCAAAACCCTTCATAATGTTAAAACCTCTGCTTAACCTTCTCCATTAGAAATAGTCCCAGTACATGTCTACTCAGTTTCTCATCCCTATTATCACCTTGGTGAATTTACGCTATATGCTCCCTTTGGCTTTGTTGTCCTTTCTATAATGAGGCACCCCAAACTGCACACTGCATTCTATCCATTGCCTAACTATTGCCTTTTACAAATTTAATATTCCTTCTTTGCTTTTGTACTCTATGCCCCTATTTATAAAACCCAAGAGTAATTGGACCATGCCCAAATGTACTGTGTTCTACCATACTAAAACAAGATTCTCATCTGATAAATGATCCTTCACTCACCTCTAGCCTCCAATCTCTACTTATATCACTGTTACTTCATCATCGCTGGGTCAAAATCCTGGAACTCCCTCTCTAACAGCACTGTGGGAGTACCTTCACTACACGGACTGCAGCGGTTCAAGAAGGCTGCTCACCACCACCTTCTCAAGGGCAATTAGGGATGGGCAATAAATGCTGGTCTTACCAGCAACACCCACATCCTGTGAATGAATTTAAAAAAAAACTTATGTTACTATGGTCAATGATTTTCTGAATTTTCCCTTTCAATTCCTTGTAAATTGTGAATACACTATCCCACACATTCTTCCTTCACCCTGCATGCTCGCTGCACCGAAATAAAGAGACATCTGTAGCGGTTCGTGTAAATCGCCACTAAATGAAAGAGTTTAACATCGACGAACTATAAATAAGTTGTTTATTTACCAGAACAGGATAATTACAGCAGGTAAGATGGCTGACTGCAGGAGCACCGTGTTGTAGGTCTTGTCCCAGCGGGGACTCCAAAAGGACTGAGTTCCCAGTCCCGTGGGGAGCGTCATGACCTCATTACGCTCTGCTCTATATTCCCGCGCTTTGGGCATCACGTGACCGCATCGTGACGTCAGCACGTTCACGTGCGCTTAGGCGGTCACATGACCTGCGCCGTTGCATCGGTACATCTCCCCGGTACAGAGGCTGGCCTTTGAGGCCGAGGTTACAAGGCCGGGCTGTGCCGGTACTTGCCGCGGGAGTGGAGGATTGCTTCGCTCCCGCCTGCTGGCCGATGCGGCCGAAGTCGCGGTAGGCCGGGCTGTGCCCGCGGCCATCTAGGAAACCCGAGTCGGGCCGGCGGCCGGCGCGCATGCGTCACGTGATGCGTGACGTCAGCGCATTAGGTCGCCTCTTAAAGGGGCAACGGCCCAACAGGTAAGTTAAAGGGGCAACAGCCCAACAGGTAAGTTAAAGGGGCAACAGCCCTAACTGGTAAGTTATACAAATAAGTAAGTTAAGTACATACAATTAGGTAAGTTATATATACATAAGTAAGTTAAGTTAAAGGGAATTATGTGTCTCAATGTAAAGGACAACCAGTAGGACCGCCACACATCAATATATCTCCTATTCTAAATCATTCTTTCTGAGCACCTCAAAAGTGTGGCACTCCTTACCTCTCTTGGTCTTTCCTTCTACAACATACTAGCTTTGAAAACCCACGCCTGGCATCAGCTAACTAATTCTTCTTCATTTACCTCATCTCTTAAATCTTTTAAATCTTGGTGCTGTTCCTGTTCAATGGATCTTGCCAATTTGCCTAGATGTCTCAATTAAAAAAAAAATAATGTATCAGCTGGTTTAACAACATGATATTTATCTGGTTATCTAATATACCAGCTTTGAAGAATTTTCATCAATAAACACAATTGTTTGACTTTGTCCTAATTCTTATTCAAACACAGAATTCCAGTGTAGTATAACTCTTCTCATTCATTTTCATTATCATAAATGTTTGGATTCAAGAGTGAAATTTTCATATATAAGACTGATTCAAGCGTAATGTTTTACTCAGTTATTTCTCTTTCCAAATCCCAGCGCTTGTTAAAAAGTCGAATCATTTGTGCTTCAGCACTTTCTTACAGTAGATTACTTTTCACTAGATGGTCCTGCCTGTGTGTGGCACAATGACGGTGATTTTTCTCAGGACATTCTCACGCTTGTCCACCATAACTTTGGTGGAAGAGATGCAGAAACCCCGGGAAAACGGCATAAAAATCATTCCCTCTATGTCACAAATGTAGCGTGCCTAATGGTCCTGAGTTTCCTCCTGTTTGTGCCATGTTAGTGCTTTAATCTTTGGTATTATAAGAAGGAAACAACAACAATTTGCATTGATATAGCGCCTTTAATGTAATGAAAGGTCCCAAGGCGCTTCACAGGAGCGTTATCAAGCAAAAATTGACACCGAGTCACATAAGGAGCTATTAGGACAGGTGACCAAAAGCTTGGTGAAAGAGATAGGTTTTAAGGAGCGTCTTAAAGGAGGAGAGTGGAGAGGTGGAGAGGTTTAGGGAGGGAAAACGGGGGGAGTCCCATTACAACAGGGGGTGGGATTTTCACTGGGAGCGGGTTTCAGACAAGTGGGGTGTGGGGCGAGCGTCAAGCCCACCCATCATCATCAATTTAGGGGCCGGGCTGTTTTAACTCACAGGTTATATTGCCAGATCAGTTGAGCTTAAACCCTTTGGCATCATACAGAATCTGTACAGAATCTTAGTCAAGTCTCAACTTGAGTACTACATATAGTTCTGGTCACTGTGACATAAAGAGAGTATCCAGGCCTTAAGTGAATTCAGAGGCAAACAATGAGGCTGATCCCCAGTATCAGAGGGAAGAATTATGAGAAATGAAAAAAGATGTATTGCAGAGGAACCTACAGCAATATTTTCAGATACAATAATGCAGCAGGATAGGAAGCTAGGGCTGTAAAGGGCAAGGTTTTGGGTAGATGTTGCAAATATTCATTTCCATGGATTATAACAGCTGGAACAGGCTGTTAAGAAGAATCCTTGAAGACAGAAGATTTAAGGTGCAGCAAGGTGCTGTAATGAAGATAATAGACTATTCTACAAAGATGAAATTAAATAGGCTGAAGGGCCTTATTTATCTGAAGTTATCATGTGTCCTTGTAGCAACTGATAATGCAGTCTGGCCACAGCAGCAACAGGACCAATGGTCTTCAGGCCTGCTCTGCACTGAACTAACCTTGTGCCAATGTGAGATTAGCTTATTTACATAACCTCTTGGCACTTCTGGATATGAAACATTTGACCATGGCTAGTCAGTGCATATGCGATGCAGCAGTTCTTAAAGAACTTCTGCAGGAGAGGGGTTCTTTTTGGAGCTGAAGCATCTGTAGTTAAGAGCAGCACCAAATGGATGTTGCAGAAAGAGTCTTTACTGTGTCACTTGTGCACTGAACCTGGGATCGGATGAGGAAGAAATTTGTTGGTTTTAGGAAGGTTTGCTCCACTTCAAAGTATTGCCGTACAATGCATCTTAACAGCACTTCACCGTAAGCTGGGTCCATCACCATAAAGAAAGAATACCCAGTAGTCTGGCTACTGTTCTTGTGCTTTCCAAATGCACAGACACGCCCGACTTTTAAAAGGGAACTCTGCATCATTGCCATTATAATGCATTTGCTCTGTATCCCATTTAAATGTGGCCAGCAACACACACTTCCAAAACAAGGTGCCTGCATGCTGTGTGTTCACAGACTCATTGAAGATGGCTGCTACACTGGGCACTCCAGTGACACACATTTTCTCTCAAAATCCTTATTCCAAAAAAGAAGGCCGCACATAACCACCACCAGTGCATGCAGACAGAAGGTAGACCACCTAAGCTGTGACTCTTGAGTCCTTACAAGGAGAAGACCCTGGAAATTGTGAGCGTGGAGACAGTAAAGGAAGTGGGAAGGTGAGATTGAAGGCACCCTCTAAGGTCATGGTTAGTATTATCATTTGCTTTGATTCATTCTCCCGACTCATTCATTCCTTCAGGCACAGGCATACAATGAAGCACTGCAGCATAACACACCACAGGGCCTTGCCATCTATAGCTTTGTTTCAATAAATGTCTTACTGTCAGCATACTAAAATATATTATTCTTCTGCTTCTCCAGATGCCAAAGAGGAAGAGCCGAAGACTATTACACTTTAGAATGCTGACAGTAAGACACTGAGCACTTTCACAGCACCCTGCTCATCACTACTATAATGGCAAGCACCAGGACAGATATATCCAATGTTGGGGGGTTGGGGGTGGCTACTCAAGTCATCAATCGCAAAAGCAAAGCACATAGCATGACTGAGGAGGAGCCAGTGCAGGTGGATTTGGAGGAGACACAATCTGCTCTCTAGAAAGCTCAACAAAGACTCCTTCAAATGCTGAGCCCAGGAATTTGAACCTTACAGGTCCTGCTTCCAAAGCACAGTGTGGTAGCTGAGCATTAGCAGTTCATGCCATCTTTTCAGAGTGTGCTTCTACAGTATTCAGGCATTTATGGAGGAGTCCACAACCTCCATTTATGAGGTGCATGACCATCTGACCAATCTGCATACCACCATAAAGAGCAAGCCACTTCAGCCCTGTGAAGCAGAGTCCCTTTTGGCCTGGTATAGATCCTGTTAGATCCGTGATTCTGAGAGTATGATGTTTTCCAATAACTACACGGATGCTGTAACTTAACAATCAACAGGTGTTTACTGGAGTAGGGTAGTCTCAAGACTGGGGGTACAGAGGCATGCTCAAGGCTTATATACAGGTGTGGTCACTGCCGGTACTACAGTATACAGGAGCTGTAAAAGTAGTTCTCTCTTAAAGGTATATACACTACAATTCCTCCCTTTTTAGATTAGCAGTACCCATAATATTCAAATAACAATTAACACTTTAACATGCACATTAACAACAATAGTCCATTTATAGATTCAGTCTTTGGGGCGGCTTCCTGATCCTTTCGGGATAGCGCCTTTCCTGAGGTTCTTGTTCTTGGTGCGGAGGCGATTCTGGCCCCTTTTCGTCGGTTAGTTCATCAGTTTCCACTGCTACTGGTTCTGAGGTAGATGCTACCGGTATGTTGGGTTCATCCCCAGGTACGCGAGACATGGGGTTGACTCGTTCCTGTGACGCTAAGATCTGATCGACTTGGCGTCTCACAATGTTCTCCCCGATATCCACTGTGTACATTAATGGCCCCTGCCTTGTGCATATCGTTCCGGGTTGCCATTTCTCTGTTCGGTAGTCACGGGCCAAGACTGGTTGTCCTACATTGAAGCTCCTTGTCGGCTTCTCATTGATGTGCTGGAATTGTTTATCCTGAACATTTCTTCGCACATTTGGTCTGAGCAAATCCAGACAAGATCTCAACCTTCGGTTAAAGAACATCATGGCCGGGGTCTGGTTGGTAACTGCATGTGTCGCATTTCTGTAGGCTAATAGGAAATTGTTCACCGTATGCTGTAGTGGAATTTCATCGTCGCACATGGCCTTTATCGCCTTTTTAAAGGTTTGTACGAACCTCTCAGCCAATCCATTTGTGGCTGGATGATGTGGGGCGGATGTGTAATGCCTTACCCCATTCCTTCTCATAAATTTCCGAAACTCTTCAGACACAAACTGTGGTCCATTATCAGAGCAAATCTGCTCTGGCAAGCCGTTCCTGGCAAATATGGTCCGTAGGACTGCAATCATTTTCTCTGTAGTGGTTGAGGACATTTTTATCACCTCAGGCCATTTCGAGTGAGCATCCACTGCTATTAAGAACATTGAGTCCATGAATGGACCAGCAAAGTCAATATGTACCCATTGCCATGGAGAGGAGGGCCACTCCCATGGGTGTAGAGAGGCATGTGGTGGTGCATTTTGGACCTTCTGGCATCCTGAGCAGCTCTTGGTTAGGTCCTCGATTTGTTGATCGATCCCCGGACACCACACATAAGCCCTAGCAAGGCTTTTCATTTTCACCCCTCCCAGATGACCTTCATGAAGCTCATTTAGCACTCTCTCCCTTAACTTGGGTGGAATCACCACTCTGGATCCACACATCACTGTCCCCTGGCATACTGACAGCTGTTCTCTTCTGGATGAGAATGCTGGCAACAGTGAGTCGCCATGTGTTGGCCATCCCCTCACCGTCAAATCATATACCCGAGACAGCGTCGGATCATTGCGGGTCTCCTTCTCTATATCCGCGTTAGTTACTGGCAATCGTTCAATTATTGACGGATAAAATATCTCGATAGGGTCCACTGCTGATGCTTCCTCCACAGTAGGCAGTGGCAAGCGTGATAGCCCATCAGCGTTTCCATGCTGTTTCGTGCCTTTATATTCAATTTCATATTGGTTCGCCCCAAGAAAAAGGGACCATCTTTGTAACCGTTGTGCAGTCATCACCGGAACGCCCTTCTTTGGATTAAAGATGGAGACAAGTGGTTGGTGGTCAGTCAGCAAGGTGAACTTCTGCCCATGCAGATAGTGGTTGAATTTTTTTACTCCCCATACTAGGCTGAGGGCCTCCCTGTCAATCTGGGCGTAGTTGCGCTCGGCTGAGGTTAGTGACCGAGACGCAAAGGCTACTGGCCTCTCCAACCCGTCTGGGAATTTGTGCGACAGCACCGCTCCAATACCATAGGGTGATGCATCACAAGCCAAACGAATTGGTAGTGCTGGGTTGAAATGGGCCAACACCTCTTTTGATGTGATCAATTCTTTGCACTTCTGGAAAGCTTGTTTACGTTCGTCATTCCACTTCCATGGTACCCCTGTTTGCAGTAGGGTGTTCAGTGGGTGTAATACTGTAGACAACTTTGGTAAGAATTTATGGTAGTAGTTCACCAGCCCGAGGAACGACCTCAGTTGTGACACATTTTCCGGTGCTGGAGCCTTGACTACTGCCTCAATCTTTTCAGGGGACTTATCTAACCCCTCTTCATCGATAACGTGGCCACAATACGAGATCTGCTTCTGGAAAAACTCGCATTTGTGGCGATTAGCTCGTAGCCCATATTCCTTTAATCTAGTGAGCACCTTCTCCAAGTTGGTGAGGTGATCACTGTCATTTTCGCCCGTGACCAGGATGTCGTCCAAATAACACAGGGTCCCTGGAATCCCTTGCAGGACTTGATCCATCGCCCTTTGCCAAATAGCCGGAGCTGATGCTACCCCAAACACCAGCCGGTTGTATTGGTAGAGACCTTTATGAGTGTTGATCGTGAGGTATTGTTTCGAGGCGTCTTCTACCTCCATTTGCAAGTACGCCTGGGCTAGATCAATTTTGGTGAAGCGTTTACCTCCAGATAGCGAGGCGAAAATATCCTCAATTCGTGGAAGCGGATATTGTACCGTGTGAAGGACTGGGTTCACTGTCACCTTAATACCCCACAGGCGCGGACCTTCTTTGGTTCCCCAGGCGTATTACTCAACGACCTCTTCATTACAGGAACGATGGGTGTAGCCCACTCGCTCCAGTCTACTTTGGACAGTACTCCTGAATGTTCCAACGCCTCCAGCTCTGCTTCGACGGCTGGTCGGATCGCATAAGGCACTGGTCTGGCCTTAAGAAACTTTGGGCTTGCATTTTCCTCTATTTTAATCGTTGCTGTTATGCATTTTAGTGTTCCAAGTCCCTCCTGGAACACTTCTTTTGCGTCAGTTAGCATTTTTGACAGTCGTCCAGGTGTGACGTCGTCATCCTTTTTGGCCTCAACCTTCAGTGCCTGTATGGAATGCCAATCTAATTGTATCTTCCGGATCCATTCACGTCCTAGTAGTGGTGGTCCTCCATCTGGCAATACATATAGGTCCATTTTAGATATTTCCTGGCCTTTGTATATCACTTTCACCCTTATTTTTCCTTTGGGGTAGACTTTTTGCCCCGTGTATGTCTTCAAGACAATCTCTGTAGCTTTCAAGGGTTTATGTGAAAATAGCCGCTTGTAGTCCTTTTGGTTTATGACTGCTAGGGCTGATCCTGTGTCCAATTCCATTTTCACTTGGACTCCGTCTATCTTGAGTGTAACCCAGATAGTCTGGTGATCCTCCATTTTGGTTACCTTATGTAGTTTCAGACAACCCAGCTCCTTGCTTCCGGAGTCTGTGTCACTTCTCTGTTCGTCTGAACTACTGTCCATCACCTTATGTACTTTTTCGTACTTCGCCTGTGGAGATTTCTTGCTGTTGGTTTTCTTCCCAGACCTGCAGACTCTTGCTATGTGTCCTGCTTTTCCACACTGTCTGCACACTTGGTCCTTGAACCAACAATCCTTCTGGTCGTGTGTTGTTCTGCTGCAGCGATAACACTTCCCTGTTCCATATGACATTTCATTGGTGCCATATTCTTGCGGTCTCCGTTGTATCTCTGCAGTGCCCCTTGTGGCTGCTTCATGTGATACTGCCATGCTGAAAGCCTTGTCCAGCGTAAGATCCTTTTCTGATAGAAGCCGTTTCTGGGTTCCTTCACTTTGAAACCCACACACAAACTTGTCCCTTAACGTATCTGCTAGTCCCACTCCAAATTGGCAGTGTTTCGATAGCTTGCGCAGTTCCGTTAAGTACTCAGCATTACTTTCGTCTTTATGCTGGTTCCTTTTGTGGAACTTAAATCTTTCTGCTATCAGCAGCGGTGTGGGGTTTAAGTGGTCCTGTAGGATTTCTACTATGCTTTCGAAATTCTTATCCACAGGCTTCTCTTGGGTTATTAGGTTTCGCAGTAACCCATAAGTTTTTGCACCCATGGAATTTAACAAAACCAGTGCTTTCCTAGCATCTGGCACTTCATTCGCCCTGCAGTACACCTCAATGCGTTCCACATATGTCGCCCAATCTTCGACTTCATTGTCGAACTTAGAGATACTGCCACTCTTCGGCATCCCTGCGTGTGATTTAACTGTCAAAAATGGCATCTCCCGCGCTCTCCCTTCTTCTCTGCTGGCACAAAATGGCGTCTCCCGCGCTTTCCTTTCTTCCCGCGCTCGCCCTTCTTCTCCGCTGCGGCTTCTAAAAATGGCGTCTCCCGCGTTCTTCCTTCTTCTCCGCAGCTCAATGGCATCTCCCGTGCTCTCCCTTCTTCTCCCCGCAGACACTGTTCAGCCCTTGAGCCCTGGCTGTGCTCTGCGCGTTTTTTCTGTGCGCCTTTCTCGTTTCCGCCGCTCGGTCCTGAACCCGGCTGCTGCTTTACCCTCTCACTCTCTCTTTTGTTGTTCCTCGACGCTGCTCGGTTTTCAACCCCCGGCTGCGCCCTGTGCGCTTCACCCTCTCTCTTACCCCATCGATGCTGCTCGGCTTTTTCTCTGCCATCGGTCGGCTCCAGCCGTCGCTGTCCGGGAAGGGTCTGCGCTGTACCTGTTGTCAGTCTGTTGCTGATCGTCGTGGCTGGGGAACTGATGCGCTATCAACAACACCAAAGACTACGAGATGGACTTATATGAAGTAGGCTTTTATTGACTAAGAACTGGAGCATGCCTCTGCTAGTGAATCCATCCTAAGAGCTCCCGGGGGAAGGGTGGTGAGTCACCTTTATACCCGGGCTTAGGGGTGGAGCCAGGGGTGGAGACATGCCCGGACTTGTACAGAGTTAACAGTGGTTTACCACACAGACATGTACAGGGTTAACAGTGGTTTACCACATTCACCCCGCGTTTAAAAAAAGAGTCCGGTGGGGTGAAGTGTTTCAAAAGTTCGCATACGAAAGTCTCTCCGGGGGTCTTGTCTGCCCAAATGACCTTCGTGGTGCCGGTTGCAGCGGTTCTTTGCCCGCGGCCGCTTCTCGCGTGGGACGGAGCACTGGCGTGTCGTCCTCTCGGGGTAGGGATGGCACCGGCATGTCGTCAGTTCGTGGTAGACACCCCGGTGGTGCGTCGTGGGTAGTGGTGGCGGGTGGAGATAGTGAATGGTGATCGATGTTGTTTCGGGTGGTACCTGAGGGTGCGAGGTCTCGAATTGAGACTGTGTCCTCCCGCTCGTCCGGATACGCCACGTAGGCGTACTGTGGGTTGGCGTGGAGGAGGTGAACCTTTTCGACCAGGGGGTCCGTCTTATGGCTCCTCACGTGTTTCCTGAGCAGGACGGGTCCCGGAGATGTCAGCCATGGCGGTAGTGATGTCCCCGAGGTGGATTTCCTGGGGAAGACGAACATCTTCTCGTGAGGGGTGGCGTTTGTGGCAGTACAAAGCAGTGATCGTATGGAGTGGAGCGCATCGGGGAGGACATCTTGCCAGCGGGAGATTGGGAGGCCCTTGGATTATAGGGCGAGCATGGCGGTCTTCCACACCATTGCGTTCTCCCTCTCTACCTGTCCGTTACCCTGGGGGTTGTAGCTGGTAGTCCTGCTCGTGGCTATGCCCTTCTCGGGCAGGTACTGGCGCAGCTCGTCGCTCATGAACGACGAGCCCCTGTCGCTGTGGATGTAATTGGGGAAGCCAAATATGGCGAACAGGTCGTTGAGGCACCTGATGACTGTGGCGCTGGTCAGGGGATGGCGAAGGGGAAACGGGAGTACTCGTCAATAATATTGAGGAAGTACGTGTTGCGGTCAGAGGAGGGAAGGGGCCCCTTGAAATCGACGCTGAGACGTTCGAAGGGGCGGGTGGCTTTAATCAGGTGTGCCCTGTCTGGCCTATAAAAATGCGGTTTGCATTCGGCGCAGACCTGGCAGTTCCTGGTTATGGTCCTGACCTCCTCGATGGGGTAAGGCAGGTTGCGAGCTTTAATAAAGTGGAAGAACCTGGTGACCCCCGGGTGGCAGAGATCATTGTGGAGGATCCGTAGCCTATCGACTTGTGCGTTGGCACATGTCCCATGGGGTAGGGCATCTGGGGGCTCATTAAGTTTCCCGGGCCGGTATAAGATATCGTAGTTGTAGGTGGATAATTCGATCCTCCACCGCAATATATTACCATTTTTGATTTTCCCCCTTTGTCTGTTGTTAAACATAAATGCTACTGACCGTTGGTCAGTGAGCAGGGTGAAACGTTTACCAGCCAGGTAATGCCTCCAGTGCCGAACAGCCTCCACTATCGCCTGGGCCTCCTTCTCGACTGAGGAGTGTTAAGTCTGTGTGTTCTAGTTGTAATTACTAACACAGACTACAAGATTAAAGTTCAACAGGTCTTTACTGGTTGGAGGTCAGGACTATATTAAATACAATATTACTACACAGTGCTTATATACCGGTGGTCACCACCGGTATTACGTATACAGCAACCAGAGAAAGTAGTACATCTCTTAAGGTGGAACAGGCTTAAGTTCTCTTAAGGTGGAACAGGTTACATACACCACAATCCTCCCTTTTTAGCTTAACAGTCATATCCCCATTTAACATAACATAATAACATTTTTAACTTCAGGTATAAACAGTTCAAAGGTTTAGTCTCTCAGGAGGCCTTCTGATTCGGTTTGGATAACGCCTTTCAGTGGTCTCTGATTCCTGTTGCTGAGGTGACTCCTCGAGTTGGTCTCCCATGCATTGGGTATTATCATCATCAGGTACATTCCCTGCCGAGGTAGATGCTTCAGGTTCATTAACGTCTTCCACAGTTGTCTCTGTCGCAACCATGGGTTCGACCCTTGCTCTCGATTCTACCAGTTGATCCGCATGACGCCTTATCACATTGTTACCAATATCTACTGTGTACATCAGAGGTCCTTGTCTGGCCCGAATTGTTCCGGACTGCCATTTTTCGTTTCCATAGCCCCTTGCCAACACTGGTTGTCCTACGTCGAAACTTCGAGTGGTCTTGTTATTAATATGCCGGAACTGTTTGTTTTCCACTTCCCTCCGCACATTTGGTTTTAACAAATCCAACCTGGACCGCAACCTCCTGTTATAAAACATCATGGCAGGACTTTGGTTAGTCACTGCATGAGTGGCGTTTCGATATGCCATTAGGAAATTGTCCACCTTGTGCTGTAGCGGAATCTGATCATCGTTCATGGCCTTTATTGCCTTTTTGAATGTTTGGACAAATCTCTCGGCCAACCCGCTTGTCGCCGGATGATATGGGGCAGAGGTATAATGTTTCACCCCATTCTTCTTTAAGAATTTTTGGAATTCTTCCGACACAAACTGAGGTCCGTTGTCCGAACAGATCTGTTCTGGCAATCCGTTCCTTGCGAATATTGTTCTTAACACCGCAATTGTCTTTTCTGAAGTAGTGGTATTCATCTTGATCACTTCTGGCCATTTGGAATGTGCGTCCACCGCAATTAGGAACATGGAGTCCATGAATGGACCAGCAAAGTCAATATGTATGCGTTGCCATGGGGCTGAAGGCCATTCCCATGGGTGTAGTGGTGCGATCGGAGGTGCATTTTGCACTTTTTGGCACCCAGCGCAGCTTTTCGTCAACTCCTCTATCTGTTGGTCAATACCCGGCCACCATACATAAGCCCTAGCAAGACTTTTCACCTTAACTCCCCCCAGATGACCTTCATGCAGTTCTTTTAGAACTCTTTCCCTTAACTTGGGAGGAATAATCACTCTTGTCCCGTACATCAAAGTACCATGGCAGGCGGACAGCTGGTCTCGCCTTGCCAAGAATGCCGGTAACAGAGGATCACCACGTGTTGGCCATCCTTTCACTGTCACCTCGTAGACTCTGGACAGTGTCGGGTCGTTCCTGGTTTCTCTTTCAATACTTGCATTGGTGACTGGTAAACACTCGATGATGGTCGAATGAAATAACTCAACAGGGTCAACTTTCATCGTTTCTTCTTCTTCAGGTAGTGGCAGGCGTGACAGCCCATCAGCATTGCCATGCTGCTTCGTACCTTTGAATTCTATTTGATATTGATGTGCCCCTAGGAAAAGGGACCATCTCTGGAGACGCTGTGCTGTCATCACTGAAACACCCTTCTTAGGGTTAAAAATGGATACCAACGGCTGATGGTCTGTCAGAAGTGTGAATTTTTGGCCCTGCAGGTAATGATTAAACTTCTTCACTCCCCATACAAGGCTGAGAGCCTCCCTATCGATCTGCGCATAGTTGTGCTCAGCGGAGGTCAATGATCTGGATGCAAACGCGACTGGCCTTTCCGTGCCATTTGGCAACTTGTGTGAGAGTACTGCCCCAATACCATATGGAGAAGCATCACAAGCCAACCGAATAGGCAGTGTCGGGTTGAAGTAAGCCAACACTTCCTCTGAGGTGATCAATTCTTTGCTTTTGCGAAATGCCTTCTTACAGTTTTCGCTCCATTCCCATGGTACCCCCTTCTGTAAAAGAGCGTTTAGCGGGTGCAGTACCGTGGATAGATTTGGTAGAAATTTATGGTAATAGTTAATCAATCCTAGAAACGACCTCAACTGAGAGACATTATCCGGAGCGGGAGCCTTTACAACTGCCTCTATCTTGTCAGGAGACTTATGAAGCCGCTCCCGGTCAATGACATGACCACAGTACGAGATCCGCTTCTGGAAGAACTCACATTTCTGCCGATTAACTCTAAGTCCATACTCTTTCAGTCTGTTGAGCACCAGTTCCAAGTTTGCGAGGTGTTCTTCATCACCATCACCTGTAATCAGAATATCGTCCAGGTAACATTGTGTGCCTGGAATTCCCTGTAATACCTGCTCCATGGCCCTCTGCCAAATTGCTGGAGCCGATGCCACTCCAAAAACCAGCCTATTGTACCGGTACAAACCGCGATGCGTGTTGATCGTGAGGTATTGGCGTGACTCTTCTTCAACCTCCATCTGCAAGTACGCCTGCGCCAGGTCTATCTTGGTGAAGTGTTTCCCGCCAGACAATGAAGCAAAAATATCCTCAATCCGCGGAAGCGGATACTGCACCGTGTGAAGCACTGGATTAACGGTGATTTTGAAATCTCCACAGATGCGAACCTTCCCTGGTTCTCCTGGCTTGTTGCTCGAAGGACGTTTCATAACGGGAACAATGGGCGTAGCCCACTCACTCCAATCTACCTTAGACAGTACACCTGAACGTTCTAGCGCTTCCAGTTCCGCTTCTACAGTAGGTCGTATTGCATAGGGTACCGGTCTGGCTTTAAAAAATTTTGGGTGTGCATGTTCATCAATCTTGATGTTTGCCGCAATTCCTCTCAGTGTTCCCAGTCCCTGCTGGAACACCTCTTTAGCATCATCCAATATTTTGGACAATCGTTTAGGTTTGACATCTGTTTCCCCGGAATCTACCGTTAGTGCCTTCAAGGAGTGCCAGTCCATATTCATTTTCCTAATCCACTCCCGTCCCAGTAGTGGTGGACCTCCTTCAGGTAGCACATATAAGTCCATTACTTGGCTTTCTTCGCCCTTGTGGACCACTTTTACCTCTATCTTTCCGATGGGGTACACTCTTTGCCCCGTGTATGTTTTCAATATAATCTCCGTATCCCGTAGGGGAATATGTTGGAATAACCTTTTGTAACCTTTCTTATTCATGACCGTCAATGCCGATCCAGTGTCCAATTCCATCTTTACTTGGACTCCTGCTATCTGAAGGGTGACCCAAATTGTCTGGAGATCTGCATCCTTACCAACGTTGTGTACTCTTAAGCTACCCAGTTCATTACTGCTAGCGTCTGAATCTGACTTCTGTTCGGTCGAACTGTTCTTTGTCACCTTGTGTACCTTTATGTATTTTCCTTGCGGTGACTTTTTGTTGCTGGTCTTCTTTCCTGACCGGCATACTTTAGCTATGTGGCCAAGCCTGCCACACGTTCTGCATTCTTGGTTTTTAAACCAACACTGGTTCTGATCGTGCGTTGTCTTTCCACAACGATAACATTTTACAGTACTCAAACCCAATTTATTTGTACTGAGTTCCGGTGACCGTAGCTGCATTACTGCCGTGCCTCTCGCTGCGGCTTCGTGTGCTGCTGCCATAGTGACCACTTTCTCAAGCGTCAGCTCATTCTCCCCGAGCAGTCGCTTTTGTGTATCCTCTTTTAATAAACCACACACAAATTTATCTCGTAGCGCCTCTGTCAGTCTCGTTCCAAACTGACAGTACTTTGCTAGCTTACGCAATTCCATTAAATATTCAGCATTGCTTTCATCCTTCAGCTGCCTTCTGCTGTAAAATTTAAATCGTTCCGCTAGCATCAGCGGCGTGGGGTTTAGATGATTTTTCAGGACAGTAACAATCTCCTCGAACGTCTTATCCGCCGGTTCATCTGGTGATAAAAGGTGTTTCAATTGCCCATATGTCTTCGCACCCATTAAGTTTAATAATGTTAGTGCTTTCTCTTCATCTGGGATTTTATTTGCTTTACAATAATTTTGTATGCGTTCCACATACATGGCCCAATCTTCGATGTCGCTATCAAAGGTATTAATGTTCCCATGTTTAGGCATCGTTGCAATTTAATTTATTTTTATTTTTATCCAAGATGGCGGCTTCCTGCTCTTGTCTTCGTCCTCCGCCTACAAAATGGCGGTCTTCACCCGTCCCCCAACGCTGTCTCCGCTTCACCGCGGCTCTCGCGCCTTCAGTTGCCCCAGACGCTGCGCCTTTTTAGCCCGAATGCGGCCCGGCCCTTATCACCAGCCGCGATCGATATCCCCGCGCTGCGCCTTTCGGCCCGAATGCGGCCCGGCCCTTATCTCCGGTCGCGATCGATCTCACCGCCCTTATTCCTCCGTCTTCCCTCCCCGTCTGTACAGCCAACGCGGCCGACTTTCTGGTCGCGTCGCTGCCCGGCTTACCCACCACCGAGGTAGAAAGAAGATAGCTGACAGCCGCTGATGGAGGCTTCGAGTTCAGGATGTCTTCTGCACTCTGGTTTCTCGATGTCTGCCGCGCGACGTGTCTTCCAGCAGGGTGATGAGGGTGGAAGCCTCTCTTCGACGTCCGTTCTGTGGATGAAGCCGTCGTGGATATAAACTGCCGCAGGGTAAGAATCGGACTCGTCGCCACTGTTAAGTCTGTGTGTTCTAGTTGTAATTACTAACACAGACTACAAGATTAAAGTTCAACAGGTCTTTACTGGTTGGAGGTCAGGACTATATTAAATACAATATTACTACACAGTGCTTATATACCGGTGGTCACCACCGGTATTACGTATACAGCAGCCAGAGAAAGTAATACATCTCTTAAGGTGGAACAGGCTTAAGTTCTCTTAAGGTGGAACAGGTTACATACACCACAAGGAGTGTCGAATTTCGGGGCCCTGGAGGGTCCGTGAAAAGAAGGCCACGGGTCTCCCCGCCTGGTTAAGGGTTGTGGCTAGGGCGAAGTCGGATGCATCGCTCTCCACTGGGAAAGGGATGGACTCATCCACTGCGTGCATTGTGGCCTTCGCAATGTCCTCTTTTATGAGGGTGAAGGCCGCATGGGCCTCTGCCGTCAGGGGGAAGGAGGTTGACTTGATGAGGGGCCGGGCTTTGTCCGCATAGTTGGGCACCCACTGGGCGTAGTAAGAGAAGAACCCTAGGCATCTCTTCAGGGCTTTTAGGCAGTGGGGGGGGGGTAGTTCCAGGAGGGGGCGCATTCGGTCGGGGTCGGGGCCGATGACTCCGTTTTCCACCACGCAGCCAAGAATAGCGAGGCGCGCGGTGCGGAACATACATTTTTCTCTGTTGTAAGTCAGATTCAGCCGTTGGGCCGTACCGAGGAATTTTTCTAGGTTGGCGTCGTGGTCCTGCCGGTCATGGCCGCAGATGGTGACGTTGTCTAGATAGGGGAAGGTGCCCTGCAGCGCGTTCTGGTCAACCATCCGGTCCATCTCCCTTTGGAAGACCGAGACCCCGTTGGTGATGCCGAAGGGGACTCAGAGGAAGTGGTAGAGGCGACCGTCAGCCTCAAAGGCCGTGTACTGGCAGTCCTCAGGCCTGATGGGGAGCTGGTGGTATGCCGACTTCAGATCAATCGTCGAGAATACCCGATATTGTGCTATCTGGTTGACCATGTCAGATATGCGGGGAAGTGGGTATGCGTCTAATTGCGTGTATCGATTGATCGTCTGGCTGTAATCAATAACCAGGCGCTGTTTTTCGCCGGTCTTTACTACCACCACTTGGGCTCGCCATGGGCTGGTGCTGCCCTCGATAATCCCTTCCCTCAGGAGTCTTTCTACTTCTGATTTAATAAAGCTCCTATCCCCGGCACTGTACCGCCTGCTTTTAGTAGCAATTGGCTTGCAGTCTTTGGCGAGGTTAGCGAACAACGGGGGGGGTTTGACCTTCAGGGTGGACAGGCTGCATACTTTGCGCGGCGCCGTGTTTAAATTCTGCCGGCTGCAGACTGTAAGTGGGGACAGGGGCCCGCCATATGCCATCATGACGCTCTCCAGATGGCACTGGAAGTCTAATCCTAGCAGTACGGGAGCGCAGAGCTATGGCAGGACGAGGAATTTAAACTCTCTGTACTACACGCCGTTCACTGTCAGAGTCGCTACACAGTAGCCGCCGATGTCCGCCGTATGGGACTTTGAGGCCATAAAGACCTGGTGGCGTGTGTGCATAACCGATAGGGAGTAGCGTCGCACCGTGTCGGGGTGGATGAAGCTCTCCGTGCTTCCGCAGTCGAAAAGGCAATTTGTGGCATGGCCATTTACCTTTACGTTCATCATGGACCTGGCTAGTTGATAGGGCCTAGATTGGTCCAGGGTGATGGAGGCCATCGTCGAGGTCAGTGGGTCGCTGTAGTATTCGCCCGCGCCGGGGGCCTGGTCCCGGAATGGTGTCCAAGATGGCGGCTCCCCCTCGGCTGGTGGTGCCCAAAATGGCGGCCCGCACGGCTCACACGTGGTTGGTGGAGTCCAAAATGGCAGCCTGTACGGTTCACACGCGGCGCTGCTGGAATTGGGTGTCGATTTCGCCCTGCACACTCTCGCGTAGTGGCCTTTCTTGCCGCATTTGGAGCAGGTCGCGTCCTTTGCTGGGCATTGCTGTCTGGGGTGCTTGGCCTGGCCGCAGAAGTAGCATTTTTGGCCCCTGGTCATTGCAGCTGTAGTTGGGCTGCTGGCGGCTTGTGGCCTTACCGGGTCCCAAGATGGCTGCTCCCGTGGCATCCACGTGGCCATCCAGTCAGGGGGGTAGGCGTCCATGTTCTGGACGGCCACGTCTAGCGAGTTAGCGAGGGCCACCGTCTTCTGCAGGTCGAGCCCCCTCTGTTCCAGCAGCCTCTGCCGAGTATAGTTGGACCTGATGCCGGCTACGTAGGCGTCTCGGATCAGGTCTTCCGTGCATTCCTTGGCCGTCACCGCTTTGCAATTACAGTCCCGGCCGAGGACTCTCAGTGCCAGTAAATATTCGGCGCCCGATTCCCCGGGGCGCTGTTTTCGGGTAGCCAGGAGGTGTCTGGCGTAGACCTCGTTAACAGGCCTCACGTATTGTTCCTTTAGCGCCGCGATGGCGGCCGCGTAAGTAGTGGCGTCTCGGATGATCGAGTAGACTCGGTGGCTCACCCGTGAGTTCAAGACAAGCCGTTTCGCGTCATCTGTAGTGACGGTAGTGCTGGAGGCCTCCAGGAAGGCTTTGAAACAGCTCAGCCAGTGTTCAAAGTTATTGGCTGCATCTGCTGCTTGAGGATCCAGGTCTAAACGTTCCGGCTTCAAGATTTGCTCCATGTCGAAAATTAGTCAATAAAATTGATGCGCTATCAACAACACCAAAGACTACAAGATGGACTTATATGAAGTAGGCTTTTATTGACTAAGAACTGGAGCATGCCTCTGCTAGTGAATCCATCCTAAGAACTCCCGGGGGAAGGGTGGTGAGTCACCTTTATACCCGGGCTTAGGGGTGGAGCCAGGGGTGGAGACATGCCCAGACTTGTACAGAGTTAACAGTGGTTTACCACACAGACATGTACAGGGTTAACAGTGGTTTACCACAGGAACCAAGCCCGGCTCTCAACAGCCTCCCCTGCGATGTTCACTCTCTGCCGGATGACTGGGCGGTTGCTCGTGGTCGACGCCCGTGTTTCTGGCCTCGACTTTCTTCCACCGCCCTCCCGGAGCGAATCCTCGAAGGGAAATGCAGAGTTGCCGGTAGATTCGAATCGACACTCGTCGCCACTGTTAGATCCGTGATTCTGAGAGTATGATGTTTTCCAATAACTACATGGATGCTGTAACTTAACAATCAACAGGTGTTTACTGGAGTAGGGTAGTCTCAAGACTGCGGGTACAGAGGCAAGCTCAAGGCTTATATACAGGTGTGGTCACTGCCGGTACTACAGTGTACAGGAGCTGTAAAAGTAGTTCTCTCTTAAAGGTACATACACTACAGGTCCCAGTGCAAATACTGGGGCTATGGAGACCTTGGGCTCCAATCTACTTGTCTGGATTCACCATGCTGCAGAATCAGACTGAGGCAGCCATAACCCAATGCGTCAACAACTTCATTGCTGCCCACAGTCTGCTTCCACACAGATCTCTGGCCATTCTCAGCAGCCAGGGAATGACAGGAGCTTGCATGGATGATGGAGGTAGCTCTCAGATGGTGCCACATCTGTAACACTCAACCAGCTTACTCAAATGACTGCAGATGTTTGATAGAGTGCAGGCCCAGGTAAAACCTATGCCATCTGTAGTTGTAGACCCAACTACATTGCACTGGAGTATCCTCATCCCTAGAGTCAGACACTAAAGGCTCGATTTTTATAGAGGAGGCGGGTTGAGGGCGGGCCCGCTGCTCAGCAGCTTTCGGACGCGCTCCCGGAGGCCGCCGGCCCACAGTTCTGATTTTTGCTTGATTGGTCTCGTTACGGCCAACGTGCGGGTCCCTCCAGGCAATTGCTTGGAGCTTGTCAGCTTCTCGCGTCTGATGGCGCGTTTTTGGAGTAAGAATTTAAAGGGGCCATGTCCCCGTTGCAAAAAATGTAACTGGAATGGCTTAGTGCTGTATTATCTAGAAAGGGGAGTTGACAGTAGCTGGTGTGAACACAAATAATTGAATGGAATTGCTGGTTATTTTATTCCAGAAAGACAATTTATAATTTTTTTATCTATCAATATAGTATGTGACTAAGAAATTAAAAGTTTGCCAGATGTGTTCCAATGATCAGCTTAGTAAAATTAATGCTTTTTTCTGTTAAAAGTGCTGGCTGCTGCAGGAATGGCAGCCCCAAAAACTAAGGTTGCAGCCAGCTTCAATGAGGGCTCCCGCCATGCTCTTGTGGAGGGAGTTAGAGGACATCAGGAGCTCCTCTTCCCTGGAAACGGAAGGAGGCGGTCTCCTCAGCAAACCAAGGCAGTTTGGCTGCAAATTGCTGAGGAGGTGAGCTCGAGGTCTGTGTGCAGACACACATGGGTTCAGTGTGGGAAAAGGTTTAATGATCTGCTGAGATCACCTGATGTGTGGCCTCTGTGTTCTGGGAAATGGAAGTTCAAGAGTGAGGGCTCAGGGCGAATGCCATGTAGAATGTTGGTGGTGACACTGAGCACTTTAATAGACAGATGATGCCTGGGGTTTTGAGAATGTCGGACTTATCTTCAGCTCCATGTGCCAGCCACCTGTGGTTGAAGCGTAAGATTACGTGAATCTGGCATGGATGAGTGCATCCCTTGCCTGACGGCCAGCAATGTGTTCGCCTGCTGCTGGATTGGCCATATCCGGCCCCGCAAAGCATCGCTCCCCGTCCTCCTCCTCATCCTCTTCCTCTTCCTCTGTGCTGGGCCACTTGTTCATGCGGCAGCACTAAGCCGCGCTGCTGTGCGATGTTGTGCAGGGCACAGCAGACCACGATGATTCTGGACACCCTGGCTGGTGCATACTGCAAGGCTCCACCAGATCTGTCCAGGCATCGGAAGCGCATTTTGAGCAAGCCGATGATGTTCGATGATGCTTCTGGTGGATATGTGACTCACATTGTACCGCTCCTCAGCATCGTTTGATGGCCTCCTCATCGGTTTCATGAGCTACTTTTTCAGGGGCTAGCCCTTGTCTCCAAGAAGCCATCCAGAAAGTTGATTTGACGGATGGAAGAGCTGGGGCACAGTAGACTGGCGCAGGATGAAGGAGTCATGGCAACTGCCAGGGTACTTTGCGCAAATATGCAGGATGATCTTCCTGTGGTTACACACCAGCTGGACGTTCAGGGAGTGGAATCCCTTGCAGTTGACAAATACAGCTGGGTTATGATAGGGGGCCCTAATGGCTACATGTGTGCAGTCTAGGACACCCTGCACCATTGGCAAGCCTGCCATATTGGCAAAGCCAACCACACTTGAGACATCTGTGGAGAAGTGAATGTAATTGTCCGCCTTTGCAAAGAGGGCATCGGTGACCTGCATGATGCAGGTGTGTGCGGCCGACTGGGAGATGCCGCTGATGTCTGCAGCTGATCCCTGCAAGGACCCTGAAGCAAAGAAGTTGAATGCGGTGGTGACTTTGACAGCAACTGGTAACGAGTGTCCACGCACTCCTCTGGGCTCCAGGTGTTGGTGCAGCATTGCGCAGATGTCAGCGACTACCTCTCTTGAAAGTCTGAGCCTCCTTTGGCACTGCTGCTCAGTCATGCTGAGGAAACTGATCCTCTGCCTGTAAACCCGGTGTTGGGGGTATCTCCTGTGGTGAGGTGCAGCCCTACGCTGAGGCCCTCCGCCCTGTGCATCATCAGGTGGGTAAGGAGGAGGTTGGCGCTCCTGGTGCTGGTGCTGCTGTTGTAGCTGGTTGTGGAGCTGCCACGGCTGCTCTTCCTCCGAATCTCACGACCAGGATGAGAGGATATAAATGTTTCGTATCCCGTAGCTATAGATTTCATTTGAGGCAAGAAGCTTGCAAGCGCACTCTCAAAGTGGCCTGAAATTATTCCTATCAGGTCACACTGCAGATAGCTGTCAGCTTGAACAGTCAAGGTCAGCAGACTTGCAAAATCTTATCCCAAACCTCCAACAACAAGGTTGTTGCATTGAATGCCAGCCATGTTACAGGAGCACTTTTAAAGTGCTGCACCAATGGCTACAAATCATATCCTCGAGAAACTCATCTCCTTGCCGCTGGCCTGTTTCTGACAAGGCGGGAAACAGGAGCCAGAGGCACGAAAATGGGAAACCTTTATAAAAATAGGATTAGCAAAGCAGTTAACAGGCTCTTAACTGCCTTAACTACCTGTCCATCTGAGTCCCGTCAGATCAGTTTGGGAGCGGCTGAACAGACATTCATGAAAATTACGTGGAGGCGGGTTGGGTGTCTGAAGCCATTTTCTCCGATTTTCGATGTCGACCCGCCTCCAAACCCGCCTCCTCGGGGCTATTAAAATCGAGCCCTAACAGTCAGTAGCCATCCAGTTCAATTCCTCCTTTCACTGAAGCAATACACAGAAGGAGCACACAGTTAGGAAGTAAAAAACACACATCATATGCTGTCACAAAGGGGAAAAAAACAGAGAAAAACAGTGAACATACCTGCAACATGCATCGTTAAAGTAAATAAAATCTGGCATAAATTAAACTCTAATGTATCATGAGAGTACATTTGAGATGGTGCGAAGATAGTTGAGCTGGAAATGCTGATGTATTCATGGGTCTGATACAAAGCAGTAGGCAAAGATGGCGATGGTTTATTTGGACAGGCACATGTGCAGATGACTGTTGTGCATAGAAACATAGAAGATAGGAGCAGGAGTAGGCCATTCGGCCCCTCGAGCCTGCTCCGCCATTCAATGCGATCATGGCTGATCAACCAAATTCAGTACCCGGTCCCTGCTTTCACCCATAACCCTTGATCCCTTTAGACTTAAGAAATATATCCAACTCCTTCTTGAATATAGTTAATGAACTTGCCTCCACCGCCTTCTGTGGTAGAGAGTTCCACAGGTTCACCACTCTCTGGGTGAAGAAATTCCTCCTCATTTCTGTCCTAAATGGCCTACCCTTTATCCATAGACTGTGTCCCCTGGTTCTGGACTCCCCGACCATCGGGAACATCCTTCCTGCATCTAGTCTGTCCAGTCCTGTCAGAATTTTATAAGTTTCAATGAGATCCCCTCTCATTCTTCTAAACTCCAGCGAGTACAAGTCCAATCGACCCAATCTCTCCTCATACGTCATTCCTGCCATCCCAGGTATCAGCCTGGTGAATCTTCGCTGAACTCCTTCCATGGCAAGAATATCCTTCCTCAGATAAGGCGACCAAAACTGCACACAATACTCAAGATGTGGTCTCACCAAGACCCTGTACAACTGCAGCAAGACATCCTTGTTCCTGTACTCAAACCCCCTCGCTACGAAGGCCAACATACCATTTGCCTTCTTAACCGCCTGCTGCACCTGCATGCTTACCTTCAGCGACTGGTGCTCAAGGACACCCAGGTCTTGTTGCACTTCCCCTTCTCCCAATCTATTGCCATTTAGATAATAATCTGCCTTCCTGTTTTTGCCACCAAAGTGGATAACCTCACATTTATCCACGTTATATTGCATCTGCCATGTTTCTGCCCAATCACTCAACATGTCCAAATCATCCTGGAGTTTCTCGACATCCTCCTCACAGCACACACGCCCACCCAGCTTTGTGTCGTCTGCAAATTTGGAGATATTACATCTAGTTCCCTTGTCCAGATCATTTATATATATTGTGAATAGCTGGGGTCCAAGGACCAATCCCTGCGGTACCCCACTAGGCACTGCCTGCCATTCAGAAAAAGACCCGTTTATTCCAACTCTTTGCTTTCTGTCTGCCAACCAGTTCTCTATCCAAGTCAATACCTTGCCCCCAATCCCATATGCCTTAACTTTACACGCTAATCTCTTATGCGGGACCTTATCGAAGGCCTTCTGAAAGTCCAGATACACCACATCCACTGGTTCTCCCTTATTTATTTTACCAGTTACATCCTCAAAAATTCCAGTAGATTAGTCAAGCACGATTTACCTTTTGTGAATCCATGTTGACTTTGTCCGATCCTGTCACTGTTTTCCAAGTGCTCTGCTATTACATCTTTTATAATGGACTCCAGCATTTTCCCCATTACTGATGTCAGGCTTACCGGTCTGTAATTCCCTGTTTTCTCTCTACCACCTTTTTTGAATAATGTGGTAACATTAGCTACCCTCCAATCCATGGGTACTGTTCCAGATTCCATCGAATGTTGGAGGATGATCTGCAATGCATCTATTATTTCTAGGGCCACTTCCTTAAGTACCCTAGGATGTAGATTATCAGGCCCTGGGGATTTATCGGCCTTCAGTCCCATCAATTTCCCTAACACCATTTCCCTACAAATACTGATTTCTTTCAGTTCCACCCTTTCATCAGACCCTATGTTCCCCGGCATCTCTGGGAGGTTATTTGTGTCCTCCTTTGTGAAGACAGAATGAAAATATATATTTAGTTGGTCTGCCATTTCTTTGTTCCCCATTATAAATTCCCCTGATTCTGACTGCAAGGGACCTACGCTTGACTTCACCAATCTTTTTCTCTTCACATATCTATAAAAGCTTTTACAGTCAGTTTTTATGTTCCCTGATAGCTTACTCTCATATTCTATTTTCCCCTTCTTAATTAATCCCTTTGTCCTCCTTTGTTGAATCCTAAACTGTTCCCAATCCTTAGGATTATTGCTTTTTGCTATCCCTAATTTCCCTTGTTAGCCACAGTTGAGTCACCTTTTTTGTTTTATTATTATGCCAAACTGGGATGAACAAATTCTGTAGTTCATCCATTCGGTCTTTGAATGTTTGCCATTGCCTATCCACCGTCAACCCTTTGAGTGACATTCCCCAATCAATCCTACCCAACTCGCGCCTCAGACCATCGTAGTTTCCTTTATTTAAATTTAGGACCCTAGTCTCTGAGTCAACTACTTCATTCCCCATCTTAATGAAGAATTCGATCATATTATGATCGCTCCGACCCAAGGGGCCTCATACAACAAGATTGCTAATTAATCCTTTCTCGTTACATAATACCCAGTCTAAGATGGCCTGATCTCTGGTTGGTTCCTCGACATATTGGTCCAGGAAACCATCCCGTAAACACTCCAGGAATTCCTCCTCCACAGTATTGTTACTAATTTGGTTAGCCCAATCTATATGTAGATTAAAGTCACCCATGACGACTGCTGTGCCCTTATTGCACGCTTCTTTAATTTCCCTTTCAATGCCATCCCCAGCCTCCACCTTACTGTTTGGAGGTCTATATACCACTCCCACTAACGTTTTCTGCCCCTTGGTATTTCTCAATTCTACCCATACAGATTCCACATCATCAGAGCTAATATCCTTCCTTACAATTGTGTTAATCCTTTCTTTAACCAGTAATGCTACCCCACCTCCCTTTCCTTTTTGCCTATCTTTCCTGAATATCGAATACCCCTGGATGTTGAGTTCCCAGCCTTGGCCATCCTTGAGCCACGTTTCCATAATCCCAACCAAATCATATTTGTTTACCTCTATCTACGCAGCCAATTCATCCACCTTATTACGAATGCTCCTCGCATCAGGCACTTCAGGCACTCAAGTGAATGTGTCATTTATTATAATCTGCCCTAAGATTTTTGCTGTGCTGACATGTCTTCTAGCTGTTAATCATGGTTATCTTCTGCTATTGATATTGACAGGTCTATCTTCTCCTGTTTACACTATGGTAAAACATCTTTACAGGGTGACGCTGTGCTGCTGTGTGTTTTCAGTAGGGAACTATATAGATTGACTGGCCTGGGCAAACAAAACTTTGTGATGTCCGTGATGAAACTGGACTGCAAGTTGGGTGACTTGACGGTTTTCTCTGCTGTCGCATGAAAGGACTCAGTGATGTAAAAGTTCAAAGCAGAGTGCTTTGGTACCCTCTGACAGAGCTGTCCATGTCCTACAAGGGTTTTCCAGATATGACTACGGAACTGCGAACAGTTGTGTAACAGGCTCTTTAGGGAATCAGAGGCCCAGAATTTCCTGGGAGCTGCTCCCGCTCCATCACCGTAACTTCACCGGAAATCCAGAGGAAACCCCATTTACGATCACAAACAGGGTTTCTGCTACACTTCCAGTAAGGATATGGAGGCAGAGTGGGAGCAGCTTTGAGAAAATTCAGATTTCTTAGGACGTGTCCAAGTATGTTTGGCCAGCACACAAACACTGGCGGTGATGTAAGCACAGGACATAAGTGACCCCTTAAGCTCCAAAGGTAACTATTTAGCATGTCTCATCTGATCCACCTCCTCCTCGACCACCTGGAAATCCAAAAGGGCGCCCAGAGCAATATCTTTAGCCTCTATACAGAAAGCGCATAATGAAATACCGTTGGGTGGGTGAACAGGCACAAATAGAAGATGAGGTAATTTAAGAAGGCCACGAGGCGATTGAATCGCCTTTTTATAAAATTAAATTGCAAGTGTTGCCAAGAGCGAGTAGGGTAAAAGGACAGTTTCTTTGGTCACGAAAACTGGTAAGTTGATTTCTTGCGAAGCGGTTGATCAGCTTAACAGGTAAACAGCTATTCAACAAAGAAAGCACTAAAATAGATAGGGAAAAACACAGTAGCAACAGGTTCATTCCCTTTAAGATAAAGGACAGAAATATATCGGAAGGGATTTCAGATACAATGACATATCATACAAATTCTGAGGGAGCGATTTTGTCAATGGGGGCGCGTTGGAGGTGGGACTGCTGCTTGTCGGGTTTTAGTCCCGACTCCATCAACTTGTGGCCAACCCACGCTATTTTCCCTTGATTGACCTTGTTAAGTCCGCCCAGCGGGCTCAGCAGGCCAATTAAGGGGAAGCCGGTTACAGAGAACATCAGCATATGACGTTTCATCTGTCAAAAAAT
The DNA here is from genome assembly GCF_052327205.1 of Somniosus microcephalus. Lineage (NCBI taxonomy): Eukaryota > Metazoa > Chordata > Chondrichthyes > Squaliformes > Somniosidae > Somniosus > Somniosus microcephalus. Next base: position 71,624,383 of record NC_141008.1, on the reverse strand, counting down.
TTTGACAGATGAATTGTCATCATTTGACAGCTCTGTGAAACTGTCAAACACTGACATTCTCTGTTGTTTGATGAGTCCTTGTATTCAAGACTCACCAAACTTCTTTTGTGAGCAGAAATTAGATGGCTGTTGCATCGGAGAATGCAGCGGCCATCTTTCATCTCTGCCGGTGAGATACGAGACTCTCCGCATCCCCAACTGCTGAAGCCTGCAGGAAGAAACAAAGGTAAGTAAACATTTTCTATCACTTTTCACTTACCTCTCTACACTTGCACCCATCACTTACCTTCACAGCGCACTTTTGCACCCCGCAGACTCACTGCTCGCCTCAGTGACCCTGGCGGGGTTTCTTGACGTCGGGAAGCCCGTGGCTCTGGTGAAAAAATGGGGATAATCCTCTTAACTGCCTGTTAACTACCTGTTAACAGGCAGCTAAGTGGCTGCAATCCCCTTCCCGCCTCCAGGAGACGGGACCCGGCGCGGGTCGGCTACCCACCTCCTGGGAAGATGGCACAGAGGCGGGTTGGGGGCGGGATGGGCACCCTCCCCCAGATTCTGCCATTTTCCCGGCAGTCCCGCCTCCAAACCCGCCTCCCCAGGGCTGGGAAAATTCCCCCCATTTGTCTGGAATGCTGTTCAAGCAGCACAAGTGCGTTATGGGGCTTCCGTTCATTTCAATGCAATTCAGGCCGGGAATGCAGGGTCTCGATGCTACAACTGCTTGAATAACAACAACTTGCATCTATATAGCGCTGTTAAAGTAGAAAAACACCCAAGGCAATTCAAAGAAAGTGTAATCAGATCAATATTGTCACAACTTTATTATTGCGCATTCTGCACACGGGACACTGAACAAACCTCAGCACCCCCCATAACGTATCACCTTGGGTGCCAAACATTACATTATTATCCTGATGATATATGGATGAACGTCAGTGAAATGTTCAACAGATAAAGGCAGAACATTTGAAATTCAGAAAATTCTGACTGAACTGACAATTAGGAACACAGCATTGATGTACAACAGCTATCTGTATCACAGCTGAAACAGCAAAGGGGATTGAAAAAGAACATCTTTATCAACACTAGCTGAGCAATGCTGAAAACCTATTAGCTTGTTAATAGGCTTCACTCTGGACTATCAGTAGAATAACTTACTTTCATCGTCAAGTGTTTAGTTAGATTACTTTGTTGGGGGTGGGGTGGGGGAGACTCTTAATTAATTAAAAGTGACAATATTGCAAGCTTAGTATGTGGTATATATCAAGCCATTTATAATCCTAATAAATACAATGACTGTTTGACAACTTAATTATGCACTTATCAAGACTGAATAGTATAAAGTATTGTATAATATAATCTGATGATCTTAAACACCTTCAGATATTTGACTACATTAAAGACAAGATGTTGTTCTTGTTGTTAATCTTGTTGCTGTAAAACGTTATTGTTGCTATTGCTGAGGAAGGCCATCTTATTTACTCAAGTTACTATACGGCTGAATAGGCTGATGACAGTTACGGCACAAAAAAAAACCAGGGCAGTTCATGAAGTAGCTGAACCAATAGTGATTCTTTATAGTAAAAGGCAGAGAAATAATTGCCCCTTATATTTTGCATTGCAAGCAGTTCTTTATCATCATATATAAAACTAGAAGTGCTATTAGTGTGCATGGGATGCAAAGCACATCCAATGAGGAATTTAGTTATTTTTTTTCATTTTGTCAGAGGTAAGCAAGCATTTCTAATGAGACGCAGAATAAAGTCCTTTGGGGTAAAAGGTAAGATGGAGTGCTTGTTTGTGGTTGAACGCCAAAGATAATTTCAACACATAAGTCGAGGCACCTAGCCAAAAATGTAATTATTTTGTGACAGCTGCTGTGATCTGCCTCTCTACACAAAAACTAAATAAGAAAGCGAAACCATTAACTCCAGTCGATGTTGATGCTTTAGAATAATTACTCGGGTAAAATCCTGCATTCCACCCCTACAGTATAATCCTGTATTCCACCTCTATATCCACCTCTGTCTTTGACGCAAGGGTCCTCAACTCCATCCCGCAGTATGCTACCCATCACCATCTCAGCACAACCCCAGCCTGGCATGAGGTTGAAAAGGCCATCCGAAAACTGAAGAACAGCAAGGCCTCAGGAGCAGATGGAATCCCCGCCGAGGCACTAAAGCACGGCGGAGAAGCACTACTGGTGCAAATTCATGAACTAATTTCTCTTATCTGGAAGGTAGAAAGCATGCCAGGGGATCTCAGAAACGTCGTAATTGGGACCATCTTCAAGAAAGGTGACAAGTCCGATTGCGTTAATTACAGAGGAGTTTCCCTGCTGTCTGCCACAGGGAACATCATCGCAAGAATCCTCCTCAATCGCCTTCTCCCAGTGGCCGAAGAGCTCCTCCCAGAGTCGCAATGCGGATGCCGCCCACTAAGGGGCACAATGGACATGATCTTCACCGCACGTCAATTACAAGAGAAATGCAGGGAACAGCACCAACCACTGTACATGGCCTTCTTTGATCTCACAAAGGCCTTCGACACTGTCAACCATGAGGGATTATGGGGTGTCCTCCGCAAATTCGGCTGGCCTCAAAAGTTTGTCACCATCCTCCGCCTGCTTCACGACGACATGCAAGCTGTGATCCTGACCAACAGTTCCACCACAGACGCAATTCATGTACGACCCGGGGTCAAGCAAGGCTATGTCATTGCACCAACGTTCTTCTCGATCTTCCTTGCTGCAATGCTCCATCTCACCTTCAGTAAGCTCCCCACTGGAGTGGAGCTAATTTACAGAACAAACGGGAAACTGTTCAACCTCCGTCGCCTCCAGTCCAGATCCAAGGTTGTCCCATCCTCTGTCGTCAAATTACAGTATGCAGCTGGCGCTTGCGTCTGCGCTCACTCGGAGGTCGAACTCCAAACTATCGCCAACACCTTCACCGAAACATACGAGAGCATGGGTCTTACACTAAACATCCGCAAGACAAAGGTCCTCTACCAACCTGCCCCTGCCACACAGTACTGCCCCCCGATTATCAAAATCCACGACAAGGCCTTGGACAACGTAGACCATTTTCCATACCTCTGGAGCCTACTGTCAACAAGGGCAGATGTCGACGATGAAGTCCAACACCACCTTCAGTGTGCCAGTGCAGCCTTCAGTCACCTGAGGAAGAGAGTATTTGAAGACCAGGACCTCAAACCCAGCACTAAGCTCATGGTCTATAGAGCAGCAGTAATACCCGCCCTGCTGTATGCCTCAGAGACATGGACCATTTACAGCAGGCACCTCAAAGCACTGGAGAGGTACCACCAACGCTGCCTCCGCAAGATCCTGCAAATCCATTGGCAGGGTAGCTGCACCAACGTCCGTGTTCTTGCTGAGGCCAACATCCCCAGCATCGAAGCTTTGACCACGCTTGATCAGCTCCGATGGATGGGTCACATGGTCCGCATGCCCGATATGAGACTCTCAAAACAAGCGCTCTGCTCGGAGCTCTGGCATGGCAAGAGAGCCCCAGGTGGGCAGAGGAAACTCTTCAAGGACACCCTCAAAGCCTCCTTGAAAAAGTGTAACATCCTCACCGACACCTGGGAATCCCTGGCCCAAGACCGCACAAAGTGGAGGGGAAGCATCCGGGAAGGCGCCAAACACCTCGAGTCTCTTCGCCGGGAGCAAACGGAAGCCAAGCGTAAGCAGCGCAAGGAGCGCACGTCAACCCAAGCACCCCACCCACCCGCCCCTTCAACCACCGTCTGCCCCACCTGTGACAGAGACTGTAGGTCCCACATTGGACTCATCAGTCACCTGAGAACTCATTTTTAATGTGGAAGCAAGTCATCCTCGGTTCCGAGGGACTGCCTAAGAAGAAAAAGTATTTACATATTGTACCAGAAACGACTAGCGCCCGGGCACGGCGCCGCCATCGCCTCCTGTGAAATTCAGCAGCAGGTTAGCGGCGCCGCTAACCGTTAGCACCCCACGTCACTGCGCCACCGGTGATGATGTCATTGCTGTGCGCAGCGTTCCGCTCATGCCCCATCCGTGATCTTCGGTCGCGCCCCCTGACTTTACGCCAGACGCTGTGTCCGACGGGCCTACCTTTGGCCGGGGTGGCACTATTTAAAGGCGAGGTGCCGGGCGGCCATTTTTGTTGCTGGCCGCCTGCCAGCACCTGCCTCCCCTGCCGTCCCCGGACTCCTTACCCACCCCGCTGTGGAGTGCCGGCTGCACTCCATGAGCCCGGCACCTCTCTTGAGTGCCGGGCTCTTTTGCCGGCATTCCCGATCCCCGGGGGCCCAGTTGGGCCCCGGGTTGCATTGCGCAAGGCTCCTCCCCTTTAAGAAGGGGAGGAAGGCCTGCAATACCACGGCGCGACGTGCCACAGCGCGTGGCTCTGCGGCACGTCACGCCGCGATATGCCCTCGCAGCACCCCAAGAGGGAGATGGGGCACTTCCAGGACAGTGTCGCCGACTCCTCCACACGTTGCTTGGCAACGCATCAGGAATTGGATTCGCGAAAAACAACAACCAAAACAAGGAAAGATCAACGAGTTACTTAAACAAAGGAGGAAAACACAGCGGATGAAGAAGGAATGAACTGAGCGCCTGGCAAGGCCCTTATGAAAACAAGAATCAGTACACACGCCGGCTCTAAAGAACAGCATGACGTAAGAAAACTACTAGGCACTTGGTCTAAGCATTAAATAAAGCTTTAATCAACTGTTTTACAACATGGAAGTCTAGTTGTGTCCTTCACTAGTTCCTGTTAAGAATGTCCTGCGCAAGCTGGGCCCGTGCCCGAGTATTTATACTCTCCCTGGACAGCGCCAGCCACAGGCCGCTCAGTATTATTTCATAAGTCTTTCTTTCATGAATGACTGATTCATGTCACAGCGTGTAAACTTCAGCTAGTTCCAAATGACGTCTCCTTGACTCATATGAATAACTCACCTCTACGGAACGTACATCTGCCAATTGGACATTCTAAGTACATGTTGTTTCGCTACTTGCATGACTATGTACCTATCATCCTTTTAAATTGTGTTCAATTTAAAATAAGGCAAAACATTGTCCTAGGATGACTTAAAAGTTTCATGTAGCACATGATTGTGAATCTCGTGAAATTAATGTGCTATTGTAACCTTATTAGTAACATTGACCAAACTCTGTCTAGATGCTCCAGTTTAATTTTTGGTCAAGAGGGGGGTGTGAAGGAATAGCCATATTCAGAAAAATACACGATCCTATGAACAGAATTTTGACTTTATTAAAACATGACATATTGGGTCTGGAAGTCTCGAAGCCTTAACAATCAAGAGCTGTAAACAGCATACAGGCTTTTGAGGTAAGATAACTTGTTGACACTGAAACAATAGCCTTATTGAAGCAGCAGGTTGGAGGTTTCTCTAAGTCCGCAGCATTGGAAAAAAGACAATGATACACCCAGTTAAGGTGTCATAAACCAATACTTCGGAAAGAAACACATAAAATTAAAGAAACATATGCCTTCGTAAAAATAACATCAAATGAAACACGGGAGGCACCAACAATCACATTGTTTTTGTGTTGTACTTGGAACACCTAGGAGACACAAAGGGCTGGACTTTGATACTGGAGGCGTGTAGGAGGCGGGACTACAACTTTTGGGGTTGTAGTCCTGCCTCCATCGAGTTGTGGCCAATCCATGCGATTTTCACTTGATTGACCTTGTTGAGCCCACCCAGTGGGCTCAGCAGGCCAATTAAGGGCCACCCGGCAACAGGTGATGCCATAGATTGACATTTCATCTGTCAAGAGCTTTTGACAGATGAATTATCAGCGTTTGACAGCTCTTTGAAGCTGTCAAACACTAACAATCTGTAACACTAAGTTAATTCCTTCCTCTCAGGCTGATTTAGAGATCTCTCCAGAACAGAAAGCTGAATGCTGCAACTTTTGACAAATCGCGGCCATTCTGCTTTCTGTGCCGGTGAGATGAGGAACTCCCAAGACCTGAAGGAAGGAAGGCTGTAAAGGTAAGTAAAGGTAAGTAAAACTTATTTAAACACTTTACACACACCAAACACACTTACCTCTGCACTCATGCACGCATCACTCACCTGAACACTGGACATCTCGACCCCTCCAAGCTCTTCAGCCCGACGGTCCGCCTCACTAACTTGGCATGGTTTGGAGCCATCGGGAATCCCACACTTCAGGAATAAAAATAGGGATTAGGCCAAAAACTGCCTGTTAACTTTAAAAATGGCATGGAAGCGGATTGGGGCGGGATGGGTTCGTGTCCCCCAATTTTGTGATTTTAAACCCCCACACACCTCCAATTAAGCCTCAACGGCCCAATGAAAATCGAGCCCAAAGTCTGTGGTGTAACCAGTTGAGGTGTTCTAAATGCAAAAGATATAAACAGGAGACTTTGATAAAAATGACATCAAATAGAACCACTGCTGTCACATTGTTTTTATGATAAGCTTCGAAAACCTAAAGGAGGAGACATAATTCTTAATGCTACAGCTGAACTGACTGTAAGAATAGCAGGAGTCAACAGAAAAATGACTAAAGATAATTAGCTTACATCAGCAGAAAACTTCAAAGGATATACCACTGAAAAAAAGGTATAAATATAGAACTTTCAAATAGGAAGATAGATTCGCTGAAAGGAGCAAAGCGATTCGCAGGCTTCAGAGGCAGGCTCTGTAAGTTTTCAACTCTTTGAGTCTCGGGTATCAAAGGTATTTGATTTTGGTGGATATCCTGGAATAAACTAAGAACTGTAAAAAAAGTAATGAAGTTAAGATTTGAGAATAAGGATCTCTGATGATAAGATTTGTAAGCTTTTGTATTTGGAACTGTTAATGTTGTGACTGAATCACCAGCTGTAATTACATGTCAGTTCTTTAATAAATCTATATTTTTTTAGAATTGTCTCACATAGTACCTCTGTATCAAACGCGCAAACTCAATCTCTGTACACTCCTTGGTGAGGAGTTGCAGAATTCTGGGGGAGTTTTCCGGACCCTCATAATATTCGGAAGGTTACAGTCTAGCTAAACTTATTAAAGTGCTATCTGGAGGACGGTAACATCTTCAGGTCATTCCTTTCCTTTAGGGAGAGATAGTCCGGACCTTTAGACCCAATTAAGCATCTTTAGGATTCAGCTACCTCTAACTTTAGTTGAAGGTGAACGTCTGGGGAATACGCCTGATCCGGGGTATCCCGAAAGGGGCTAGGACTAGTAATTATCCCTTCATAGTATAGATGCATTTAAGGGGAGACTAGACAAGCATATGAGGGAAAAGGGAATAAAGGGTTCTGCTGATAGAGTTAGATGAGGAAAGACAGGAGAAGGCTCGAGTGGAGCATAAATGCCAGCATGGACTGTGACATGAATCTTGTCATTCATGTGGAAATGACTTATGAAATGATATTGGGCGGCCTGCTGGTGGCGCTGTCCAGAGTGAGTATAAATACTCGGGCATGGGCCCAGCTTGCTCAGGACATTCTTTAACAGGAACTAGTGAAGGACACAACTAGATCTCCATGTTGAAAAACAGTTGATTAAAGCCTTGTTTAATACTCAGACCAAGTGCCGAGTAGTTTTCTTACATCAGACTGGTTGGGCCGAATGGTCTGTTTCTGTGCTGTATATCCTATGTAATCCTATTATCAGACCGGGGAGCCGACAGTGGCAAATTCAATTTTGCTTGGTTTGCCTGAGTTGGCTTTTTGAACTTCCGGATATTTCTGTAACGCTGAATTCGGCCTTTTCCTGAACAATAAAATAGCAGTCTGGAACCAGGCTGGTTACAATGGTGATTTGAAATTTTCATTAATTATTCAAAGTTGATTATATATAATCTCAAACATTTTGGGCTATTGTGAGAAGATGGTTCCTTGCGACACCAGAGGGTCCAAATATTGTTCCATTTGTGCAATGGAGGCTTCGTTAGGCAGACACTGGGGGTCCTTCTACTGCCACATCAAAGGGTAGACTTTCAACCCAGGCCAGTAATTGATTGACGGCTCCAAAGCCCAAGCTCCACCTTAAGGGCGGGATGGTTCACAGGCAGCTCTCTACTTCTCTCCCTGTGACACAATGGTCTGTGTTTTCACAGCAGGAGCAAGAAGCTGTCTGTGTTTTAAAGTCTGGCCCAGCTCTTAGCTTTGGAAGTTTAGCTACAGAAATTTATCCCATATTTAGAGTTTTAGTAAGTTGGGTCTTTATTACTTCCCATAACCAAGGAGTGCAGGGAAATTGATTGTTCTCATTATGAAAACTGTATACTGTTCAGTCATGTGTTTTATGTAACTAAAACAGTTACTAGTCTCTCAGTAAATTGCTACTTCAATCTGCCTTACAAAATTAGTAGGACATATTAACCACACATGGTCACAATCAGGCAGCATGGAGGTTCAGAGTCATTCGTGCCACACAAGTATCAGGCAATGACCATCTCCAACAAGAGAGAGTCTAGCCACCTCCCTTTGACATTCAACAGTATTACCATCACTAAACCCCCATCAACATCCTGGGGGTCACCATTGACCAGAAACTAAACTGAACCAGCCACATAAATACTGTGGCTACAAGAGCAGGTCAGAGGCTGGGTATTCTGCAGCGAGTGTCTCACCTCCTGACTCCCCAAAGCCTTTCCACCATCTACAAGGCACAAGTAAGGAGTGTGATGGAATACTCTCCACTTGCCTGGATGAGTGCAGCTCCAACAACACTCAAGAAGCTCAACAACATCCAGGACAAAGCAGCCCGCTTGATTGGCACCCCATCCACCACCTTAAACATTCACTCCCTCCACCACCGCCGCACCGTGGCTGTAGTGGGTACCATCTACAAGATGCACTGCAGCAACTTGACAAGGCTTCTTCAACAGCACCTCCCAAACCCGCAACCTCTTCCACCTAGAAGGACAAGGGCAGCAGGCACATGGGAACTTCACCACCTGCAAATCCCTTCCAAGTCACACATCATCCTGACTTGGAAATATATCGCCGTTCCTTCATCGTCGCTGGGTCAAAATCCTGGAACTCCCTCCCTAACAGCACTGTGGGAGTACCTTCACCACAGAGCAGACTGCTGCTCACACCACCTTCTCAAGGGCAATTAGGGTTGGGCAATAAATGTTGGCCTTGCCAGTGATGCCCACATCACATGAATGAATAAAAAAACCCACACAATAAACAGCATAGTTACCAAAATATACTACTAAGTTGCGCATAGTGTTACCTACAGTTAGTTAATCATTTTTTTCATATTCAAGGTGGCTCAGAAAAATGCTGCACAAAGCCAACTAGTAGCCAGAGCACGGTGACTACATCATGACAATTGGTATAGCAAACTTGAATGAGAACTGTTGACATAGCAATTTGCAGTGGTAAAGTTTGAAAGCAAATCGTGACCCTAAACCATGACAACAGCATGTAGATTTGTGTTCTCTTAGGCACTGTAGGAGCTTTATAACCTTTGATCATATTTCTGTCTCCCCAAATCAGGACATCATCTACAATAACTTCCACTCCTTCACTGCCATCTAGCAACTGTTGCATCATCTGTTGGGAAACTTCTGCAACTTACCTGATCCCAAAGGGCATTCTATTGGACACATATCTGCTAAAGGGATTATTTAAAGCTGCTGAACTTTCAGGAGTCTTCATTCAATTGTTCATGTCAGTCGCCAAAGTTTGGTATCATGTGTGCTAAAGATATTTGCATTTGATAGTCATGATACTATTTCCTCTATGGTCTGTATTGGACAATGTTATCTTTCCATTATTTAAATCTTTAGACTCAAGGCATGTTCTCACTCAATCGCTTTGGCTTGACTACTGTCACTACACTGCTGACTCAGCTTAGTTCTTTGGCTTTCTTTATTACACCAAGTTTTCTCATTCTGTTTAGCTTATGGTGAACTTTATCACAATGTGTGACTGGCAATGTTTCCCTGTAAGCTGCCCTCTGTTCTGTGCGTCCTATTTCTTTCTGTGCGCGGTCCCTTTAAATTTCTGCGCATGTGCGGCGTTTACACTGGAGAATCCGGGTAGCGGCCTGCGCGGGACCTTTCCCGTTGTGTGGCCGCGCAGCTTAGAGGGAACATTGGTGACTGGTACTTTCCTTGGTGGATGTTGAGTGCCTGGCATTACTCACAGGCATTGCTTTTCTGCTATGCACCCCAAGCCTTTAAAGACATCAGAATATTTCTCTGTCATTTTTAGACATTCATTGCGAGTGACAGCTGCCATGAAATGAAACATTTTTTGTCTATAACTAATGGACCTCCCAGGGCTTTGGCCATGAAAAGTCAGGACAAAGTGAATTTCCCTCAGTGTGTGTTGGTGCTGCTATAGGTACCGATATGGGGATCTGCAGCTCCTCGAGCTTCTGAAGCTCCATCTAGTGGTAGGAAGTGCCCCTGCAGACATCACTGAGTCACAGAAGAGCGATGCTCAGAAAAGGAGTTACATAGCATATTTAATATATTCTAGATATCTCGTGGTATTGATATTTTTCTTGCTGATAAAGCTCATATGGGGTTAAAAAAATGGGATCACTCACAGAAAATGGTCCAGCTTGTTTTGATACAGTAGTCCCAGATTATAGATGTTGCCTCCGGCCAGGTGTCCAAAGGAACGACCAAGCCATTCAATTTAAATGAAGTACTTTGTGGATCTTACTTGTACTGTATAATGGTTGATTGGCAGCTCCTTCTAAGTTTAACAAGACTATGCTTTAAATTAAAATGGATTTCCTACCTTATTCCAGGTACCCTCAATTCCAGGTATCTTGAAGGGATTTTTACAAGTATTTCGCAGCATTTTAAAAAAATGAGCAATCTGTCTGAAGCCATTAGAGAGATAGATAAACCAGAGAGACTCCATAGATGGTCAGGGACAAACTGCCATGTAAGGTTAATATCCAGGGACTCTGTTCACTCCAGTTAACATTGCAGTTTAACACAGCAGACACTAATGTTTGTTGCTCTTCACTCCTCTGGTGAGTTTTGTTAAGCTGTTAACTACTCAAAATCTGAATTGTGTCATTGCTTCTATTCGCTTATATATATTTACTGTTTAATAATTCTTTTTGGCAGCTTTTAGCCTAAGTCATGGTCTGGTGATGTGCTTATCCGACCACTTTCCGAAGTCAAGAATATTACTGGAGGATGCATCATATAAGTTGGGGCCGAATTACAGCAATGAGGTTTGTCTGCTGGATCCATTGACGCAACAAATTACTTCGATTTTGGGCAGGTAAGGCACAACCTGGGTCATAGGGAGTGAGGGCTCAACTATGGGAGTGATCCGAGATACACAACCCAAGTAAAATAGCCAAGAGCTATTCCACATTCCCACACTTCCAGAGGGGAGCAGTGCTCGCACCGAGTGCATTACGGGAAAGTGCAGGCATTCAACGGTACCTTTCCAACAATTAAAATGAATGGATGGAAAATCACAACTATATGTCCATTATTTCCCATAATACATTCCCTGCAAACACTGCTTCTCACTACCAGTGCAGGAGCATGAAATTGGTTCTCTACAGTAGAAGCTCAATTCTTTTTATCAATACTAATTGTCGGTACGCTTGAAGTTTAGACTGGCTGTACTCGCTCTTCCAGAACTTGAAATTCTCGACTTTGGTATTTGTCTTTGTATTCATGCATCACGTTATACTCTCACATTGACTTGATGTTTCGGTCAGAATACATTCGATTTGCTCAGTTTTTTTCTTAGCTTCTTGTGAACTGACTGTGGTATGACACATTGAGCTCCTCACTGTAGCTTAAATGAACAGTTCTGTCATTTATCTTAAGGTTGTCTGTCTGTCCCACATCATCTATCTGAATTCTTCCTCTTCCTCTCAGCCTGTTTTTCCACTCTATGAACATTTTTTTAATTCTTTGATTGATGAGGTTAGTTTTGCTTTGTCTTTGCATAATGTAGCAAAATGGTTTCATTTTGTGCCGCACGTGTTGCCAGATATTGGACATTTTTGCCCTCGGTCGATTTTCTACAACACTAACAAGCCATGATCTGCTGTTGAGAAGTTAAATCGATTTGTTTTTCATTGTATGAAGTAACATCTCTATTCCACTTGCGTTACTTACCACACAGACATATTCATGTATAGATGTTCTAGCTGTGTTCTGCTGCTCTGCTAATATCAACTGCTTGCTCTAGCTTTAAGTGAGGAATTTCCTTGGAGCTGCTCGCACTCCACTGCCGTAACTTTGCTGGAACACCGGTTATGCACGTAAATGGGGTTTCCGCTGCCTGTCTGGAGAAGCTACAGCGACAGGGTGGGAGCAGCTCTGAGGAAATTCCCGGCCTTAGACTCTTCTCCTAGTAATCTGTCTCCGACATGATCGTTCTATCTACAATTTTGCCTTTATTGAGCCTGTCTACAAAGAATCCGTACTCACAAGACTTGGTCTATTTTGTAAATCTATAATAAATTGATCAATGTTTTCTCTTCGAGGTTCAAACTTGATATTTAACACATTACTTTATTCCGAGGTGTGAATTCTTCCTCAAATGTATCTATTTTTGCCTTCAGGTTCCTTTTCTCTTCTCCCTCACTATAAGTAAACATATACATCTCTATCATTTCCTCACCTATTGCCTGCCTTTCCATTCTCTTAATGCGCGTGCAACATTTTCTTCTACTCTCAATGGATTTGGAAGCTTTAAACCGTACATTTTTAACCCCATGAATAAATACCATGTAAAGCCTATTCATACAACAACTCTCAGGAGACTCTCTGCAGCAAGTTTTGAGCTTTATTCAAAATATCTGCCTCTCTTGCTGAGAACATGGGGCCTAAATTCAATATTGTTGAACCCATTTTATGGGTGTAAAATGACCACAAGGAGAACCTATTTAGCAGTGCAGAGTCCAATGCCCGATCCACAAGGGCATTCGGACCATTGCTAAATTGGTCAAGGCCTTTTTTTTAGGCGGCCCTGGCAGCTGCCTGAAATGAACACAGTCCTAAACGAGGCTCCTGTGCCCATTTCGGACCTGGACTCCTCAATTTATTTAGATTAGTCAGAGCTGGCGATGCGCAAGCTCCAACTAGTATTTCCGGGTCTCGAGCTGCCTAACCACTTTAAAGGGTCCCGCTGGAGGCCGCTCAAAAAAAGGCCCCAAAACGTCTGAAATTTTGTTTTTTGTGAAGTCGGAAGGAGGTGAAGTCGGAAGGAGGATAAGTGCTCCTCCTGGTTCCACAAAACAACTGCGGGAAACTGCCTCCATCCTAAGCAGCGCCCCGTTCCCCCCCCCCCCCGCCCCCGCCGCCCCCGGCCTCCACACACTCACCTATGGGCCTCGGTACCGGCCAAAATTGAATTATGATGATGAGGCCAGAGGACAAATTTAACTCAGTCCTTTTGCCTCTCCAGCCAGCGGAATCCCGTATGGTTTGGGGCGCTAACAAATTTAGGATTGTTTATAGATCAATCCCATTTCTAACCATCAAATGGCTTTATAAAACCTTACCATATCTTTCCAGTTAGTAATAGAGAAGAGGAGTTTTGGATATTCCCTTGCCCTTCAGGATGACCCTGCTGTAATAATAGGTTTGGCCAGTAAAAAAAGAAGCAATATTGCTTCAGGTGGTTGCACCAAATCTGATGATGACTGCTCAAACTATGAGTGCTCGAAGCTTGCAGCCTTCGGATTTGAGAGTGCAAAGGTTGTGCATGTTGTACATGGTGACATAGGATACTGTGAGTGAGTAAAAAGCAGAAGCAAATGGAGCCAATAAGTAGGGCAGTACAGAAAGTCTTACCATGATAGCCGAAGGGCTATAGGAGAGAGATTTAGGAGTTGGCAAGGGAGCTGGGGGATAGTTTGTTTCCCCCAGCGGCAGAGGATGATGGTAGATGGGTTGGAGGCCAACATGGACATCTGGAAGGCAAGAAGAATAAAGAAGTGATTGGAAATGACCTTGTCAGTGGTAGAGATCTTGGAGATGGTGAGGACTTACATAATGGCAAAGCCACGGTTGTGGATGGGACAAGTGCCATGCAGGCTTAGGTTACAATGATGCTCCTTGAGCAGTTTCCATAGAGTGCAGTTCTTTACTGTTCTGTATGTAAAAAATCTACATCCCACATCCTCAGTAACAATGATCTATTTTCCTTGTCATTCATTTTCTATTCTTCTCAATCACAGGATAAGCTCTTTATTCTTCTACTGTGCTTGCTAACGTTATAAACTCTGCAATCAACTTACAGTTGTTATGAATCTGTCAGAAATAATATTGCTTTCATGGTTTTAAAGTTGTGGGAGTCTCAAAAATACAAAATAATTATGCCAACAGGACACGATCAGAAAATTAATTATTTTTTAGAACTACTGTACTAGGAAATGTTGATTTAACCTTGCTAAGACTTCAAAAGTGGCCATTTCTATCAGGCCCTGTCACAGGAGGTTAGTTTCATCAAGATTTAATCAACTACTCGCACTACATTATTATAACAGCGAATGGTATTTTGCTTTGAGTTACTTACTTTTTCATGAAATTAAACCATGCTTTGGATAGATCTACAGGAACATTCTAGGTGTAATATCTTTGTGTATTGGTTATGTATGCTGTATATTCTGCTGTAGAATACTGGTACTTTAGGATGCAATTAGGCTAAAAGGATTGGTTTGACACCAATAGCTGCTTGGATCAATGGGCAATTGCAAGGCTTGAGTTATACAATTATCTCTAACAGCACTGTAGTCAGAAAAAATGGAATTTCCCTGATGGATACTTACGTGCACACACAGAGCTCCACTCATTAACATCCAAGTGAAGCTTACATTTTAGCACGAGCAAAGAGCCAAAGAAATATTTCTCTCCTAACTTTTAAAAAGGTTAAAGTTACGTTTAAAAAGTTCATAGTGCACCCGTCATACTTCTGTTGAAGCTGGTGTGATGCCCAACAACTCACGTCAGCTGCTGGAGCGTGAAGCACTTTCAGTTCAGCAACGTCACACCCAAGTCATAATACCCATTTTAGGACATCTTTTATGAATTTGTGCTCCTGGCACATTGGGAATTCATGTTGGGAATTTGGGTGAGGCGGTCAGCAGGCTCCACAGGATTTGTCATCCGTGAGAGCACAAATTTGTAAAATCTCTCCTTTTGTGTTACATAGAAACATAGAAGATAGGAGCAGGAGTCGGCCATTCAACCCCTCGAGCCTGCTCCGCCATTTAATGAGATCATGGCTGATCATCCAAATTCAGTACACTGTCCCTGCTTTCTCCCCATATCCCTTGATCCCTTTAGCCTTAAGAAATACATCTAACTCCTTTTTGAATACATTTAATGAATTGGCCTCAACTGCCTTGTGTGGTAGAGAATTCCACAGGTTCACCACTCTCTGGGTGAAGAAATTCCTCCTCATTTCAGTCCTAAATGGCTTACCCCTTATCCTTAGACTGTGACCCCTGGTTCTGGACTCCCCCGCCATTGGGAACATCCTTCCTGCATCTAGTCTGTCTAGTCCTGTTAGAATTTTATAAGTTTTAATGAGATCCCCTCTCATTCTTCTAAACTCCAGCGAATATAAGCCTAATTGACCCAATCTCTCCTCATACGTCGTTCCTGCCATCCCAGGTATCAGTCTGGTGAATCTTTGCTGCACTCCCTCCATGGCAAGAACATCCTTCCTCAGATAAGGTGACCAAAACTGCACACAATACTCAAGGTGTGGTCTCACCAAGGCCCTTAACACAAGACGTGCATTATAACTGACTGTACATTTTTCTGTGAAGCTATTTTTTTCTGTGAGACTAGTGGTGCCCAACAAACACTTTCCAAGGTTATTGTTGGTCATGAGTTAACCCGGAAAGGTAAGAGAATCTTTAAAAACAAATGGATGTAGGCCTGAACCTACTAATCACATTTATTGCTTCTCGTACCAGTTTAGGCTATTCCATACCACGACTGCAATCACTCACCTCACAGCCTTTCCCTACATCGTGGGCACAGTCTGCTTCAGTTAAAATTTCTATCAGCCTTTATGAAGACGAATGAACCTAGACCAGGAAAGCAATTAAAATATTTAATTTTAAGCAAATTGCAGGATTTGAAGCATAAAGCATGACAACATCTACTGGGTCTGAAATGATTGTGGTTTTCTGATTTTATACCCCAGGCTTCATCTGTTAATACATTTTCTGAATAATTTTATTTACAAACCATTCTAAGTCCATTAATCACAGTGACATCAATCACCCATTTTAAATTGGAGGGACGAGGCAGAAATAGCAGATGTCACTTTGTCCTGATGTATATGGAGGATTATTCGAATTTGTGAAAAAATATTTTTAATCTTTAAAAGTAAGAGCATTTGTAGCTTCCTATAGCCTTTCATCAAGCAAAAAATTTAATTTGTAACATAAGAACATAGGAACATTCAGCCCCTCAAGCCTGTTCCACCATTCAATTGGATCATGGCTGATCTACATTTCACCTCCAATTATCTGCCTTTGTTCCATATCCGTTGAAACCCTTACCCAACCAAAATCTATCAACCTCAGTCTGGAAAATTTAAATTGATCCAGCATCCACAGCCTTTTGGGGATCGAGTTCCAGATTTCCACCATTCTTGGTGTGAAAAAATGCTTCCTAACTTCAGGAATAAATGGCCCAGCTCGAGCTTTAAGATTATGCCCTGTTGTTGTGGATTTTCACCAGAGGAAATCGTTCCTGTGGGGGCAAAATTGGGTGCCTTTGTGCCTCCCATTAGCACCCTCAGGGGGCGCTAACGGGGCTCAAATGGCTTTGCGACCAGGTGCGGCACTGACATCGACTCCCGCCATATTCGGTGAGAGTTTAGCGGCGGCGGTACGGTCTTGCACCCCGATCTCCTTCTCACGGAGATTGTGACGTCATCGCTGTGCGCATCGCCCAGGTAGCGCCCCGGACCTGAAATTGACTTCCACCCCCTGTAGCGGCGCCGGTCGAAAACACTGACAGCTGCAGGAGGCGTGCATCGGGCGGTCGGCCGCTTCGGGGGTGATGATTAAAGGCGAGGTGGGCGAGGTAAGTAATAAAAAATTACCTTTCTTGTTCCAGTTTGCTTGTGGGTCCCTGCCCGCGATCGATCAGCCTGGCATTCTGCTTGAGTGCCGGGGCTGATCGTGTGGGATTGCGGCTGCCTTGGTGGTCCAGGTAGGTACTTTTTAAATTGCAGAGCCTGCGGCAATGGCCCTTCCCTTTAAGGGAGGGAAGGAGCCTTTGAACGCGGCAGCGCTGCACGGCCCAGTGTGCAGCGCTGCTGAAGTCTCCGCCCCGTCTGCTGCCGATTGCGCTCCAAGAAGGAAGTGGAGCACTTGATTTACCTTGATTTACCTTGATTTACATTGATTTAGCTTGATTTAGCTTGATTTACCTTGATTTAGCTTGACTTACCTTGATTTACCTTGATTTAGCTTGATTTAGCTTCATTTACCTTGATTTAGCGCTCCACTTCCTTCTTGGAGCACAAACGTCAAATTTTTCAAAAGTTTGAAATCGTTAGCACCTGGCGCTATCTTTTCAAACTTTTAAAAATTAGCACCCCAAACGGGGCAATTGTGAATTTCTCCCCCTCTGTACCTACCCTATCGAATCCCTTTATCATTTTAAATTCCTCAATTAGACCACCCTTCAATTTTCTAAACTCAAGGGAATACAAGTTAAGATTTTGCAACCTGTCCTCATAATTTAACCCTTTAATCCCTCGTATCATTCTGCTGAATCTGCGCTGTGCCGCCTTCCATGGCCAATATAGCTTTCATGAAGTACCCTGTCCAGAACTGAACACAGTACTCCAGATGGGGTCTGACTAAGGCCGCAGGGCCTTACACCGTACAACTGAAGCATCACTTCCTTACTTTTGAATTCCAACCCCCTTGAAATAAAGGTCAATATTCCATTAGCCTTTTTGATGACTTTTTGTACGTGTGCACTAGCTTTTATTGATCTTCCATAAACTAACGTCACTAACTGATCTACTTTGGTCTCCTTTCCTCCCTTTTCCTCAAGTTCCTTGACCAGACCATGCATAGTGTTTGACCAGTCTATACAGAACAGGCTTGATTACCTCAAGCAGTAGCGTCTCTCCCGCTATGTAGCAAAATCCTCCTATTACTGGAGGAAGCAGAGGGTAATGGTTGATGGGTGTTTTTGTGACTGGAAGGTTGTTTCCAGTGGGGTTCCACAGGGCTCAGTACTAGGTCCCTTGCTTTTTGTGGTATATACAATCTTGACTTGAATATAGGGGGTATGATTAAGAAGTTTGCAGATGATACTAAAATTGGCTGTGTGGTTGATACTGAAGATGGAAGCTGTAGACTGCAGGAAGATATCAATAAATTGGTCAGGTGGGCAATACAGTGGTAAATGGAATTCAATCTGGAGAAGTGTGAGGTAATGCATTTGGGGAGGGCTAACAAGGAAAGGGAATACACATTAAATGGTAGGACACTGAGTAGTGTAGAGGAACAAAGGGACTTTAGAGTGCATGTCCACAGATCCCTGAAGGTAGCAGGCCAAGTAGATAAGGTGGTTAAGAAGGCATACGGAATGCTTGCCTTTATTAGCCATGGCATAGAATACAAGAGCAGGGGGGGTTATGCTTCAAAAGCAGGAATAAGTTGTCACAAAACATATTTAAAAGTTCTTTATCTGAATGCACGCAGCATTCGTAACAAAATAGATGAGTTGACAGTACAAATAACTACACATGAGTATGATCTGGTGGCCATTACAGAAACATGGCTGCAAGGGGACCATGACTGGGAACTAAACATCCAGGGGTATTTGACAATTAGGAAGGACAGACAGGAAGGAAAGGGAGGCGGGGTGGCTATGTTAATAAAGGATGGAATCACTGCAATAGTGAGAAATGATATTGGGTCAAAGGATCAGGATAGTGAAACAGTTTGGGTGGAGATAAGGAATAATAAGGGGAAAAAGTCATTAGTGGGCATAGTCTATAGGCCTCCTAATAGTTGCAACTCTGTTGGTCGGAGTATAAATCAGGAAATAGTTGGGGCTTGTAATAAGGGAACAGCTATAATCATGGGGGATTTTAACTTTCATATTGACTGGACAAATCAAATTGGGCAGGGCAGACTTGAGGAAGAGTTCATAGAGTGCATTAGGGATGGGTTCCTTGAGCAGTATGTAACTGAACCAACCAGGGGGCCGGCAATCTTAGGTCTGGTCCTGTGTAAAGAGACAGGATTAATAAAAAATGTCCTAGTAAAGGATCCCCTTGGAACGAGTGACCATAACATGGTTGAATTCCAAATTCAGTTGGAGGGAGAGTTGGATCTCAAACCAGCTTAAATAAAGGAGACTGTGAAGGTATGAGAGCAGAGTTGACTCAAGTGGACTGGGAAAATAGATTAAAGTGTAAGACGGTACATGAGCAGTAGTGTACATTCAAGGAGATATTTCACAACTTTCAAGAAAAATATATTCCAGTGAGGAAAAAGGGGCGTAAAAGAAAAGACAGCCATCCGTGGCTAAGTAAAGTAATAAAGGATAGTATCCGACTAAAAACAAGGGCATATAAAGTAGCCAAATCTAGTGGGAGGATAGAAGATTGGGAAGCATTTAAAAGCCAGCAAAGAATAACTAAAAGATTAATTAAGAAAGGGAAGATAGATTATGAGAGTAAACTAGCAAAAAATATTTTAAAAAGAGTTTCTACAGTTATATAAAAAGAAAAAGGGTGGCTAAAGTGAATGTTGGTCCCTTAGAGGACGAGACCGGGAAATTAGTGGGGAACATGGAGATGGTAGAAACGCAGAACAAATATTTTGTATCAGTCTTTACAGTAGAGGACACTAAAAATATCCCAACACTGGACAAACAGGGGGCTATAGGGGGAGAGGAGCTAAACACGATTAAAATCACTAAGGAGATGGTACTCGGTAAGATAATGCGACTAAAGGCGGATAAATCCCCTGGACCTGATGGCTTACATCCTAGGGTCTTGAGAGAAGTAGCGGTAGGGATTGTGGATGCATTGGTGGTAATTTTCCAAAACTCCCTGGACTCAGGAAAGGTCCCGGCAGATTGGAAAACTGCTTATTTAAAAAGGGAGGCAGACAAAAGGCTGGAAACTATAGACCAGTTAGCCTAACATCTGTGGTTGGTAAAATGTTGGAGTCCATTATTAAGGAAGCAGTAACAGGACATTTGGATAAGCATAATTTAATCGGACAGAGTCAGCATGGTTTTACGAAGGGGAAGTCGTGTTTGACAAATTTGCTCGAATTCTTTGAGGACGTAACAAACAGGGTGGATAAAGGGGAACCAGTGGATGTGGTGTATTTGGACTTCCAAAAGGCATTTGACAAGGTGCCACACAAAAGATTACTGCACAAGATAAAAAGTCACGGGATTGGGGGTAATATACTGGCATGGGTGGAAGATTGGCTATCTAACAGAAAACAGAGAGTTGGGATAAATGGTTCATTCTCTGGTTGGCAATCAGTAACTAGTGGTGTTCTGCAGGGGTCGGTGCTGGGACCCCAACTCTTTACGATCTATATTAACGATTTGGAGGAAGGGACCGAGTGCAACGTATCCAAGTTTGCCGACGATACAAAGATAGGAGAGAAAGCAGTGAGTGAGGAGGACATAAAAAACCTGCAAAAGGACATAGACAGGCTAAGTGAGTGGGCAAAAATTTGGCAGATGGCATACAATGTTGGAAAGTGTGAGCTTATGCACTTTGGCAGAAAAAACCAAAGAGCAAGTTATTATCTAAATAGAGAGAAACTGCAAAGTGTTACAGTACAAAGGGATCTGGGGGTCCTGGTGCATGAAACACAGAAGGTTAGTATGCAGGTACAGCAGGTGATCAGGAAGGCCAATAGAATCTTGGCTTTTATTGCAAGGGGGATGGAGTATAAAAGCAGGGAAGTCTTGCTGCAGTTATACAGGGTACTGGTTAGGCCACACCTGGAATACTGCGTACAGTTTTGGTTTCCATATTTAAGAAAAGATATACTTGCTCTCGAGGCAGTTCAGAGAAGGTTCACTCGGTTGATTCCAGAGATGAGGGGGTTGACTTATGAGGAAAGGTTGAGTAGGTTGGGCCTCTACTCATTGGAATTCAGAAGAATGAGAGGCGATCTTATCGAAACATATAAGATTGTGAGGGGGCTTGATCGGGTGGATGCGGTGAGGATGTTTCCACTGATGGGTGAGACTAAAACTAGGGGGCATAATCTTAGAATAAGGGGCTGCCCTTTCAAAACTGAGATGAGGAGAAACTTCTTCACTCAGAGGGTAGTAAATCTATGGAATTTACTACCTCAGAGAGTTGTGGAAGCTGCGACATTAAATAAATTTAAAACAGAGATAGACAGTTTCCTAGCTGATAAGGGAATAAGGGGTTACGGGGAGCGGGCAGGGAAGTGGACGTGAGTCTAGGTTCAGATCAGCCACGATCCTATTGAATGGCGGAGCAGGCCCGAGGGGCCATATGGCCTACTCCTGCTCCTACTTCTTATGTTCTTATGTTCTTATGTTCAACTGTATAAAACACTAGTTAGTCCTCAGCTAGAGTACTGCATGCAGTTCTGGTCACCACATTACAGGAAAGATGTGATTGCACTAGAGAGGGTACAGAGGAGATTTACAAGGATGTTGCTGGGAGTAGAGAATCTTAGCTATGAGGAAAGAGTGGATAGGCTGGATCTGTTTTCCTTGGAACAGAGGAGGCTGAGGGGAAACCTTATTGATGTGTATAAAATTATGAGGGGCAGAGGTAAAGTGGATAGAAAGGACCTATTTCCCTTAGCAGAAGGGTCAAAAACCAGGGGGCACAGATTTAAAGTAATTGGGGGAAGGTTTAGAGGGGATTTGAGGGGAAATTTCTTCACCAAGAGGGTGGGGGTCTAGAACTCACTGTCTGAAAGGGTGGTAGAGGCAGGAACCCTAAACACATTTAAAAAGTACTTGGATGTACACTTGGGATGCTCTAACCTGCAGGGCTACGGACCAAGAGCTGGGAAGTGGGATTAGGCTGGATGGCTCTTTGTTGGCCGGCGTGGACACGATGGGCCAAAATGGCCTCCTTCCGTGCTGTAACTTTCTATGATTCTATTCTATTCTATAACCCTTAGCTCCTCTTCTCCACCAACTAGCCACTGTATTGTTTTCTTTGTGGGTTCAATAACAACTCATTTATGAAAGAGAATGTTGTTTAATCTAAAGTCTTTTCAACTCTTTTTAACAGCCTTTACAGGACACACCATGCTGTGATGCATCTAGAATGAAACTGAAAGTAAAAGCTTGTCAGCCTGCTTGTCTGTGTCACATGACCTCTGCTGCTCAGGCACAAGCAATCAAAAACACAGACAAATATGCTGTAAGGCATAAGTAATCAAACACAGACAAATATCATCACTATTTGCTGATATCATTACAGCCACCTCCTCCATCTCCTATCCTCTGCACCCTCCCTTCTCACCACCAATACTTGAGGAAGTTATGCATGCTTCTGTCCCCAAAATCCATGCTATTCACTCAGATGCACTACCTTCACCCACTTTCCACCACCCATTCCTTCTCCTTGGCCCCTCCAAAACCAGCCTGCATCCAATAATCTCTTCAGATTCTCCACATCTCATTCCAAGCTCTCAGACTCATGCCCTCCATCAAGCCACCCTTGGCTTCCTTAACCCTCTTGCGATTTGGTGCCTAACCACCCAACATCCCCTTCTTGGCCCCAACATTTCCCTTTCCTCAGGCCCTGCCAAACCACCATCATGACCCTCTTCTTAAAAGGCACAACTTCACCCCCTCTATCTTTTTTCATTATTGTACTATATCTAACCTGCCTTTTCTTTCCAAGTTTCTTGAATGTATTCACCTCTCTCATCACTCCCTGTTGAGTCCCTTCAATCTCAACCAGCCTACTGCCCAGATTAAAGTCAGCAATATGCTAATGTGGCTACGATTCAATGTTCCTTCTCATTATCGTCAACCTCCTGCCATTTTGACACTGTTGACCAGTCTATTCTATTCCACTGCCTTTTCTCCACAATCTACCTCAATGGCGTCACTCTGTTGCTCTTTTTCTGCCAGTTCCAATGCAACTATAGCATTTCCTGAAATTGTTTCTCCTGCTCTGCCTGACAGTTACCTCTGGTGCATCCAATGCCTCTATCTTTAGTGCTTTCCTATTCATCATCTGCACTGTAAGGATGGCATCATCTTCTGAAAACCTAGGCCGTGATTTCGCCAGCGGAGGTGGGATCACGGTAGGAGAAGTGGGTGGCGGGTCCCGGTCCTGCTCCCAGCTCTAGCACACTCTCTCCAAGTGATTCTATGTTGATTAGGCTTGTTAAGACCGCCCTGCGAGTTTCCCAGCCAATTAAAAGAAAGCAGGTCTGATGACATCTTTTGATGACGCGTCATCAGCCGGTTTCCTTAAAGGGACCATGGCCACATTCATTTTGACAGTTGTGCTGTCAGTGTTCTACAGCAGTGTGGTGCTGCAAACACTGACAAGCATTGCACAAAGGTAGCCGGCTGCACCCAGGCTCTTTCATGATTCCCTCCATATGGAGGGAGTCACAGCACGCAGTGAGGTCCTCTTCCCTTCCAATGGGCGGAAGAGACCTCCCCAGGACACCAAAGCAGCCTGGTTGCACATTGCTCAGGAGGGCACAAGCAGGGATGTCATCAGGAGGACCAGGCTGCAGTGGTGCAAACCTTTCAATGATCTCAGTAGATCACAAAATGTTACTGCAAAGCCACACTCAACCTCATCCTGCTGTGCCACTCATCACATTTCCATCACTCTGCCTTCCCTACCCTACTCCTGCACATCCTTACTCACACTTTCACCCAACCCTCTCTATCTACATTATCACTCCCCATTTCACAAGCCACCCCTCATATTCACCCTCATCCTACTGCAATCATACCAACTAACAACACACAAGGGTAGGCACTTGAGTGGTTTAGCCAATGTTCATGTGAAGTTTCTGGTAATGTCATACAGTGAAATCTATATTTTTAACACTTTACCGAATTGGACAGATCTGTGCTCACCTTTGGAAGTGTCTTAGTGAGTTCCAGTGAATGTTGAGACATAACTCCACCCCCCCACCCCCCAATTGTGATGAGTGTGAAAGGAATGGCTCGGACATTATAGGGATACTTTATGGTGCTGGTGTGGGGTGGTGTCAACCTGGTGCATCATGAGCAGCCAGGGTGTACAGCGTCAAGTGAATTAAATCTGGACATGGTGATGCCATCACTGGCCTCCTGGGCAGCAATGTGGTCGGGTGCTGATGCCCTGTGTCCTGTGCAGCATCAGGTGATTGTGGAGAAGGTTGGTGTTGTTGTTGGTGGTGTTGGTGTGCCCGGTGATGTTGGTGTTGGGGCTGATCATGGAGGGATTCACAGGACCAAGGTGAGATTTTTTCAAGGGCACCGATGTTGCTGGAATAGATGGCAGCTGAACTTGAGATGATAGAAGCGATCTGTCAATGGTGAGAGAGCTTGCTCCAATGAGGGGACAGTGGATAGAGAGTTTACTCCAAACACTTCCAAACTGCATACAGCTCAAACGTGTCTTCCAAGTCCTGAAGGCTCAAGCTTCTGACACTGGAAAGTGACCAGCTGTGAAATGGTAGCTTTCATACCACTTTTGCAGCTGTCACCTATTCACAGCAATGGGCAGACAGAGAGAACCCGACCTACTTACCTGATGTGATCACCGAGCAAAGGGAACCTCATAAAAAATGTGGTAAAATAGAAATAGGCTGGCAAAATAGTAATTAACAACATTTAACAAGCATTTAACCATCTTAAGTGCCTCCCCCGCCGTTTGGTGTCGGGTCTGTTCTGAAATCGCAGACCTGACACTTAGGAAAACTTACACGGAGGCGGGTTCGCAGCGGGTTCCCAACCCGCAGTCAATCATTTCGATTTTGACAGCGGACCCACCTCCGAACCCACCCTCAGCACCAGCAAAATTCAG
This sequence comes from Somniosus microcephalus, assembly GCF_052327205.1. Taxonomy (NCBI): domain Eukaryota; kingdom Metazoa; phylum Chordata; class Chondrichthyes; order Squaliformes; family Somniosidae; genus Somniosus; species Somniosus microcephalus. The sequence continues at coordinate 71,599,355 of NC_141008.1, read as the reverse complement.
CCCGTAGAGTTAGGTTCACCAAAGACACCCAACTCTAATGCTCTGCTACTATCATTGACTCTAGGCCTGTTTGATGTCAAATCCTGGATGAGTCTAAAAATACTGCAGCTCATTGTCCGTAAGACTGATTCCATCCTCGTCAGCACTTTACGTGACTATATTCCTTTAATTTTCCTTAAAGGGCTGCTGCTGTGTGCAATTTTCCACCCTCTCCCTGTGATGAACTCCCAGTACCAGATGCAATATGACAAAATATGGGAGCTCATACTAAACATGTAATTAAGACCCACCCAGGTAAATGCTAGGAGATTGACCCTACTAGAAACTGCTAAATGTTGAACTGAGCATGCAGTTGCTATGCAACCAGATTGTTTCACCAGTTTCTCTGGCTTTGTGAAGAATCTATCATTACTTTTTTACAATATAAATTTTCTCAGGTCCTACAGTGGTGCCTTTCATTGCCAAATGCTCTGTTTTAACCCGAGCTATAGTATAGTCTCTGAGCTTTTTATGACCACTGCAGTGCAGCTCGGGCCCTGGCGATGTTTCTTCTCCTGGTTTGGAGCACCCTGCTGCACTGAAATACATGGGAACAGGCAAAACTGGACCATTGAGGGGCAGTTGACTTTGAAATAAAATCACGTCTGTGATTCAAATTCAGATCCACTGCAGGAGAGTCCATGTTCCACCCCTAGAACCTGTTACACAGCCAGGCTGTCCAAGCTTCTGTTTTTCCTGGGCCACACAGGCTTGTGCTGTGGAGCCTGTGATGCCACCCCAGTTCAGGTCCTGCGCCAGTTCCGTTATCTTTCCATCTGTGTTGCAGCAAGTCCAACACTTGCACCATCTAATGGTGAGAAAATACGTTTTAAATATAAATTAAAAAAAACCTTTTGTTTATTATACACAATAACATGCAGCTGCCAGTTTAATGTTATTATTCAGTCTCAGGTTTCTGCTGGCTTTCATGAACCACTTCATCTTTGCACTCACAGATTAATTTTCATCAGAACCATTTGATTTAATTTGTCTTGTAACTCACTGCCAGGTAGCCATTGTCCACATTTACTTGTTCCTCTCAACGTTTGAAATCCGAGCCAATTCAAAACTATTCACAGCAATTTCCTTTCCATAATAATATAAATATAACGACGCAGATGATGAAATGACATTGGAGTTCTGAGTCTCAGCCTAGTGCCTCTGTGGCAGAGCACCAAGTGGAGGCTAAGGACTTCAGGGAAACCTACATCCACATCCTGTAGCATGGATTGCTGTGATTAGACATCTGTAAATTGGCTCTCAGGCCATTTTGAATTTGGACCCAACTGTTTGCAATGGAGTCACTTCAGGATGCACAAGGATTTTCCAAGTTCACTAGCACAGCCTAGCAGGGAGGGAGTTCCGACAATGCGGGCCCCCATCGCTGCAAGAAAATTAGTAAAATGTTAGCAACATTTATAGTAAGACTGTTATAGTCTCCTATAAAAAGGTGGAATACTGTGAACAAAGAATCCTCTCCTTAGACGTTGCTACCTTTTAACCCCATGTGCATTGTGCGAGACCATTCTGTGACTGGCACTCTGTTGCAACTCCTGGTGATGTGACGACAAGAGCTAACCGTTACATTCGAAAACAAAGTGGAATGTTAGAACCACGAGTGTAAGCAGCAGGGAAAAACTCCTGTCATAATATTATTCTAAGAGAGTCCTTTCCTTTCTTCTTTATTTTGTAGAGATTATGGGGGTGAAATTCAGCTTTGGCAGGGACACACAACAGGCGGTAGCAGATCGGCTGCCTCTTGCACATCCCAATTTATATTCTTTCCCATTGACTTCAATGGAAGGAAAAATCGGGCAGGGTGTATTACTGACGCCTGAACCGCTTCCACCTGTTTTGTGCCGCCATCAAAGTTAAATTTCACCCCCTTTGTCACCACAGCCAGTCTTAAGTGGAACCACTGTGCATAAAACTTTTGATGGTTTTAAATATAATATTCGCCACAACACACTGTGTTAAATTTAAATGCTCTCAACTTCTCTGAAAATGTTCTGCCAAAGGCATTGACAACCTGCTCGCAAATGCTCACTATTGCCACTTCTATTCAAATGAGGCCCGACCATTAAAATAGGTTGGAGCTCCAGCATACATCTTTGGGTGGGCAGTGGGCTCGCTCCTTCCACTGCCCGCCTGATGAAGGGGCCACGTGCCAAAACATCCCCCCCCCTCCCACGTCAACATTTAATTATAGGTTATATTGGCGGTTAAAGAAAAGGGGGATGAAGGGATAGGAGAACAGTGTGTGCACATGGGATCAGGACTACTGCCCATGTGGAGGATGAACACCAACGTGGACTGGTTGGGTCGAACAGCCTGTTTCCATGTTTTCATGTCTATACAATTCTCCTACATATCTCTGACTTGCGTCCACAGCTTCCTCTAATTATACAATCAGAATCTTCACCAAATTGCAGCACTGGTCACTTCAAAAAGTCACCAAATTATTTCCAGCAATTTTATCACAAAATGGTTCCTCCTAAATGCTTCTCTGAAAAGAAAAACGAAATGATACTGAAGTGAACCCATGCTGTAAATGCTGATTGTCATGTTTGAATGCCAATTTATAAGTGGCAAGAGAAGAAATCCACTATAGCACATAATTACTTCCCTCTGATATTTTTTTATGTCATTCAACCCTTTGAGGACAAGTGACGTATTTTATTTTAGGTTCTGAGAAATGGGCATAATTAATACAATTTACCATTTTTTAGTATAAAATGATCTTGTGAATAATTCCAGAAACATGTCGGGTCAGAATAAATACAGAACTAAACATTTAGGGCTGAATTTTGCAGGTGCTCAGAGGACAGGTTCTGAGGAGGATCCACTATCAAAATGGCAGTGATTGACAGCGCAGCGGAAGTCCACTCTGAACCCGCCTCCTTGTTAATTTCCCAAGTGCCGGCGGTTTGCAGAACCGGCACTAAGAATTTATATGGCTAGAGTTAAGAAATAATTGGGGGAAGGCCAATTTCAGTGGGATGAGAACGGATCTGGCCCAGGTAAACTGGAAGATTGGCAGGCAAAACTGTAATAGAACAATGGGCTGCCTTTAAAGAGGAAATAGTTCAGGTACAGTTGAGGTACATTCCCACTAGGGGGAAAGGCAGGGCAACTAAAGTCAGGGCTCCCTGGATGACGAAACAGATAGCCAATATGATGAAGCAGAAAAAGAATGCGTATGACAGGTCAGGTTGCAAATACATCTGAGAATCAGGCTATATATAGAAAGGTCAGAGAAGAAGTGAAAAAGAAAATAAGAGGGGCAAAGAGAGGATATGAGAATAGAATGGCAGCTAACATAAAAGGTAATCCAAAAGTCTTTTATAGGTATATAACTAGTAAAAGAGTAGTAAGAGGAAGGGTGGGGCCGATTAGGGACCAAAAAGGAGACCGATGCATGGAGGCAGAGGGTGAGGCTGAGGTAGTAAATGAGTACTTTGCATCTGTCTTCACCAAGGAAGAGGTTGCTGACATAGATATAGTAAAGGAGGAGGTAGTGGACATGCTTGATAGGATAAAAATTGATAAAGAAGAAGTATTAGAAAGGCTGGCTGTACTTGTAGATAAATCACCAGGAGCCGATGGGATGCATCCTAGGAATGCTGAGGGAATTGAAGGGGAGGAAAGCGCGGAAGTACTGGCCATAATATTCGGGGGTGGTGCCAGAGGACTGGAGAATTGCAAATGTTACACCATTGTTCAAAAAAGGGTGTAAAGATAAACCCAGCAATTATAGGCCTGTCAGTTTGACCTTAGTAGTGGGAAAGTTTTTAGAAACAGTAATCAGGGACAAAATTAACAGTCACTTTAACTAACTTGATTGAGTTCTTTGATAAGGTAACAGAGAGGGTTGATGAGGGTAATGCGGTTGACGTAGTGTACATGGATTTCCAAAAGGCGTTCGACAAAGTGCCACATAATAGGCTTGGCAGCAAAGTTGAAGCCCATGGAATAAAAGGGACAGTGGCAGCATGGATATGGAATTGGCTAAGTGACAGGAAACAGAGAGTAGTGGTGAACGGTTGTTTTTCGGACTGGAGGAAGGTATACAGTGGTGTTCCCCAGGGGTCGGTTCTAGGACCACTGCTTTTCTTGATATATATTAATGACTTGGACGTGGGTGTCAGGGCACAATTTCAAAATTTGCAGATGACACAAAACTTAGAAGTATAGTGAACAGTGAGGAGAGTGATAGACTTCAGGAAGACATAGACAAGCTGGTGAAATGGGCAGACACATGGCAGATGAAATTTAATGCAGAAAAGTGTGAAGTGATACATTTTGGTAGAAAGAATGAAGAGAGGAAATATAAACTAAATGGTACAATCCTGAAGGGGGTGCATGAACAGAGAGACCTGGGGGTATATGTGCACAAATCATTGAAGGTGGCAGGGCAGGTTGAGAAAGCAGTTAAAAAGGCTTACGGGATCCTGGGCTTCATAGGGTACAAAAGTGTGGAAATTATTATGAACCTATATAAAACACTGGTTCCACCCCAACTGGAGTACTGTCCAATTCTGGGCACCACACTTTAGGAAGGATGTGAAGGCCTTAAAGAGGGTGCAGAAAAGATTTATGAAAATGATGATTGCATGAATGAGGGACTTCAGTTACGTAGATAGACTGGAGAAGCTAGGGTTGTTCTCCTTGGAGCAGAGAAGATTGTCAGATTTGATAGAGGTGTTCAAAATCATGAGGGGTCTGGGCAGACTAGATAGAGGGAAACTGTTCCCATTGGCAAAAGGGTCAAGAACCAAAGGACACAGATTTAAGGTGATTGGCAAAACAACCATAGGCGACATAAGAAAAAACTTTTTTATGCATCAAGTGGTTAAGATCTGGAATGCACTGGCTGAAAGTATGGTGGAGACCGGTTCAATCACAGATTTCAAAAGGGAGTTGGATAAGTATCTGAAGGAAAGAAATTTGCAGGGCTACGGGGAAAGGTCGGGGGAGTGGGACTAGCTGAAGTGCTCTTGCTGAGAGCCGGCACGGGCTTGACGGGCCGAATGGCCTCCTTCTGTGCTGTAACCATTCTATGATTCTATGGCCGCGGATTTAATAACGCTCAGGGTTAGGAAACCCGCTGTCAACCCGCCTCCACACGAGTCTCCCAGGTGTCGGGCCTGTCAGCGGAGAACTTACCCGACGCCAAGCGGCAGGGGAGTCAATTCAGCTAGTTAAATGGCTTGTTAAGAGCCAATTTAAGACTATTTTGAGGCTTCCTTCAAATTTTACCTTCTCCCCCACGGGTTACCCGCTGCTTGGGGAACACGCCAGCTCAACCTAGTGTGTTTTGAATCTGCTCTGATGTTTGTGAAAAGCTGACAGCTGCAGAAGTGGTGTCAAGGATGCCATGTTGCAGATGGTGAGTTTCAGAGCTCAGTAAATGTTGGTTACTGCATTTTTTATACATATAGAGATTTCTTTAGCTTGCATGTTTTTAGATCCAACTGTATGTCCAGTGCCAACTCATTGGGAGAACTTCTCTCACCAGTGACAGATCACTTCTGTCATCACACCTGCAGCTGCCATCTATTGCAGCAACATCGGTGCCCTTGAAAAAATCAGATCTTGGTCCTCAGAATCCTTCCACGATCAGCCCCAACACCAACATCACCAGGCACACCAACACCAACAACAACATCACCAACCTTCTTCGCCATCACCTGATGCAAGGTATCATCCCCTGACAACATTGCTGCCCTGGAGGCCAGCAATGGCATTACCATGGCCAGATTTTCCTCAATTGACGCTGTACACCCTGGCTGCCACATGATGCATCAGATTGACCCCATCCCACACCAGCACCATGAAGCATCCCTTTAATGTCCAAGCCATTCCATGCACACTCATCACTATAGCGGGGGAGGGGGAAGTTATGTCTCAACATTCACTGGAACTCATAAGACACTTCTCAAGGTGCGCACAGATCTGTCCAATAAGGTGAAGTGTTGGAAAAATAGATTTCACTGTATGACAACACATTACCAGAAACTTCACATGGACATTGGCTAAACCTCTCAAGTGCCTACCCTTGTGTGTTGTTAGTTGGTATGCTTGCAGTAGGATGATGGTGAGTGTGAGGGGTGGCTAGTGAGATGGGGAAGTGATAATGTAGATAGAGAGGGTTGGGTTGTGAAGGAATAAGCCACCACCACTGGCTCCTGTGAAAGCTGATGAGCCAATGGGAAAATTCTTTATTGACTTTATTGGACCACTTCCCCCATCTTTGGGATACAGACATGTTCTCGTATGTGTAGATGGATGCACTTCTTTCTGCTGGCTGGTCCCCACAAAAACTGTTTCGGAAAACGCACTTGCCAATGCTATTACCGATATAATTACTGTAGCTGGTGCACCCAAAATCTTACACTCCGATCAAGGCGGAGCCTTTGTCTCCAAGGTCTTCAAAGACTACTGCGAACAAAGGGGGATTGGGTTAGAACACAGCACGCCATTTCATCCGCAATCAGCAGGGCTGGTGGAACGCCTGACCTGGAGTAGCTCTAAAGGGGCTAGGACTAGTATTTATCTATTCAGGGTGGAGGTGCAAGGTAAGTTGGTGTGAGTAAGGATGTGCAGGAGTAGGGTAGGGAAGGCAGAGTGATGGGGATGTGATGAGTGGCACAGCAGGATGAGGTTGAGTGTGGCTTTGCAGTAACATTTCGTGATCTACTGAGATCATTGAAAGGTTTGCACCACTGCAGCCTGGTCCTCCCGACAACATCCCTGCTTGTGTCCTCCTGTGCAATGTACAACCAGGCTGCTTTGGTCTCCTGGGGAGGTCTCTTCCACCCACTGGAAGGGAAGAGAACCTCCCTGTGTGCTGTGACTCCCTCCACAAGTATATGGAGGGAGTCATGGGAGAGCCTGGGTGCAGCCGCGCACCTTTGTGCAGCGATTGTCAGTGTTTGCAGCACCTCAATGCTGTAGAACACCGACAGCAGAACCGTTAAAATGATTGTGTGCATAGCCCCTTTAAGGAAACCGGCTGATGACACGCCATCAAATGACGTCATCAGACCCGCTTCCTATTAATTAGCCGGGAACCTCGCAGGGCGGGATTAACAAGCCCCAGCAACGGAAAATCCTGTTGGAGGCCAGGATCGAGACAGTTGCGGGGTCCCCACTCATCATGGACGTCGCACACCCCGGACCCGCCGAGGTTTTAAAAATCCAGCCCTTGGAGAACAATCTGGTTTACAATGCAGTCTTAGTAAAAATGATAAATTGTAATATTGGATTTTTTGTATAAATAACTGGCTGATGCAGTGTGTTAGAACATTGTATTTCAACTCCGGGTTCTGATCTTGAATCTAGCCCAGACTGATGTCTCTGCTCTCTAATGCCTTTTAAGAGTCTTAGGTGGGATATGATTGAACAACCTCAATACAGTTCTCAGTGGGGACAAGTCCAAAGCACAAAACTGCACAGAATTCGGCACAAACTGGAAATCTTACTCTGAGAAGCCATCAGACTCACTGGTGTAGAAAATGGTTATGTCACCCTGATATAGTGACAGCTGTTTCATTAAGCATGGCATGTAGGCACAATGTCAAAGTGGAGAGAGCCCTTTCCTTTCTTTTGTTGTTTTGGAGAGTTTACAGGGGTGAAACTTAACCTCGGCAGGGGCACACACGGGCAGTAGTAGATCGGCTGCCCATCACACATCCTGCCTAATATTCCTTACCATTAACTTCAATGGAAGGAAAATATGGGCGAGGTGTGTAACGTGCGACCAATCCGCTACTGCCCGTTTTGCGCCACCAATGAAAATTGAATGTCACCTCCTATGTCAACACAGCCAGTCTTAAGTGGGCCACTGTGCATAAAACTTTTGATGGTTTTAAATATATTTGCCACAATGCACCGTGTTAAACATTTGGGGGAGAAATTCGGTGGAGCCGCAAACGGGGCGCCCAGCTCGCCTGGGCGCCGGAATTACCGCTGCGATCGGAGCAGTTGCGACCGCCGGAAATTCAGCTTGTGCGCCCCACGAGGGACACGGGGCGCTGCTTGAGGCGCTCCGCGTCCCTCTTAGGGCGCTGAAACTGAATATCGCAGCGCAACGGTACTGCGGTACTGCAGGCCTTCCTCCCATTCTTAAGGGGGAGGGGCCTGCACCAGAGCGATGACCGATTGCGAGTGCCGGCAAAAGAGCCCAGCACCGAGGAGAAGTGCCGGGCTCTCGGAAAACAGCCGGCACTTCCGCGGGGGGAGATCAGGAGGCCGGGGACGGAGGTGCTGACAGGCGGCCGCCGAAAAAACGGCCGCCCCGCACCTCCACCTTAATTTGCACCACTCCCGCCACAGGTAGGCCCCGTGAACCGGGCACGATTTGCGAACGGCGCTACAGAGGCGGGCGCTACCAAATATCGCGATCGGGGCGGTAGCGGGGCGCTGCGCACACCGATGACGTCATCAGTGGCGGCGCAGCGCAACAGGCTAACGCCGTCATTAGCTTCCCCACTAAATATCGCGGGAGGCGTGGCCAGTGGCGCTAAAGCCACTGAGTGCCCTCTTTAGGCGCTAACTGGTGGCGCAGACCACCGAATTTCTAGGCCAAAATGCTCTTAACTTCTCTGAAAATGTTCTCCCAAAGATATTGGCCCAGAAATTCGGGTCTCCACGGGTGAGTACGCACGGGGTACTCACCCGTAAGCCCAATGGAAGTGCCGGTTTCCTGCATGCACTGTGCATGTGCGGGAAAAAGGCATTTCCGTTCCCCTGAAAGAAGGGGTTCAGAGGTGGAACGCGTGCACGGGAGAGGCAGCGCGTGCGCATCGAACTTATGCTTTATTTCCAGGTTTTCCCGGGAGGGTAAGTCTCCAGAAGTTAGACATGTAAAAAGCAGTCGCAAGGCCTGCATTTCACAAGGTAAGTGGTGAATTAATTAAAACTAAAACATTTTTTCCACAGGTTTATTATTTTTAAATACTTTAAAGAAAGGTAAGTTTATTTTTAGCCCCGTTAGAAAATAAAATTATTTTTTTCAAAAATTTAAATTATTGTTTAAAATAGTTATTTCATGTAATTTATAGTTTATTTTAAAAATGTGATTTTTAAAAAATTTATTTGAGGTTTTCGTGATGTTTTGGGGCTTATAGTATTTATAGGTTTGACAGGTCTTCCTGTCAAGCTTATGAATGAAGCATTCCCTGCTACCATTGGCTCTCCATGGCCCACGTGATCCCAGGGGACGCATCAAACTAACTGTGTCCCTGGGATATGCAAGCACTTCGCGCCGGCAGTTGGAGCAGGCCCAGGATCAGAATTCCATGGGGGCCCACAGCTCAATGGCCGGTAGGTAAGTGCAGGTCGGGGGCTTGCACCCGCGGGAAGCCCCCGACCCGAATTTCTGGGCTATTGACTCCTGCTAGCATATGCCCACTATTGCTGATACTATTCAAATGAGGCCCGACCATTAATATAGTTTGGACCTCCAGCATGCTTCATTGGGCAATAAGAGTTTTACCTCACATCCATCTTGTGATACATCTCACTGGGGGTGCTTGATGCTAACACTGGGCACCAAATGTATAATTTCCCATTACTAACACCTCTCAACTTAATAATTATGAACCAACACCATTTTGTTCCTGAGGTAGGAATGGTAATTCAGCCTTTGAAGAACCTTTTTGTCCTTTAATCACTCCTGCCTTGTCCCCTATCACAGACCTTCCCCTTTGATCTTTCCTCCCCTCCCCCCTTTCCCCGCCTCTGCACTTGCTGTTACATCTCTAACATTTTCCAGTTCTGATAAAACGTCACCGACCTGAAGCGTTGGGGGCGACTTTGTTAATGAGGGCGCGTTGGAGGTGGGACTGCTGCTTGGCGTTTCGATGTCCCGCTTCCATCGATTTGTACCAATGCACGCTATTTTCCCTTGATTGACCTTGTTAAGCCCGCCCAGCGGGCTTAGCAGACCAATTAAGGGAAAGCCGGTTGCAGAGAACGTCAACGTATGACGTTTCATCTCTCAAAAATTTTTGACAGATGTATTGTCATCGTTTGACAGCTCTGTGAAGCTGTCAAACAGTGACATTCTCTGTAGTTTGATGAGGTCTTGCATTCAAGACTCATCAAACCTCTTTCTTTTACATAAATGAGATGGTTGTTGCATCTGAGAATGCAACGGCCATCTCTCATCTGCAACACGGAGGTCTGAGACTCTCCGCATACAAACTGACTGAAGCCTGCAAGAAGAAACAAAGGTAAGTACACTTTTAAAAACACTTTGCACTTACCTCAGATACTCACCTTTACAATCTTGCACCCATCGCTTACCTTCACACCACACTTTTGTACCCCCCCCCATCCGACCCCCGCAGACCCAGTACTCGCTGAGCTGAGCTGGTGTGTTTTGGAGCCTTCGGGAAGCCCGCACTTGTGAGGGCAAAAAGGGGATAATCCTATTTTCCGCCTGTTAACTATCTGTTAACAGGCAGTTAATAGGCTTTAATCCCTTCCCGCCTCCAAGGAGATGGGACCCGGCGCGGGATGGCAACCCGCCTCCTGGCAAGATGGCATGGAGGCAGGATGTGGGCGGGTTGGGTACTCGCCCCCAGATTCTGCCATTTTCCCAGCAGTCCCGCCTCCATACCCGCCTCCCCAGGGCTGGCATAATCGGCCCCGTTAACTCTGTTTCTCTCTCCACAGATCCTGCCTGTCCTGCTGAGTATTTCCAGCATTTTCTGTTTTTATTTTTTATCTTTGAAGAACTAAGTTATTTTTTGACTTGTGTAAATGTTGGCCAACCTACTTAATTTGTAAAAAGCCTTATGTGATGACCAATAGTTAACTGAAATATTTTTGCCAGGCTGTATTTAAATAATATTCAGTACTGACGATTGCTAATAGATGTTAATACACTCATACTGAATGCTAGAAGAGTAACTATGGATAAAGAGTTGGTGGGTGGGGGGAAGGGACAACAAGGGCAAGTCCAAGATTTGGAGTGTGTTGAATCCGTAAATCTTAAGGTATGGTGTTCTTCAATAACTAGATGGAGGCTACAGATTAACAATCAACAGGTGTTTACTGGAGGAGGGTAGTCTAAAGACTGACAGTACAGATGCCTGCTCAAGGCTTATATACAGGTGTGGTCACTGCCGGTACTACAGTATACAGGAGCTGTAAAAGTAGTTCTCTCTTAAAGGTACATACACTACAATTCCTCCCCTTTTAGATTAACAGTACCCATAACATTCAAATAACAGTTAACACTTTAACATGCACATTTAACTGAAATAGTCCATTTATAAATTCAGTCTTTGGGGTGGCTTCCTGATCCTTTCGGGATAGCGCCTTTCCTGAGTGTCTTGTTCTTGGTGCGGAGGCGATTCTGGCCCCCTTTCGTCGGTTAGTTCATCAGTTTCCGCTGCTACTCTTTCTGGGGTAGATGCTACCGGTATGTCGGGTTCATCCCCAGGTACGCGAGTCATGGGGTTGACTCGTTCCTGTGACGCTAGGATCTGGTCGACGTGGCGTCTCACAATGTTCTCCCCGACATCCACTGTGTACATTAGTGGCCCCTGCCGTGTGCATATCGTTCCGGGTTGCCATTTCTCTGTTCGGTAGTCGCGGGCCAAGACAGGTTGTCCTACATTGAAGCTCCTTGTCGGCTTCTCATTGATGTGCTGGAATTGCTTATCTTCAACATTTCTTCGCACATTTGGTCTGAGCAAATCCAGACGAGATCTCAACCTTCGGTTAAAGAACATCATGGCCGGGGTCTGGTTGGTAACTGCATGTGTCGCATTTCTGTAGGCTAACAGGAAATTGTCCACCTTATGCTGTAGTGGAATGTCATCATCGCACATGGCCCTTATTGCCTTTTTAAAGGTTTGTACGAACCTCTCAGCCAATCCATTTGTGGCTGGATGATACGGGGCGGATGTGTAATGCCTTACCCCATTCCTTCTCATAAATTTCCGAAACTCTTCGGACACAAACTGTGGTCCGTCATCAGAGCAAATCTGCTCTGGCAAGCCATTCCTGGCAAATATGGTCTGTGGGACTGCAATCGTTTTCTCTGTAGTGGTGGAGGACATTTTAATCACCTCAGGCCATTTCGAGTGAGCATCCACTGCTATTAAGAACATTGAGTCCATGAATGGACCAGCAAAATCAATATGCACCCGTTGCCATGGAGGGGAGGGCCACTCCCATGGGTGTAGAGGGGCATGTGGTGGTGCATTTTGGACCTTCTGGCATCCTGAGCAGCTCTTTGTTAGGTCCTCGATTTGTTGATCGATCCCCGGCCACCACACATAAGCCCTAGCAAGGCTTTTCATTTTCACCCCTCCCAGATGGCCTTCATGAAGCTCATTGAGCACTCTCTCCCTTAACTTCGGTGGATTTACCACTCGGGATCCACACATCACTGTCCCCTGGCATACTGACAGCTGTTCTCTTCTGGATGAGAATGCTGGCAACAGTGAGTCGCCATGTGTTGGCCATCCCTTCACCGTCAAATCATATACCCGAGACAGTGTTGGATCATTTCGGGTCTCCTTCTCTATATCCGCGTTAGTTACTGGCAAGCTTTCAATTATCGACGAATAAAATATTTCGATAGGGTCCACTGCTGGTGCTTCCTCCACAGTAGGCAGTGGCAGGCGTGATAGCCCATCAGCGTTTCCATGCTGTTTCGTGCCCTTATACTCTATTTCATATTGGTTCGCCCCTAGAAAAAGGGACCATCTTTGTAGCCGTTGTGCAGTCATCACCGGAACGCCCTTCTTTGGATTAAAGATGGAGACAAATGGTTGGTGGTCAGTCAGCAAGGTGAACTTCTGCCCATGCAGGTAGTGGTTGAATTTTTTTACTCCCCATACTAGGCTGAGGGCCTCCCTGTCAATCTGGGTATAGTAGCGCTCGGCTGAGGTTAGTGACCGAGACGCAAAGGCTACTGGCCTCTCCAACCCGTCTGGGAATTTGTGCGACAGCACCGCTCCAATACCATAGGGTGATGCATCACACGCCGAACGAATTGGTAGTGCTGGGTTGAAATGGGCCAACACCTCTTTTGATGTGATCAATTCTTTGCACTTCTGGAAAGCTCATTTACATTTGTCATTCCACTTCCATGGTACCCCCTGTTGCAGCAGGGTGTTCAGTGGGTGTAATACTGCAGACAAATTTGGTAAGAACTTATGGTAGTAGTTCACCAGCCCGAGGAACGACCTCAGTTGTGACACATTTTCCGGTGCTGGAGCCTTGACTACTGCCTCAATCTTTTCAGGGGACTTATGTAACCCCTCTTCATCAATAACGTAGCCACAATACGAGATCTGCTTCTGGAAAAACTCGCACTTGTGGCGATTAGCTCGTAGCCCATATTCCTTTAATCTAGTGAGCACCTTCTCCAGGTTGGCGAGGTGATCACTGTCATTTTCGTCCGTGACCAGGATGTCGTCCAAATAACACTGGGTCCCTGAAATCCCTTGCAGGACTTGATCCATTGCCCTTTGCCAAATAGCCGGAGCCGATGCTACCCCGAACACCAGCCGGTTGTATTGGTAGAGACCTTTATGAGTGCTGATCGTGAGGTATTGTTTCGAGGCTTCTTCTACCTCCATTTGCAGGTACGCCTGGGCCAGATCAATCTTAGTGAAGTGTTTACCTCTAGATAGCGAGGCGAAAATATCTTCAATCCGTGGAAGCGGATATTGTACCGTGTGAAGGACTGGGTTCACTGTCACCTTAAAACCCCACAGATGCGGACCTTCTCTGGTTCCCCAGGCGTATTACTCAACGACCTCTTCATTACAGGAACGATGGGTGTAGCCCACTCGCTCCAGTTCACTTTGGACAGTACTCCTGAACGTTCCAAACCTTCCAGCTCTGCTTCGACGGCTGGTCGGATCGCATAAGGCACTGGTCTTGCCTTAAAAACCTTTGGGCTTGCATTTTCCTCTATTTTAATCGTCGCTGTTATGCCTTTTAGTGTTCCGAGTCCCTCCTGGAACACTTCTTGTGCATCAGTTAGCACTTTTGACAGTCGTCCAGGTGTGATGTCGTCATCCTTTTTGGCCTCAACCTTCAGTGCCTGTATGGAATGCCAATCTAATTGTATCTTCCGGATCCATTCACGTCCTAGTAGTGGTGGTCCTCCATCTGGCAATACATATAGGTCCATTTTTGGTATTTCCTGGCCTTTGTATATCACGTTCACCCTTATTTTTCCTTTGGGGTAGACTTTTTGCCCTGTGTACGTCTTCAAGACAATCTTTGTAGCTTTCAAGGGTATATGTGAGAATAGCCACTTGTAGTCCCTTCGGTTATGACTGTTAGGGCTGATCCTGTGTCCAATTCCATTTTCACTTGGACTCCGTCTATCTTGAGCGTGACCCAGATAGTCTGGTGATCCTCCATTTTGATTACATTATGTAGTTTCAGACAACCCAGCTCCTTGCTTCCGGAGTCTGTATCACTTTTCTGTTCATCTGAACTACTGTCCATCACCTTATGTACCTTTTTGTACTTCTCCTGTGGAGATTTCTTGCTGCTGGTTTTCTTCCCTGACCTGCAGACTCTTGCTACGTGTCCTGCTTTTCCACACTGTCTGCACACTTGGTCTTTGAACCAACAATCTTTCTGGTCGTGTGTTGTTCTGCCGCAGTGATAACACTTCCCTGCTCCATATGACATTTCCTTGGTGCCATATTCTTGCGGTCTCCGTTGTATCTCTGCAGTGCCCCGTGCAGCTGCTTCGTGTGATACTGCCATGCTGAAAGCCTTGTCCAGCGTAAGATCCTTTTCTGATAGAAGCCGTTTCTGGGTTCCTTCACTTTGAAGCCTACACACAAACTTGTCCCTTAACATATCTGCTAGTCCCATTCCAAACTGGCAGTGTTTCGATAGCTTGCGCAGTTCCGTTAAATACTCAGCATTACTTTCGTCTTTCTGCTGGTTCCTTTTGTGGAACTTAAATCTTTCTGCTATCAGCAGCGGTGTGGGGTTTAAGTGGTCCTGTAGGATTTCCACTATGCTTTTGAAATCCTTATCCACTGGCTTCTCTGGGGTTATTAGGTTTCGCAGTAAGCCATACGTTTTTGCACCCATGGAATTCAACAAAACCAGTGCTTTCCTGGCATCTGGCATTTCATTCGCCTTGCAGTACACCTCAATGCGTTCCACATATGTCGCCCAATCTTCGACTTCATTGTCGAACGCAGTGACACTGCCACACTTCGGCATCCCTGGGTGTGGTTAGACTTTCTAAAATGGCGTCTCCCGCGCTCTCCCTTCTTCTCCGCTGGCTCAAAATGGCGTCTCCCGCGCTTTCCTTTCTTCCCGCGCTCGTCCTTCTTCTCCGCTGCAGCTTCAAAAATGGCGTCTCCCGCGCTCTCCCTTCTTCTCCGTGGCTCAAATGGCACGCTCTCCCTTCTCCGCGGCTCAAATGGCATCTCCCGCGCTCCCTTTCTTTCCCCGCGGACACTGCTCCGCCCTTGAGCCCTGGCTGCACTCTGCGCGTTCTCCTGTGCGCCCCTCTCGTTGCCGCCGCTCGGTCCTGAACCCCGGCTGTGTTTTACCCTCTCTCTCTTTTTGTTTTCCGTCGACGCCGCTCGGTCTTCAACCCCCGGCTGTGCCCTGTGCGCTCTACCCTCTCTCTTACCCCGTCGACGTTGCTCGGCCTTTTCTGTGCCGTCGGTCAGCTCCAGCCGCCGCTGTCCAGGAAGGGTCTGCGCTGTACCTGTTGCCAGTCTGTTGCTGGATCGTCGTGGCTGGAGAACCAAGCCCAGCTCTCAACAGCCTCCCCTGCGATGTTCACTCTCTCTGCCGGATGACTGGGCGGTTGCTCATGGTCGACGCCCGTGCTTCTGGCCTCGACTTTCTTCCACCGTCCTCCTGGAGCGAATCCTTGGGAGGAAATGCAGAGTTGCAGGTAGATTCAAATCGACCTCGTCGCCACTGTTGAATCCGTAAATCTTAAGGTATGGTGTTCTTCAGTAACTAGACGGAGGCTGTAGATTAACAATCAACAGGTGTTTACTGGAGGAGGGTAGTCTAAAGACTGACAGTACAGATGCCTGCTCAAGGCTTATATACAGGTGTGGTCACTGCCGGTACTACAGTATACAGGAGCTGTAAAAGTAGTTCTCTCTTAAAGGTACATACACTACAGAGTGGGGCTGAAGCGCAGTGCCATTACCCAGTTAAGAGATTAAGAGGGTGGGTCCCTCTCCCCCAACTCCTCCTCCACAATGGTTGTGTGCATGATGCAGGCTAGTTAGCAGAAAATAAATCTGATTTCTGATTTTATTATCTAATAATAAGTAAGGCTGTGTGCTATTTATTGGCTGCAAATGTTGTGCATAGTCCACAAGATTCCATTGAATGAGGGAGATTGTGTGATGTGTATTATTGCCGCCTAAAAGCAATGTAAGATAATACAAAATCCATTAGCAAATTTCACAGAGACCTGCTTTCACATGAGCTAATGATAAGCTGTAGGTTAGGGTAAATGTACGCAATGTGAAAGACTTTTGCTGTGAAAAATAGTTTAAACAGGAGAATCTGTGAATGTCCTGTGAAGATCTTGAAAGCCCCAAGGCTCATACTTTAGTGAAAATAAACAGGGTATTAGTTTTATGGATGTTTTTAATCAGTGTGATGGGTGAATCAAAGGCTTATTTTGCTCCTCTTATTACTTTCACAAAGAATTTACTTTTCCATTTATAATACTATCAGGATTAATAAAGGGCAGTTGCCCTATGCACCTCATTCAAACTGAAGTCTATTTCCTGGAACTGTCAGATAGATTACCCAAACTCTTTCTTGCCCAAGTACCAGAGCTGTTTCACTCCATTCCCCCTCTAATCAGTCATTTGCACAACTGATTAAAAGATCCCACAGATTGACTGTGCTCGATGGTGGTTCACTCCATGAAATTCACACAATAAATGCTGAGCCTTAAGTCACATCCAGAAATTGTTCCCCGAACATAAGAAATAGGAGCAGGAATAGGCCACTCGGCCCTTCGAGCCTGCTCCACCATTCAATAGGATCATGGCTGATCTTCTACCTCAACTCCACCTTCCCGGACTATCCCCATATCCATTGGTTCCCTTAGTGTCAGCGGTGGCTCAGTTGGTAGCACCCTTTGCGTCAGAAGGTCGTGGGTTCAAGTCCCACTCAAGAGATTTGAGCACATAAATCAAGGCTGACACTCCAGTGCAGTGCTGAGGAGGTGCCGTCTTTCAGATGAGACGTTAAACCGAGGCCCTGCCTGTTCTCTCAGGTGGACGTAAAAGATCCCATGGCACTATTTCGAAGAAGAGCAGGGGAGTTAACCCCGGTGTCCTCGGCCAATATTTATCCCTTAACTAACATAACAAAAACAGATTATCTGGTCATTATCACGTTGCTGTTTGTGGGACCTTTCTGTGCGCTAATTGGCTGTCGCATTTCCCACGTTTCAACAGTGACTCCACTTCAAAAGTACTTCATTGGCTGTAAAGCGCTTTGAGACATCCGGTGGTCATGAACGGCGCTATATAAATGCAAGTCTTTCTTTTGGTGTCCAAAAATCTATCGATCTCTCTCTTGAATATACTCAACGACTGAGCCTCCACAGCCCTCTGGGGGAGAGAATTCCAAAGACTCACCGCCCTCTGAGTGAAGAAATTTCTCTTCATCTCAGTCCTAAATGGCCCACCCCTTATTCTGAGAATGTGACCCCTGGTTCTAGACTCCCCAGCCAGGGGAAACATCCTCCCTGCATCTACCCTGTCAAGCCCTGTAAGAATATTGTATGTTTCAATGAGATCATCTCTTATTCTTCTAAACTCTAGAGAATATAGGCCCAGTCTACTCAATCTCTCCTCATAGGACAATCCCTTCATCCCAGGAATCCATCTAGTGAACCTTCGTTGCACTCCCTCTAAGGCAAGTATATCTTTCCAGAACTGTACGCTGTGCTCCAGGTGTGGTCTCACCAAGGCCCTGTATAATTGATGCTCTTTGCCCCTTTCTCCTAGTTTCATGTAATGAACTTTTCAACTTCCTCTTCTTCACAATCCCCACTCTCACCATGAATAAGAATAAATCAAGCTCTCCGACCCTCTACTTGTTTAAGCCCCAGTACCACCTGGTTCCTCTGTTTCATCCTTATAGCTATAGTAAAGTTCTGTCAAGTGATGTAATCAATCTAAGATGATAACAATTTCTAGTGTTCTCGGAGAATTGTTGACTGTTTTGGGTACTAAATCTGCCTCTATTGATGGGATAAAAAATTTCACTCTCTGTTAGAATGAAGAATCTCACACGAAACGAGTTTGGCTGTCTTGTTCCAGCTACAGTATGGAACAACAGCAAAAGACTGGTAACTAAAGAAAGCCACAGGATGACTGATGTGGGAAATGGAAACATGGCACACTGCTTCAAAAAGAGGCTTTTTCTTTTAAGCTTGTACCTAAGTCACATTGTTGGGACAGGGTAGAGACGGCTTTACTTTATTTCTAACTGTGCTATACAGGTTGAGCGTCCAAAATCCGGAGTTCCAGAATCCAGGCTCTGGGACAATTGGTGGCAGGGTCGTCCGGAATCTGTAAAATGTTCCGGAATCCGGACACCCTGTCAAAACACAACCTGGGCCCAGGCGTTGCCGGAATTGGAACGTGTTTCTGATGTCCGAAGTCTGGAAACGCCCGAGCCTAGGTTGCGATATTTCCGGACTTCGGACATCAGAAACACGTTCTGAAGTCCGGAAAAACATGAAAACCGGCTCGGCCGTGGTCCCGAGGTTGCCGGATTCAGGACGCTCAACCTGTACTACATTATCACGGTTACCACACTTCAAAAAGTAATTCATTGGCTGTGAAGCGCTTTGGGACATCCTGAGGTCATGAGAGGCACTATATAAATACAAGTTCTTTCTTTTATACCTGACATGGGAGTCCTTGATGCTAACACTGCATGGCCAAAATGGAATGTACCTCAATTCCCAGAACTTTGATGAGTGCAAAATTCACCCATTGCATTCTACCATTCTTTGCCAATGTAGATAGATTGGCCCCCAAAATCTGCAGGCGTTCCGCAGGTCTTCTGCCATAAATCCAGCAAGAGACTGGTGGAACGTATTGGAAAATGGGAGGAACTCGGTTGCATTCGTTCATTGCCATTTCTGGGATTTTCTATCCTCCGATGATGTCTGCTTTGTAAGGGGATGAAACTCCATCCGCCCCTTACAAAGCAGACATCACCGGAGGAGCGGAGCCAGAGGTAGGGATCTGGGGTAGTGCTGGAGGCCGTTATGCCAAGTGAGATGAGACACACTTACCTCCTGCAATAGAGGGCCCCACCGGAGATGAGGTGAGCTCGGCCAGGAAAGTAGCCTCGACCGCTTAAGAAACTTCCAAATCTCTTTTTTAAAATTGAGATTGTCTCCTTACACAGGAAACTGATGGAAATCTGCATGGAGTCTGGGGGAGGGTGCCCTGGATAACATACCCGTCACCAAAGATGGCCAAGCATTGGATTTTCCAACTGCATGAGACAGGCAGTCACTAGATGCACCTGCAGTGCAGCCTGTGCCCACCCGCGCTGGACAAATTAGGTACCCTCCCACTGACCCTGCAAACTCCAGTGGGGTCATCGTTGGAGGGCACTGAGCATGCTTGACCCCAGTGTCACTGCTGATGTAACTACCTGATTTCCGGGGCCAATATTTTTTTATCTAAGTGCAAATTTTTCGAGTTTAGAGAGGAGGATTCTGTCTGTTACTTGTTGCAAAATTGGAAACATGAATAAACCATATTTATGACATTGCTACAAAAAGCAAGAAGTGGAACTCTTTCCCTGTAGTATTATTTTTACACCAAAGATCAAAAATGTGACAAAAATTGCAATTCAGGATTTTAAGAATGGCTAGATTTATGTACCGTTCCATTATGCTACTTTATAAGATAGACAATGTCTTCAGAAGTTAATTGATGGAAACAACATTTGCAGTTAGAAAGCAGGCAGTATTGCTAGTACTGAAAGCAATCTCCTTTCTCTTGCTGTTTTGAGATTTATTTCACTTGCAGAATTCATTTGGTTTGATATTTATTTTTCCCAATTGCAAACGCTGTTTTGGAAAATGACTTCCACTAACTGCTCGTTTGAGACCGTTCACCTGACAACTGGTGATAAACCAAACTCAGCCATTTATTGTCAATATACTGGTACCAGGTTTCACAAAAGACAAAGGGCTAGAAATTGGGCTCCTTTGCGCCTCCTGTTAGTGCCTCCGGGGGGGGGGTGGGCGCTAACAGGACGCAAATGGAATTGCGACCGGGCGTGGCGATATCAACGCCTCCCGCTAAATTCGGCGTGAGTTTTGTGGTGGCGGTAAGACATTGCGCCCTGATCGCCTGCGCCTGGGGATCGTGATGCCATTGCCGTGCGCAGCGCCCTGGATGAAAAATTCCCTCTCGCCCCCTGCTTGTACGCCTGCCGTTAACAACGACAGGTAGAGGAGGCGGCTTTCAGTCAGATGTCCCCTGGAGCAGCGCTATTTAAAGGCATCCACATCTGGTTTCGTTTTCATTGGCCAACAATGCAGCGTTGTTAGTTTCACATCGGCAAAGAGGTCTTTTGACCGATTTGAGCGCTTTACGTTTTAATGACTGTTCTGGCACATAAAGATTCTTCAGTTTCATTGAGGGGAGATTTGAAAGTGCAATATTTGGATCCTTTCATGGGGGCTCTACTGGCACTGGACCTCGCCCTCCAGTGTCAACGTCGGAGGCAACTGAGGTACTGAGAAAGAGTGCAAAATGTGGCCAGAGTTAGGAGGGCCAACAGGGCTCTCAACAGGAGGCCTTACCCACCCAGGGTATTCCGGCAACAGTTCTCCTACATGAATTTCACTGAGGACCAGTGTGTTAGAAGGCTCTGCTTCAGCACGGACGTGGTCACAGAGCTCTGCCACCTCCTGCAGCCAGACCTCGAGCCTCAGATCAGGACCACCACAGCTCTCAGTGGTGTCAAGGTCACCGTTGCCCTCAATTTCTACACCAGCGAATCATTCCAGCGTGCGACAGGTGACAGCTCCAACATCTCCCAGTTTGCCGTCCATTGCTCCATCCGCCAGGTCACAGATGCTCTGTACAGAAGGAGAAGGGACTACATTTCCTTCCCCATCACCAGAGAGAAGCAGGACGAATGTGCATGTGGCTTTGCCAGGATAGCGGGCGTCCCCATGGTGCAGGGCGCCATTGACTGCACCCACGTTGCTTTGCGGGCACCTCATAACAATCCTGAGGTATTCCGTAACCACAAAGGCTACCATTCACTTATCATGCAGTTGGTGTGCAAATCCTGACCGTCAATGCCTGCTATTCTGGCAGTAGCCACGATGCTTTCATCCTGCACCAGACTGGTGTGCCAGCTCTATTCCAGCCACCACATCAAGTTTGTGGCTGGCTGCTAGGAGACAAGGGCTATCCGCTCTCCACCTGGCTCGTGACTCCCCTCTGCAATCCCAGCACTCACATGTGGCATAAGCAGCCCGATGATTGGCAGCCCATCCACCACCTTAAACATTCACTCCCTCCACCACCGGCGCACCGTGGCTGCAGTGTGCACCATCTACAAGATGCACTGCAGCAACTCGCCAAGGCTTCTTCAGCAACACCTCCCAAACCCATGACTTCTTCCACCTGGAAGAACAAGGGCAGCAGGCGCATGGGAACACCACCACCTCCAAGTTCCCCTCCAAGTCACACACCATCCTGACTTGGAAGTATATCACCGTTCCTTCATCGTCGCTGGGTCAAAATCCTGGAACTCCCTCCCTAACAGGGCCGCAGCGGTTCAAGAAGGCCGCTCACCACCACCTTCTCGAGGGCAATTGGGATGGGCAATATATGCTGGCCTTGCCAGCAACGCCCACATCCCATGAATGAATTAAAAAAAGGTTTACCTACTACTAATGTCAGGCTAACTGGTCTGTAGTTCCCCGTTTTCTCTCGCCCTCCTTTCTTGAATAGCAGGGTTACATTTGCTACCTTCTAATCCACAGGGACCATTCCAGAATCTAGAGAATTTTGGAAGATCACAACCAATGCATCCATTATCTCTGCAGCCACCTCTTTTAAAACCCAAAGATGTAGGCCATCAGGTCCAGGGGATTTGTTGGCTTTTAGTTCCATTAATTTCTCTAGTACTTATACTTTATTAATAATAATTACTTTAAGTTCTTCACTCTCATTAAGCCCTTGGTTCCCCACAATTTCTGGTATGTTCTTTGTGTCTTCTACTGTGAAGACAGATACAAAATATTTGTTTAACAACTCTACCATTTCCTTATTCCCCTTTATAATATCTCCTGTCTGTGCCTCTAAGGGATCCATGTTAACTTTTGCTAATCTCTTCCTTTTTACATACTTGTAAAAGCTCTTACAATCTGTTTTTATATTTCTTGCTAGTTTACTCTCATATCCTCTATCGCCCCCAACACCCCTTCTCCTTTGCCCAGCACCTTCCCGTGCAAGCGCAGGGGATGCAACACCTGCCCTTTTACCTCCTCCCTTCCCACTGTCCAGGACCCCAAACACTCCTTCCAGGTGAAACAGCGATTTACTTGTTCTTCTTGCAATTTAGTATACGGTATTCGCTGCTCACAACTACATTGAGGAGACCAAATGCAGCTTGGGCGACCGCTTTGTGGAACACCTCCATTCAGTCCGTAAGGGTGACCCTGAGCTTCCGGTCGCCTGTCACTTTAATTCTCCGCTCCACTCCCACTCAGACCTCACCGTCCTTGGCCTCTTGCACTATTCCAATGAAGCTCAACGTAAGCTCGAGGAACAGCACCTCATCTTCCGATTAGGCACTTTACAGCCTTCCGGACTCAACATTGAGTTCAACAATTTCAGACCATAACCTCTGCCCCTATTTTTTTCCATTTTTTTTCTCTCCCACATGGCAGCTGTCGATCATTCTGCCATCGCCATTTACACTTCATCTAGAGCCACCTTTTGTTTCTTAACTTGTCCCATTACCATCTCCTTTTGCCTCGCACCATCATCCCCCTTGTATCTTAATCTCTCCTGCCTTCCAGCCTATCACAGGCCTTCCCTTTTGTTCTTTCCTCCCCTCCCCCCTCTCCCTGCCCCCTGCACTTGCTTAAAAACCTGTTCCATCTCCAACTTTTTCCAGTTCTGACGAAGGGTTATCGACCTGAAACGTTAACTCTGTTTCTCTCTCCACAGATGCTGCCTGACCTGCTGAGTATTTCCAGCATTTTCTGTTTTTATTTCAGATTTCCAGCATCCGCAGTATTTTGCTTTTGTATTACACTCATACCCTATTTTCACCCTCTTTATCAATTTCTTGGTCATCCTTTGCTGATTTTTAAAACGCTTCCAATTCTCAGGTTTACTGATCCTTTTGGCAACATTGTAAACCTCTTCTTTTAATCTAATACTATCCTTAACTTCTCTAGTTAGCCATGGTTGTACCACTTTTCAAGTGGAATTTTTATTCCTGAAGGAAACGTATATTCATTGAGAATTATGAATTATTTCTTTAAATGTTTGGCATTGCTTATCTACTGTCATATCTTTTAATCTAATTTCCCAATCACCCTCACACCTCCGTAATTGGCTTTGTTTAAATTTAAGACCCGAGTTTCGGACTTAACCACATCACTCAAACTTAATATGAAATTCTATCATATTATGAACGCTCTTCTCCAGAGGATCCTTTACTACAAGATTACTAATTAACCCTGTCTCTTTACACATTAGATCTAAAATAGCCTGTTCCCTTGTTGTTTTCTCGACATATTGTTCTAGAAAACTATTTTGACTGCATTCCATGAACTCGTCCTTCAAGCTACTTTTCTCATTTGGTTTGCCCTGTCTTTATGAAGATTAAAGTCTCCCACGATTATTGCATTATCCTTGTTACATGTTCCTCTAAATTCCTGATTTATACTCTGTCCAACACTATAATTAATATTAGGGGGCCTATAAACTACCCCCATCAATGTTTTCTGCCTTTTATTAGTTCTTAGCTCTACCCATACTGATTCTACATCTTGATTTTCTGGGTTAATATCCTTTCTCATTACTGCCTTTATCTCATCCTTTATTATCAGGGCTATCCCACCTCCCTTTCCATTTTTCCTATCTTTTCTAAAAAGCAAGTATCGTGGAATGTTTAGTTCCCCACCTTGATCGCCCTGCAGCCACGTCTCAGTGATGGCTACTAGATCAACCCCATTTATCGCTATTTGTGCCATTAATTCATCTATCATGTTATGAAGGCTTCGTGCATTCAGACATAGCGCCTTTAATTTTACCTGTTTACTATTTTCCTTGCTGTGGCCTTAGTCGCTAATGCCCTATTACCATTGTTAAACTCTCTGGAGAAATTCGGGATAGTTTGGGGCGCTAAAACTTTAAAAGTTGAAAAATTAGCAGCAGGCGCTAATCATTCTCGCCTCCCGTGAAATTCAGTTGTAGTGCTCCAAGAGGGAAGTGGAGCGCTAAATCAAGCGCTAACCAATTCTCTTAGGGCGCTAAAGTCTGAGAGCGGGGCTGTTAAGTCTGTGTGTTATATTGCGAATTACTACACAGACCACAAGAGTAAACTTTAACAGGACTTTACTGGTTGAAGGTCAGGGCGGAACTGCCCAATAAATCATTACACAGCACTTATATACCAGTGTGGTCACCGCCGGTATTACAGTATACAGCAGCCAAGATAAAGTAGTGCAACTCTTAAAATAGTTCTCTTAAAGGTGGAACGGTTACATACACTACAATCCTCCCTTTTTAGCTTACAATATACCTATTCCTCATTAAACATAACATCATAACATATATATCCAACTTCATGTAAAAACAGTTCACAGATTCAGTCTCTGCGGGAAACAGTTCACAGATTCAGTCTCTGCGGAGGCGCCTCCTGCGCTTCCTGACTCGGTCCAGATAACGCCTCGGTGGTGTAGTAGTTCTCGATGGTGTAGTAGGTTCTTGTTGCTGGGGTGACTCATCTAATAGTCCTTCACTGGACTTAACAGCTTGAACTTCCGTAGCTTCAGAACCAGCTTGAACTTCCGTAACTTCAGAACCAGCATTGCTGACTTCTAAAAGCTCGAGTACCTTGGGAAGTTTTTCTACTTCCAAACTGATTTGACTCGAGGGACCACGTGCGTGACCTGGTAGAGGTGATAATGGCTCAGATGGGTCATCATCTTCTGCTTCGTATTTTCCTTTTCTGCTTCTTGGAGACTCTCTGGGCTCCACTCCCAACTGCATGCACAGTTCCTCCTCCTCTGGGCTCCACTCCCAGCTGCATGCACAGTTCCTCCTCCTCTTCCTCCTGTTGCCGTATTAGCGCCACCATCTCCCGGTGTTTCTTAGACTTTTCGTGATTCTTCATGGTTTTTGCACTTTGGAAGATTTCCCCACAAGCTGGGCAGAACAGGTCGTGGTAACATTCGGTGTCGTCCTGAGCTAGGCCAGCGAGAGGGTCTTCTATTTCCTCCATGCCCAGCTGGACGTTAGCCAGCTTTTGTTCCAAATCCAGACATCTCTCCTGAAGAGACTTCTTCATGTGTTCAGCTTCATCCAGCTTTTTCTGGGTTTCCTGCAAGTCTTTTACTAATGACATCATTTGTGATTTCAATACTTCAACTTCATTCGGAGATTGATTGATCGGACTATTCAATCCCTCTACTGGAGCAGCTGTTTCAGCATTCTGTTGTTCTACATTGACGTGAGTCAGCGTACTCTTGGCATCCAAGGGCTGCTCTGCTGCAATCTTCTCAGTCTGTGTTGCAACCTCAGCTATTTCAATAACTTTTGAGAGCTCCGAACCCCTTTCCTTTGAAGATTGAAGCTCGTGTTCAAGTTTTTCCCATTTCAGAGTCTTGTCCCTCAGCATATGAAGGAGTTGGCTGACCGTTAACTCTTCTGACATCAGACGTTTCCCAGTATCGTCGTCATGTGTTTTTGACGTATAGGCTGCAGGGCTGTTTGTAACCTTGCACTGGGGCTCCTTTGCTGCTTTTAATTCGCCATCATCCGCAGCCTCCACCATTCGAATTTCAACAAATGAATCGTCCGGTGATGCTGCACCCAACTTCAGTAGGAGCTCGGAATTCATGGCAACCAAATCAGCCTTTTCTGCCTGTAACCTGCTAACAAGCGCCTTCAGTTGCTGAACATCCTGCTCCACCAGATTAGAGCACGCACCTTCAGAAACCGAATCAGCTTTGATTCGTTTGGCCTCCTCGCGCAGACGGTTTGTGTGTTCCCGCTCCATTTTCTCCATCAGCTGCTTCTGCTGTCTTTCCAGATTCTCCCACTCTGTGTCAAAGAACTTTTTCGTTGCATTCATCTTGTAAAGTCTGTGGGTTATATGGTGAATTAATACACAGACTACAAGAGTAACTTTAACAGGACTTTACTATTCGAAGGTCAGGGCAAATCTGCCCAATAAATCCTTACACAGCACTTATATACCGGTGTGGTCACTCCCGGTATTACAGTATACAGCAGCCAAGATAAAGTAGTGCAACACCTAAAATAGTTCTCTTAAAGGTGGACGGTTACATACAATAGTTCTCTTAAAGGTAGAACGGTTACATACACTACAATCCTCCCTTTTTAGCTTACAACATACTTATTCCCCATTAAACATAACGGCCTAGAAATTCAGTGGGTTGCGCCAGCCGCTAACGCCATAAAAGGGCTATATTTCCGGCGCTAGACACTTAGCGCCTGAACGCAGTCCGATCTGCGCCGACGCCCAAATTCAGTTGACATTTAGCGCCGGCGCAAAGTGTTTGCGCCCGCTCAGGTGCGCGCGCAGCTTATGACGTCATATCGTCGCGCAACGCTGTTTGTGTGCCCCAAACCGGAAATTCAGTGGCGCCCGCCCAATGTGGGCGTGGCGCTGCTAAGAACTGTGAGGTGGAACGCAAAAGAGGCCCTGTGGGCCTCGGGGAGCGCAAATTAAAGGGCACTTACACTGACCTATAAAGCCCAGCCATTTTGCTGCAATGACTTTACTGCTTTGGATTTCTGGACAGAGACCAAGGGACAGAGGTTACAGATTTGGGACAACATAGGAGAGGTATTTTTGGCTTCTGGCCAGTGCTTTGACATTTGATTCATTGTGATTTATCTGTTCTCAACTTTATTATGGGGGCTGTATGGGGGGCCAACCCTCAGTTGCAGCATTATGTGCGAAGGGCTCGCAGACGCTGTGAGAGAGGGCCAGCCATGCCTAGACGCAGAGGGGCCATCAGGCATCGGCAACGTAGGCCTTACCCACTCAGGCAATACCGGCAGCAGGTGTCCTATCTCACCATGACTGCGGCGCATTGTGTGAAGAGGCTGCGCTTCAGAAGGGAGGTGGTTGCAGAGATCTGCCAGCTGCTTCACACAGATCTGCGTCCACAGCTGATGTGCAGGACGTCTCTCTCGGTGGAAGTGAAGGTCACGGTGGCTCTGAACTTTTATGCAAGCGGCTCCTTCCAAGCCGCTGCTGCGGACATAGCGAACATCTCCCAGTTCGCCGCGCATCGCTGCATCCGGCAGGTCACCGATGCACTTTACGCGAGGAGACACCAATTCATCTCCTTCCCCATGACCCGACAGAGGCAGGAGCAGCGTGCAGTTGGATTTGGCAGGATCGCGGGCTTCCCCATGGTGCAGGGCGCCATTGACTGCACGCATGTGGCTATGCGGGCACCTATCCACAATGCCGAGGATTACCGCAACCGGAAGGGCTACCATTCCCTAAATGTACAGCTGGTGTGTGACCACAGGCAGCGCACCCTAGCTGTCAATGCCCGCTTCCCAGGAAGCAGCCACGATGCATTTATCCTGCGCCAGACTACTGTGGCTGACATGTTCGAGGCACAGCCTCCACCAAGGGGATGGCTTATCGGGGACAAGGGCTACCCTTTGTGTACATGGCTCATGACCCCGCTCCGCGCGCCCAGGACCCCAGCGGAGGAGGCATACAACGAAAGCCATCAAGCGACAAGGAACATCATCGAGCAAACGATAGGCGTCCTCAAGCAACGGTTCCGCTGCCTGGATCGTTCCAGAGGATCTCTTCAGTATTCGCCAGATAGAGTCTCCCAGTTCGTCGTCGTGTGCTGCATGCTGCACAACCTGGCTATCCGCAGGACTCAGGCACTGCCACCTGGCATTGCACCACCACCTCAGGAGGACGAGCGGGAGGAGGAGGAGGAGGAGGAGGACCAGCCCAGGAGGGAGCGACAAGGGCCAAGGGCCGTCCGCCGGGGGCTTATTGATCGACACTTCTAGGCCCCCTGTCAGGGAATGGCCTGTGGCAATGAACGCACCTGAGGCAGCCGCTCCGCAAGCCCTCAGCCGGTTAACGCAACAACCACTTCAAACATGACACCTGGACATGCTGAATAAATCAAAAGCTTTATTTCACAAACTCAGGGCCCTTCCCACATGAAACAGAAAAACAGACAAGACCCCCAAAAAACAGTCAAAAACATCTGTCACTCCCAAAACCTGGGGAGGACTAACAAAACTTGCCCATCCAAAAGGCCTTCAACAGCGGCCTTACAAAAATAAGCCCACCCCCCACAACAGAGACACCCCCATGAAAACAAAAAATGCCTTGATCCTCGGCCTTAACAAAATAATGCCCCCCACAACACAAGCCCCCCAATATAAAAGAAACCGCTCTCACCACACTCTAATGGGTGTGCCAAGAGGGCGAGTCCTTAGACAGGCTTCTCCGGCCCCTGGCCGACCTGCTGCTCCGCCTCAACCTGGGCCCTGCGGGTGTGGCGAGGCTGGGGGAAGGCTCATGAGGGCCACAAAGCGTGTCGGCAGATGCCCTTGGGGGTCGGCCTAGATGAGGCCTGGCCCGGGAGGGGCCGGCTGCTGACTGCTGCAGCTGTGGCTGGGCAGCATCAGTCTTAGCAGCAGCTCGTCGCACCTTGGCTGGGGGAGTGGCAGTGTCGGCAGCACCATTGGGGGCAAGCTGGCTGATGGCAGGTGCGCGCTGCTCGCCAGAGACACTGGCACTCGGCCGGGCTGGCAGTGTAGCAAGCGCAGCAATCTGGGGGAGGCCAGACCGCTGTGCTGCAGCAGGGCGGCGGGTGCCATGGCGATGCCTCCGTGCCACAGCGAGTGTGGCAGAAGTGAGTGCCCGAACTGCCCTGGTATGTGCCCGCATCAGCTCTGCCAGTGTCTGGACGGCACCACTCATCTCGCGAGTCGCGTCCTGCGCTGCCGCCAGTTGCTGCACACCCGCGTCCTGCGCTGCCGCGAGTTGCTGCACACCCCTGTCGTGCGCTGCAGCCAGCTGCTGGACACCCCTGTCGTGCACTGCCGTGAGTTGTTCGAACCCCCTGGCCTGTGATTCCCCGAAAGCCACCACACTCTGAGCCAGGGACTCAATGGCGTGAGGCATCTGTTCGACCACCCCCATGAACTCTTGGTGGCGCCGCTCAGACGCCGCCGACATCTCATCGAGGACGCGCACCTCCTGGGCGAGGACCGTGTCCGGACTGGAGGGCGGACTCTCCCTCCGGGGAGAAGGCCGCCGAGCTGGCCGACCCTTCCCGCGTGCGTCGACCCCACTTGGGCCAGGTTCTGCCCTCCCCTCCAACACCTCCTCCCTCTGGGCAGAAGGCCGGCGTGCTGCCGGAGCCTTCCCGCGTGCGTCCACCCTACTGGGACCAGCTTCGGCCCTCCCCTCCAACACCTCCCCCCTCTGGGGAGAAGGCTGGCGTGCTGCCGGACCCTTCCCGCGTGCGTCCACCCTACTGGGACCAGCTTCGGCCCTCCCCTCCAACACCTCCCCCTGGCTCTCCTGCAGGCCAGACGTCTCCCCTCCATTGCCATCCCCTGGCGCGGAGGAGGGTTCCCCCGATGTGCCGCCTTCCTCCTGGTCCTCGACGCCCTCCTCCTCCAAGGGCCTGGCTCTCTGCGCTTCAGGGACCACCTCCTCCTCACCAGCTGAAAGCAGGAAGGCACAACAGTAGCTTTAGAGTGAGGACAGGCCGTCAGCGAGGGAGGCCTGAGTGGTGCATTATGCGCATTTGTCGGTCAGTGGGAAAGGATGTAGATCTGAAGCGCGAGGGCAACGAGAGAGGTGCAACCGGTCATGTCCTTACCAGTGGGTACCAGTACAGGGTCCGCCTCGCCGATCGTGACAGGGCCAGTCACCCGGCCATGCATGAGTCATGCCACGCTCTCCTCCAGATCAGTGAGTGCCTGGTACTCGGGACGGCCTCCACCAGTGACAGCCTGGCTCCTTACATTGCTCGCCAGCTTGGCCTGCAAGAGAAAGGACGGCCTCTAAGTACAGTGTGGTGCCCTGTCGCTGTGTGCACTGCCTCCCATGGTGGAATAGCTTGGCCAGTGTGGTGCCCTGTCGCTGGGTGCACTGCCTCCCATGGTGGAATAGCTTGGCCAGTGTGGTGCCCTGTTGCTGGGTGCACTGCCTCCCATGGTCGAATAGCTTGGCCAGTGTGTTAAGTGCAGAAAGTGCTATTGATGAACATGCAAGTGCCATTGCTGCGGGAGGAGGGCTGCCCATTAGGCCTTTGAGGTCCCTTTGCCCATAATGTGAGGTGCACGTGCAAGGATGAGGGGGACACTGGAAAGGGTATTCACCTTCACCATCCGAGTGAGGTCGTTGAACTTCTTGCGGCATTGGTCCGCACTCCTGGGGACATCACAGGTGGATGACACCCTGCAGGCGATTTTGCCCCAGGCTCTCCTGTACTGGCTCCTGGGAGCCTTCCTGCCACTGTCCGGGCACAGGATCTCTCTTCTCTTCTCCACACCATGAATGAGCACACTCAGAGCATGCTCTGAGAAGCGCTGCGCTCGCTCACGGGCCCTCTCCATTGCTCCAGGCGCTATTTTGGCACACCAGTAGTGCTGAGGCCTAGCTGCAGGGCTCCAGTATGCAGGGCGTGGCAGCAGTCAAAGTTGACCCTTCCCCCTTTAAGAGCTGGCCGGCGTCAGGGTGTCTGCTGTCAATCAAAACATGACCGCACCTGCGCTGCGCCCGGCTTCGGCGTTATTAGGCCGCATCGCCGGCTTAGCGCCGGAACACAGCATTTCAACGCCAGTTTCAGCGCTCGGCCAAACTTAGGGCCAACTCTACTGAATTTCGGCGATGTGGCCTACACTTTCCAGCGGCCGCTAACTTTAGCGAGCGCCCGACTTTAGCGCCCCAAATGTGTCCAGACTGAATTTCTAGGCCAACATATATCCAACTTCATGTAAAAACAGTTCACAGATGTAGTCTCTGCGGAAACAGTTCACAGATTCAGTCTCTGCGGGAAACAGTTCACAGATTCAGTCTCTGCGGAAAACAGTTCACAGATTCAGTCTCGGTGTAGTCGGTTCACGTTGCTGGAGTGACTCATCCAATAGTCCTTCACTGGACTTAACAGCTTGAACTTCCGTCACTTCTGAACCAGCATTGTTGACTTCTAAAAGCTTGAGTACCTTGGGAAGTTTTTCTACTTCCAAACTGATTTGGCTCCGTACGGAGAGACCACGTGCGTGACCTGGTAGAGGTGATAATGGTTCAGATGGTCATCATCTTCTGCTTCGTCTTTTCCTTTTCTGCTTCTTGGAGACTCTCTGGGCTCCACTGTCAGCTGCCAGCTGCATGCACCGTTCCTCCTTTTTCCGTAGTAGCGCCACCATCTCCCGATGTTCCTTAGACTTTAGGTGATTCTTCATGGTTTCTGCACTTTGGGAGTTTTCATCACAAGCTGGGCAGAGCAGGTCATCGTAATATTCGGTGTCGTCCAACAGGTCATGGTAATATTCGGTGTCGTCCTGAGCTAGGCCAGCGAGAGGGTCTTCTATTTCCTCCATACCCAGCTGGACGTTAGCCAGCTTTTGTTCCAAATCCAGACATCTTTCCTGAAGAGACTTCTTCATGCGTTCAGTTTCATCCAGCTTTTTCTGGGCTTCCTGCAAGTCTTTTACTACTGACCTCATTCGTGATTTCAATACTTCAACTTCATTGGGAGATTGATTGATTGTATTATTCAATCCCTCTACTGGAGCAGCTGTTTCAGCATTCTGTTGTTCAACATTGACGTGAATCAGCGTACTTTTGGCATCCAAGGTTTGCTCTGCTGCCATCTTCTCAGTCTGTGTTGCAACCTCAGCTATTCCAATAACTTTTGGGAGCTCCAAACCCCTCTCCTTTGAAGATTTAGACTCATGTCCAAATTGTTCCCATTTCAGAGTCTTGTCCCTCAGCATATGAAGGAGTTGGCTGACCGTTGACTCTTCTGACCTCATCCGTTTCCCAGTAGCTGCAGGGCTGTTTATAACCTTGCCCTGGGGCTCCTTTGCTGTTTCTACTTCGCCATCATCCGCAGCCTCCACCATTCGAATTTCCACAAATGAATCGTCCGGTGATGCTGCACCCAACTTCAGTAGGAGCTCGGAATTCATGGCGACCAACTCAGCCTTTTCTGCCTGCAATCTGCTAACAAGCGCCTTCAGTTGCTGAACATCTTGCTCCACCAGATTAGAGCACGCACCTTCAGAAACCGAATCAGCTTTGATTCGTTTGGCCTCCTTGCGCAGACGGTTTGTGTGCTCCTGCTCCCTTTTCTCCCTCAGCTGTTTCTGTTGTCTTTCCAGATTCTCCCACTCTGTGTCAAAGAACGTTTTCATTGCTTTTATCTCTTTCTCGAGACGGCAACTCAATTGTTCTAATTGCTGTTGTAATTTGAAATGGAGTTGAGTTCGAGCCCGGTGTTCCTCAAACTTGTGCATGTCTGTAAACTGGACAGACTCAGAATTCTCTGCCAAACTATGTTGTTGTTGTTCAGTGGAATTCTGTTCTGAAACTTTGTTCTCCTTTGAAGCATCAGTATTTATGCACTCCTTCGTTTTTCCAACCTTAGTCAGCAAGTCCATTTTAGACTTGTCTTTCGCACCTGGGCTGGTCTTGTCGTCATCCGTTTCAGAGTCTGAGCTGATTGTCTTCACCGAGTTCTCACTCGTTATTGCTTTTAGGTAGTGCCATTCCATGTTTATTTCCCTGATCCACTCCCGTCCCAGAAGTGGTGGACCTCCCTCAGGTAGTACATATAAGTCCATTCCTTGGTGTTCTTTGCCCCTGTCTCTCACCTTGACTTGTATCTTTCCCATGGGGTATACTTTATGCCCCGTGTATGTCTGCAATACGATCTTGGTATCTCTCAAGGGTATATGTGAGAATAGCCGGTTGTAATCCCTTCGATTTATGACTGATAGGGCTGATCCTGTGTCCAATTCCATTTTCACTTGGACTCCGGCAACTTTTAGTGTGACCCAGATAGTTTGTAGGTCAGCTTCCTTACTCACATTGTAAATTCTCAGACTACCCAGTTCCTGGCCGTTCGGGTCTGAATCCGAATTCTGTTCATCTGAACTCTTCTCAGCCACCTTGTGTACCTTGCTGTACTTTTCCTGCGGTGACTTTTTTCTGTTGTTGGTCTTCTTTCCTGACCGGCATACTTTAGCTATGTGACCAAGCTTGCCACATTTTCTACATTCCTGGTTTTTAAACCAGCATTGGTTCTGGTCGTGTGTTGTCCTCCCACAACGATAACATTTTGTTGTACCCGAAGTCATTTGATCCACGCTGAGTACCGCTGCCTTCAGCTGCATTTCCGCAGTGCCTCTCGTGGCTGCTTCGTGTGATGCTGCAATAAGGACAGCCTTGTCAAGTGTAAGATCGTTCTCTTCGAGCAGTCGCTTTTGTGTTCCTTCCTTCGACAACCCGCACACGAACTTGTCTCTCAATGCCTCTGTCAGATTTTCCCCAAACTGGCAGCATTTCGCTAGTCTACGCAGTTCGACCAAGTATTCCGCGTTGCTTTCCTCTTTCCGTTGCGTTCTCGCATAAAATTTGAATCGTTCCGCCAACATCAGCGGTGTGGGGTTCAAATGATCCTTCAGGACAGCAACAATATCAGCGAAAGTCTGATCCGCTGGTTTAGCTGGTGATAGAAGATGCTTCAATAGCCCGTATGTCTTCGCCCCCATTGCGTTTAA
Organism: Somniosus microcephalus; assembly: GCF_052327205.1. NCBI lineage: Eukaryota > Metazoa > Chordata > Chondrichthyes > Squaliformes > Somniosidae > Somniosus > Somniosus microcephalus. The sequence goes on along the minus strand of NC_141008.1, from coordinate 71,565,258 downwards.
TAAGGTGAGAGCTTTATCATCATCTGCTATTTTATTGGCCTCACAATATATCTCGATGCGTTCTACGTACGTGGCCCAATCTTCCACCTCGGAATCGAAGTTGTTGATGTTACCATGCTTAGGCATCTTCACTATCTTTTTGAGAAACCACAACGAATTTGTTCGTTACTTTTTTTTTCCAAAAATGGCGGTTTCCCGCGCTTGTCTTCTTCCCCGCCCACTTTCAAAATGGCGGTTTCCCGCTTCTGTCTTCTTCCCCGCCTACTGGCGGCTTCCCGCGTTTCTTCCCCTGGCGGGAGGGGTAAGCTTTCCTTCGGGCGACGACCGCTGGCTTTCGGAGTTCACAGCCTGCGCGCCGACTTCAGTGCGTTCCTTGTTCCCTTTTCTCGGCCGGCAACCAGCGCTGGGGACAACCCGTTGGCGGCGAACAGTTCCAGCCGCTGGGCGGAATCTCGCTCGGTCTCCCTCGCTCGGTCCCGTTCCCCCTTCACTCGGGCTCTGTCTCTCCCTCAGCGGCTTCCAATCGCGCCTCCCAGCCCTCTCGCAGTCTGGTCCTTTCCTCCCCCGGCTGCGGCTGAGTTCTCCGCGGTTTTATTTATTTTTATATCTTCCCGCGCCTTACGATCCCGGTCGCAGCGCCTCGTGGCCTCGGTAGCTGCCCGGCCTTTTTCGCCGGTCGCGGTCTAGCTGTCTCACGACGCTGTTGCGTCTCCCAGCCCGCTTGTAGCCCGGTCTCTCACACCGGCTGCGTTCCCGCTTGTAGCCCGGTCTCTCACACCGGCTGCGTTCCCGCTTGTACCGCGGCTTCCGTGCCCTACGCTGCCCCAGTCTCAGCGCCTCTGGGCCCGACTTCTGTCCGGCTCCTTTCCCCCGGCCGTGGTCGAGTTCACCGCCCTTATCCTCCGTTTCTTTTTATTTTCCCCCTACTCACAGTCAACGTGGCCGACTTGCTTCTCTTGGCTGATCGGCTCACTCACCGCCGTGGCAGAAGGGACAATAACAGCCTGTTGCTGATGGAAGGCTTCGTGTCTGAATCCTTCCTTCTTCCTTGCTCTGCAGACTCGAGTCTTCTCTCAGCCGAACGACGAGGGCGGGTGCCTCTTCTCGACGCTCGTTAACTGCTTCGGGTGTGTCGCTGCCGCAGGGTAAGATCGAACCCGTCGCCACTGTAAAGTCTGTGGGTTATATGGTGAATTAATACACAGACTACAAGAGTAACTTTAACAGGACTTTACTATTCGAAGGTCAGGGCGAATCTGCCCAATAAATCCTTACACAGCACTTATATACCGGTGTGGTCACTCCCGGTATTACAGTATACAGCAGCCAAGATAAAGTAGTGCAACACCTAAAATAGTTCTCTTAAAGGTGGACGGTTACATACAATAGTTCTCTTAAAGGTAGAACGGTTACATACACTACACATCTCTTGAATCATTTGTTCTAATTGCTGTTGTAGTTTGAAATGGAGTTGAGTTCGAGCCCGGTGTTCCTCAGAAATGTGCATGTCTGTAGACTGGACAGACTCAGAATTCTCTGTCAAACTATGTTGTTGTTGTTCAGTGGAATTCTGTTCTGATACTTTGTTCTCCTCTGAAGCATAAGCATTTATGCACTCCTTCGTTTTTCCATCATTAGTCTGCAAGTCCATTTTAGACTTGTCTTTTGCACATGGGCTGGTCTTACCATCATCAGTTCCAGAGTCTGAGCTGATTGTCTTCACTGAGTTCTCACTCTTTATTGCTTTTAGGGAGTGCCAGTCCATATTTATTTTCCTGATCCACTCCCGTCCCAGAAGTGGTGGACCTCCCTCAGGTAGTACATATAAGTCCATTCCTTGGTGTTCTTTGCCCGTGTGTCTCACCTTGACTTTTATCTTTCCGATGGGGTATACTCTTTGCCCCGGGTATGTCTGCAATACAATCTTGGTATCTCTCAAGGGTATATGTGAGAATAGCCGCTTGTAGGCCCTTCGGTTTATGACTGTTAGGGCTGATCCTGTGTCCAATTCCATTTCCACTTGGACTCCGGCTATCTTGAGCGTGACCCAGATAGTTTGTAGGTCAGCTTCCTTACTCACATTGTGAATTCTCAGACTACCCAGTTCCTGGCTGTTGGAGTCTGAATCCGAATTCTGTTCATCCGAACTCTTCTCAGCCACCTTATGTACCTTTCTGCACTTTTCCTTCAGTGACTTTTTGTTGCTGGTCTTCTTACCTGACCGGCATACGTTAGCTATGTGACCAAGCTTGCCACATTTTCTACATTCCTGGTTTTTAAACCAGCATTGGTTCTGATCGTGTGTTGTCTTTCCACAACGATAACATTTCGTTGTACCCACAGCCATTTGATCTACGCCGAGTACCGCTGCCTTCAGCTGCATTTCCGCCGTGCCTCTCGCTGCGGCTTCGTGCGATGCTGCAATAGAGACAGCCTTATCAAGTGTAAGATCATTCTCTTCGAGCAGTCGCTTTTGTGTTCCTTCCTTTGACAACCCACACACGAACTTGTCTCTCAGTGCCTCTGTCAGATTTTCCCCAAACTGACAGTATTTCGCTAGCCTACGCAGTTCAACCAAGTACTCCGCGTTGTTTTCCTCTTTCAGTTGCGTTCTCGCATAAAATTTAAATCGTTCCGCTAACATCAGCGGTGTGGGGTTCAAATGATCCTTCAGGACAGCAACAATATTAGCGAAAGTCTGATCCGCCGGTTTAGCTGGTGATAGAAGATGCTTCAATAGCCCGTATGTCTTCGCACCCATTGAGTTTAGTAAGGTTAGTGCTTTATCATCATTTGATATTTTATTTGCCTTACAATATATTTCTATGCGTTCTACATACGTGGCCCAATCTTCCACCTCGGGATCAAAATCGTTGACGTTACCATGCTTAGGCATCTTCGCAATCTTTTTGAGAAACAACAACAAAATTTTTCTTTAACTTTTCTTTTCAAAAATGGCGGTTTCCCGCACTTATCTTTTTCCCTGCCTCCGAGAATGGCGGTTTCCCGCGCTTGTCTTCTTCCCCGCCTGAATGGCAGCTTCCCGCATTTCTTCCTCTGGCGGGAGGGGTAAGCTTTGCCCTCGGGCGACAACCGCTGGCTTTCGGGGTTCGCAGCCTGCGCGCCGGCTTCAGTTTATTCTGAAAGCGCGAGAACAGCTGATTGAGTTCCTTGTTCCCTTTCCCAACAGGGGCAACCGGGCGCTGGGGAAAACCAGTTGGCGGCGGACAGTTCCAGCTCTTGGTCCTTTGCGGAAAGCTGCTGTAAGCCGCTGGGCGGAAATCTCGCTCGGTCTCCCTCGCTCGGTCCCGTTCTCTCTCGCTCGCTCGGTCTCCCTCGCTCGCACGGTCTCCCTCGCTCGCTCGGTCTCGTTCTCCCTCGCTCGCACGGTCTCCCTCACTCGCTCGGTCTCGTTCTCCCTCGCTCGCTCGGTCTCCCTCGCTCTCCCGCTCGCTCGGGCTCTGTCTCTCCCGCTCGCTCGGGCTCTGTCTCTCCCTCAGCGGTTTTCAATCTTGCCTCCCAGCCTCTCTCGCAGTCCGGTCCTTTCCCTCCCCCGGCTGCGGCTGAGTTCTCTGCGGTTTTTTTTTTTTTATATCCTCCCGCGCCTTACGATCCCGGTCGCAGCACCTTGCGGCCTCGGTAGCTGCCCGGCCTTTTTCACCGGTCGCGGTCGAGCTGTCTCTCGACGCTGTTGCATCTCCCAGCCCGCTTGTAGCCCGGTCTCTCACACCGGCTGCGTTCCCGCTTGTAGCCCGGTCTCTCACACCGGCTGCGTTCCCGCTTGTAGCCCGGTCTCTCACACCGGCTGCGTTCCCGCTTGTACCGCGGCTTCCGTGCCCTACGCTGCCCCAGTCTCAGTGCCTCTGACCCCGACTTCTGTCCGGCTCCTTTCCCCGGCCGTGGTCGAGTTCTCCGCCCTTATATCCTCCGTTTTTTTTTTATTTTCTCCCCTACTCACAGTCAACGTGGCTGACTTGCTTCTCGTGGCTGATCGGCTCACTCACCACCGTGATAGAAGGGACGATCACTGCCTGTTGCTGATGGAAGGCTTCGTGTCAGAATTCTTCCTTCTTCCTTGCTCTGCAGACTCGAGTCTTCTCTCAGCAGAATGACGAGGGCGGATGCCTCTTCTCGACGCCTGTTAACTGCCTTGGATGTATCTCTGCCGCAGGGTAAGATCGAACTCATCGCCACTGTTAAGTCTGTGTGTTATATTGCGAATTACTACACAGACCACAAGAGTAAACTTTAACAGGACTTTACTGGTTGAAGGTCAGGGCGGAACTGCCCAATAAATCATTACACAGCACTTATATACCGGTGTGGTCACCGCCGGTATTACAGTATACAGCAGCCAAGATAAAGTAGTGCAACTCTTAAAATAGTTCTCTTAAAGGTGGAACGGTTACATACACTACAGGGGCGGTAGCGGCAGAGCACTAAACAATTTCGAGCGCATTGTAAGCGGCGCTCTTTCATCACAGAGGCTGCTTCCTCGCTTAAAGGGAAGGGCCAATGATGCTGCACGAGCTAGTTGTCGTCAGTTCTGTTTCGCAAGGTGACCTGGGCCATTACAGCCCCAAACACTCTCACACAGTGGAGGACTTGGACATCTTGCACCAATGAAACATTAAAAACTTTGCGCAGGCACCAGACTGGTACAAATAATAAAAGTTGTGCGAGCTGAAAAGCATTCCCTTTAATTACCGCTCCCGAAGCGGCCAGCCGAGTTCACAACGTCTCCTCTTGCTGGCGTTGTCGGCGGGAGGCGATAAAGCAGGGGACAGGAGTCAATTTTCCATCCGGGGCAATAACGGGGCACCGCGCACTTTATGACATCACGATCTGCGAGGCGCTAGAGGCCCAGGCGCTAAGAGTTAGCGCCAGCACTAAAGTTCGCGGGCGTCGCTGCATTCACCGCGCCCGGGCACTAACCCCTTAGCGCCCCAGCCAGGTGCTAATGGGAGTTGCTAACATACCAAATTTCATGGCCTCGGTCTCTTCCTGACGCAATTTGCTTGATTTTACCCAAATCGCTACTCTGCTCTGCAGCCTTGACTTTTTTCTTCAGACTTATAAATTTACCATTACCTGAACCCCTCCCAACAATGATGTTGATGGAGGGATAAATATTGGCCAGGACACTGGGGATAACACCCCTGCTCTTCTTTGAAATAGTGCCAGGGGATCTTTTGCATCCACCTGAGAGGGCAGACTTTCATCCGAAAGATGGCATCTACCCGACAGAGCAGCACTCCCTGAGAGCAGCACTCCCTGAGAGCAGCACTCCCTCAGAGCAGCACTCCCTGAGAGCAGCACTCCCTGAGAGCAGCACTCCCTCAGAGCAGCACTCCCTGAGAGCAGCACTCCCTCAGAGCAGCACTCCCTGAGAGCAACACTCCCTGAGAGCAGCACTCCCTCAGAGCAGCACTCCCTCGGAGCAGCACTCACTCAGAGCAGCACTCCCTGAGAGCAGCACTCCCTGAGAGCAGCACTCCCTCAGAGCAGCACTCCCTGAGAGCAGCACTCCCTGAGCAGCACTCACTCAGAGCAGCACTCCCTCAGAGCAGCACTCCCTGAGAGCAGCACTCCCTGAGAGCAGCACTCCCTGAGAGCAGCACTCCCTCAGAGCAGCACTCCCTGAGAGCAGCACTCCCTGAGAGCAGCACTCCCTCAGAGCAGCACTCCCTGAGAGCAGCACTCCCTCAGAGCAGCACTCCCTGAGAGCAACACTCCCTGAGAGCAGCACTCCCTCAGAGCAGCACTCCCTCGGAGCAGCACTCCCTGAGAGCAGCACTCCCTCAGAGCAGCACTCCCTCGGAGCAGCACTCCCTGAGAGCAGCACTCCCTGAGAGCAGCACTCCCTGAGAGCAGCACTCCCTCAGAGCAGCACTCCCTGAGAGCAGCACTCCCTGAGAGCAGCACTCCCTGAGAGCAGCAGTCCCTCAGAGCAGCACTCCCTCAGAGCAGCACTCCCTGAGAGCAGCACTCCCTCGGAGCAGCACTCCCTGAGAGCAGCACTCCCTCGGAGCAGCACTCCCTGAGAGCAGCACTCCCTCAGAGCAGCACTCCCTGAGAGCAGCACTCCCTGAGAGCAGCACTCCCTGAGGGCAGCACTCCCTCGGAGCAGCACTCCCTGAGAGCAGCACTCCCTGAGAGCAGCACTCCCTGAGAGCAGCACTCCCTCGGAGCAGCACTCCCTGAGAGCAGCACTCCCTCAGAGCAGCACTCCCTGAGAGCAGCACTCCCTGAGAGCAGCACTCCCTGAGAGCAGCACTCCCTCGGAGCAGCACTCCCTGAGAGCAGCACTCCCTGAGAGCAGCACTCCCTCGGAGCAGCACTCCCTGAGAGCAGCACTCCCTCAGAGCAGCACTCCCTCGGAGCAGCACTCCCTGAGAGCAGCACTCCCTCAGAGCAGCACTCCCTCAGAGCAGCACTCCCTGAGAGCAGCACTCCCTGAGAGCAGCACTCCCTGAGAGCAGCACTCCCTCGGAGCAGCACTCCCTGAGAGCAGCACTCCCTGAGGGCAGCACTCCCTCGGAGCAGCACTCCCTGAGAGCAGCACTCCCTGAGAGCAGCACTCCCTGAGAGCAGCACTCCCTCGGAGCAGCACTCCCTGAGAGCAGCACTCCCTGAGAGCAGCACTCCCTCGGAGCAGCACTCCCTGAGAGCAGCACTCCCTCAGAGCAGCACTCCCTCAGAGCAGCACTCCCTGAGAGCAGCACTCCCTCGGAGCAGAGCAGCACTCCCTGAGAGCAGCACTCCCTGAGAGCAGCACTCCCTCAGAGCAGCACTCCCTGAGAGCAGCACTCCCTCAGAGCAGCACTCCCTGAGAGCAACAGTGGAGTGTCAGCCCAGATTTTTGTGCTGATACAAGTCTCTGGGGTGATTTGAACCTACAACCCTCTGACATAGAGGTGAGAGTGCTACCCACAGAGCCACAGCTGGCACACCTTTCTCTCTTATCTCTCGTCTGGTACCACCTGTAGGTAATGATTGCTATCGCTCCGGTATTCATAGTGATTAAGAAAAGAGCTATGAATTATAGTGCTCTGAAGTGATGGGATCATGTGGATATTGGTTTTAATACTGTCATGATTCAATGCTGGAGCAGGAAAGGAAAATTGCATGTGTAGCATTAGTTTCTCTATTATCCTGTCCCTAATTCAGGTATTAATCCATTCACAACTGACATGGTAAATGCACTTACCAGCTGGATTTTGCGATACATGCGGAAATTTGACTGCAAATCTGCCATAGGCAATAAAGCTGCCAGAAGTCAGACGCAAAGATATAGCCTGGAAACTGCTGTTTGTATGCTATTGAGAATTAACTTTTCCGTTTATTTGGGGATTTAATGGGTTACAAAGACAATTTTATAAACAATTTTGCTCTTTTCTATCTGCGGCCTATAACTCCCATGTGACAGGCAAACATGAGAAGGAAAAAATCACGAATCCTCCTAATTAGCTGTGAACTGCAATTAGAAAGCATTTAGACAGCTGACCTAGTAATGGAAGGAAAAGCCAGGTGTGTACTGAGCAAAATTGCTGTAGAATTGGGCATCAGAGTGAAGGGAAGCAGGTTTACAGGAAGCAGGAGGTACACATTTTAATGGTCACTCCCTTTTGACCAGGTTTTTGGCCACTCCTCCTCATTTCTTCTTCTTTGTTTTGTCATCCATTTATTGCCTGATTACTTCTCTGGGAAGCTCCTGGGGACGTTTTTCTTCATTAAAGGCCTTATATAGATGCAAATTGTTGTAGTTAACAGTATTCTCTGCAGCTCAGTTTTTTCTCTCTTTATTTTAAATATTTAAATTTTAAAATTTCTTGGCCCTTTTTAGTTTTATATAATTTTAAATTGTCTAGATCTGCCTTCTACAGCCATGTGTGGGCTCTTCTCATGCCCCCCGCCCCCATTCTGTGTTGGAGGGCCACGCACTATCCCCTTCTTCATGCACTTGTGTGCTCTGGCCCCCTCTCCTTCATATAATCGGGAGCTCTGCTCCCCCCACTGTTGGCATACTTGGGGCTTTCCATTTCTTTGCCAGCTCAGAGGCTCTGCTCAAATGCTGTCGGTGGGCCCCTGGCTTTGCTCATGCCTGCTTCCTGTTCATTAAAGCTCCTAAAAGATCTCATTTTTATTTATACCTTGAGGAGTGTTTTGGGGTCAGCCGATGGAGTTATTGTGGGAGCCAGTCGAGGAGTCAACCGCAGAACAACAACAACTTGTATTTATATAGCGCCTTTAATGTAGTAAAACGTCCCATGGTGCTTCACAGGAGTATTAAAAGACAAAAAATTTTACACCAAGCCACATATGGATAAATTAGGCCAGGTGACCAAAAGCTTGGCCAAAGAGGTAGGTTTTAAGGAGCGTCTTAAAGGAGGAAAGAGAGGTAGCGAGGCGGAGAGGTTTAGGCAGGGAATTCCAGAGCTTAGGGCCGAGGCAACAGAAGGCATGGCCTCCAATGGTTGAGCGATTATAATCAGGGATGCTCAAGAAGGCAGAATTAGAGGAGCGCAGATATCTCGGGAGGTTCTTGGACTGAAGGAGATTACAGAGACAGGGAGGGGTGAGGACATGGAGGGATTTGAAAACAAGGATGTGAATTTTGAAATTGAGGCGCTGCTTAACCGGGAACCAATGTAGGTCAGTGAGCACAGGGGCGATGGGCAAACGAGACTTGCTGCGAGTTAGCACATGGGCATCTGGGTTTTGGATGACCTCAAGTTTACGTAGGGTAGAATGTGGAAGGTGTAGTGTATGTAACTTTAAGGGGAGAACTACTTTTTACAGCTCCTGTATACTGTAGTACCGGCAGTGACCACACCTGTATATAAACCCTGAGTAGGGATCTGTATGTTTTGTTTTAGAGTAACCCTCATCCAGTAAATACCTGTTGATTGTTCCTGCAGTCTCGTGTCTAGTTATTGAAGGACACACAACATCAAAAATACACGGATCTAACAGTGGCGACGAGGCAGATTCGAACCTACCTGCAACTCTGCATTACCTCCCAGGGATTCGCTCCTGGAGAACAGTGGAAGAAAGTTGAGGCCAGAAGTACGGGCGTCGACCACGAGCAACCGCCCAGTCATCCAGCAGAGATTTGAGCATCGCAGGGGAGGCTGTTGAGAGCTGGGCTTGGTTCTCCAGTCATGGTGGTCCAGCGAAACAGGCTGGCAACAGGTACGGCGCAGACCCTTCCCGGACAGCGGCGGCTAGAGCCGACCGACGGCACAGAAAAGGCCGAGCAGCGTCGACGGGAGAAGAGAGAGGGTAGAGCGCACAGGGCGCAGCCGGTGTTCAGGACCGAGCGGTGTCGACGGGAGAAGAGAGAGGGTAGAGCGCACGGGGCGCAGCCGGTGTTCAGGACCGAACGGCGTCGACGGGAGAAGAGAGAGGGTAGAGTGCACAGGGCGCAGCCGGTGTTCAGGACCGAACGGCGTCGACGGGAGAAGAGAGGGAGGCGCGAAGGAAAATGCGCAGAGCGCAGCCGGTGTTCAAGGGACGAGCAGCGTCAGCGGGGAAGAAAGGGAAATGCGCAGAGCGCAGCCGGTGTTCAAGGGCCGAGCAGCCGCAGCGGAGAAGAAGGGAGAGCGCGGGAAACGCCATTTTGAGCCGCAGCGGAGAAGAAGGGAGAGCGCAGGAAAATGCCATTTTGAGCCGCAGCGGAGAAGAAGGGAGAGCGCAGGAAAACGCTATTTTGAGCCGCAAGAAGAAGGGAAGCGCGGGAAAATGCCATTTTGAGCCAGTCTAACCACACCCAGGGATGCCGAAGAGTGGCAGCATCACAGCGTTCAACAATGAAGTCGAAGATTGGACGACATATGTCGAACGCATAGAGGTGTACTGCAAGGCGAATGAAGTGCCAGATGAGAGGAAAGCGCTGGTATTGTTGAATTCCATGGGTGCAAAAACATATGGCTTACTGCGAAACCTAGTAACCCCAGAGGAGCCAGTGGACAAGGATTTTGGAAACATTGTGTCAATCCTACAGAACCACTTAAACCCCACACCGCTGCTGATAGCAGAAAGATTTAAGTTTCACAAAAGGAACCAGCATAAAGATGAAAGTAATGCTGAGTATTTAACGGAACTGCGCAAGCTATCGAAACACTGCCAGTTTGGAACGGGACTAGCAGATACTTTAAGGGATAAGTTTGTGTGTGGGCTTCAAAGTGAAGGAACCCAGAAACGGCTTCTATCAGAAAAGGATCTTACGCTGGACAAAGCTTTCAGCATGGCAGTATCACACGAAGCAGCCGCACGGGGTGCTGCAGAGATACAACGGAGACCGCAAGAATATGGCACAAATGAAATGTCATACGGAACAGTGAAATGCTATCGCTGCGGCAGAGCAACACATGACCAGAATGATTGCTGGTTTAAGGACAAAGTGTGCAGACAGTGTGGAAAAGTAGGACACATAGCAAGAGTCTGCAGGTCGGGAAAGAAAACCAGCAGCAAGAAATCTCCACAGGAGAAGTACAAGAAGGTACATAAGGTGACGGAGAGTAGTTCAGACGAACAGAAAAGTGATACAGACTCCGGAAGCAAGGAGCTGGGTTGTCTGAAACTACATAAGGTGATCCAAACGGAGGATCATCAAACTATCTGGGTCACGCTCAAGATAGCTGGAGTCCAAGTGAAAATGGAATTGGACACAGGATCAGCCCTAACAGTCATAAACCGAAGGGGCTACAAGTGGCTATTCTCACATATACCCTTGAGAGATACAGAGATTGTCTTGAAGACGTACACGGGGCAAAAAGTCTACCCCAAAGGAAAAATAAGGGTGAACGTTGTATATAATGGTAAGGAAACACCAAAAATGGACCTATATGTATTGCCAGATGGAGGACCACCACTACTAGGACGTGAATGGATCCAGAAGATACAGCTAGATTGGCATTCCATACAAGCACTGACTGTAGATGCCAAAAAGGATGACGACGCCACACCTGGACGACTGTCAAAAATGCTAACTGATACACAAGAAGTGTTCCAGGAGGGACTTGGAACACTAAAAGGCATAACAGCGATGATCAAAATAGAGGAAAATTCAAGCCCAAAGTTTTTTAATGCCAGACCGGTGCCTTATGCGATCCGCCCAGCCGTCGAAGCAGAGCTGGAAGGTTTGGAACGTTCAGGAGTACTGTCCAAAGTGGACTGGAGCGAGTGGGCCACACCCATCGTTCCTGTAATGAAGAGGTCGTTGAGTAATACGCCTGGGGAACCAAAGAAAGTTCGCATCTGTGCGGACTTTAAGGTGACAGTGAACCCAATCCTTCACACGGTACAATATCCACTTCTGCGGATGGAAGATATTTTCACCTCGCTATCTGGAGGGAAACACTTCACTAAGATTGATCTGGCCCAGGCGTACCTGCAAATGGAGGTAGAAGAAGCCTCGAAACAGTAACTCACGATCAACACTCATAAAGGTCTCTACCAATACAACCAGCTGGTGTTCGGGGTAGCATCAGCTCCAGCTATTTGGCAAAGGGCAATGGATCAAGTCCTGCAAGGGATTCCAGGGACCCAGTGTTATTTGGACGACATCCTGGTCACGGGCAAAAATGACAGTGCTCATCTTGCCAACCTGGAGCAGGCGCTCACTAGATTGAAGGAACATGGGCTCCGAGCAAATCGCCACAAGTGCGAGTTTTTCCAGAAACAGATCTCGTATTGTGGCCACGTTATTGATGAAGAGATGTTACATAAGTCCCCTGAAAAGATTAAGGCAGTAGTCAAGGCTCCAGCACCGGAAAATGTGTCACAACTGAGGTCGTTCCTCGGGCTGGTGAACTACTACCATAAGTTCTTGCCGAATTTGTCTACAGTACTACACCCACTGAACACCCTACTGCAAACGGGGGTACCATGGAAGTGGAATGACGAATGTAAACGAGCTTTCCAGAAGTCCAAAGAATTGATCACATCAAAAGAGGTGTTGGCTCATTTCAACCCAGAACTACCAATTCGGTTGGCGTGTGATGCATCACCCTATGGCATTGGAGCGGTGCTGTCGCACAAATTCCTGGATGGCTCGGAGAGGCCGGTAGCCTTTGCGTCTCGGTCACTAACCTCAGCCGAGCGTAACTACGCCCAGATTGACAGGGAGGCCCTCAGCCTAGTGTGGGGAGTGAAAAAGTTCAACCACTATCTGCACGGGCAGAAGTTCACCTTGCTAACGGACCACCAACCACTTGTCTCCATCTTTAATCCAAAGAAGGGCGTGCCGGTGATGACTGCGCAACAGCTACAAAGATGGTCGCTTTTTCTAGGGGCGAACCAATATGAAATCGAGTATACGGGCACGAAACAGCATGGAAACGCTGATGGGCTATCACGCCTGCCACTGCCTACTGCGGAGGAAGCACCAGCAGTGGACCCTGTCGAAATATTTCATTCGGCTATAATTGAACGCTTGCCAGTAACTAACGCTGATATAGAGAAGGTGACCCGAAATTACCCGACACTGTCTCGGGTATATGACTTGACGGTGAAGGGATGGCCAACACATGGCGACTCACTGTTGCCAGCATTCTCATCCAGAAGAGAACAGCTGTCAGTATGCCAGGGGACCTTGATTTGTGGATCCCGAGTGGTAATTCCACCCAAGTTAAGGGAGAGAGTGCTCAATGAGCTTCACGAAGGCCATCTGGGAGGGGTGAAAATGAAAAGCCTTGCTAGGGCTTATGTGTGGTGGCCGGGAATCGATCAGCAAGGACCTGACAAAGAGCTGCTCAGGATGCCAGAAGGTCCAAAATGCACCACCACATGCCCCTCTACACCCATGGGAGTGGCCCTCATCTCCATGGCAACGGGTGCATATTGATTTTGCTGTTCCATTCATGGACTCAATGTTTCTAGTAGCCGTGGATGCGCACTCGAAATGGCCTGTGGTGATCAAAATGTCATCCACCACCACGGAGAAAACTATTGCAGTCCTACGGACCATATTCGCCAGGAACGGCTTGCCAGAGCAGATTTGCTCTGATAACGGACCACAGTTTGTGTCTGAAGAGTTTCGAAGATTCATGAAAAGGAATGGGGTAAGGCATTACACATCCGGCCCGTATCATCCAGCCGCAAATGGATTGGCTGAGAGGTTCGTACAAACCTTTAAGAAAGCAGTAAGGGCCATGTGCGATGATGACATTCCACTGCAGCATAAGGTGGACAATTTCCTGTTAGCCTACAGAAATGCGACAGATGCAGTTACCAACCAGACCCCGGCCATGATGTTCTTTAACCGAAGGTTGAGATCTCGTCTGGATTTGCTCAGACCAAATGTACGAAGAGATGTTGAGAATAAGCAATTCCAGCACATCAATGAGAAGCCGACAAGGAGCTTCAATGTAGGGCAACCAGTCTTGGCCCGCGACTACCGAACAGAGAAATGGCAATCAGGAACGATATGCACACGGCAGGGGCCACTAATGTACACAGTGGATGTTGGGGAGAACATTGTGAGACGCCATGTCGACCAGATCCTAGAGTCACAGGAACGAGTCAACCCCATGTCTCGCGCACCTGGTGATGAACCCAACATACAGGTAGCATCTACCCCAGAAACAGTAGCATCGGAAGCTGATGAACCAACTGACGACAAGGGGCCTCCGCACCAAGAACAAGACATTCAGGAAAGGCGCTATCCAGAAAGGATCAGGAAGCCGCCCCAAAGACTGAATTTATAAATGGACTATTTTCAGTTAATGTGCATGTTAAAAGTGTTAATTGTTAAATGAATGTTATGGTACTGTCAATCTAAAAGGGGAGGAATTGTAGTGTATGTACCTTTAAGGGGAGAACTACTTTTTACAGCTCCTGTATACTGTATTACCGGCAGTGACCACACCTGTATATAAACCCTGAGTAGGGATCTGTACAATTTGTTTTTGAGTAACCCTCAGCCAGTAAATACCTGTTGATTGTTCCTGCAGTCTCGTGTCTAGTTATTGAAGGACACACAACACCAAAAATACACGGATCTAACAGAAGGCCAGCCAGGAGTGTGTTGGAATAGTCAAGTCTAGAGGTAACAAAGGCATGGATGAGGGTTTCATCAGCAGATGCGGGGCGGAGACGGGCGATGTTACGGAGGTGGAAATAGGTGGTCTTAGTTATGTTGCGGATATGTGGTCGGAAGCTCCATTCCAGGGTTAAATATGACACCAAGGTTATAAACAGTGTGGTTCAGCCTGAGACAGGTGTTAGGGAGAGGGATGGAGTCAGTGGCTCGGGAACGGAGTTTGTGGCGGGGACTGAAAACAATGGCTTCGGTCTTCCCAATATTTAATTGGAGAAAATTTCTGCTCATCCAGAATGGGATGTCGGACAAGCAGTCTGACAATTTAGAGACTGTGGAGGGGTCGAGAGAAAAGGTAGTGAGGTAAAGCTGGGTGTCGTTAGTGTACATGTGGAAACTGACGCTGTGTTTTCGGATGATGTCACCAAGGGCAACATGTAGATGAGAAATAGGAGGGAGCCAAGGATAGATCCTTGGGGGACACCAGAGGTAACGATGCGTGAGCGGGAAGAGAAGCTGTTGTAGGTGATTCTCTGGCTACGATTAGATAGATAAGAATGGAACCAGGCGAGTGCAGTCCCACTCAGCTGGACGATGGTGGAGAGGCGTTGGAGAAGGGTGGAATGGTCAACTATGTCAAAGGCTGCAGACAAGTCAAGAGGGATGAGGAGGGATAGTTTACCTGTGTCACAGTTACAAAGGATGTCATTTGTGACTTTGATGAGAGCCGTTTTGGTACTGTGGCAAGGGTGGAAACCTGATTGGAGGGATTCAAACATGGAATTGCAGGAAAGATGGGCACAGATTTGGGAGGCGACAACACGTTCAAAGACTTTGAAGGGGAATGCAGGCAGTTACGTAGGTCAATTCAAGAGGGAATGTTTAGGAAATGAGGAGTAAACCGGTGTCGGAACAGTGAAAGGTGTTTGCAGGAATCTATGGCAGGAGGGGATTACTGAGGTAGGATGGAGAGTGATATATATTGTACTTGCTTACTGTGGAATTAAACACTAGGAGGCCACCTGTTGGGAGCAAGCATACTGCAGCAATTACACGCTAGGGTCTCCTCCTGAACGTTATATCCAGAGAAAATGTTCTGGAGGGTCTGAAATAAAAGCAGCTATTACATTACCACATCAACCTGAGTGTTTATCTGACAGAACAGTGGGAAGCCATTGAAGGATGTGAAGGTGGACCAATAATTCTGTGTCTTCGAAATTGCCTGGGTCCCAATTTTTCCTGCAAGCCAGAGGCATGGAATACCAACTACTCTTTTCTATGGTTTGATAATGAAAAGCGGAGGTGCAGTGTCCCTTTTAAATAAAGTGTTCTTGAAGACGTGCAAAAACCTTTGTGGCAGGCAATGTGAGTTGACAGAGTGGTTCTTATTTTAGATGGTTTTTAAGTGTTTTCGGAGGTTTCGAAATATATTTTACTGAATTTCTAACAAATTAGTCGAAACCACCATATGTATACATACATACACACAAGTATAGATCAAGTTGACAATACTAGAGGTGATAATGCATTAAACTTAACTAGGATAATGGGCATTCAGTTGGAGGAATGCGGAGCAGGCACGAAGGGCCGAATGGCCTACTCCTGCTCCTATCTTCTATGTATCTATGTATCTATGTAATCTCCATTTCTTATCCAGTTGTGTTTCTCCAGCTTTCTGTGTTCTTTGGCCGAATGTGTTTGCCAGCTTACATCACTTCTGCCGCAGCGTAGCACTGGGAACAGTTGAATGGGATGCGCACTCTTCGCAGTTTTAGTCTTAATTCGGTGCATTTTCCTGTGTTTTCACCAATTAAGATCCTTCATAGTTTGTCATTGTTTGTTCATTTGTTTTTAGTCTAATTAGCGTAGCTGGAGGCTGCTTTCCTGTAATCAGCAGGAACTGCGAAACTTCTGCCAATTGTACTTTAGCTTGCCAGCTGGCTCAGTGACAGGATGATTAGTTGATCATTTTATTTTCCATCAATTCAAGTTTGCCACAATTAGTCAGTCATCAATCGACAAATGCCTGCCAACATTGGTCTTGTAGTTAATTGAAGTTGGCAGAGAACTCAAGAGATAGGAGGTGCACCAAATAAACTTAAGTGCAAAGGGATTGTCTCCATCAAAAAGTTACTGGCTTGGCTTACCAAATGTGTTTGGCAACATGCAACACCGTGGTATAATGCTCATTAGAAAGGCATCATTGCACTTTGATGAAAAATGGCATTATGTCGCTGAGTAAAGATGCAGGGCACACATAGTTTAGAACAACCCAAGTGTATAGCTCAAGCAAGCAGCACTGCACAGCTTGTACATCGCTTATTCCTGCAGGGCTCCCTAACTGATTGCTTTATTTTCCATCAATTCAAATTTGCCACCATCAGTCAGTCCATCAATCGAGAAACATCTGGCAACATTGCTCTTGTAGTAAATTGAAGATGGCAGAGGAGTCAAAAGATAGTACGATAGCAAAATACTGCAGATGTTGGAAATCCAAAATAACAACAGAAAATGCTGGAAAAACTCAGCAGGTCAGGTAACATCCGTGGAGAGAAATTTGAGTTGACGTTTCGGGTCGAACCCTTCTTCAAAACTGGAAAGAAAAGAAACAAGATCGAAGGCAGGGCTGCGATCGGACAAAAGAATAAAAGAAACAAAAGAAGTAAAAGAGATTAGAAGCTAGACGAGATGGTAATAGGCTGAGATTAGGTGTAAAGTGTACTGGCAGGGCAAAAGATAGCTGCCAGGTGTGAGAGAGAAACAAAAGGAAAGGGGGGGGGGGGGGGAAGGAGTGGAAAAATTACAAGAAAAAATGAAATGGGGGCCGAGCTTATGATCTGAAATTGTTGAACTCGATATTGAGTCCGGAAGGCTGCAGAGTGCCTAATCGGAAGATGAGGTGCTGTTCCTCGAGTTTACGTTGAGCTTCCGTGGAACAATACAAGAGGCCAAGGACGGTGAGGTCCGAGTGGGAATGGAGCGGTGAATTAAAATGACAGGCGACCGGAAGCTCGGGGTCACCCTTACGGACTGAACGGAGGTGTTCCGCAAAGCGGTCACCCAATCTGCGTTTGGTCTCCCCAATGTAGAGGAGACCGCATCGTGAGCAGCGAATACAGTATACTAGATTGCGAGAAGTACAAGTAAATCGCTGTTTCACCTGGAAGGGGTGTTTGGAGCCCTGGACAGTGGGAAGGGGGGAGGTATAGGGGCAGGTGTTACATCTCCTCCGCTTGCACGGGAAGGTGCCAGGCGAAGGGGAAGGGCTGTTTGGGGTGATAGAGGAGTGGACTAGGGTGTCTCGGAGGGAGCGGTCCCTGCAGAATGCTGAAAGGGGAGGGGAAGATACGTTTAGTGGTGGGATCACTTTGGAGGTAGCGGAAATGCCGGAGGATGATCCGTTGAATGTGGAGGCTGGTGGGGTGAAAGGTGAGGACAAGGGGAACCCTATCGTGGTTCTGGGAGGGAGGGGCAGGGGTGAGGGCAGAAGTGTGGGAGATAGAACTGACACGGTCGAGGGCAGTGTCAACCACGGTAGAGGGGAATCCTCGGTTGCGGAAAAAGGAAGGCATGTCTGAAGCACTGGTGTGGAAGGTGGCATCGTCGGAGCAGATACGGCGGAGACGGAGAAACTGGGAGAATGGAATAGAGTCCTTACAGGAAACGGGGTGGGAGGAAGTGTAGTCCAGGTAGCTGTGGGAGTCAGTGGGCTTGTAGTGAATATTGGTCGATAACCTATCCCCAGAGATGGAGACGGAGAAGTCGAGGAAGGGAAGGGAAGAGTCAGAGATGGACCATGTGAAGGTGATAGAAGTCAAAAGATAGGATGTGCAGCAAAACACCTTGGGGGGAAAATTCAGTTGGTTAGTGCCTCCCGTTAGCACCTGCAGAGGGCAATAACGGGGCGCTAATGCAGTAGCGCCGGAGCAAGGTGAATCCAGTGGCGCACCGCAAATCCGGACCACCCGTTGCGCCACCGGTACGAGGTACTGCCGGAGACTTCCAACGCCAGGCAGATTGTGACGTCAGCTCACTGGGCACCCGATCTGTAAAGTTGATTTTCGCCACTTACCTTTGCGCCTCGCCCAGACAGCGACAGGGAGAGGAGGCGCACAGCTGCAGGACGCCGGCTCCGGGGACATTATTTAAAGGCATCTGCATTAATCACTCGCAGCTGTCAGGGCAGGCTAGTTTCAGTGGCTTCTTGTCAGTTTCAGCTGGTGGATCACTTTGTATGAGTAATTTCAAGGTTCGTTTTTATCAGCAATGTTCTGGCAAGTGCAAAGTGCCTACATTTATTGTTCAAAGAGTCAAACTGCTACACTTGGCAACATTAATGGAGGCTGTACTGGCATGCCACCTCGCCCTCCAGGATCTACGGCGGAGGGAGCGTAGGCAGCCAGAAATACGGGAACATGTGCACAGAGGGATGAGGGGGGTCATCAGGGCTCTGACCAGGAGGCCTTACCCTCCGAGGGTATTCCGACAGCACTTCTCCTACCTTCAATTAAGTGAGGAGCAGTGTAGTAGACGGCTCTGCATCACCAAGGTGGTGGTCACAGAACTCTGCCACCTCCAACAAACAGACCTTCAGCCTCACACCAGGATGACTTAAACCCCAGATCCCTTTTGCTCGCCACATGCCCATCATACCATCCCTGTATCATGCCATATCACAGCGCCCTCCTGGGCGCAAAGGTGAAATGAGAGAGACCACAAAATATTGCAAACTCCATTCATAGATTTCTGCATAAACATATCACACACATCACATTCATTCGAATAACTAATGGCCATTATGCCTTCCATAGTTGAATAGCTGTCATTGTGTGTAAGGCGTGAGATATGGGTGTGAGTGTTGGTAGGTAGAGATTGTTGGTGGGTGAGTGCTGGGGGTCTGGTGCTTTGGGCAGTGTGTGAAGCTTATGGTACAGATGGTGATATGTAGCATTTGTTGAAGCATTCAATCACCCTGACCACCCGACTGAGGTGGATCTGCCATGAGCACACCTGCTTCAGTCCTCCGGCTCCTTCTCCTTGTTGTACTTGTCCTTGCGGAGGCAGCTGCACAGCCAGCAATGCTGAGAATGAGGTGCCGCAGTATCAATGAACCTTCCCTTTAAGTACTGGGAAAAGCTTGTGGCAATGATAAGTTGAGATTAGACTGCACCCGATATTGGTCCATCTTTTGAGTGTAACACCACTGAGCTAGCTCTTTAAGACTTGATTTAGCACCCCAATCATTTCTTTGAGCAGTGAGAATGAATTTTGCGTGCAGTCTAAAGCATTGGCGCCTGGCGCTAATTCACAAACTTTTCTAAAGATACCGCCCATTCCTGGGCTATAATGAAGTTCTAGACCCTTGTTTTCAGGGTTCAGGCTGCTTGTTTGGATTGGAGCCAACGGGTGAGGTGGGCACATTTTCCCATATGGTGGCCAGTATGTCTCATCTCACTCGCCATTCCAGATGCCAGCCTCCGCACAAACACCAGGCCCCAGTCCAGCCTAAGGAGTGGGAAATCTTGACTTAGGGCGATTCTGCTCATGGTTCCATCCCCTTGCTGCTGTTTGCCTTATAAGGGGCTGATGGAGGCTTCAACCTTTGCAAGGCAACCAAGAAACTCCCGGAACTAGTAGATACATGATGCGACCACTTTTTCCCGAGGGATTCTGCTGATCTCCCGTTGCAGTCACTGTGGTGGACCAGTAGAATTCCTGAAGAATTTCATCCTCTATATATTTAACATATAATTGCATGTAATTGTAAATGTGGGGACATGTGACAACACTCCCTGTCTCTCTCTGCCCGGGAAAGCATGAAACATTTAAAGATGAGTAAATCTTACAGAATGAATTAGCTAGTTGGATTGAAAATTAACAGCAAGAAGCTTTGAGAAGTAGACAACATTGCTTGGGCGTCATGGCAACCAGTCTCTCGCCAGGAATTTCCATGGGCTTCTCCCCGTCATCTGCCAAAACTTTGTGGAAACCTCAGATTTAAGCGAAAACAAGATTTCAGATGGCCAATCGGGAGAACCCCTAAGGAAATTCCCAGCATCCATTATTTTCTATTTACACTGTTCATAACTGATATTGGAGGACATTTCTTCTGGTAATTAGATTGATGGCTTTCAAAGGAACCTGGTCAAATTAAATGGGCAGGCTGAGGGGTGCCAGATGGATAAGTAACAGTATAAAGTGATGCACAGTACTACAAGAAATATGGAATGTGTCCTTTTTTGCTGTAGGCCAGTGGACCGGGATTATCTGATCTCAACCCCACCAGGGTATGCCATCAATTGCTTTCCTTTACGGGGAGTGCACCACTAAATATTCAGGCAGGGAATAGTGCCAAACTGAGTCATAAAACAAAACCAACAACCAAAAAAAATCAAAACTGTGAAATCAGGGAAACAAACAGGGTCTTGTTCTCCAGTAGATCAGTGGAAATGTAGGACTGTAGCAGTCGGCGCAGACTTCATGGATTTTTAGATTTAACCCCTATTAAAAACTGGACAGGCTGTTTGGGGGGGGGGGAGCAGTGAAAACCCACTCAAGCTGGAGGTGACTCCTTCGTATGGAAACAAACTGTCCTTGGGAACAACAGCCCGAGGGGCCCACTCCCAAGTCTTGATTAACAAGGCTGGCGACTCATTGTTCTAGTCAAGATGAACTTGTTAACTTAATCGGCAGGAAGATCGAAAAAAGAGATCAAAAACCATTCATGGTGTGGAGATGCCGGAGTTGGACTGGGGTGGACAAATGTAAGAAGTCACACAACACCAGGTTATAGTCCAACAGCTTTATTTGAAATCACAAGCTTTCGGAGCGCTGCTCCTTCATCAGGTGAAGTGGAGAAATGCATAAAGACACAGCTTATATAGTCAGAGAATCATGTCAGATGTTTCAAGTGATCAAAAACCATTCCCCCAGGCCATGTGTCCATTAACACCACAGACTGCGGTCTGTGTATTGGAGGGGTATATCAGAGAGCAGTTTGGATAGCTCTCTCTCTCTCTCCTGCCCTCCACACAACGGAACATCAAGGGGAGCAGAGCCTTGCTCTTCCAACCGAGACGGACTTCGACTGAGGCTGGGACTCGCATGCCGCAAGGCCGGTACAGAACCAGGTAGCCGAGACGTATGGGAGAAAGCTGCAAGCAAGATCAAAGGGGCAATCTAGGTGAGCATTGCCAAGCCTACACACCCACAAGATCACTTAGCTGTGTGAGGGGGTGCCTGTATGTTCCTACCAAACCAGAGGGGGTTTAGCGTTGGAAGGATCCTGTGATAGTTTAGTTCACGGGAGGGTGTTTTTAGGCCGTGATATGTCAGCACGGCAGGGGCTTGTTGGACAAGTCAGGGTTGTACTGTTTTAAACTGTACTGTTGTGTTCACACCGCTCGTACTGTATGCGAGTGGAGTGGTTTTTGTTAACCTTAATAAACACTGTACGGGTGAGCCCGAAAACACTGTCCGTGTTCCAATCTGTCCTCAGTAATCCCTATCGTCCAGAACTTGTAGTAAGGGGGGGTTTGCGTGCTCGCTATGGGTGGGGCGAAACCACTTACAATAATTGGCCATTGCGGCAGGGGCCGTAGGAAATTGGCCGCCGCAAAAACTGGTTACAGGACTAAACAAAGGACAACACCACTCGTGTAGATCAAGCGCTCCCTTTTAAACGAAGAGCACCACTAAAAGCTTTGGGGCAGTTGCCCACCTGAACTGATTTTCAACTAAACTAGTTAACTAAAGCAAGTAAAATAACAAAGTTGAGTTAAAAATAATAAGTCAGGGGATATAAAACAAGGATGCTGTGTTCTGGTGTGGTGGCAATTGCTGGTGGGTATCAATCACCTCAGGGGCAGCCTGATTTACTTGGCACCCATCTGTTATTCCTCCTGTTCTTCTTTCAGAAAGTAGAAATATAGGGGATTTCCCAGTGGGAAGGCCATTGTGGCTGCACAGCAGCGAGTAGAAAAAATGCACCACCATAGAAATAGCTACAAAGGATCTTCAAACACAACTGTGGCAACTGTGGAAAAAAAACCAAGAGAAAATCTTCAGTGACAATCTAGCAATGTTGTACTCTCAGTCGTGGTCTCCGAGCAAACACATGGACCCGCAGTTTCCGACAGGAGGCTTCCTGCGTGTGGAGGCCTCCTATCGGAAAAAAATCTACACACTTACCTGAGAGCTCCCGAGGTCCGGACACTTCCAATGCTGGGCCTCTCCGCAGTCGAAATGCGCAGGGCCCACGTATCCCAGGGGCGCAGGCAGTTCGCAAGCGTCCCTGGGATCGCGTGGGCCAGGCAAGCCAATGGGAGAAGGGAATCTCCCTTCATACTTTTGACAGATAGACCTGTCAAATATATGAATGGAGATCACCCCAAAAAGACACTAAAACATTAAATAAATTTTTATAAAAAACCATCACGTTTTTAAAATGAGTTAAAATTACATTAAATTAAATATTTTAAACAAAAATTAATTTAAATTGTTTACGGGACTAAAAATAAACTTACCTCTTTTAAATAATAATTGAGTGAAAACATTTTTTAACTTTTTTAAACTCTTGTGCTGGTAAAAGCTGGACTTACACCTGCTTTTACCAGGCATAAGATTTCTAAGGGTTTTCAGCGGGCGGAGGTTCTGCAGAAAGCGGAACTCTCCCCCCGCAGAGGCCCTTCTCCAGGGCAGGCGCCGGTCTGTCAAGAGGATTCTTGACAGATCGGAAATGCCGGTTTTCAGCGCATGCGCTTCACATTTCCGATGTCCTTACGGGTGTGGATCGCCACTTCCCACCTTCTGCCATTCTGAATAGCTACCCTTTACCCCTACTCTCTGCTTTCTGTCCTGAAGCCAACTAGCTATCCAACAAGCGAGAGTCTAACCACCTCCCCTTATCATTCAACGGCATTAACATTGCCGAATCCCCCACCATCAACATCCTGGGGGTCACCATTGACCAGAAACTTAACTGGACCAGTCACATAAATAATGTGGCAACAAGAGCAGGTCAGAGACTAGGGCCTAGAAATTCACTAGCCTTAGCGCCGCTTTTGAGGCGCTAGAGGGACTAGCGCCAGAGTTATGGCCAGTTAAAAAATTCCCTGGGGCCCTAAATCGGCGTTGCACCGGCAGCGCTGCGCCGGCACCGATGACGTCATCGGTGTGCGCAGCGTCCCGGTTGCCGTGGTAACCCGCCCGAACTCCGAAATTGAGTTGCGGCCGCCTCGCCCGTGGCAGCCGCAAGCAACGTTCTGGCAGAGGTGCCTTACTCCAGTTTGCGCCGGCGCATTAAAGGCCCCGCAGCGGCCGGCCACTTTCCCGCCGGCCGCCTGCCCGCAGCTCCCTCCCCGGACTTCTCCCCCCCCCCCCCCCCGGAACAGGTGCAAGCCCGGCACTTGTCCGAGGTGCCGGGCTCATTTTTAAGCTGATTTGCGCGGGCCGCGGCTGGGTGCAGGCAGCTCCTCCTTAACGGGAGGAGGAGGCCTGCACGTCCCCAGCCTGCCGCACCGCATCGGGTGCCGCAGCGCCGGAATTGCGGCGCGAAACGGCAGTTAGCGCCGATGTACCGCCGCAAAGACCCTTCAGTAGCGCCGGCAGCCGTTTGGGCGCGGCGCCACTGAATTTTTGGCGCGCGCAGGGGACTTAGCGCCGGCACTAACTTCCGGCGCTAAAGCCCTGGCTAAGCCAAAACCCAATTTCTAGGCCTAGGTATTCTGCGGTGAGTGTCTCACCTCCTGACTCCCCAAAGCCTTTCCACCATCTACAAGGCACAAGTAAGGAGTGTGATAGAATACTCTCCACTTGCCTGGATGAGTGCAGCTCCAATAACACTCAAGAAGCTCGACACCATCCAGGACAAAGTAGCCCGCTTGATTAGGACTCCATCCACCACCTTAAAAATGCACTCCCTCCACCACCGGCGTACTGTGGCTGCTGTGTGTACCATCTACAAGATGCACTGCAGCAACTCACCAAGGCTTCTTCGGCAGCACCTCCCAAACCTGCGACCTCTTCCACCTAGAAGGACAAGGGCAGCAGGCGCATGGGAACACCACCACCTCCAAGTTCCCCTCCAAGTCACACACCATCCTGACTTAGAAGTATATAGCCGTTCCTTCATCGTTGCTGAGTCAAAATCCTGGAACTCCCTCCCTAACAGCGCTGTGGGAGCACCTTCACCATACGGACTGTAGCGGTTCAAGAAGGCGGCTCACCACCACCTTCTCAAGGGCAACTAGGGATGGGTAATAAATGCTGGCCTTGCCAGCAATGCCCAGATCCCATAAGCGAATAATAAAAAAAAAATTCTGCTACTTGTCCCCTGACTCCACATTCCCTGACCTTATTCATTAGTCTATTATATGGTACCTTATCGAAGGCCTTTTGAAAATCTAGATAAATTTCATCTACTGCATTACCCTTGTCTACTCTCTCTGTTACCTCTTCAAATAATTTAGTTAGTTTGGTCAAGCAAGACTTTCCCTTTTCAAATCCATGCTGACTATTTATGATTATATTTTTCGTTTCTAAATGTTCTTCTATTTTCTCCTTTAGTAGGGAGTCCATTATTTTTCCTACCACCAATGTTAAGCTGACTGGCCTATAATTCCCTGGACATGTTCTATCTCCCTTCTTAAATATAGGTATTACGTTAGCTATCCGCCAGTCCTCTGGCACTACACCTTTTTCTAACGATTTACTAAATATGTGTAATAATATCTCTGCTATTTCTTCCCTAGATTCTTTTTAAATGCGCGGATGTAATCCATCCGGACCAGGGGTTTTATTGTCTTTGAGTTTCATTCGTTTATTTAACATATCTCCTTGTTTTATTTTAAATGCAGTTAACTCATTACAGGTAGACTATCCTTT
Organism: Somniosus microcephalus; assembly: GCF_052327205.1. Taxonomy (NCBI): domain Eukaryota; kingdom Metazoa; phylum Chordata; class Chondrichthyes; order Squaliformes; family Somniosidae; genus Somniosus; species Somniosus microcephalus. The sequence goes on along the minus strand of NC_141008.1, from coordinate 71,540,330 downwards.
ATCCGCACTTCTGAAAACCGAAAACCTCTGAAAGCCGAAAGTTTTTTTGTGGAGCGTAAGTCGTGCGAACGACATGACCCGAGTGGCGCCAAACATGACCCAACGCGGCCGATGCTTTCCTGGCCTGATTTGCGGGCCAGCTTAGCGTAGGAGTCAGCCGATATCCGGCTTTCCCACAACTGGCGGCGGCAGTCGAGCCCCAGACCCCCGCTAAGTCAAGGAATTCAGATACGGAGCAGGGGGAGCTGTAAACAGACTGGGAGCGGCGGCACAGAGAAGCAGGAAGGGGAACGAGACATGGAGCAGGGGGAACTGTAAACAGACTGTGAGCGGCAGCACAGAGAAGCAGGAAGGGGAATGAGACGCGGAACAGTCGCAAGAGGTAGCCTGAATTTTTAAAATTTATATTAAATACAAATACTAATTACCAAATTAATTTAATGTTCAGAGTTTCCCAGTCTCATAATAAATATAATACCTTCTGAAATCCGAAAAATTCAGAATTCCGAAACACAGCTGGTCCCAAGGTTTTCGGATAAGGGACAGTCTACCTGTACTAATCTCATCATCCGATGTCATCTCCACCTGTTCTATCTCCCTGGTAAGTACTGAAGCAAAGTAATTACTTAATATCTCTGCCATCCCTAACTAAATTGAAAGGGTAAAATCAGGGGAGGTCTAAACCAAAATAACAAACAGCACAGAAACAGGCCATTCGGCCCATCTAGTCTATGCTGGTGGTTATACTCCACATGAGTCTCCTCCCATTCCATCCACCTCATTTCATCCTTTCAGCATATCTTTCTATTCCTTTTTCTCTTATGTACTTTGCTAGTTTTCTTTTTAAAGCATCTAAGCTATTTGCCTCAACCACTTCCTATGGTAATGAGTTCTATATTCTAACCACTCTCTAAGTAAATAAATTTATTAGTAATATCTTGTGTTTATGACCCCTAGTTTTGGATTCTACCACAAGTGGAAACTTGGGGGGCGATTTTGCCAGCCCTGGGGAGGCGGGACAGCCGGGAAAATGGCAGAATCTGGGAGCGGGTACCCAGCCCGCCCCAACCCGCTTCCGTGCCATTTTCCCAGGAGGCGGGTACCCGACCTGCGCTGGGTCCCGTCTCCTCAAGGCGGGAAGGGGATTAGTGCCAATTAACTGCCTGTTAACATTTTTTAGGCTAATCCCTATTCTTAAATGCCGCAGCCTCTGCTTTCTGCTCAGGAATGCTTTCTAAGTGAGTCTTGAGTCCAAGGACTCAAAGAACAGGGATTGTCAGTGTTTGAGCTTCTCAAAGCTGTCAAACGATGACAATTCATCTGTCAAAAATTTTTGACAGATGAAACATCATACGCTGACGTTCTCTGTCACCGGCTTTCCCTTAATTGGCCAGCTAAGCCCGCTGGGCCGGCTTAACATAGCGTGGGTTGGCCAGATGTCGATGGAGGCAGGACTCAAACCCAACAAGCGGCTTTCCTGCCTCTATCACGTCCCCATTAATAAAATCACCCCCATTCTCTCCACAGCAACCCTATCCAACCCATTCATAATTTTAAAGACTTCTATCAGGTCCCCTCTAAGTCTTCTCTTTTCTAAAGAAAAAAGCCCCAACCTATTCAATCTTTCCCGATAGCTGTAATCTCTCAGTTCTGGTACCATCCTTGTAAATCTTTTTTGCACTTTCTCCAGTGCTTCTATGTCCTTTTTATAGTATGGTGGCCAGAACTGTGCACAGTACTTCAAGTGTGGCCTAACCAGGGTCCAATACATGTTTAACATAACTTCACTACTTTTTAATGCCATACCCATAGAAATAATTAAAGCGTTCAATAAAGCCAAACAGGTTAAACATTTACGGCTGCGAATGTCCTCAGAGCTGCTCCCACTCCGCTGCTGTAACTTAGCCAGAAGTGCGGCAGAAACCTCATTTACATGCATACCAGATTTCTGCCACACTCTCGGCGAAGCTACAGCTCAGAGGAAATTCCCAGCCTATGACTCATTGATAAGACCAGATTACATGCAATTTTGGCATCCTACCTTTAAAAGGAGAGTGTTAGATTTAAGAGAGTTCACGAGAAGAGTGAGTAGGACGACACTGGGACCCAACGCTATAAATAATGAAAAGTGCTCCAAATGAAGCTTCCTTTTATGGGAGAAAAGGAGATTGGAAGAGATTTTAGCTCTTTAAACTGTTGAAAGATGTTATTTAACTTCAATTGCGATCACAGAAATATAGTGCATGAGCAAAATTAACAAGTCTCAAGTGGGACTAGAGATTAAAAGATTTATTTTCCCACGCAATAGTAGATGTGTGGACTTAACTCTTGCAAAAGCATTTAATGCTATGTTAATGAATTCCCTGAACTGAGATGAACTGAATAATGAATAGAGGAATTAGGCGGATGGCTGGTTAAGAATGGGATTGAAATTTATAACAATCATTTGTAGACAGATAATAAAAATATTTAGAACCTTTGGAGGTTAAGAAAAAAATATTCCTCATAGAGATTAAATAATTTGTCTGTCATGAGGTGTATGCTTAATTTGAAGAAACAACTCTCTGGTCTCTTTTCACATTCTTTCCACATAGCAGGAATGTGTGGAAAAGGTGAATGGGAATAATTGGATAGCTGTTTCAAAGAACTGGCACAGGCACGATGTGCCGAATGGCCCCTATATGTGCTGTAAGATTCTATGGCCGCGATTTTGCCGGTGCTCAGAGAGGCGGGTCAGAGGGTAAAGTCTTATTGATTGACAGCGGGACCCAAACCCGCCTCCAAACAGCCTTCCCAAGTGTTGAGTCCCCGATTTGTGAAAGGACCCGACACCTAGCGGCAGGAAACAGATTAAAGGCAATTACCTGCCTATTAACAGGTACTTGTCAGTAGTGTCCAGCCTGTTTTTCAATTTTCCCGCTTCTAGGTCGGGTTTCACGACGCCCGGACACCACGCCAGGTAAGTGTGGCATGTTGTGAGTCTGGTGTAATGTTTGTGAAAAGATGACATCTGCAGAAGTGGTGTGAAGGATGCAATGTTGTACATGGTGAGTTTCAGAGCAAAGAAAATGTTGGTTACTGCATTTTTAAAACATATACAGATTTCTTTAGCTTACAAGTTTTTAAATCCAACTATATGTCCAGTGCTACCTCATTGGGAGAACCACTCTCACCAGTGACAGATCGCTTCTGTCATCTCATCTGCAGCTGCCATCTATTCCAGCATATGGAGGGAGTCATTGGAGAGCCTGGGTGCAAGAGTTCACCTTTGTGCAGTGATTGTCAGTGTTTTCAGCACCTCAATGCTGTCAAACACTGAGAAATCAACTGTCAAAATAAAATTGTGCATGGTCCCTTTAAGGAAACCGGCAAATGATGCATCATCAAATGACATAATCAGACCTGCTTCCTGTTAGTTGGCCGTTAAGCCCGCAGGGCAGGCTCAACAAAGTCAATCAAGGGAAAATCACGTCTGTGCAGTGGAGGCAGCTGGGGGCGGGACCGGAACCTGGAAACCAGCTGACCCGCACCCATCCCGACACCGAACACAAAATTGCAGCCTTTGATACTGAGTTTTCTTATGCTCCTGTTTATATTTCTACTTGCAGCTTCCCACCTCCATCTTTCAGCAATGGCAAAACAACCGAGAGGAGATATATTTTGTGGGTCTATATAGGTGTGCTAACCATCTCAAGGAAGCCCCTTTAGAGCCTGGTATTTGATATGTGTACTTATAGGCTTATTTGTGCAGACCTGAACTTGATAATACAATAGCAAGAAAGAAAGAAGAAAGAACTTTCATTTAAATTGCGCCTTTTTATGAGCTCAGGATGTCCCAAAACAATTTGCAGCCAAATTGGTATTTTTTAGTCACTGCTGTAATGTAGGAAAATACAGCAGCCAATTTGCGCAGTAAGGTCCCACAAACAGCAGAGATAAATTAGCAAATTATCTGTTTAACAAGAGTTGGTTGAGGGATAGATCTTGGCCAGGACATCCAGAGAACTGCCCTGCTGTTCTTCAAATAATGCCATGGGATCTTTTATTGCCTGGGTGCCAAAATGCTGTCTTGTGGCCTTTATTTCTGCCACCGGAGTTTGTGAGAATCTTGGGGCCTTGCTCAATGCAGCCTCCTGCGACTGCTGCTGCCCTTTCTGCCATTGCCTTTCGATGTTCAAGTGCAGCTCAGCTCATTCTGTTTCTCTCTCTCTCTCACACTTCTGAGTGAGTGTGCAGTTTTGGTCGCCTTATCTGAGGAAGGACGTTCTTGCCATGGAGGGAGTGCAGCGAAGATTCACCAGGCTGATACCTGGGATGGCAGGAATGACGTATGAGGAGAGATTGGGTTGATTGGGCTTATACTCGCTGGAGTTTAGAAGAATGAGAGGGGATCTCATTGAAACTTATAAAATTCTAACAGGACTAGACAGACTAGATGCAGGAAGGATGTTCCCGATGGTGGGGGAGTCCAGAACCAGGGGTCACAGTCTAAGGATAAGGGGTAGGCCATTTAGGACAGAGATGAGGAGGAATTTCTTCACCCAGAGAGTGGTGAACCTGTGGAATTCTCTACCACAGAAGGCAGTGGAGGCCAATTCATTAAATATATTCAAGAAGGAGTTGGATATATTTCTTAAGGCTAAAGGGATCAAGGGATATGGGGAGAAAGCAGGGACAGGGTACGGAATTTGGATGATCAGCCATGATCGCATTGAATGTCGGAGCAGGCTCGAGGGGCTGAATGGCCTACTCCTGCTCCTATCTTCTATGTTTCTATGTTTCTATGATTGGCTGGGCTTCTGGCCATTTCAGATACAGCAGCCCTTTAACCACTGCAGCCTGCCCCGATTTCCCTCCCTCCCAGTGGCAGAGATCCAATCAGGAGTGGGATTCTCACTGAAATCTCACCCTGCGTATTAAATGAGGCCCGCTGCCCCTCAAGGAATATGTGCTCTGGTGCAGGCAGGTTCTCAAGGATCAGTGGAATATCTCACTCCACCATTTTACCGGTGACATCAGGAAAATCCAGGCCTTTAAAACGTGCAAAGACATTTTAAAGCCATATTGACATTGAAATCACACTGTGCAATATTAGTATTGGCCATGTTCACATAGTTGCAATAAATTTCTTTGCCCACTATTTTAACTAATTTATTATAGGTTAATATTTTGTTAAAATGGCAGACAGATAAAAGCATGTTAACATGCTCATTGCTAAGATTGCACAGTGCGATTTCAACTACATTATTTTTTGATTTATTCCAGCAAAACCTCATGGGTAATTTGTGAGATCAGAGCGTTGGTATTACAAAACATTTCCTAGGAATTATAATTTTGAAGGAGAAAGCTGAAACACGCCAGTCCTTGGTAATTATTGGTTTCATACTCCTAACTGATTACTGATGTCTTCGGGCAAGACAAGCAATTGTCTCTAAGGCATTGGCAATCAAACTGTCATGTGAAGGGACAATCTGATCAGGTAGAGGCAGACATACTCTTGTTAACATGATAGTCTACTTAGCAAAATGTACAATTGCATGAAAAGCAAGATATTGAGATCCATGTGGTGTGATTATAGTGTAGCAAGTCGTTTTTGGCTCAAATTATTTTTCTGGCAGTAAATATCCCACTCATTTTATGATTGAGATTTAGCTGACAGCAACGCTGATTACCAGATAAAGCCATTTTCCTGCCGCCATTAATGTCTTATCGCCAGAAGGGGCAGAATAGGATAATTAGGGATATAACAGGGGAATTACTTTAGACAATTTAACATCCAATTAAGTAGCTTATTATTTTGGGCTAGATGGTTTGCTGCATTTCAGTCAATGGAGCTAATTAAGAAGGTTAAAAACTTGCTGCTTTATTAAACAAAACAACAAATATTCACGAATAAAGTTGAATCAACAAACACACTGGAGTTGGTTTGAACCCCCACCCCCCTGCCGGGGGGGAATGGTGCATGGGTAGGGTTAAAATCTGGAGAGTCCACTTACTGGCCTCAAAACACTCCGTTCATGCCCAGCGCCATTTTATCTTCGACGATTTTTCAAGTCGGCCGAAGTTACCACTACAGGCAGACGGGGGTCTAATTGAAATGTAAAAGCCATGGGCCGACGACGTCATTGGCGATGCAAAGCTATTTTTACTGAAACTCAGGGGGAGGCCCACCAGGTGGCAAACCCGCCAGAGAAACCAGCAGAGTGGTTAGAAAAAGTCACGGTAAATTTCTTTTACTCTTTGGGAGGAACTTTTTGGGGCCAGGAGAAGCAAGAATGCTCCTCCGGGCCCCAGAAGGAATTCTTGGTCCTTCCATCCCCCTGCCTTTCCTTTCTGTCCCGACAGCGTATGTCCAGAACCCACCCCACCCCGGCACTTGCCTTCTGCTTTTACACCCCGCGCAACTTTCATTTTCATTGAAGTCAATTTCACCCAATGGGTCCCTGAATGGAAAGTGTTCCATTTCCAAGCACATACCAACATCTGTCTCCTTGATGAGTACACAAAAGACCTTGCAGAGGTAGAGAGGAGAATCAGTGTGGCTTGGATTCAAACCCAAGATCTAGAGGTTAACCAAGTGCAATACGAGCCAGAGGCATTTAATATGGATCAATGTGGGCTATAATAATAAAAGTATTAGCTGTCAAAGTATCAAAAATTGGATGCAAGGCAATAATTGCATTCCAATTGCCTTGTTCCATTGCACACTAGTTGTGAACCATTTTTTACATCTGTAGTTATCTTAGGGGAAATTACTTTTTTTATGGCAGTTGCTATTATCAGCAAGTAAAACTATTGAGAAATAATGTGTTAAAATTACTGCATGTTGGAAAATTCAGATCAAGATTCTTCTGGGAATTTATTTTTGTTGTTAATTTCTGTTGATTTTCTTTTTAAAGGTAAAACCTTTGGAAGAACTGGCTTTGAAGAGGCGCTGAGTCAGCTAGTCAGATCTTCCTCCAGCTCTGCTCGAGTGACAGAAGGGATGGTGATCCTATCACATGCGTCACAGGTCCATTGGTAGCCTGTGAAATGCTTGAAAATATTCATTTGCAAGTCATCATCTTCTCTTCATGGAAAATTGTGCCTTTGGTAGGGTATGAGGATGAAGGGTCTTCGACCTGAAACGTTGACTCTATTTCTCTCTCCACGGATGTTGCCTGGCCTGCTGAGTTTTTCCAGCATTTTCTGTTGTTATTATGAGGAACACTACCCTGTATGAAAGTAAAATATATGGAGAATAATCTTGTCAAGAGGTTCATGTGCCATCATAAGTCACAAGACTGTAGTGCATACTTAACTGTCATCTGATTCCTGCAATATGATTATTTTCATGGTATAATCACTCCTACAGTCCGTCTGTCTGTCTGTCTCTTATTCTGTCTGTCTGTCTCTTATTCTGTCTGTCTCTTATTCTGTCTGTCTATCCATCTTATTCTGTCTGTCTATCCTTATTCTATCTATCTATCCATCTTATTCTGTCTGTCTATCCTTATTCTATCTATCTATCCATCTTATTCTATCTATCTATCTAGCTATCATATGCCACCTATCTTATTCAATCTATTATTGAATCTATTACACATCTGCCACACCTTAGATATCACAAAGTGTCAAAAGAAGATATAAAAAAAATAGAAAGCCAGTCATTTCCAGCTGTTTTTCTGACCTCATCTTCTGTTAATATGGTATTTCCCCCAAGAGCTGGAGGACTTACAAGCAACTGTCAATCTGCAGAAATTTCCCTCCGTAATGAGCCACAATTGGCCTTGGGACGTATCTATTTAAACGAGTTTCCCATTAGAAAGTAGCTGAGCCAATTGCCCTGAAGGGACTGGCCAACCCCATCTTAACCGTTAAACATCACGATGGCTGTGCTCTAAATCCAAGAAGTCACACAACACCAGGTTATAGTCCAACAGCTTTATTTGAAATCACAAGCTAATCTTTTATAATAATAGATATGCACCAGTATTATTTAACATTGATTTGTTATTTAGCAGATTGTTATTCAGTGATTACATTTGTGATGTCGGGATTTCTGGAATGTTGGGAAATTGTACTGCTTATTATATAATAATGATAACTGCGAACATGCCAATTGAGCAATGCTGCTTCTCCAATGATATTGATTTTTTTTTCAGTTGTTTGGTTATTTTTCCTCCCCACTATATTAACTGTATCATTCTTCTTTCCTAATACAGTACTGTCTTTTCAAAAATAGCCTACATTTTAACTATACTATGCACGGTTCAAAAGAGGAGAATGTTGATGTAAAACCCAGCACTGTCTGGAAAACAAACCTCTCAGCTGCTGATATATAAAAAAATCTTTCACTACACTTGCAAATTCAAAACAATTACAGGCTTTCCTGTGAAATCACAGGCAAAATATATTAGTTACATTGCAAAGAGCCTGGATCAATTCGACATTACAGATCTGAAATAAACGCATTTGAAACCATTACTGGGTTACGTTTGTAACCTCTGTAAATGACCATGGTTGACAGGCAATCTTTACATTAATTAATACCTGAGGCTTTTAGTATTGTGGAAGTTGTCTAGTTTTTCCCCAGTGACTTTCTTATCACAGACATAATCAGTAGCATTGATTAGAGTGTTAAATCCAATTACCACAGGAAGCATTCGTTAACATGCTGATGCTTCATGATCTTGCTCACTTGCATCCAATTGCCACTGCTGCAAGTCAACTATGTCGCAGCAACACAGCTAAAGCATCATGGCAGCTTCTAATAAAATGTTCCCAATACGGGAATTAGATCATGAACATTTATAATTACATCATAATGCCAAATAATTGTACCTTGAAGTGATTACAAGGCTATAATCTAAGCAAAGGGGTCAGATGATGTCTGAAACAAAGACAGCAAAGTATGAGAAATGTATCAGTGGTATCTAAACCCATCAGTTGAACCGCTGCTATGCAATCACATTTTGACTTTTTCTTTAATATGTTTTCACAGTATTCAGTAATTTTAATATATTTTGCTCTTATATTTGTGCTTGTCTTGTCTGTCAGTGCAGATATCCGTTCTGTTGCAATTATACGATATGTTCACATCACAGGATCATTGGTTATGATATTATTATTGTGAATTGATTGACAATTGATTATCTTTGAATTCTGTGATGAGTATTTATTCCCAGTATGACCACTAATCACTCGTGTACCAGACATGAGATAAGTTATGATGGTCACCATGCAGCTCATAAGGGATAGAGGTTTAAACTAGACACAGAGCCAAAACAGTTGCATTAAGCCAGAGGAAGTTATAATCAAACTACACAGTGCTCTGGTCAGATCACACCTTGAATACTGTGTCCAGTTCTAGTTGCTGAGACATAAGGGTGACTTTCAAGTGCTGGAGGCAGAACAAGAGGTAAACTCTTAGCGCTGGATTTTGTCGGTGCTCAGAGTGCGGGTTTGGAGGAGGGTCTGCTGTCAAAATAGCAAAGATTGACGGTGGGTAGGAAACCCGCTGCCAATCCACCTCCACGTGAGTCTCCCAGGTGTCGGGTCTGTCTGCGCAGAACTGACCCGACACCAAGCAGCGGGGGAGACAATTTAGATCATTAAATGGCTTGCTAACAGCCAATTTAATGCTGTTTTGAGCCTACCTTGTAATTTTATGTGCTCCCCCACAGGTAACCCGCTGCTCGGGGAACACGCCAGCTCACCCTGGCATGAGTTGAGTCTGCTTTGATTTATCTGATAACCTGACAGCTACAGAAGTGGTGTAAAGGATGTCATGTTGCAGATGTTCAGTTTCAGAGCTCAGAAACTGTTGGTTACTGCATTTGTAAGACATATATGGTTAAGAACATAAGAACATAAGAAATAGGAGTAGGCCAATCGGCCCCTCGAGCCTGCTCCACCATTCAATAAGATCATGGCTGATCTGATCCTAACCGCCAATCCACTATCACAGAACCATCTCCTGAATCTAACAGAATTAGACACGAAATAGGAGCAGGATCAGGCTACACGGCCCCTGGGCCCGCTCCGCTACCCACAGGGCCATGACCGATCCGAACCTAGACTCATGTCCAAATTCCTGCCCGCTCCCCGTAACCCTTAATTCCCTTTACTTCTAGGAAACTGTCTATTTCTGTTTTAAATTTATGTGATTATGTAGCTTCTACAGCTTTTTGGGGCAGCATATTCCATGGACCTACCACCCTCTGAGTGAAGTAGTTCCTCCTCATCTCAGTTTTGAAAGAGCAGCCCCTTATTCTAAGACTATGCCCCCTAGTTCTAGTTTCACCCATCATCGGGAACATCCTCCCCGCATCCACCCGATCCAACCCCTTCACAATCTTATATGTTTCAATAAGATCGCCTCTCATTCTTCTGAACTCCAATGAGTAGAGTCCCAATCTACTCAACCTTTCCTCATATGTCCATCCCCTCATCCCCGGGATTAACCGAGTGAACCTTCTTTGTACTGACTCGAGAGCAACTATGTCTCAGCCTGGTTCTGCTCCTACTGTGTTCTAATTCTGTGTTAGGTTTCAGGAGATGGTTTTATTCCTGTTCCTGGCTGGGGTGGAGATCGCCTTTACAGAAGGTAAGTACTGTAGAAAATATAGGGACAGGGTGATCTCCTGGAAGAATTTCGATCGCCTAGATGGGTCGGAGAGGAATTTCCCAGATTTTTTTCTCCCAATTTGGCCATTGGGTCTTTTATCTGGTTTTTCGCCTCTCCCGGGAGATCACATGGGTTCGGGTGGATGGAGAGTGATAGAAGATTTGAGGTTAGGACCAGATCAGCCATGATCTTATTGAATGGTGGAGCAGGCTCGAGGGGCCGATTGGCCTACTCCTGCTCCTATTTCTTATGTTCTTATGTTCTTATGTCCTTTCTTAAGTATGGACACCAAAACTGTATGCAGTATTCCAGGTGCGGTCTCACCAATACCTTGTACAACTGAAGCAATACCTCCCTATTTTTATATTCTATCCCCCTAGCAATGAAAGCCAACATTCCATTGGCCTTCTTAATCACTTGCTGCACCTGCATACTAACCTTTTGAGTATCGTGCACCAGGACCCCCAGATCCCTTTGTACTTCAGTACTTTCCAGTTTCTTGCCATTAAGATAATAACTTGCTCTACGATTTTTCCTGCCAAAGTGCATAACCTCACACTTTCCAGTATTGTATTCCATCTGCCAAATCTCTGCCCACTTACTTAGCCTGTCTATGTCCCCTTGCAGGTTTTTTATGTCCTCCTCACTCACTACTTTCCCTCCCATCTTAGTATCATCTGCAAACTTTGATATGTTACACTCGGTCCCCTCCTCCAAATCGTTAATATAGATTGTAAAGAGTTGAGGACCCAGCACTGACCCCTGCGGAACACCACTAGTTACTGATTGCCAGTCTGAGAATGAACCATTTATCCCAACTCTCTGCCTTCTGTTAGATAGCCAATCCTCTATCCATGCCAGAATATTACCCCCAATCCCGTGATTTTTTATCTTAAGCAATAATCTTTTGTGTGGCACCTTGTCAAATGCCTTTTGGAAGTCTAAATACACTACGTCCACTGGTTCCCCTTTATCCACCCTATATGTTACTTCCTCAAAGAACTCCAGCAAATTTGTCAAACATGACTTCCCCTTCATAAAACCATGCTGACTTTGTCCTATTAAATTATGATTATCCAAATGTCCTGTTACTGTCTCCTTAATAATGGACTCCAAAATTTTACCTACCACAGATGTTAGGCAACCGGTCTATAGTTTCCAGCCTTCTGTCTACTGCCCTTTTTAAATAAGGGTGTTACATTAGCAGTTTTCCAGTCTGCCGGGACCTTTGCCGAGTCCAGGGAGTTTTGGAAAATTATTACCAATGCATCCACAATCCCTACCGCCACTTCCCTCAAGACCCTAGGATGTAAGCCATCAGGTCCAGGTGATTTATTCGCCTTGAGTCCCATTATTTTACCGAGTACCACTTCCTTAGTGATTTTGATCGGGTTTAGCTCCTCCCCCCCTTTAGCCCCCTGTTTGTCCAGTGTTGGGATATTCTTAGTTTCTTCTACTGTAAAGACTGATATAAGATATTCATTCAGTGTTTTTGCCATCTCCATATTTCCCACCATTAATTTCCCGGTCTCATCCTCTAAGGGACCAACATTTACTTTAGCCACCCTTTTTCTTTTTATATAACTATAAAAACTCTTACTATCAGTTTTTATATTTTTTGCTAATTTACTTTCATAATCTATCTTCCCTTTCTTAATCAATCTTTTTGTTATTTTTTGCTGTCTTTTAAAGTTTTCCCAATCTTCTATCCTCCCACTAGATTTGGCTACCTTATATGCCCTTGTTTTTAGTCCAATACTATCCTTAATTTCTTTACTTAGCCACGGATGGCTGTCTTTTCTTTTACACCCTTTTCTTCTCAGTGGAATATATATTTTTTGGAAGTTGTAAAATAATTCCTTAAATGTACACCACTGATCATGTATCGTCTTACCCTTTAATCTATTTTCCCAATCCACTCTACTCAATTCCGCTCTCATACCTTCATAGTCTCCTTTATTCAAGCTTAGCACGCTTGTTTGAGATCCAACCTTCTCACCCTCTAATTGAATATGGAATTCAACCATGTTATGGTCACTCATTCCAAGGGGATCCTTTACTAGGACATTTTTTATTAATCCTGTCTTGTTACACAGGACCAGATCTAAGGTTGCTTGCCCCCTGGTCGGTTCAGTTACATACTGCTCAAGAAACCCATCCCTAATACACTCAATGAACTCATCCTCAAGGCAGCCCTGCCCAATTTGATTTGTCCAATTAATATGATAGTTAAAATCCCCCATAATTATAGATGTTCCCTTATTACAAGCCTCAACTATTTCCTGATTGATACTCCGTCCAACAGAGTTGCCACTGTTCAGAGGCCTATAGACTACGCCCACTAGTGTTTTTTTCCCCTTATTATTCCTTACCTCCACCCAAACGGTTTCATTATCCTGATCTTTTGACCCAATATCATTTCTCTGTATTACAGTGATTCCTTCCTTTATTAACATAGCCACCCCACCTCCCCTTCCTTCCTGCCTGTCCTTCCTGATCGTTAAATAACCTGGTATGTTTAATTCCCAGGCATTGTCACCCGGCAGCCATATTTGTGTAATGGCCACAAGATCATACCTATATGTAATTATTTGTGCCATTAACTCGTCTATTTTGTTATGAATGCTACGTGCATTCAGATAGAGAACTTTCAAAGATGTTTTGTGACACTTAGTTCCTGCTTTTGCCCTTTTTATTACTTTACCTTTTACTCCATACCTTCTGCCCCTTCCTGACACGCTCTGGTTTTTAATTTCCCCACTGCTACCTAAGTCTATGACCTTCTCTGTTGTCATTTTTATTATTTGCTCTCTAGGAACCTCCCCCCCACTAGTTACTTTAAAAATTGAGTAGCACCCCCTTTGGTGTGCTAACGTCGCCAGGGTTAGCACCCCCGCGACAGAAATTGAGTAGTAGCGCCCCAAGAGGGAAGCGGGGCGCTACTGGTAGTTGCAGCGCTCTGTGCCGCGGTACTGCAGGCCTTCCTCCCCTTCTTAAAAGGGGAGGAGCCTTGCGCAGCGCGACAAGGGGCCCAGCTGGGCCCCTGGGGATCGGGAGTGCCGGCAAAAGAGCCTGACGCTCAAGAGAAGTGCCGGGCTCATGGAGCGCAGCCGGCACTCCGCAGGGGGACGGGTAAGGAGGTCGGGGACGGGAGCGGAGGCAGGTGCTGGCAGGCAGCCAACAACAATAATGGCCGCCCCGGCACCTCGCCTTTAAATAGTGCCTCCCCAGCCGCAGGTAGGCCCCCCTGATCCCGTCGGACATAGCATCCGGCGGTAAATCATGGGGCGCTCCCGAAGATCATGGCTGGGGGCGAGCGGGGCGCTGTGCATGGCGATGACATCATCGCCGGTGGCGCAGCACCACGGGGTGCTACCGGTTACCGCCGCCGCTAACCTCCCGCTGAATTTTGTGGGCGGCGCTGCGCCCGGGTGCTAGTTGCACCCCGTTAGCGCCCTCTTAGGGCATGAACGGGAGGCGCAAAGCAACTGAATTTTTCCCCTATAGAGATTTCTTTAGCTTGCAAGTGTTTAGAGCCAAATGTATGTCCAGTACCACCTCATTGGAACAACCTCTCTCACCACTGACAAATGATGATTCTGTCATCTCAACTTCAGCTGCCATCTATTCCATCAGCATTTTTTCCCTTGAAAAAATCATGCCTTGCTCCTCTGAAAAAATCATGCCTTCCACAATCAGCCCTAACACCAACACCAACAACAACATCACCGACCTTCTCTACCATCACCTGATGCTGCACAGGACACAGGGCAACAGCCCCTGACAACATTGCTGCCCAGGAGGCTAGCGGTGGCATCATCATGGCTAGATTTACTTCACTTGAGACTGTACACCCTGGCTGCCACATGATGCACCAGGTTGACACCATCCCACTCCAGCACCGTAAAACATCCCTTTAATGTCCAAGCCATTCCATGCACACTCATCACTATAGCAGTGAGGGGAGGAGGGTGGCGGGGGGGGGAAGTTATGTCTTAACATTCACTGGAACTCAGTAAGACACTTTTCAAGGTGCGCACAGATCGGTCCAATAAGGTGAAGTGTTGAAAATATAGATTTCACTGTATGACAAGTCATTACCAGAAACTTCACATGAACATTGGCTAAACCTCTCAAGTGCCTACACTTGTGTGTTGTTAGTTGGTATGCATGCAGTAGGATGAGAGTGAGTGTGAGTGGTAGCTAGTGAGATGGGGAAGTGATAATGTAGATAGATAATGGGTGGAGGTGCAAGGTGAGTTGGTGTGAGTAAGGATGTGCAGGAGTAGGGCATGGAAGGCAGAGTGATGGGGAAGTGATGAGTGGCACAGCAGGGTGAGTTTGAGTGTGGAATTGCAGTAACCTTTCATGATATACTGAGATCATTGAAAGGTTTGCGCCACTGCAGCCAGGCACTCCTGACGACATCCCTGCTTGTGTCCTCCTGTGCAATGTGCAACCAGGCTGCGTTGATCTCCTGGGGAGGTCTCTTCCGCCCATGGGAAGGGAAGAGAATCTCCCTGTGTGCTGTGAATCCCTCCATAAGCATATGGAGGGAGTCAGGTGTGAGCCTGGGTGCAGACGTGCACCTTTGTGCAGTGCTCGTCAGTGTTTGCAGCTCCTCAATGCTGCAGAACACCGACAGCACAACCATCAAAATCAACCATAACTACATTAAAGAAACAATCGGATGGAGCGTTGAGGAGGAGGGAACCGTAGGGTGCTTCTGGATGTGTTAACTACTATGGGCTGAATGGTCTTCCTTATCTGTAATTATCTTGTGATCTTGTGAATTCCTTGTACCTGTTGTCAGCTTAGCGAGGGTCAGACCCTGCTTGCCAAGTGTCTAATAATTCATTATTATCAGTCCCCTTAGGCTCAATTGTAAAGGTCCAACTCACAGCTTCCAGCCCCCATCCACCATCACCACTCTGTGCTTCGAGTGCTTTACTTACAAATCAAACACTGTTGCTTGCTGAAGGAAATAAAAATGGTGTCTGGAAGTGATGAATAAACTGTATTCACACCTAAGACCGAGGAAGAGGAATGGGAATTCATAGAATTACATAGGATATACGGCACAGAAACAGGCCATTCGGCCCAACCAGTCCATGCCGGCGTTTATGCTCCACACGAGCCTCCTCCCGTCTTTCCTCATCTAAATCTATCAGCATAACCCTCTATTCCCTTCTCCCTCATATGCTTGTCTCGCCTCCCCTTAAATGCATCGATACTATTCGCTTCAACCACTCTCTTGTGGTAGCGAGTTCCACTCTTTGGGTAAAGAAGTTTCTTCTGAATTCCCTATTGGATTTCTTGGTGACTATCTTATATTGATGGCCTCTAGTTATGCTCTTCCCCACAAGTGGAAACACTCTCTCTGTATCCACTCTATCAAAACCTTTCATAATTTTAAAGACCTCTATTAGGTCACCCCTCAGCCTTCTTTTTTCAAGAGAAAAGAGACCCAGCCTGTTCATCCTTTCCTGATAGGTATACCCTCGCATTGCTGGTATCATCCTTGTAAATCTTCTCTGCACCCTCTCCAGTGCCTTGTGATAGTTTTGTGAGATGAGGAATTCCTGCAGCAGGAAGAAGAGTGCTGACCTGAAATAGGGGAAGGGGGGAAGAAATATTGCATGAACCAGGTGAGGTGACGACGCATGCCAGTGTGAACTAAAGGGAGGGACAGGGGTTGAGTGCAATGGGGAGGTTGGCGTAAGGAAAAGATTCCTCGTGTGAACTAAGGTAGAAGGATGAGAAGACTTGCAGTGATTTTGAGCTGTCAACTTTTTTTGAAGCTGCTTATCAGATTTTGCTAGTTTTCTAGGTTGGCATGTCTACGTTTTGATAGATATCTGGCATTCATTCTCAGTATATGATCATGGAATTACCATTTCATATAAGGATTTATTTCTTTATTCAATATGTGCAACAAAGTACACAGTTAGGCTTTACTTGCATAAAAACAATCTCCTTACCTAAGAAAGGATATACTTGCCTTAGAGGGAGTGCAGCGAAGGTTCACCAGACTGATTCCTGGGATGGCAGGACTGTCGTATGAGGAGAGATTGGGCCGACTAGACCTGTATTCACTAGAGTTTAGAAGAATGAGAGGGAATCTCATTGAAACGTATAAAATTCTGACAGGGCTAGACAGACTGGATGTTTCCCCTGGCTGGGGGGTTCTAGAATGAGGGGTCACAGTCTCAGGATACGGGGTAGGACATTTAGTACTGAGATGAGGAGAAATTTCTTCACTCAGAGGGTGGTGAACCTGTGGAATTCTCTACCACAGAAGGCTGTGGAGGCCAAGTCACTGAATATATTTAAGAAGGAGATAGATAGATTGTTAGACACAAAAGGCATCAAGGGGTATGGAGAGAGCGGGAATATGGTATTGAGATAGAGGATCAGCCATGATCATATTGAATGGCGGAGCAGGTTCGAAGGGCCGAATGGCCGACTCCTGCTCTTATTTTTCTATGTTTCTATGTAACAACTTATCCAGGTTATCCTTTCATTTAGATTTAAGATACCCAATCAGAAAACTGGATATTTGGACAAGCAAATCTAAAACATCCAATTGGAATTCATACACTTGCCAACCATGTTACCCTTTTCCAAGAACTACTACAATATAGACTCTATTTTCCTCTGGTGAGTAATGAGTAAATATACGTTGCTACATTCACAAGCGCAAATGTATGTCACAGATGTTTGGTTCCACCCCAGGGGTATAACCAGCCGCTCTCTTCACCGTGTAGATCGTTCTTCCCAGATTTCATAATCAAGTTGTAGATGTAGATAAATAGACAACCTGCACATTTTTGGCCAATTCAGCAGAGCTTTTTTTAGTGATACCAGTGGGAAAGTTTAATGAAATTGTTACCTAATTGTTCCACACTTTGTTAGTTCTGGTCAACAAAACTGATTACAATAGCCCGCCTTATGTCTTGAAAAGAATCCTTATTCATCCCGTCACACACCTCTAACACTAATCTATTATATCAGTGGTCCAGATGTTTTTGACTATTATTTTATCAATTGTGGCGCACTTATTTTTTGCTGATGTAACATCACAGGCTGATTTACAATAGCAAACATAGCTATCTTCACTACAGTGTGGGCAACCAGTTGATTTAAATGCCAATTTTGCAAGGTCAAAACTAATATAATGTTTTCTAAGGTAACGTGAGGAACTAATAAAGATGTAACAATAGCTGAAAAATCTTAAGAAAGAATTTGCATTACAGAGGACCTTTCACAATGCTGTTTCACATCAGAATGCTGTTCATAGACTACAGCTCAGCATTCAACACTATCGTCCCCAACAAGCTGGCCACCAAACTCCAAACTCTTAGCCTGAACACTTCCCTCTGCAACTGGACCCTGGACTTCCTAACAAACAGACCACAGTCTGTCAAATTAGGTAACCACACCTCCCCCCCCCCGACCCTGAACACGGGGGCCCCACAAGGATGTGTGCTGAGCCCCCTCCTCTACTCCCTCTTCACCCACGACTGTGTGGCTGTTCATGGTTCCAACACCATCATCAAGTTTGCGGATGATACCACGGTAGTAGGCCAGATCACCAACAACGATGAGTCAGCCTACAGGGAGGAGGTCCAGCATCTCATGAAGTGGTGCGCCGATAACAACCTGGCCCTTAACATCAAGAAAACCAAAGAAATCATTGTGGACTTCAGGAAGTCTAAAGGCGGAAGTCACACCCCCATCCACATCAATGGGGCTGTGGTGGAAAGGGTGGACAGCTTTAAGTTCCTCCGAGTCCACATCACGGAAGACCTCTCCTGGTCCCTCAATACCCCCTCTCTGGTGAAGAAGGCCCAGCAGCGCCTATATTTCCTAAGGAGGCTGAAGGGATGTAACCTGTCACCCCTGATCCTCTCTAACTTTTACCGCTGCACAATAGAGAGCATCCTGACAAACTGTATCACAGTATGGTATGGCAGCTGTAGTTACTATGACCGGAAAGCCCTGCAGCGGGTAGTCAAAACTGCCCAACGCATTACCGGCACCCGGCTACCGACCATAGAGCACATATACCAGAAACGCTGTTTATGGAGGTCACGGTCCATCATCAAAGACCCTACCCACCCCAGCCACAGTCTGTTCGCCCTCCTGCCATCTGGGAGACGCTACAGATGCATTCGCACCCGTACGACCAGATTTAGGAACAGCTTCTTTCCCAGGGCTGTCATCCTACTGAACTCCACAAATAAACTCTAAAGCCTGCACATCTGCCAATGCACTTTATTATGGTTATGTTTATGTTAATGTATTACAAACCAAATGTATGTTGAATGTTTAAATGTCTTAATCTGAATGTACACTCTCGGGAGCCGCAAGCCTACATTTCGTTGTACTGCACTTGTGCACTAACAATCACAATAAAAGTTGATTTGATTTGATTTGACAACCTTAGAACATCCCAAAGCACTTCATAACCAAAAAGTTACTTTTGAAATACATTCGCTGTTGTCTTGTAGGCAAACGTGGCAGCCAATTTATACAAATATCAGCTGTGGCTCAGTGGGTAGCACATCGCCTCTGAGTCAGAAAGTTGTGGGTTCATAAAGCTAGGCTGACACTCTAGTACAGTACTGAGGGAGCGCAGCACTGCCGGAGGTGCCATCTTTCGGATGAGACGTTAAACCGAGTGATGGGCCATCAATAACTCAAAGACAAGGAATTAAAGGATTCAACTGAAGGCTTTTAATCACTAAGAACATTGCATGTCTTTCCACATCGGATTCGTCTGGCAGAAATGACTCATACAGCTCTTAAGACCTTTATATGACAAAAGACAGGGGCGGAGCCAATACACACAATAGGAAAACAGGGGGCGGTACACACAATACAATGCAGGTAAAACACAGGGGCTGATGAAGGCATATATTTCATCACATTCAAAAACAAACATCTTCTCGTGAGGAGTGGCGTTAGTAGCAGTACACAGTAGCGATCTTATCGAGTGGAGTACGTCTGGGAGGACCTCTTGCCAGCGGGAGGTAGGGAGGCCTTTAGACCTTAGTGCTAAGGTGACCGCCTTCCACACCGTCGCGTTCTCCCTCTCCACCTGCCCATTACCCCGGGGGTTATAACTAGTGGTCCGACTCGTGGCTATCCCCTTCGACAGCAGGTATTGGCGCAGTTCATCGCTCATGAACGACGCCCCCCTGTCAGTGTGGATGTAGTTAGGCATGCCAAACGTGCAAAACAGGCTGCCGAGGCACTTGATGACCGTGGCACTGGTCATGTCTGGGCAGGGGTAGGCGAATGGGAAGCGGGAGTACTCGTCCACAATGTTGAGAAAGTACACATTGCAGTCGGTGGAGGGGAGTGGTCCCTTGAAATCTAAGCTCAGGCGCTCGAATGGCCGTGTAGCTTTGATCAGGTGGGCTCGGTCGGGCCTGAAAAAACGGGGCTTGCATTCCGCACAGGTGCGGCAGTTCCTGGTCATAGACCGGACCTCCTCGATGGAATAGGGCAGGTTACGGGATTTTATAAAGTGAAATAGCCGGGTGACCCCCGGGTGGCAGAGGCCATTGTGGAGGCCCTGTAGCCTGTCCCCCTGGATGCTGGCACACATCCCTCGTGATAGGGCATCGGGGGATTCGTTGAGGGCCCCCGGCCTATATATTATGTCATACTCAAACGTGGAGAGTTCGATCCGCCACCTGAGAATTTTGTCGTTCTTGATCTTCCCCCTCTGTTTGTTGTTAAACATGAAGGCTACCGACCGCTGGTCGGTAAGTAGGGTGAAGCGTTTGCCGGCTAGGTAGTGCCTCCAGTGCCGCGCTGCCTCCACTATGGCCTGGGCCTCCTTCTCTACCGAGGAGTGCCTGATCTCAGGCCCTTGGAGGGTTCTTGAGAAAAAGGCTACGGGCCGCCCATCCTGGTTGAGGGTGGCTGCTAAAGCGAAGTCGGACGCATCGCTTTCGACCTGGAAAGGGATGTTTTCGTCCACTGCCTGCAGCGCGGCCTTCTCAATGTCGTGTTTAATGCTGTTGAAGGCGGCGTGGGCCTCGGCCGTGAGCGGGAAGGACGTTGATTTCAGGAGGGGATGGGCCTTGTCGGAATAATTGGGGACCCATTGGGCGTAATAGGAGAAAAACCCCAGGCACCTTTTCAGGGCCTTGGGAGTGTTTGGTAGGGGTAGCTCCTGTAGGGGGCGCAATCGGTCGGGGTCCGGACCGATTTCCCCGTTTTCCACCACGCAGCCCAGGATACAGAGGCGCGTGGTGCTAAAGACACACTTATCCTCGTTGTAGGTGAGATTGAGTCTGAGGGTGGTTTGCAGAAATCTCGCGAGGTTCGAGTCATGGTCTTGCTGGTCGTGGCCGCAGATGGTGACGTTGTCTAGGTATGGGTAGGTGGCTGTTAACTGGTTCTCATCGACCATGCGGTCCATCTCCCGCTAGAAGACCGAGACCCCATTCGTTACCCCAAAGGGGACTCTGAGGAAGTGATAGAGGCGTCTGTTCGCCTCGAAGGCGGTGTATGGGCGGTCCTCCGGCCTAATGGGGAGCTGGTGGTATGCTGATTTTAGGTCGATGGTGGAAAACACCCGGTATTGCGCGATTTGGTTAACCATATCCGCTATGCGGGGCAGAGGGTAGGCGTCTAGCTGGGTGTATAGATTAACCGTCTGGCTATAATCTATCACCATCCGCTTCTTTTCGCTACCCTTAACTACTACTACCTGGGCGCACCACGGGCTGGTACTGCATTCAATGATACCCTCCCGCTTGAGTCTTTCTACTTCCGACGCAATGAACCGTCTGTCCTCCCAGCTGTACCGCCTACTCTTGGTCGCTATGGGTCGACAGTTGGGTGCGAGGTTGGTGAACAGAGAGGGCGGCTTGACCTTCAGGGTAGCCAGACCGCACACTGTGAGGGGCGGCTGGGACCCACCATAGGTGAGCGTGATACTTTGGTGGTGGCACTGGAAGTCCAGACCCAAGATCACGCTCACAGAGATCTGGCATTATCAATAGTTTAAAATCTCTGTAATCAGTGCCTTTTACCGACAACATAACCGCGCAGAAACCTGTAATTTTTGAGGTATGGGTCTTATCAGCCATGGCGATTTTGCCCTGTGTAGGGACTATCGTTAATGAAAGTCATTTTACCAGGCTAGGATGAATAAAGCTTTCGGTGCTCCCGCAGTCAATCAAGCATTTAACCTTGTTCCCGTTTACCTCTATGTCCATCATCGATCTAGACAACGGATGCGGCCTGGATTGATCCACCGTGATCGAGGCCACCAGTGGGTCCTTGAGGTCCGTGTAGTCGGGACAAGATGGTGGACTCCATGAGGGTGGACAAGATGGCATCCAAGATGGCCGCCCCCATGGCGCGCGCGCGGCGGTGGCGGAGTTGGAGGCTGGGTTCCCTCTGCAGACTTTGCTGAAATGTCCTTTCTTCCCGCATTTAAAACAGGTGGTGCCCTTCGCTGGGCACAGATGCCTGGAGTGTTTGTCCTAGCCGCAGAAGTAGCATTTCGGGCCCCGATGCATCGCGGCAGTAGTGGGGCTCCTGGGTGGAGGCTGGGGCTCCGATGGTGCTGGACTGGCCTGAGACCTGGGAGGTGAAGATAGCTTCCAAGATGGCGGCCCCCACGGCGTGCACAAGGCGGAGTGGGCCACGTGGCCTGAGGAACAGGATTCAGAGTTCCTCTGGGCCATATCCAGCGATCGCGCTATGCCCATAGCCTGTTTTAAGTCCAGTCCCTCCTTTTCAAACAGTTTCTGCCGAATGTAATTTGAACTGAGGCCCGCAATAAAGGAGTCTCGGATCAGCTCCTCCGTGTACACGATGGCAGACATGGCCTTACAGTTACAGTCTCTGCCCAGTAATTTTAGGCTTAGCATGAAGTCCTCTAGTGACTCACCATGCTGCTGCGTGCAGGTAGTCAGAAGATGCCTGGCGTACACCTCGTTTATTGGCCGCACGTAGTGGGCCTTCAGAATGGTGCAGGCATCCCCGTAGCTGGTGGCATCTCGGATGAGAGGGGAGACCCGATGACTCACCCAGTTTCGCAGGATTCCCAGTTTCACATCTCCGGTGGCGGTCGCGGCTGCGATGGCGGTGGCTGAGCTTTCGATGAAAAATTCGAAGCATTGGAACCAGTGTCCGAACTGTGTGGCTGCGTCTGAGGCATGGGGGTCCAGATCCAAGCGCTCTGGTTTCAGGAGTCGATCCATCTTCGTGTTTTAGTGATTAAAATTGATGGGCCATCAATAATTCAAAGACAAGGAATTAAAGGATTCAACTGAAGGCTTTTAATCACTAAGAACATTGCATGTCTTTCCACATCGGATTCATCTGGCATAAATGACTCATACAGCTCTTGAGACCTTTATATGACAAAAGACAGGGGCGGAGCCAATACACACAATAGGAAAACAGGGGGCGGTACACACAATACAATGCAGGTAAAACACAGGGGCTGATGAAGGCATATATTTCATCACACCGAGGCCCTGTCTGCTCTCTCAGGTGGACGTAAAAGATCCCATGGCACTATTTCAAAGAAGAGCAGTGGGAGTTATCCCCGGTGTCCTGGCCAATATTTATCCCTCAATCAACATCACTGAAACAGATTGCCTGGTCATTATCACGCTGCTGTTTGTGGGAGCTTGCTGTGCACAAATTGGCTGCCGCGTTTCCTACATTACAACAGTGACCCCACTTCAAAAAGTACTTCATTGGCTGTAAAGCGCTTTGAGATGTCCAGTGGTCATGAAAGGCGCTATAGAAATGCAAGTCTTTCTTTCTTCGGGCTCTTTTGCCAGCACTCCGATCCCCGGGGGCCCAGCTGGGCCCTGGATCGCGCTGCGCAAGGCCCCCCCTTTAAGAAGGAGAGGAAGGTCTGCAATACCGCGGTGCGACGTGCCACAGTGCATGGCGCTGCGGCACGTAACGCCGCAATATTCCCTCGCATCGCCCCATGAGGGAGGCCGGGCACTTCCAGTAGCTATCTTTCAGCCGTGCGGGCGCTAATTTTCCAGGGCGCTAAAAGTAGCTCCCCGGTGAAGTTAGTGCCCCAAAGGGGACGCAACTCAATTTTTTCCCCTTAAAGTTTTTTTTTTCTCTCTCAAGACTGAAATCTTGATTTTACTGCTACATCCGAATATTCTTTTGGGATGAAGATTCCAAAGAGATGCATTGTGCCATAAGAAATATCATGGAAACATTCTCAAGATGCAGTTTGGTTTACAGTATAGATAAGAGATTCCTACTCAATATACACCTTTTGGAAAATAATTTTCCATGGCGCACTGTATGAGATTACTGTGGATCATTCAAATGTAGTTCTCTTTCCTGAGGAAGAGTTGCATATTTTAAAAGATCAGGGGCTTATAACCAAACTGCTGCTGTTTCTGGTCCAGGGAGAAACAGCTGGCCATGCTAGATTAAGGGATAGTCTGTTCAATATACAAAATTAAACAAACTAAGACAACTAGCTTATGAGTGCCTTCAGAAAAATGGCAGATTGTATTTCCCGCTGTACCTCAACTAAACCTTTGAAAGTCCAAACTGGTCGATGCCTGCCTGTTGAATGCTGTGCAGATTTCTGTGATTTTGTCGCTATTGTCAGATTATGGGAATCATCGAGGAGACTGGTAATCACCTCTTTAGGGATCTCCAGAGACATTGGAACCTGTACATGGTCTACCCAGTGTCATCACACTTACACTGGGTAGCTCCTCTACTGAATGGATCAAAAACACTTGTACTGAAGTCAAACAAACCACCATCACAGCCCTTCTCTGCTCTTGTTCACATCTGTAATCTGAAGAACCTCCATCATTATGCTGGAGTCTAGCTCGTCCTCCTCAGAAGAGCTTTAACCTGGGCCCCCTATGCTGCAGTCTGCAGCAACCTGCACCCTGATCCAGTTTTCTAGGCAGTATGTAGTTCAGTGGTTGCCACTGCAGACAATCTGGAGGGATGCAGAATAGACTGAGAAATGCAAGCAGAGCTCGAATTCTTTTCAAATTAAATCTAAAAAAAAATGATTAATTGCTCCCTTGCAAAGAACAAGAGTGACTTAAATTTGCATTTAAATTGTTGATTTTAAACAGAAAAAAACACACACACATCTCTTTGGCATGAAACCCAATGGAAATACTCTCTTTCAGGTGAGATAAAAAAAAACTGCCCATCCTTGAAATGCGCGGCAGGTCTGTCAGCAGCTGAATCAAAGATTGATGAATGTTTCTGGCAGAGACTCTCCATCAGAACACAGAAAATAAAACCTTCACAGTTCTGGCAAAAGGTCTCTACCTGAAACATGAATCTGTCTTTTCTCTTCAGATGTGGACAGACCCACACGGTGCGTTTTCTATTTTTATTCCGCCATTTTAAGTACAGTTTACAAAAATATTGCAGAGGTGCCTCAAGAACCATCTTAAAAAACTTTAATAAATGAAAGGCAGCTGAAAGAATCTTTGTGTTGAAAAGCGCTGGACAGGTTATGATTATGTAATATTCATGATTAGAGAAGTGACATCAAATTTAAGAAAATAGTAAACCTTAAGATAATAGTATACGACACAGTAAGAATTGGACTATAAAACATAAGTACTTATAGCTCCAACAGTTGTGGCTTTTACTGATTATTACCAATGCAGTAAAGATGTTAAAGTGTTACCAAGGTAACAGTCTCAATTCACAAGCCATTCACAATTATCAGAGGTAGAATTCTGTAGCGATTCAAAACAAGTGTTTTATACAGATCTCTGCACCCTCCCAATAGACTATTGTTAGATTATAAACTAGCACTGAAGCATGGGCCTGCTTATATCAAAAACAAACATCAATGGCAGGAGTTCACACGACATGAATCTCTGAAACTAGCTGTCCACCTGTGCAGAAGCTTGCATGTGTGCTAGTTCCATTATTTCCTCACGACTCCCGTGATGCATGTAAACCCAGCCACCCACACAGAGCAATGTTCCACAGCGCTATCATGGATACACATTAACCAATCAATTAAAGCATTAAATAAAAGGTACCACCCCATTGCGAGAGACTAGACCACTACATTAACCACAGAAAACACCTGGATAAAAAGCAGTGAAATGTGAAACAATTTCACCTAGATATTCAACACAAATCACCTCAGATAGGTCCTGCTCCATCTGAAAAAATGTCTTTCCACTGCTAAGTGTTCTGCCTTCCATAAAACCTAATATAGTAGCTGGTGCAATCTTTGCCCATTGAACTCAAGCCATTGGGATCACTTAAATTTATGGACCTCCTCTGCCCATTAATTAATGGAATAATTCAGCCTTGATTCCATCCTCACCTTGTATTTGTGACATTAGGTAGCATTGTCGTTTACTCATTTGGAGTGGTTGGAGCAGTGACTTTGCCATTGAATGTCAGTCTTATATTGAATTTGCAAAGTGCATGTCTGTTCACTTTACTGGAATGGAAGACCTTGTTCCCCTTGCTGCATAACCTAAATCTACAAAAGCCAACCTCAGATTCAAGGAACAACAGGAAAAAAAAAGATAGTAATATATGTATTAACTGTAAGGTTTTTTTTGGTCTCCTTTTAACAAGGCTAACTCGTTCTTAGTTTTTATAATTTCTTGTTCAAAACTGCACTGATACTCCTGAATCCATGCAACTTGTTTTTTTAAACTGAATCATCACGGGGCAGCACGGTGGCATAGTGGTTAGCACTGTTGCCTCACAGCGCCAGAGACCCGGGTTCGAATCCGGCCTCAGGCGACTGTCTGTGTGGAGTTTGCACATTCTCCCCGTGTTTGCGTGGGTTTCCTCCGGGTGCTCCGGTTTCCTCCCACAGTCCAAAGATGTGCGGGTTAGGTTGATTGGCTATGATAAATTGACCCTTAGTGTTAGGGGGATTAAATACGTGGGGTTACTGGGATATGTGTTGGTGTAGGGGTTACGGGGATCGGGTGTGATATGTGTTGGTGCAGGCTCGATGGGCCGAAATGGCCTCTATCTGCACTGTGGGGTTTCTGTGATACTGTGATTTCTGTGATCACAATTTTTGAGGTAAAGCGAGGCTGTTCAGCACACAGTACTAGTGCTGGTGCTAGCTCCGCCAACTTTCACACATTTCATTGATTTCTCACATTGCACTTTTAAAATGCTGAAGGCAGCATTAGAAAGACATTATCACCTCAGTGGAGAGCTGCTGCGTTACCACATTGACAGCTAGGGCAAGTTTATGCTGCAGCAGATGTTACAATTACTGCAACATCAACCATTTCAAGCATGATATTTAAAAAAAACTAAGATATAACTAATAAATTGCAAGCAGCAGATAAGACCTGAGATGCATTGCTGCCCCCTCTTGCAGTTATAAATTATGTAGAATATGTTGCTGATACTGACCCTTTAAAACCTAATTGCAATTTACTGACCTTTGACTTTGTGTTTAAATTTAGATGTTATTGGTAGTAGAAGTTTAATAAATGCAAGTCTTTCTTTCTTTCCTCCATCAATAATTTGACTCTGAGTGCACTATAGGAGAGATGTGAGATTATCATCAGTTTGACATTGCAACAGGTATAGTATAACTCCGGTCCAATGCAAAACAGCATCTTAAAAGTGATCTCTTCAACCCCGTGTGAGTTCCACAACTTTACTTTTCAATGCTTTTAATGGTATTGGAAGAAAGTGGTTCCAGACATGGGGTCTCATAACACTCAAACTGAGCTGTCCTGGAGTTGCAGCTGTTCAATCTATCCAAGCATGCACCTGTGGTGCACTTTTGTCATTGCCTTCAGTGCACTCCTCAGCGGAGAGTTCCTGGTAGTATAACTCCTGTCTGCCTTGCAAAGAACATAAGAACATAAGAAATAGGAGCAGGAGTAGGCCAATCGGCCCCTCGAGCCTGCTCCACCATTCAATAAGATCATGGCTGATCTGATCCTAACCTCAAATCTTCTATCATTCTGCATCCACCCGAACTCATGTGATCTCCCAGGAGAGGCGAAAAACCAGATAAAGACACAATGGCCAATTTGGGAGAAAAAAATCTGGAAAATTCCTCTCCGACCCATCTAGGCGATCGAAATTCTTCCAGGAGATCACTCTGTCCCTATATTTTCTACAGTACTTACCTTCTGTAAAGGCGATCTCCACCCCAGCCAGGAACAGGAATAAAACCATCTCCTGAAATCTAACACAGAATTAGAACACAGTAGGAACAGAACCAGGCTACACGGCCCCTGGGCCCACTCCACTACCCACAGGGCCATGAACATTCCGAACCTAGACTCATGTCCAATTTCCTGCCCGCTCCCCGTAACCCTTAATTCCCTTTACTTCTAGGAAACTATCTATTTCTGTTTTAAATTTATTTAATGATGTAGCTTCCACAGCTTTCTGGGGCAGCAAATTCCACAAACCTACCACCCTCTGAGTGAAGAAGTTTCTCCTCATCTCAGTTTTGAATGAGCAGCCCCTTATTTTAAGATTATGCCCCCTAGTTCTAGTTTCACCCATCATTGGGAACATCCTCACCGCATCCACCCGATCAAGCCCCTTCACAATCTTATATGTTTCAATAAGATCGCCTCTCATTCTTCTGAACTCCAATGAGTAGAGTCCCAATCTACTCAACCTCTCCTCATATGACCACCCCCTCATCCCCGGGATTAACCGAGTGAACCTTCTTTGTACTGACTCGAGAGCAAGTATGTCTTTTCTTAAGTATGGACACCAAAACTGTATGCAGTATTCCAGGTGCGGTCTCACCAACTTGGCTTGTCCAAGACCATGGGGTGAATTCCCGCTGCAGTTCTCCCGCTCATTCATGGAACCTTCAACAGATGAGCTGCAGAAACCCTTAAAAACTGGCGTAACCAATTTGGCGACAAAGTTGCACCTGATGAGTGGGCGAAACCCCGTGGAATTTCACACCCCACATTTGTGGTATTAGCTGCAGTTTAAGTAAGATAATTAGATAGGTGAAAGCCTTGGCTCAGTGGTGGCACTCTCACCTCTGAGTCACAAGCTTGTGGGTTCCAGTCCCACTCCAGCGACTTGAGCAGATAGTCTAGGCTGACACTTCAGTGCAGTACTGAGGGAGTGTCGGTGGTGCTGTCTTTCAGATGGCATGTTAAGCTGAGGCCTGATCTGCTCTCTCAGGTGGACATAAAACATCCATGGCAGTATTTGAAGAAAAGTGGGTGAGTTTTCCTGGTGTCCTGGCTAAAATTTATACCTCAACCAACCACTAAACAGATTAGCTAGTCGATTAT
Source organism: Somniosus microcephalus (assembly GCF_052327205.1). NCBI lineage: Eukaryota > Metazoa > Chordata > Chondrichthyes > Squaliformes > Somniosidae > Somniosus > Somniosus microcephalus. The sequence continues at coordinate 71,511,440 of NC_141008.1, read as the reverse complement.
TTCAGTGCTATTTGAGGGCAAATTAGCTGCTATGTTTGGCTATATTACAGCAGTGGCTACACTTCAAAACTACTTCATTGGCTGTGAAGTGCCTTGGTACATCCTAAGAGTATGAAAGGTGCTATATAACTCGGGGGCGGGGTGTACAATGGGCAGCTGACTCATTGCCACCCACTTCCTGCCTAGTGGGAACAGTTAAAATTGACCCTTATGATTCTGCACTTTATTTTTGGAAAAAAAAGCAAGGCTGCCAAATACCATGCTAACATACAAGCTGGTGACTCCTGCAACCACCGCATGTCCCTCGAAATCCAAGCTCTTCAATTCAGGCACTAGCTGAAAAAAGCATAAACTCCCCACCCCTTCACCCCTGTAAAACTAAAACAAAAGATAATCCACAAAAGCTATTTTAAAACAGAGCTGCATGATGCGCTGCCTGTGATCATGAACAAGCTGGACATGCAGGGAATGGAACCCTTATCTATTGAGTAAGATACCATGCTGGTGATGGGGAGCATGCAAGACAATATGGGTGCAGTGTCTGGTACCTTGGATTCTGTGGAAGCCTGCAGCATGGGCAAGGACTAGTGCTCTCTCGTCCTGCTTTGATCTGTCCATTGGGAATGTGATGCAGGTGTTCCTCCTGGTGTAGAGGGCATTGGTGACCTCCCTGTTACAGAGGTGCACAGCAATCTGCAGTATTTCACTGATGTAACTTTCTTCAGCCTGGAACGAGCCCGTGATGTAAAAGTTAAGGGCCATGTTGACCTTGACAGCTGTCAGCCGCAGGCAGTGCTGTCCGTGCCCTAGTGTGAAGCTCAAGATATGGCTGTAGCAGGTGACATGGCCTCCTTGGTGAAGCACAGGGGCGTGACACATTGCTTCTCGGTGAAGTTGAGATATGAGAAGTCCTTCCCTGAAGACCCACTGTGGGTATGGTCTCTGGCACAGTTCCCTCCTCCACACTATTCTCCCAGCTGCTCCTGCTCCCTCCTCCCTTCTTCTCTGCTCTGTCTCGTCCTCCAGCCCCAAAGGTAGACCTACAAGACCACCCATGACTGCAATAAATCTGTTTCCAGAGCCAAAGTAGAAAACAGCAGTCCAGCACTATCACAAAATTATTCTCAGAATGAACTCTGGAAAATGTTTTTGCTGATTTCAAGTGGTTGATTTCAATTCTGATGAAATGCCTATAGGTGTTAAATAATTGAAGCTTCATTTTCAAAGCTTTCATCTATGATGGATTATTTACTGGATTCTTTCTTGCTGACTGGAGCACACACAGGGTTAAAATTGTTTGTTGATAGCTTCTTCTGTAAGCTGTGGAGGATTATAAAGTATGACCTGCTATGCTAAAGGCACCAGTATGCAGTTGTTTACCTTATTCCCATGGTTATTGGAGACTAATGAGGGTTGATTGAATTTCTCCTTTAGCTTTGAGGTGGCCATTGCCCTTGGATGGAACCCATCTCACAGATTAGTCAAAGGGCTCGATTTTAACTCAGCCGTCAGGCGGGCTTTGAGGCGTGTGGGGGGTTAAAATTGCAAAACCTGGGGGTCGGGACCCCCCCGCGCATGGATCCCGACACCTAGCCATTTTAACCCAGGCGTGTCTGATGGTCCCGATTCATTCCCGCCTGCCACCGGCGGGACTGGTCTTTAGGGCCCTTAAACAGCACTCATTGGCCTTTATAATCCCATTTTAACAGGCCCTTGCCTGTTTAACCCTTTTCCCACGTAAAACACGCCTGGTGGGGATCACGCCTGTGAAACCTGGCATGAACACTATTGGCTTGCTGACTATCAGCTGCAGGTCAACCATTAAAGAGGATATTTGATCAGTCCTCATTTGCAGGTGGCAGGACTTTGTTGTCTCAGGCCTGGAGCAACTTTTACCAGGCTTAACCACACCTGTGGAAGGTTGGAGCCTCACACACTTCTCCAGTGTGACCTCCTGCGAAACCCCTCTCGCCACCCTCACTCAGCGCTTCCTCAACTGAGGCATCTACCAGAAGCATGGGAGGCCTTTTTTTCCTTCCCTTCTTGGCATTAGAGGACCTCCAGCCCCATTCGCGAAATGACACACGCCACAACTGCAGAAGTTGCCATCAGAATTTTTATGCAAAACAAACTGATGGCATTTTTACAGAATACACAACATTTCACCCAAGTGACTACCCTTGTGATTATTTGTGCTTTATGTTCCTCTTACGCGTGCTCCTACATCGTGGTTCCCCTGTGGCTTCTGCAGATGTGGAGGCCGCTTGCTCACTTTCCCGCTGCTCCTGTCTCGACACCTTTGGCAGGCGTCCTCTGGGGTGGCAAGCCTGTGAGGGCTCGTCAGCAGTCTGCTACTCCTGCGGCTGTGCAGGAGTTGAGACGTCTATCTCAGTTGGGTATGGACTCCGGCGGGGCTCTGACCGAGGGCTCTGCAGTGGCATGGAAGTGTGAGCGCTTGGAGAGGAGCCCCCACTTCATTGAGGTCTGCCACCAACCTCCCTCTCATGGGTCAGGTCCCCCTCAGTGCCTGCAAGTGGCTTGAGAGCACCTTGTTGCACATCAGGGGGGCCATGGGGACCCGTATCTGCAATGGCTGTCCTACTCAGAAGGACTTCCATGAAGGTCTGGTTTCTCTGTTCAATAGATGCCCATCGCTCCTCAAGAGATGTCATTCTATTCTGAACACTCACCATGTTTTCCATACCCTGGCGACTAACCTCCTCCATGGCCGTAGCCCTCCTCTCCTCTACCGTAGCCAGCCTTACCACGGAGACAGCAATCATTTCCACGTAGGTAGCCATCCTTTCCGCGTTGATGCGTTCAGGCTCTGCTCATGTTCGCTATGGACCCCTCCATTCGCTCCACACTCACAGCGATCCTAGAGACAAAACCTGCCAGAGACTCCTGCATCTGTGCCTGGAGTTCCATCACCTCTGATCTTACGGATGGACCCAGAGGCAGAGGGTCGACATGCAGCTGAGCAGAGCTGGCAGAATCCCGCGCCCTCCGATGAGGACTCTCCACTGCTGTCCCTGTCTCCACAATCTGCTGATGCTCACTTGTGAGCTGTGATACACCAGGTGACAACTCTACTCTATGTCCCGAAGGCTCCACCGAGGTGCGAGTGTCTGCGCTGGTGCTGGGTGCGCTTATTTCTGCTGACGCTGCACCCTCAGAGGTTGCAGATTCCTCTGAGGAGTCTGGCTGCTCAGGCTCTTCCTCCTGCACAGTGGGGACGGGGGCTCTCGATGGTCTTGTGGGGGAGTCAAGGAAAAAGTTAGAGATGTGATGCCAAGGTTACATGCACATTGCATTTTGCAGATGATCATAAGTCCATATGATATAGCTTCAGAATCATTATCAGCGACTCATGCAATGCCAATGAGAGAGATGGAAAACTATTCTGTCACCAGCTTGCGGGGATGCACCTGTCTCTCCTTCCCCAACTCCCGCATCTATGTCAGCCCCGACAATCTCCAGGACGCCTTCCTCCCAGGGGGTGAGCTGGGTTAATGAGGGTGGCCCTCCTCCTGTCCTGGCTCGCTCTCTCCTGTTGTGAGCTCTCTTTTCCTGCAATGAGGGAGACAAGTGGAGGTTGAGTGAGAATGAAGGAGTGAGTGCAGAGATTGCATAATATAGATACTTAGAAGGAGACAAAGATGGGAGTGAGGTTGCAAGACCAAGGGCCCTCCCTGTGTGTTGTCAGTTGTGTTCAAAGCATCAGAGTGAGAGGGAGTGTGAGGGCTGCATGGTGGAATAGTTCTGTGAATGTGTGCATAGAGAGAGAGGGAATGGGTAAGGGTGCATGGATGTGACTGTCAAGTGGGATGTGGAGGAAGAGATTGCTAAAGCTGAGTGCTGGTGAGGAAAGGCAATGGGGATCAGATTGAGGGTGATGGAAACTTCATACAGTACTTACTTTTCCAGTGCGATGAAGGTCATGGAATCTTTTTCTGCACTGCATCCAGGTGCGCCATGTGAGCCCCAAGGAGTTGACTTCACCAGCCACCTGTAGCCACACAGCCTTGGTCTGACTGGGAGGCCTCTTTCTCCCTGAAGAAGAGAACAGGACCTCCCTGTGGGCCCTAGCACCATCCAGCAATGCCTGGAGTGAAGCCTCATCAAATTTGGGGGCAGCTCTTGCCCTCCCGCTGGCCGTTCCTCCTGCAGGCTCCTGTGCCATCTCAATGGTGAAGCTTGGAAGCCTGCAGAAGAAGCAAGGCTTGCTGTGGGCCCTAAAAGCAGCAGCAATGATGACATCATTGTAGTGTCCGTGTGTAGATAAAGACACTGAAGACAGGAGTTGGTTCATAGGTATTTACTAAGCAAGTCTGCGGGGGGTTCTAAAGGATATACACAATACACAAGCTTATATAGCCCAAGTGGCAATTACCGGCATTACGCACACCTGGGGCTCTTAAAGGCACATACACCACAATTCCTCCCCTTTTAGCTAACCAGTACATCATATTTTAAGTAATTATTAATTACATGTTATATGCAAAATAATATACATTGCTGTAATTAATTAATTAGAAGTTAGTCTCTCAGGAGGCTTCCTGACTCGGTCCGGATAACGCCTCGGGGGTGTAGTAGTTTCTGGTGGTGTAGTAGGTTCTTCTGGCAAGGCTGATTCGGCTTGAATGCCAGTGTCGGGTTCATCGGGTTCCAGTATCACCGGATCGGAGGTAGATATGGGTATCTCTACTTCATCGTTAGGTGTATAGAGTGGTGGTGTAGGTTGTCCCTTTTCGGATGACTTTATGATTTGGTTAGCATGGCGCCTTATTATGCTTTCTCCGATGTCCACAGTATACATCAGTGGTCCTAGTCGTGTGCAGATAGTTCCAGGCTGCCATTTCTCGGTACGGTAGTCCCGGGCCAAAACCTGTTGGCCTATCTGGAAGGCCCTAGTTGGCCTTTCATTCATGCCTTGAAACTGCCGGTTCTCCACGTCCCTTCGGATGTTGGGCTTGACCAAATCCAGCCAGCATCTTAGGTTTCTATTGAAGAACATCATGGCGGGAGTTTGGTTGGTAACCATATGTGTTGCATTCCTGTATGCGAATAAGAGGTTATCCACCTTGTGCTGAAGTTTTATGTCTTCATTACCCATGGCCTTTATGGCCTTCTTGAAGGTCTGGACAAACCTTTCAGCCAATCCATTGGTGGCGGGATGGTATGGGGCGGACGTGTAGTGCTTTACCCCATTGTTCTTTAAGAACTTTCTGAATTCTTCGGACACAAATTGCGGTCCATTATCAGAACATATCTGTTCCGGCAGCCCATTCCTGGCAAATATGGTCCTTAATACTGTGATGGTTTTTTCCGTGGTGGTGGAGGACATCTTTATTACCTCCGGCCACTTGGAGTGTGCACCAACCGCGATTAAGAACATTGAGTCCATAAATGGACCAGCAAAGTCGATGTGCACCCTTTGCCATGGAGATGAGGGCCACTCCCATGGATGTAGAGGGGCCTGTGGTGGAGCATTTTGGACCTTCTGGCATCCTAGGCAGCTCTTGGTCATGTCTTCGATGTCTCCATCGATACCTGGCCACAATACAAACGCCCTAGCTAGGTTCTTCATTTTCACTCCACCCAGATGCCCCTCGTGAAGCTCCTTTAGCACTTTATCCTGGAGTTTGGGTGGAATCACCACTCTGGATCCACACATCAAGGTTCCTCGGCACACTGACAGCTGTTCTCTTCTTTGCGAGAATGCTGGCAACAGTGGTTCGCCATGTGCTGGCCATCCCTTCACTGTTAAATCGTAGACCCGTGAGAGAGTCGGGTCATTTCTTGTCTCCCTTTCAATGGCAGAATTTGTCACTGGTAGTCATTCCACTATGGTAGAGTGGAATATCTCTACTGGGTCTACTGTAGGTGCCTCTTCTATCGTTGGCAACGGTAGGCGCGATAAACCGTCAGCATTCCCATGCTGTTTTGACCCTTTGTATTCTATGCTGTATTGGTGTGCCCCTAGAAAAAGGGACCACCTCTGTAGTCTTTGTGCTGTCATAATGGGAACACCTTTTTTAGGGTTGAATATGGAGATGAGGGGTTGATGGTCAGTCAACAAGGTAAATTTTTGTCCGTGTAGGTAATGGTTGAATTTCTTCACTCCCCATACCAGGCTGAGTGCTTCCCTGTCTATTTGGGCATAGTTATGCTCAGTTGAGTTTAATGAGCGTAACGCAAAAGCTATCGGCCGTTCTGAGCCATCAGGGAATTTATGGGATAATACTGCTCCTATGCCATAAGGGGATGCATCGCACGCCAGTCTGATTGGTAGTGATGGGTTGTAATGAGCCAAAACTTCTTCGGATGTAATTAAGTCTTTACATTTATGGAAGGCACGTTTACAATCTTCGTTCCATTTCCAAATCACTCCTGTCTGTAGAAGTTCATTAAGAGGGTGTAGAAGAGTTGATAAGTTCGGTAAAAATTTATGATAGTAATTTATTAATCCCAGGAATTACCTTAATTGTGAAACACTTTCAGGTGCTGGGGCTTTTATAACTGCTTCAATTTTTTCAGGTGACTTATGCAACCCTTCCTTATTAATTATGTGGCCACAATATGATATCTGATTTTGGAAAAATTCGCACTTGGGGCGACTTGCTCGTAGGCCCCGTTCTTTCAGCCTAGTGAGCACCTGCTCCAAATTGGCAAGGTGCTCGTTGTCGTTTTCTCCTGTTATAAGGATGTCGTCTAGGTAGCATTGAGTCCCCGGACTCCTTGCAGGACTTGCTCCATAGCTCTTTGCCAGATAGCTGGAGCTGATGCTACTCCAAAAAACAGTCGATTGTACTGGTACAGGCCTTTGTGTGTGTTTATTGTGAGATACTTTTTAGAGGCGTCCTCAACCTCCATCTGTAGATATGCCTGTGCCAAGTCAATTTTGGTGAAACGTTTCCCTCCGGATAGTGAGGCAAAAATATCTTCTATCCTCGGAAGAGGATACTGTACCGTGTGAAGGACCGGGTTTACAGTCACCTTGAAGTCTCCACAGATGCGAATTTTTCTCTGTTTTTCAGATTTATATTTATTCAACGTTTTCTTCATGACCGGGACGATGGGTGTTGCCCACTCGCTCCAATCTATCTTGGATAATACGCCTGCCTTTTCCAAATTCTCCAGCTCTGCCTCGACTGCTGGACGTATTGCGTATGGCACCGGCCTTGTCTTAAAAAATTTGGGAATTGCTGCATCTTCCACTTTTATTGAGGCGGTGATGCCTTTCAAGGTTCCTAGTTTCTCTTGAAACACTTCTTTGGCGTTGGCCAAGATGTCTTTTAATCGTTCAGGTATGATGTCATCATTGTTTTTTTCCTTACTGGTCACCGTCAGTGCCTGAATGGAGTGCCAGTCTAAACGTATCTTCCTGATCCATTCGCGTCCCAACAACGGTGGACCACCATCTTGTAGAATGTATAAATACAACTTTTGTATTTCTTTGCCGTTGTATACAACAGGCACCCTTATTTTTCCTTTGGGGTATACTTTCTGCCCCGTATATGTTTTTAAAATAATGGATGTGTCTTTTAGAGGTACAGATAGACTATCCTTTATCCAAAAACCTCGGGACCAGCCGTGTTTCGGTTTTCGGAAAATTTCGGATTTCAGAAGGTATTTTATAAGACTGGGAAATTTGTCGGGGGTGGGGGTCGGCGGGGGGGTCGGGGTCGGCGGGGGGGTCGGGGGTCGGGGTCGGCGGGGGGGTCGGCGGGGGGTCGGCGGGGGTCGGCGTCGGCGGGGGGGTCAGCGGGGGGTCGGCGGGGGGTCGGGGTGGGGGTCGGCGGGGGTCAGCGTCGGCGGGGGTGTCGGCGGGGGTGTCGGCGGGGGGGTCGGGGGCGGGGGTCGGCGTCGTGCGCACGACTTACGCTGAACAAAAAAACTTTCGGTTTTTAGAGGTTTTCAATTTTCGGAAGTTCGGATAAAGGATAGTCTACCTGTATATGCGAAAATAGCCTCTCGTAATCTCGTCGATTTATTACGGTTAGAGCTGATCCTGTATCTAGCTCCATTTTAACTGGGGACCCTGCTATTGTGAGGGTAACCCAAATGGTTTGGTAATCCTCTTTGGCAAGTACATTATGTAATTTGAGACAGCTTAGTCTCTTGTTTCCGGAGTCACTATCGCTCTTCTGCTCTTCGGAGCTACTGTCCGTCATCATTTGTACCTTTCTGTACTTTTCCTTATTGATTTTTTTTCTGTCAGTGGATTTTTTGTTTCCAGATCGGCATACACGTGCAATGTGTCCACTCTTTCCGCATTGCCTGCATGCTTTGTCCTTGAACCAGCAGTCCCTCTGGTTATGGGTGGATCTGCCGCAGCGATAACATCTTCCGAACCCCTGTGTCATTTCATGGGTGCCGAAGTCCTGTGTCTTTTGTTGTATCTCTGCAGCTCCTTTTGCTGCTGCTTCGTATGATACAGCCACACTGAAAGCTTTGTCCAATGTTAAATCTTTTTCAGAAAGCAGTCTTTTTTGTGTTCCTTCACTTAAGAGACCGCAAACAAATTTGTCTCGAAGATAATCCGATAGTCCTGCCCCGAAGTGGCAGTACTTTGATAGCTTTCTTAATTCGGTTAGGTAATCAGCGTTACTTTCATTCTTGGGTTGATTTCTCTTGAAGAACTTGAATCGTTCCGCTATCAGCAGCGGTATTGGGTTGAAGTGCTCCTGCAGGGTATCAACAATTTCTTTAAAATTCTTGTCCTTTGGTTTGGCTGGAGTGATTAAGTTTCGTAACAGCCCGTATGTCTTCACGCCCATTAAGTTCAGAAGTACTGAAGCTTTTTTTTCATCTTCTATTCCATTTGCAGTGCAATATACCTCTACTCTTTCCACGTATGTGGTCCAATCCTCTATTTCGCTATCAAAAGCATCAATATTACCAGATTTAGGCAAGTCAGAAAAGATATGGCGCTTCCCGCGCTTTTTTTTTTCTGTAGCAAAGATATGGCGCTTACCGCGCTTTCCCGCCGCTGCTGCTGATAACAACGCTGTTTTACTGCGGTTTCCGTTTATTCACTGTTGGAGACTCGTTCCTGCCGGAGGTCTGAACGCTGACCTGCTTGCCGCGCCGGCCGTCTCCAGAGTGCGCCCTCCCAGTCCGTTATTGCTTGCCTCCGATTTCGCTGCCTGTCTCAGCTGTACAGCCCGCCGCTGGAGCCCCAGCCTGACGCCCAGGAAGGATTAGCGCAGTATCTGCCACCAGCTTGGCCAGCTGGTGAAACCACAGTTTCTCTTACTTACTTGTGTCTTCTGGACGCCAGAGGAATCGATGTTCTTGAGGTGCTGCCGAATTACAGGTAAGTCCGTTTCCACTTCGTCGCCACTGTAGTGTCCGTGTGTAGATAAAGACACTGAAGACAGGAGTTGGTTCATAGGTATTTACTAAGCAAGTCTGGGGGGGGTTCTAAAGGATATACACAATACACAGGCTTATTTTGCCCAAGTGGCAATTACCGGCATTACGCACACCATGGGCTCTTAAAGGCACATACACCACAATCATATTCTGCGACTTTCTGACTGGAGCTACTCAATTGCCAAGGCTTCCCACACGTTGGAAATCAATTGGCCAATTGAGTGAAAATTACATCAATCTCACAGACCCATTTAGATTCGTGTGGGAAACACCAAATTTGGGGAACCCGACTATTCCCCGCACCTGCGTTAAAATCGAGCCCAAAGGGCTTGGAACAGATTAATGGGTTTTCCAAGAAGGAGTCAAGCCGTTCTATTGAATGACAAGCATCTTGTGGGGGTGTTTACAATATCTGTTTGTTTGGCAGCTGTAATTGTGCGGGCAAGTACTGTTTTCAATCCTGTGAAATGTAGTTATGAGAAATACTGTTTTTAGTGTCCTTTGTTGTAGGATATGTTTAAATTAGAAGCTATATCTCAGGCAGTATTGCAATTAGACGGTAGTCATTCTGAGGCCATCTTGGGTACAAGAGTAGTCAGAGGACTTCATAGTAGCAGAAATCCACTAAGAAGTAAAAGGTCCACTTTTGTATTGCGAGTTAGCACTGGGGAAGTGCCATTGTTATTTTTAACATTTTGAAGAGATTAGTAACGTTTGCAATTACTGTTTGTATCTGTCTATTGTTCAATAAATTTGTCTGGCGGATTGTAGCTGAGCTGTAGTCTAAGGGTAAATTCTTCTGCCTATCAAAGAAAAGGAGATCGCGTGGCAGATTTCTGTAAATTGTAACTGGGAGTCCAGGGTTCTCTGGTTGAGCCCTGGTCCTCACTACATCTACCCAGATATTGGGCAGGTAAAGGCATTCTCTGTAGGGGGATGGGAGGTCCACTTACAAGTGTGACCAATGGTGCTGAACCTAAGAATAATATCCACAGTAAAAACACCAAAATATACAACTGTTATACAAGAAGGATATTGCAATAGGAGCTGTATTCAGTGGATTATATTGGTTTTAGGAATTTAGTGGCTGCTTTACCACTGATAATCCAAACAAACTTGTATCCATACAACATCTTTCAGGTCCTCAGGATGCCCTACAGTACTTTACAATCATTGGATTACTTTGTAAGTGCAGTTACAGTGAACTTACATAAGTCCCACAAATAGCAAATGAATGAATAACCAGATACTGTAATCTGCTTCTTGACGCTGTTAGTTAAGGAAGGACTGTTGGCTAGGACACCAGAATAACTCTCTGCTCTGTTCCCAATAGTGCTATGAGATCTTCTGTATACACCTGAGCAAGCAAACAGGGTCTCTGTTTGCGAATGCATTTGAAAGATGGCATCTATGACAATGCAGCCCTCCCTCAGTACTGCCCTTAAGTGTTGGGGTAGATGATGTCCTCAATTCCATAATGGGGCATGAACCTACAACCTTTTGACGCAAAATTGAGAGTATTACTAACTGAGCCAAGCTGAAAAACCCATTCCCCCCTCCAGCTATTGACACATACGTAGTCATAGACGCTTCCCTGGTACGAAGAAGCTTAATAGCAAGGGCGAAAACCTTGAAAAAATTATAACTGAATGGTACTACTTGAAAGACTTTTGGATCATTTCTCCTGGGCAGTGAAAACTAGAAATTACTTTAGATGTCACTAGATGACATCGCATCTGTAGAGGTTCTGCTGGATCTCCTGTCATCCTTGATAATCATTTGGACCACATTATAAATGCTAGCATGAAATGGTTTAGAGCCATTTGCCAGTCCATTTGAGTCATTATACTACTTCAGCCCTCAGAGAACAGACAGTGCATTACTTACTCAGAAAATATGCTCAAGTGCAAATTGAATTTTTATGATGCTTTGTACATCATTTTAGATTTTAAATCTTTTTAGGAATTAGTATCAAAACATAAAGTGTAACTTTGTAGCTTGTGAAGAATATTTTTATCGCAGACATCTTTCGGGGAGTTTAAACTCCTTGGCAGTTGAACAGGCTGTCCGGGAGGTGCAAGCGGGCGTCCAAAGGCAGCTCGCCAGGTTTGGGCTGGGCCAAGGTAAATCACTGGGGGGAGTTCGGCGGGTTTCGGGAACACAGATGGGGGGAGGAAGCCTGGGGCGGCAGCAGCCCAGACTATTTTTGTAAGATCTGGAGGAGCACTCCTGGCCCTACATAAGTAGTTTTTTTTTACTCAGCTTGGAGGGTCTCCGCTTCTGCTGAGCAGAGCGTTCTCACTCAGCTGGCTGTAAAAATGGCTTTATCTAAGTAAAAGGACCCCGATTAGCATACATTCACGAGGCTCCCACCTCAGCTGCTGACAAGGGTGGTGCTATTGTTATTTGGCGAACCGACCTCTACCTAGCGGAAGCTGAACGCCAACTCTCCAACACCTCCTCCTACCTCCACCTGGACCATGACCCCACTACCGAACATCAAGCCACCGTTTCTAAGACTGTCACTGACCTCATCTCCTCTGGAGATCTTCCCCCCACGGCCGCCAACCTCATAGTTCCCCAACCCCGCACAGCCTGCTTCTACCTCCTTCCCAAGATTCACAAACAGGACTGCCCTGGTAGACCCATCGTTTCAGCCTGTTCTTGCCCCATGGAACTTATCTCTTCCTGTCTCAACTCTATTTTTTCTCCCCTTGTCCAGTCTCTTCCCACCCACATCCGCGACTCTTCCGACGCCCTCCGCCACTTTAACAGTTTCCAGTTTCCCGGCCCTAACCGCCTCCTTTTCACTATGGATGTACAATCCCTCTACACTTCCATCCCCCACCAGGATGGCCTGAGGGCGCTCTGCTTCTTCCTTGAACAGAGGCCCAACCAGTCCCCATCCACCACCACCCTCCTCCGCCTGGCTGAACTTGTTCTCACATTGAACAACTTCTCCTTTGACTCCACTCATTTCCTCCAAATCAAAGGTGTTGCTATGGGTACCCGCATGGGTCCTAGCTATGCCTGCCTTTTCGTGGGATATGTGGAACGCTCTTTGTTCCAGTCCTACTCGGGTCCCCTCCCTCACCTCTTTTTCCAGTACATTGATGACTGTATTGGTGCCGTCTCCTGCTATCGCCCTGAACTAGAAAATTTCATTCACTTTGCTTCCAATTTCCACCCTTCCCTCACCTTCACATGGTCCATCTCCGACTCTTCCCTTCCCTTCCTCGACTTCTCCGTCTCCATCTCTGGGGTTAGGTTATTGACTAACATTCACTACAAGCCCACTGACTCCCATAGCTGCCTGGACTACACTTCCTCCCACCCCGCCTCCTGTAAGGACTCTAATCCATTCTCCCAGTTTCTCCGTCTCCGCCGCATCTGCTCTGATGATGCCACCTTCCATACCAATGCTTCTGACATGTCTTCCTTTCCTTCAAACGAGGATGTCGCTCTACCGTGGTTGACACGGCCCTTGACCGTGTCCGTTCTATCTACCACACTTCTGCCCTCACCCCTGCCCCTCCCTCCCGGAACCATAATAGAGTTCCCCTTGTCCTCACCTTTCACCCCACCAGCCTCCACATTCAACGGATCATCCTCCGCCATTTCCGCCACCTCCAGCGTGATCCCACCACCAAATGCATCTTCCCCTCACCTCCCCTTTCAGTATTCCATAGGGACCACTCCCTCCGCGACACCCTAGTCCACTCCTCTACCACCCCCAGCACCCTTTCCCCTTCGCCCGGCACCTTCCCGTGCAAGCGCAGGAGATGCAACACATGCCCTTTTACCTCCACCCTTCCCACTGTTCAGGGCCCCAAACACTCCTTCCAGGTGAAACAGCGATTTACTTGTACTTTTTGCAATTTAGTATACTGTATTCACTGCTCACGATGCGGTCTCCTCTACATTGGGGAGACCAAACGCAGATTGGGTGACCGCTTTGCGGAACACCTCCGTTCAGTCCATAAGGGGGACCCCGAGCTTCCGGTGGCCTGTCACTTTAATTCACCGCTCCACTCCCACTCTGACCTCTCTGTCCTCGGCCTCTTACACTGTTCCACAGAAGCTCAGCGTAAGCTCGAGGAACAGCACCTCATCTTTCGATTAGGCACTTTACAGGCTGCCGGACTCAACATTGAGTTCAACAATTTCAGATCATAACCTCGGCTCCTATCACATATATATATTTTCTTTTTTTTTATCCACAATTTTTGTTTGGCCCTTTTTTCTTCTCTCCCACAGGACAGCTGTCCTTCATTCTGCCAGCGCAATTCACACCCCATCTAGAGCCATCCTTTGTTCCTTAACCTGTCCCATTATCACCTCCTCTCACCTTGAATATCTCTTAATGTCTCTCAATGTCTCTTAATCTCTCCTGCTTTCTATCCTATCACAGACCCTCTCTTTTGTTCTTTCATCCCCTCCCCCTTTTCCCAGCCCCTAAACCTGCTTTCTGTAGTGTATGTACCTTTAAGGGGAGAACTACTTTTTACAGCTCCTGTATACTGTAGTACCGGCAGTGACCACACCTGTATATAAACCCTGAGTAGGGATCTGTACGTTTAGTTTTAGAGTAACTCTCATCCAGTAAACACCTGTTGATTGTTCCCTGCAGTCTCGTGTCTAGTTATTGAAGGACACACAACTTCAAAATACACGGATCTAACATTGGCGACGAGGCAGATTCGAACCTACCTGCAACTCTGCATCACCTCCCAGGGATTCGTTCCTGGAGAACAGTGGAAGAAGGTCGAGTCCAGAGGCACGGGCGTCGACCACGAGCAACCGCCCAGTCATCCAGCGGAGATTTGAGCATCGCAGGGGAGGCTGTTGAGAGCTGGGCTTGGTTCTCCAGTCACGGTGGTCCAGCGAAACAGGCTGGCAACAGGTATGGCGCAGACCCTTCCCGGACAGCGGTGGCTAGAGCCGACCGACGGCACAGGAAAGGCCGAGCAGCGTCGACGGGAGAAAAGAGAGGGTAGAGCGCACAGGGCGCAGCCGGTGTTCAGGACCGAGCGGCGTCGACGGGAGAAGAGAGCGGGCAGAGCACACAGGGCGCAGCCGGTGTTCAGGACCGAACGGCGTCGACGGGAGAAGAGAGAGAGGCGCGAAGGAAAACGCACAGAGCGCAGCCGGTGTTCAAGGGACGAGCAGCGTCAGCGGGGAAGAAAGGGAAACGCGCAGAGCGCAGCCGGTGTTCAGGGGCCGAGCAGCCGCAGCGGAGAAGAAGGGAGAGCGCGGGAAACGCCATTTTGAGCCGCAGCGGAGAAGAAGGGAGAGCGCGGGAAAACGCCATTTTGAGCCGCGAGAAGAAGGGAGAGCGCGGGAAAACGCCATTTTGAGCCAGTCTAACCACACCCAGGGATGCCGAAGAGTGGCAGTATCACAGCGTTCGACAATGAAGTCGAAGATTGGACGACATATGTCGAACGCATAGAAGTGTACTGCAAGGCGAATGAAGTGCCAGATGAGAGGAAAGTGCTGGTATTGTTGAATTCAACAGGTGCAAAAAGGTATGGCTTACTGCGAAACCTAGTAACCCCAGAGAAGCCAGTGGAAAAGGGTTTGGAAACATAGGGCTAAAAATTCAGTTGGGCGCCGTTTGGGGTGCCAAGCTCGCCTGGGCGCTGGAATTACCGCTGCGAGCGGAGCCACTTGCGCCATCCGGATATTCAGTTTCTGCACCCCAAATGGAAGCGGGCCGCTACTCGAGGCTTCCAGTGCCCCGCTTGGGGCGCTCTCCCTGAATATCGGCGCGCTAAGGGCCGCAGCGCCACACGCTGTGGCACGGCACGCTGCGGTACTGCAGGCCTTCCTCCCACTGTTAAGGGGGAGGTGCCTGCAACAGCGCGATCCCCGCTCGCGAGTGCCGGCAAATGAGCCCGGCACCAAGGAGAAGTGCCGGGCTCTCGGGAAACAGCCGGCAATGCCGCGGGGGGGGTGGTGTAGGAGGCCGGGGACGGAGGTGCTGGCAGGCGGCGGCCGAAAAAGCGGCCGCCCCCACCTCCACCTTAACTAGCACCACTACCACCACAGGTAGGCCCTGCGAACCGGTCGCTATTTGCAACCGGCGTTAAAGAGGCGGGCGCGACCAAATATGGTCATCGGGGCGGGAGCGGGGCGCTGTGCACACCGATGACGTCATCGGTGGCGGCGCAGCGCTACAGGCTAACGCCACCATTAGCGCCCCGCTAAATGTCGCGGTAGGTGTGGCCAGTGGCGCTAAAGCCACTGAGTGCCCTCTTTGGGCGCAAACTGGTGGCGCAGCCCACTGAATTTCTAGGCCATAGTGTCAATCCTACAGGACCACTTAAACCCCACACCGCTGCTGATAGCAGAAAGGTTTAAGTTTCACAAAAGGAACCAGCATAAAGATGAAAGTAATGCTGAGTATTTAACGGAACTGCGCAAGCTATCGAAACACTGCCAGTTTGGAACAGGACTAGCAGATACTTTAAGGGACAAGTTTGTGTGTGGGCTTCAAAGTGAAGGAACCCAGAAACGGCTTCTATCAGAAAAGGATCTTACGCTGGACAAGGCTTTCAGCATGGCAGTATCACACGAAGCAGCCGCACGGGGCGCTGCAGAGATACAATGGAGACCGCAAGAATATGGCACAAATGAAATGCCATACGGAACAGTGAAGTGCTATCGCTGCGGCAGAACAACACACGACCATAATGATGGCTGGTTCAAGGACAAAGTGTGCAGACAGTGTGGAAAAGTAGGACACATAGCAAGAGTCTGCAGGTCAGGAAAGAAAACCAGCAGCAAGAAATCTCCACAGGAGAAGTACAAGAAGGTACATAAGGTGACGGAGAGTAGTTCAGACGAACAGAAAAGTGATACAGACTCCGGAAGCAAGGAGCTGGGTTGTCTGCAACTACATAAGGTGATCAAAATGGAGGATCACCAAACTATCTGGGTCACGCTCAAGATAGCTGGAGTCCAAGTGAAAATGGAATTGGACACAGGATCAGCCCTAACAGTCATAAACCGAAGGGACTACAAGTGGCTATTCTCACATGTACCCTTGAGAGATACAGAGATTGTCTTGAAGACGTACACGGGGCAAAAAGTCCACCTCAAAGGAAAAATAAGGGTGAACGTTATATATAACGGCAAGGAAACACCAAAAATGGACCTATATGTATTGCCAGATGGAGGACCATCACTACTAGGATGTAAATGGATCCGGAAGATACAGCTAGATTGGCATTCCATACAAGCACTGACTGTAGGACTTGGAACACTAAAAGGCATAACAGCGACGATCAAAATAGAGGAAAATGCAAGCCCAGAGTTTTTTAAGGCCAGACCGGTCCCTTATGCGATCCGCCCAGCCGTTGAAGCAGAGCTGGAAGGTTTGGAACGTTCAGGAGTACTGTCCAAATTGGACTGGAGCGAGCGGGCCACACCCATCATTCCTGTAATGAAGAGGTCGTTGAGTAATACGCCTGGGGAACCAAAGAAAGTTCGCATCTGTGGGGACTTTAAGGTGACAGTGAACCCAGTCCTTCACACGGTACAATATCCGCTTCCGCGGATTGAAGATATTTTCGCCTCACTATCTGGAGGGAAACGCTTCACTAAGATTGATCTGGCCCAGGCGTACCTGCAAATGGAGGTAGATGAAGCCTCGAAACAGTACCTCACGATCAACACTCATAAAGGTCTCTATCAATACAACCGGCTGGTGTTCAGGGTAGCATCAGCTCCGGCTATTTGGCAAAGGGCAATGGATCAAGTCCTGCAAGGGATTCCAGGGACCCAGTGTTATTTGGACGACATCCTGGTCACGGGCGAAAATGACAGTGCTCACCTTGCCAACCTGGAGCAGGTGCTCACTAGATTGAAGGAATATGGGCTCCGAGCAAATCGCCACGAATGCGAGTTTTTCCAGAAGCAGATCTCGTATTGTGGACACGTTATTGATAAAGAGGGG
Source organism: Somniosus microcephalus (assembly GCF_052327205.1). NCBI lineage: Eukaryota > Metazoa > Chordata > Chondrichthyes > Squaliformes > Somniosidae > Somniosus > Somniosus microcephalus. The sequence goes on along the minus strand of NC_141008.1, from coordinate 71,494,099 downwards.
TTACATAAGTCCCCTGAAAAGATTGAGGCAGTAGTCAAGGCTGCAGCACCGGAAAATGTGTCACAACTGAGGTCGTTCCTCGGGCTGGTGAACTACTACCATAAGTTCTTGCCGAATTTGTTTACAGTACTACACCCACTGAACACCCTACTGCAAACTGGGGTACCATGGAAGTGGAATGACGAATGTAAACAAGCTTTCCAGAAGTGCAAAGAATTGATCACATCAAAAGAGGTGTTGGCTCATTTCAACCCAGCACTACCAATTCGGTTGGCGTGTGATGCATCACCCTATGGCATTGGAGCGGTGCTGTCGCACAAGTTCCCGGACAGCACGGCGAGGCCGGTAGCCTTTGCGTCTCAGTCACTAACCTCAGCCGAGCGTAACTACACCCAGATTGACAGGGAGGCCCTCAGCCTAGTGTGGAGAGTGAAAAAGTTCAATCACTATCTGCACGGGCAGAAGTTCACCTTGCTGACTGACCACCAACCACTTGTCTCCATCTTTAATCCAAAGAAGGGCGTTCCGGTGATGACTGCGCAACGGCTACAAAGATGGTCCCTTTTTCTAGGGGCGAACCAATATGAAATCGAGTATAAGGGCACGAAACAGCATGGAAACGCTGATGGGCTATCACGCCTGCCACTGCCTACTGCGGAGGAAGCACCAGCAGTGGACCCTGTCGAAATATTTTATTCGACTATAATTGAACGCTTGCCAGTAACTAACACTGATATAGAGAAGGAGACCCGAAATGATCCGACACTGTCTCGGGTATATGATTTGACGGTGAAGGGATGGTCAACACATGGCGACTCACTGTTGCCAGCATTCTCATCCAGAAGAGAACAGCTATCAATATGCCAGGGGACCTTGATGTGTGGATCCCGAGTGGTAATTCCACCCAAGTTAAGGGAGAGAGTGCTAAATGAGCTTCACGAAGGCCATCTGGGAGGGGTGAAAATGAAAAGCCTTGCTAGCGCTTATGTGTGGTGGCTGGGGATCGATCAGCAAATTGAGGACCTGACAAAGAGCTGCTCAGGATGCCAGAAGGTCCAAAATGCACCACCACATGCCCCTCTACACCCATGGGAGTGGCCCTCATCTCCATGGCAACGGGTGCATATTGATTTTGCTGGTCCATTCATGCACTCAATGTTTTTAATAGCCGTGGATGCGCACTCGAAATGGCCTGAGGTGATCAAAATGTCGTCCACCACCACGGAGAAAACTATTGCAGTCCTACGGACCATATTTGCCAGGAACGGCTTGCCAGAACAGATTTGCTCCGATAACGGACCACAGTTTGTGTCCAAAGAGTTTCGAAGATTCATGAAAAGGAATGGGGTAAGGCATTACACATCCGCCCCGTATCATCCAGCCACAAATGGATTGGCTGAGAGGTTCGTACAAACCTTTAAGAAAGCATGTGCGATGACGACATTCCACTGCAGCATAAGGTGGACAATTTCCTGTTAGCCTACAGAAATGCGACACATGCAGTCACCAACCAGACCCCAGCCATGATGTTCTTTAACCGAAGGTTGAGATCTCGTCTGGATTTGCTCAGACCAAATGTACGAAGAGATGTTGAGAATAAGCAATTCCAGCACATCAATGAGAAGCCGACAAGGAGCTTCAATGTAGGGCAACCAGTCTTGGCCCGCGACTACCGAACAGAGAAATGGCAACCAGAAACGATATGCACACGGCAGGGGCCATTAATGTACACAGTGGATGTTGGGGAGAACATTGTGAGACGCCATGTCGACCAGATCCTAGAGTCACAGGAACGAGTCAACCCCATGTCTCGCGCACCTGGTGTTGTACCCGACATACAGGTAGCATCTACCCCAGAAACAGTAGCATCGGAAGCTGATCACAGAATCACAGAATCTACAGTGCAGATAGAGGCCATTTCGGCCCATCGAGCCTGCACCGACACATATCCCACCCTATCCCCGTAACCCCATGTATTTAATCCCCTAACACTAAGGGTCAATTTATCATAGCCAAATCAACCTAACCTGCACATCTTTGGACTGTGGGAGGAAACCGGAGCACCCGGAGGAAACCCACGCAGACACAGGGAGAATGTGCAAACTCCACACAGACAGTCGCCCGAGGCCAGATTTGAACCACTAACAACTGACAACAGGGGGCCTCCGCACCAAGAGCAAGACACTCAGGAAAGGCGCTATCCAGAAAGGATCAGGAAGCCGCCCCAAGACTGAATTTATAAATGGACTATTTTCAGTTAATGTGCATGTTAAAAGTGTTAATTGTTAAATGAATGTTATGGTACTGTTAATCTAAAAGGGGAGGAATTGTAGTGTATGTACCTTTAAGGGGAGAACTACTTTTTACAGCTCCTGTATACTGTAGTACCGGCAGTGACCACACCTGTATATAAACCCTGAGTAGGGATCTGTACACTTAGTTTTAGAGTAACTCTCATCCAGTAAACACCTGTTGATTGTTCCCTGCAGTCTCGTGTCTAGTTATTGAAGGACACACAACTTCAAAATACACGGATCTAACACTTTCCATTTCCTGCTTTCTTCCAATTCTGACGAAAGGTCATCGACGTGATACGTTAACTCTGTTTCTCTCCCCACGGATGCTGTCCTGGCCTGCTGAGTTTTTCCAGCATTTTCTGTTGTTATTTCCCACCTGAGCTGTCTGGCTTTAAGATGGCCGCAGGGAGTAAAATCAATGTTAAGTGGACCATTTCGATTTTATCTCCCGTGCCACCTGGTTTCTGCCGGGCTGAGGAAGCTCAAATCTCCCCACTTGTATTTCCTTCTTTCGTTCTTCCTTTCTCTATTTCTGTCTGCTTTCTATTTTCAAAGGCTTTCTGCTCGATCCTTGGATCTCGTTACATCGACCTGGATATTAGACAGGTAAAGGCACACTTTGGTTCATGGGGCTTGCGAGATTTATTTATGGGAGTAGACTGTGACACTGAACCCAAGGAGAATATCTACCATTGAAACTCCACAATGTAGAGCCTATCAACAATTTAAAGAATTTATCTGAACTAGGAATGAGCCTGTATTTGAAATAAAGACTTGCATTTAAATAGCGCCTTTCACAACCTCAGGACGTCCCAAGATGCTTTGCAGCCAATGTAGCACTTTTGAAGTGTAGTCAATGTTGTAATGTAGGAAACACGGCAGCCAATTGGCACAGCAAGATGCCACAAACAGCAACAAAATAAATGACCAGATTACTTGTGTTAGGAATTGATTGAGGCCTAAATGTTGGCCAGGACATTGGGAGAACTCCCCCTGCTCCTCTTCGAATTCCGAGGGATTTCTATGTCCACCTGAGAGGGCAGCTGAGGCCTCGGTTGAAAGTCTCATCAAAAGACGGCACCTCCAACGTGTAGTGCTCCCTCAGTACTGCACTGAGATGTCAACCTAGATTACGTGCTCACGTCTCTGGAGTGGGACTTCAACCCACAACTTTCTGACTCAGGTATATCAAGGCGTCAGAGACCTCATTATAAGTAGTATAGTTCTCCTGTTTCTCGGAAAACTTTAGCATGATTATTTCATATTCCGTACGATTCACATTCTTCTTTATTCTCTGTCAGTTTCCTCTTTCATTTCCAGTTTTTAACAGAGGAGGGAAGAATTCCTATGGTCACCATTTGCGAAGATTTCCTCTTTTTGGTATTTCTCGTGATATTGTAAAAACATTGTAAAAGAAACCCAGGGTTAAGTTATTTATTTTAAGTGGGTTAGCATCTCTGAGAAAATAGTGAGCAAAGGAGCTTCATACAGATGTGTTAATTAATGCTCATTTTGCACAGTACAATTTAACCCCTTAGAAAAAAAAACTAAAAATATTTTTGTACATTTAGAGGTAATTTTCTGACTTTGTGTCCTCACAGGGAGCCTTGCCCGGCAGGAGCACATATCAAATATTTCTGCTGCGCAAATTCTCTGAGCTTAATTTCTGAAATGCGCTTCCGGTAGACGAGACTCCCCATCATTAACACAAAGTCAGTAAATTAGTCCTTTTAACACTTCTCTCCTTCATTGTCCACTTCAATTTTTCTCTTCTTACTTTGTCCCGTGTGTTTGGCCTTCAGATACTGCTTCTTGACTCCCCACTGCTCTATACTCAGTGTAGCATTCATGACAGACCTGGCTACCCACTGGGCAACAGTAGGCAGCTGATGCTAGCAGGAGCTCAGCCATTCAGATGCATAACAAAGAGTTGCCGCTCGCTGCCAGTCACAGGGATACCTATTATAGCTTGAGGATCTCGGCTAGTCCAAGAGATTTTGTAAGCAATTTTGACAGCCTACTGAGCAGAGTGCCCGCCATGGACAGGGTTGCCAACTTTGGTTGGATGTATTCCCGGAGATTTCATTATATGATCTTACATCTCCAACTGCCCCGCGCAGTTAAACATCCTTTCTTCCCCCCATCTGCAATATTTTTATAGCTAATAAACAAAAGTGTTCAAAGAAAATGAAAATAAGCCCCACACAATTCTTTTTCAAGCCCCTATGATTTTTCTCTCCGGTTGCTCGCAGCTGTGTCCAGCAGATTAATCTTTAATTCCTAGAGACTCCAGGATAATCCTGGAGGGATGGCAACCCTAGCTGTGGACGCGCCACTCAGTAAAATCTGGTTGTTATTGTGGGGCCCGAAGGAGCAGGAGACTTGCCTGACCGCCAGCCTGATGGCTTCCAGACTGCCCAATCTTGGTAAGCCCACAGTGCGGGCCATTGCCGCCCCGGTCTCCCCTCCACCCTTCCCACATACGAATTGCTCCCCCAGCTTCCCACCTCTACGCCTTACCTGACTGCCAGCAGCCTGGCGGCCTCTAGTCCGCTCAATCTTCATAGGCCCAAAGCCGGCGAGCTGCCTCTAGACGTTTCAGGCAGACAGTTGGCCAACAGCAAGTAACTGAGGCCTGCCCGTTAAATTAGTCGGGGCTTACCACTGAAGCTCTCGGGCAGGTGGGCTTTGCATCCCACTGGCTTTATGCCTGGGAGTTAAAATCTCCTGATGGCATTCTCAAAAATGGAAATAAAAGATAAAAACAGCTTCTTTTCAATTGGCGCAGCGACTACATTTTGTCAATCTTGCTGTATTATTTTGCACTTTGATAGATTTTGTATCTTCCTTTTTTCTTCTCCAACCATTACAGGGAGTTTAAAACCCCTTTTCTCCAAAGGAACAGACTGATTCTCACACACCTCTTACTTCAGCTCTCCCATGCTCCACGGCACATACTCCTCAACTGCCAGCCTTCCCCTCATTTAGTCTATCTTCATTCAGGAGAAATTGGCACACAATGCCCGCCAGAGCAGGCCACTAGAGTGGGTATTCACACCTTTAAACCCCTCGTGTCATATGAGGAGAAGACCATGGAACTCATGCCATGGAAGATGACAAGGCCGGTGGCATATTGCTGACACCAGGTTAGTGATTGAGCACCTACACTGTCACCCTGGCACTCCGGTGAAGTACCACACAGACACAGCTTTTTAATCCCCTTTTCTGTCTCCGTAATCCCAAGTATGTGCTGCTCACCCATACTTAGTTTTTATCCTCCTGTCCTACAGATCCATCACAGTAATGGTGGGGCAGAGGAAGGGAAAGGTGATGATGATGATGATGATGCTGAGGAGGACGATGATGATTAAGAGGGAGATGATGGCCAGACTGAAGCCCACACTCTGATCTCCAAGCTCTCCTAGATGAAGTTGAATGAGTTGGCACAGATCCCTGGATGTCCAAGCCAGCAAGCCTCCCAGGAATGCCACCCAGAAGGAGACTTAATTACCTCTACAACTACAGTAACACTGTCCCAACATTGGGGTAAATATTCTATTTTTGCATTCCTAGCATGTGCCGGGTGCATATACCATGAAATTGTACACTCCCAGCCCATGATTATCCATCCAGTTATTAATGAATAGAAAATCTCGGGCTGGAAAAGCACAATTTTGTGATATGCACACCCAACTTGCACCAGGTGTGCAGAAGGGAATTTGTAACCCAATTCTTAACATCAGCCTCAGAAAAGCAGTCCGCAGTGTACAATTGCAACATTTCGAATTCCTTTCCCAACCATCCTTGTGGTTTTGTCAAATGAGATTTAAATGAGAGTTAAACTTAATGACGTGCTGTGGCAAAGCCAACAAGAGACTCTTGCAGTAATGTATATAACAGCCTTTAACAGGGGTTTGTTACCTTTAAATGTTTGCTCTGTATAAATAGCGCGGGTTCAGTAAAATGTCGATCCAGCGCGATGACGTCATCATGCAGGTCACGTGATGTTCCCAACAGCGGGAAACATGATGACATCATGACGTCAGAGGGGAGAGGTGTGTCCTTTCAGTCCTCGTGGAACCAAGTATTGTACAGACCTGTTTAGAGTTTCTCCTGTGTTTTTGTTTGTAACTTTTACCAGTGCATTAAACCACGTTTGGTTAACTGCTAGTTTCAATCTCAGTACTTTCGTGACCCCGAATCCTCGCGGACGTTTTTCGCGGCGGAAACGGAACACAGGCCATGACGGAAGCCAACGCAGTGGCTTTGAAGCTCCCCCAATTTTGGGAACAACAGGCGGCCTCCTGGTTCGTACAAGCGGAGGCGCAGTTCGAGCTCCGCAACGTCGTGCAGGATCAGACCCGTTATCTTTACGTGGTCTCTGCACTCGACAGCTCGACAGCGTCGAGGATCATCAGCCTGCTGGAAAAACCCCCGGCTACCGACAAGTACGTCGCCATTAAGGCTTGGCTCATGCAGGTATTCGGCCTTACGAAGGCAGAGCGCGCACACCGCCTACTCACGCTGCCCGGGTTGGGTGACTCCAAACCTTCGGAGTTGATGAGCCAGATGCTCACTCTCCTGGGGTCGGAGCCGCAATGTTTCCTGTTCCACGAACTGTTCCTCACTCAACTGCCCGAACAGGTGCAGGCGACCCTCGCCAGATCGGACGCCGGGGATTGTATAGCGCTCGCCGAAGAGGCAAATAAAATATACGCAGTCCGACAGCAACACTGCGCCATAGCGGTACGCCCTGCCCCAAAGGGCCCTGCCTCGATGCCTCCTCCAACCGGTTTCTGCTATTACCACGCTCGGTTTGGCGTGAAGGCCAGATGCAGCCGTCCGCCTTGCAGTTTCGCGCCCAAAGCAACGAACAGACCCGTGCGCGTCAAGAGCACTGGATCCGGGGCGTGCCCCGCAGCCACGATGGCGGTCGGCAATTCTGGGAAATTACTTTATTTAACCGACTCCATCTCGGGCCGTCGTTTTTTGTGCGACACGGGCGCAATGCAGCATCCTTCCCGCGTCGGTCCTCGACCTTCGGTCTGGCAGGCGGGGTTCTCCCCTCCAAGCTGCCAACAGGGGCGCGATTCGTACTTTCGGGACCCACCGGGTCCAGGTCTGCTTCGGTGGCCAACATTTTATATGGGATTTCGTCACCGCCAGCATCTCACAGGCACTCCTAGGCGCCGACTTTTTATGCGCCAACGGCCTGCTGGTTGATTAAAAAAATTGTCAGCTCGTTCACGCCGTCATGTTCGACTGTATTCCATGTGTACGCGGCACGGTCGCGCCGCATTCGGTCTCCTGCGCTCGGCCACCTCCCGACGACTTCTCCCGCCTCCTTGGGGACTTTCCCGAGCTGGCCAAGCCCACCTTTTCGGCTTCGACCGCCAAACATGGGGTGGAGCACCATATAACGACGACCGGCTCTCCCGTCTATGCCAGGGCACGACGGCTCGAGCCCGGTAAGCTCGCGACTGCTAAGGCAGAGTTCACCGCGATGGAGAGGTTGGGGATTATTCGGCGGTCGAACAGTCCCTGGTCTTCACCTCTCCACATCGTCCCCAAGCCCGGGGGTGGATGGCGGCCCTGCGGTGATTACCGTTGCCTCAATGATATCATGACTCCCGACCGGTATCCCATACCGCACATACAAGATTTCTCCGCACATCTGGCGGGTACTTCGGTTTTCTCCAAGGCCGACCTCATCCGTGGGTACCATCAGGTACCGGTGCATCCCCAGGACGTCCAAAAGACAGCGGTCATCACTCTTTTTGGCCTGTTTGAGTTCCTCCGCATGCCGTTTGGACTTAAAAACGTGGTGCAGGCGTTCCAGTACCTGATGGATTCAGTGCTGCGGGATCTCAAATTTTTGTTCGTCTATCTGGATGACATACTGATCGTCAGCGCCACAAAGGAGGAACATCTCCAGCACCTGCGCATCCTCTTTCATTGCCTTCAACAGCACGGCCTCATTGTCAACCCGGCCAAATGCCAGTTCGGCCTGCAGCAACTCGACTTCCTCGGCCACCGCATCACTTCAGAGGGGGCCATGCCGCTTCAGGCCAAGGTGGAGGTGATCGCGGCTTTCCCGCAGCCGCAGTCCGTGAAGGCGCTCCAGGAGTTCCTGGGTATGGTAAATTTTTACCATTGTTTTGTTCCCAGGGCCGCGCAACTAATGCGGCCGCTCTACGACGCCCTCAGAGGGAAGCCGGGTAAGGAGCCCGTGGTTTGGACGCCGGAGATGGACCGCGCCTTCGGAGACATGAAGACCGCCCTCACGAATGCGACGATGTTGACACACCCCCTGCCAGGAGCCACCATCGCCCTCACAACTGACGCGTCGGACTACGCCGTTGGAGCCGTCCAAGAGCAATGGGTCGACGGCACGAGGCAACCACTGGCATTTTTTAGCCGACAGCTGCGACGGCACTAACGCCAGTACAGTACATTTGACAGGGAGCTGTTGGCGTTGTTTTTGGCCATTCGCCATTTTCGTTTTCTGCTCGAGGGCCGCCACTTTACTGCGTTTGTCGACCACAAACCGCTCATGTTCGCGATGGCCAAGACTGCCGAACCGTGGTCAGCTCGTCAGCAACGACAGCTTACATATATTTCCGAATTTACCACTGACATCCGGCACGTGGCCGGGAAGGACAACGTGGTAGCGGATTGCCTGTCCCGTGCCACCGTCCAGGCCGTTCACTTGGGAATTGATTATGCGCGCATGGCGGCCGACCAAGCTGCCGACCCGGAGACTCACGCCTTTCGTTCCGACTCCGCCAGCCTTCAGCCGAGGGATGTGCCATTCCATTCGGCTGGCACCGCTTTACTCTGCGACGTCTCCTTGGGGGACCCCCGTCCGATTGTTCCGTCTGCCTGGCGCCGGACAGTTTTCAACGTCATACACGGGCTTTCGCATCCTGGTGTGAGGGCGTCGCAGAAGCTGATGGCATCTAAATTCGTATGGAGAGGGATGCGCAAGGACATCCGTGGCTGGGCGAACACTTGTGTGGTTTGTCAACGAGCCACAATGCAGGGTTTCATGCACCTTCTGACGATGGTCGATCGCACCACGAGATGGCCCGAGGTGGTTCCCCTGACGTCTACCACCTCTGCGGATGTCGCTCAAGCCTTTATCTCGTCATGGGTAGCACGCTTTGGAGTTCTGACGGATATTTCATCCGACAGCGGTCCGCAATTCTCATCTGAGCTTTGGAACGCGGTGGCCTCGGCCTTAGGCACCACACTCCATCGCACCACGGCCTACCACCCGCAGGCGAATGGGTTGTGTGAGCGTTTTCACCGTTCATTGAAGGCGTCGCTCAGAGCTAGCCTCCTGGATGTGGCATGGGTCGATAAACTACCTTGGGTTATGCTAGGGTTGCACACGGCGCCGAAGGAGGACCTGCAGTCTTCTGCCGCGGAGATGGTTTACGGCCAGCCACTCCGGGTTCCAGGCGAATTCCTGCCAGCCCCTACACAGCCGTGGTCTGCGGCCAGCCAGCGGGAAGCCCACCGGGAAGCGGCCCAGTGCTTCAGGCCGGTTCTGACGTCGCAACACGGTTTTCCTGCCTCCCACATTCCAGTGGAGTTGATGAAGGCCAAATTTGTGTTTGTTCGTCACGACACCCACCGCAGCCCGCTCAGGCCTCCGTATACGGGTCCCTTCCGGGTTTTACAGACAGGGGCTAAGAGTTTTTTGGTCGACCTCGGGAGCCGGCCGGACCACATCTCCATCGATCGCCTCAAGCCTGCACACCTGGACCTAGAACAGCCAGTCGTGCCTGCTCAACTGCCGCGCCGGGGCCGACCACCGGCTGTTGCTGCCCCTGACCGAGCTGCTACACCCGCCAGCTCACCGCCTGCTCAGCGTTTTCCTCTCCGGGAATTTAAGAGTCATTCCAACAGGCTCGTCCGACCTCCTCGGCGATTGACTTTTCTTATTAAAGACAATTCTGGGGGGGCGTATGTGGCAAAGCCACCAAGAGACTCTTGCAGTAATGTATATAATTGCCTTCAACAGGGGTTTGTTACCTTCAAATGTTTGCTCTGTATAAATAGCGCGGGTTCGGTAAAATGTCGATCCAGCGCGATGACGTCATCACGCAGGTCACGTGACGTTCCCAACGGCGGGAAACGTGATGACGTCATGATGTTAGAGGGGAGAGGCGTGTCCTTTCAGTCTTCGTGGAACCAAGTATTGTACAGACCTGTTTAGAGTTTCTCCTGCGTTTTTGTTTGTAACTTTTACCAGTGCATTAAACCACGTTTGGTTAACTGCTAGTTTCAATCTCAGTACTTTCGTTAGGAGTTGAGAACTCCTACAGTGCAATATAAATGCCCACAACTTCTGATGGATAACATAACTCCTTTAGAAAATTGGCCCAGTAAATAAACATTGATGGCAAATTAATGGAGAAATTGTTAAATCTGCCTGGGAAACTGCAGGGTCTAAAATGTGCATAAAGTTTTCCTCGCAATGTTTTCCAGTCCATATTGGAATCTGGATAAATGAATTCCATTTAAAAACATTCTACCCCCAAATTATACTTCCTAGTTTTAAGGTTTATTATCTACATGTGAGCCCCAGGATTTTGTGAACTGGTGGGATGGCACATTTTTTGTATCAGGTCACACCACAAAGGCATCTGGGGTGCCCACCTATCCCATACAGTTGAAAACTCTGGTGTCTGGCAACCATTGGGGAGGTGCCCAGACCCATCTCCTCCTCAGTTTGTTGTGTAAGGGAGATGAAAGTGACATTATTGACACTTCTGTTCTTCTGGAGACCAGTGCGCTTCGATTCACCAGGTGTGCCCACCTCCAGTATTACATCGAGTCCCTTGCTGACCAAGGAAAGTGGGAACTCCCAATGTAGGGAGTCCCCGCTTCTGACCCTGTCTCTTCTGACATTGGGCCTGCTCCACTCAGGTTTAGCTGTGGCCTAGCCAGTTGCTGCCGATTTTTCCTAATTTTATGTTTGCGTGGAGCTTGGAGGGCTCCACAGCACTCCTGAGGGCCGCCACCGGCCCATGCTAGGTCCTTCCACAATTTACCAGAGGCCCACTGCCAACGAGGCAGCTGGTCCAAGTTGGAAATCTTCCAACCGAGGCACGACTGCTTGCTAGTAATATTGAAATGAGTCCCAGAGACCAATTTCAAGAGATCCTTGGGTCATCCTCGTTGGCTGTTTTGAGCACGTAGTCTCTTCCACAGCCTTTTGGATGAAAGGGTAACTGGAAGCCCCGACTGCCTGCTCAGATGGATGTAAAAAGTGGAGCAGGGCATTCTCCTGGTGTCTTGACCAATATTTCTCCCTCAACCAATACCATATCACTATTACAAAAACATACTCTGGCTATTCATTCATTTACTGCCTGTTGTTGTTCCGTATGATGGGAAAAGCTTATAATGGGATGTCTAGTTTGGTTATCCATTCGATGACCTCCTGAGATGCAGAGTGGATAAATGAGAGGCCTCCCCCCAACAGATCTCAGTGGGCTGGTTGATGTGATGTGTTCCACGGTCTGGCACTCATGGCCACAGTCGCACTTCGGGTCGTCCCTCATCTTCCACTTGTGGAGCAGCTGGCTGCATCGCCCGTGCCCTGTGCGGATCCGGCTGAGCGCTGTCCACCGTCTGCGAGGGAGGTCGAACCCAGGGACCTCTGCTGTTGGGTCTTTATGTTGCACGTGTCCCACGATTCCATCCGTCTGGATAGTGGGTCGATACCAGCTGCGTGAATTTACTGCCTGTGGGACCTTGCTGCATGCAAATTGGTTACCACGTTTGCTTATATAACAGTAGCAGCACTTTTAAAGTAGCCCATAGATTGTAAAGCGATGTTGAACTTCCTTAGGAAGTCATAAGGCTTTGAATAAGTCAAAGTTTTTCTTACTGATATTTTCTTTATATTTTATTTTGGAGTTTAAAGTTTTCACTTATTTTACAATGCCAAAAATTGTCTGTGCTTGTATCTGTGTTTGTGTGTGTGTGTATCTGTGTTTATGTGTGTGTGTGTCTGTGTTTATGTATCTGTGTTTGTGTGTGACATGAATTAACTGAGCGGCCTGCGGGTGCCGCTGTCCAGGGAGAGTATAAATACTCGGGCACGGGCTCAGCTTGCGCAGGACATTCTTAACAGGAACTAGTGAAGGACACAACTAGACCTCCATGTTGTAAAACAGTTGATTAAAGCTTTGTTTAATGCTTAGACAAAATGCCTAGTAGTTTTCTTACGTCAGTGTGTCTGTGTTGGTGTGTGAATCTGTGTGTGTGTGTGTGTGTGTGTGTGTGTCTGTGTGTGTGTCTGTGTTTGTGTGTGTGTGTATCTGTGTTTGTGTGTGTGTATATCTGTATTTGTGTGTGTGTATATCTGTGTTTGTGTGTGTATCTGTGTCTGTGTGCATCTGTGTCTGTGTGTATATCTGTGTTTGTGTGTATGTGTTTGTTTGTGTGTGTGTCTCTGTGTGTGTGTATATCTGTGTCTGTGTTTGTGTGTTTGTATGTGTGTGTCTGTGTTTGTGTGTGTGTATATCTGTGTCTGTGTTTGTGTGTGTGTGTTTGTGTGTGTGTGTGTGTTTGTGTGCATGTGTGTGTGTTTGTGTGTGTATTCTGAGGGACAGAATTAGCCTCCACTTGGAGAGTCGGGGATTAATCAGGGATAGTCAGCATGGCTTGGTCAGGGGGAGATCATGTCTAACCAATTTGATTGAATTTTTCGAGGGGGTGACTAGGTGTATGGATGAGGGTAGAGCAATTGATGTAGCCTACATGAACTTCAGTAAGGCTTTTGACAAAGTCCCGCATGGGAGACTGGTCAAGAAGGTAAGAGCCCACGGGATCCAGGGCAATTTGGCACACTGGATCCAAAATTGGCTTAGTGGCAGGAGGCAGAGGATGATGGTTGAAGGTTGTTTTTGTGACTGGAAGCCAGTGTCCAGTGGTGTACCGCAGGGATCAGTGCTGGGTCCTTTGCTATTTGTAGTGTACATTAATGATTTAGATATGAATGTAGGAGGTATGATCAGTAAGTTCGCAGATGACACGAAAATTGGTGGAGTGGTAAATAGCAAGGAGGGAAGCCTCAGGCTACAGGATGATATAGATGGGTTGGTTAGATGGGCAGAACAGTGGCAAATGGAAATTAACCCTGAAAAGTGTGAGGTGATGCATTTTGGGAGGACTAACAAGGCAATGGAATACATAATAAATGATAGGACCCTAGGAAGATCTGGTGTGCATGTACATAGATCCCTGAAGGCAGCAGGACAGGTGGATAACATAGAAACATAGAAGATAGGAGCAGGAGTAGGCCATTCGGCCCTTCGAGCCTGCTCCGCCATTCAATGAGATCATGGCTGATCATCCAAATTCAGTACCCTGTCCCTGCCTTCTCCCCATATCCCTTGATCCCTTTAGCCTTAAGAAATATATCCAACTCTTTCTTGAATATATTTAATGAACTGGCCTCCACCGCCCTCTGTGGCAGAGAATTCCACAGGTTCACCACTCTCTGGGTGAAGAAATTCCTCCTCATTTCAGTCGTAAATGGCTTACCCCTTATCCTTAGACTATGACCCCTGGTTCTGGACTCCCCGGCCATCAGGAACATCCTTCCTGCATCTAGTCTGTCCAGGCCTGACAGAATTTTATAGGTTTCGATGAGATCCCCTCTCAATCTTCTAAACTCCAGTGAGTATAAGCCCAATCGACACAATCTCTCCTCATATGTCATTCCTGCCATCCCAGGTATCAGCCTGGTGAATCTTCGCTGCACTCCCTCCATGGCAAGAACGTCCTTCCTCAGGTAAGGCGACCAAAACTGCACACAATACTCAAGGTGTGGTCTCACCAAGGCCCTGTACAACTGTAGCAAGACATCCTTGTTCCTGTACTCGAACCCTCTTGCTATGAAGGCCAACATACCATTTGCCTTCTTAACCGCCTGCTGCACCTGCATGCTTACCTTCAGCGACTGGTGCACAAGAACACCCAGGTCTCTTTGCACATCCCCTTCTCCCAATCTATTGCCATTCAAATAATAATCTGCCTTCCTGTTTTTGCCACCAAAGTGGATAACCTCACATTTATCCACATTATAGTGCATTTGCCATGTTTCTGCCCAATCACCCAACCTGTCCAAATCGTACTGGAGTTTCACGACATCCTCCTCACAGCTTACCCTCCCACCCAGCTTTGTGTCGTCTGCAAATTTGGAGATATTACATCCAATTCCCTCGTCCAGATCATTAATATATATTGTGAACAGCTGGGGTCCTAGGACCGATCCTTGCGGTACCCCACTAGTCACTGCCTGCCACTCGGAAAATGACCCGTTTATTCCAACTCTTTGCTTTCTGTCCGCCAACCCGATTTCTATCCAAGTCAATACCTTGCCCCCAATCCCATGTGCCTTAATTTTGCACGCTAATCTCTTATGTGGGACCTTATCGAAAGCCTTCTGAAAGTCCAAATACACCACATCCACTGGTTCTCCCTTATCTATTTTACCAGTTACATCCTCAAAAAATTCCAGTAGATTAGTCAAGCATGATTTACCTTTTGTAAATCCATGTTGACTTTGTCCGATCCTGTCACTGCTTTTCAAGTGCTCTGCTATTACATCTTTTATAATAGACTCTAGCATTTTCCCCACTACCGATATCAGGCTTACCGGTCTATAATTCCCCGCTTTTACTCTACCACCTTTTCTGAATAGTGGGGTAACATTAGCTACCCTCCAATCCATGGGTACTGTTCCAGAGTCTATCGAGTTCTGGAAGATGACCAGCAATGCATCTACTATTTCTAGGGCCACTTCCTTAAGTACCCTGGGATGTAGATTATCAGGCCCTGGGGATTTATCAGCCTTCAGTCCCATCAATTTTCCTAACACCATTTCCCTACAGATACTGATTTCTTTCAGTTCTACCCTTTCATCAGACCCTATGTTCCCCGGCATCTCTGGGAGGTTATTTGTGTCCTCCTTTTTGAAGACAGAACCAAAGTATGAATTTAGTTGGTCTGCCATTTCTGTTTCCCATTATAAATTCCCCTGATTCTGACTGCAAGGGACTTACGCTTGACTTCACCAATCTTTTTCTCTTCACATATCTATAAAAGCTTTTAAAGTCAGTTTTTATGTTCCCTGATAGCTTACTCTCATATTCTATTTTCCCTTTCTTAATTAATCCCTTTGTCCTCCTTTGTTGAATCCTAAACTGCTCCCAATCCTCAGGATTATTGCTTGTTTTGGCCAATTTATATGTCCTCTCCTTGGATCTTATGCTATCCCTAATTTCCCTTGTTAGCCACGGTTGGGTCACCTTTTTTGTTTTATTTTTATGCCAAACTGGGATGAACAAATTCTGTAGCTCATCCATTCGGTCTTTGAATGTTTGCCATTGCCTATCCACCGTCAACCCTTTGAGTGCCATTCCCCAATCAATCCTACCCAACTCGCTCCTCAGACCATCGTAGTTTCCTTTATTTAAATTGAGGACCCTAGTCTCTGAGTCAACTACTTCATTCTCCATCTTAATGAAGAATTCGATCATATTATGATCGCTCCAACCCAAGGGGCCTCGTACAACAAGATTGCTAATTAATCCTTTCTTGTTACATAATACCCAGTCTAAGATGGCCTGATCTCTGGTTGGTTCCTCGACATATTGGTCCAGGAAACCATCCCGTAAACACTCCAGGAATTCCTCCTCCACAGTATTGTTACTAATTTGGTTAAGAAGGCATATGGGATACTTGCCTTCATTAGCCAAGGCATAGAATATAAGAGCAGGGAGGTTATGATGGAGCTGTACAAATGCTAGTTAGGCCACAGCTGGAATACTGTGTGCAGTTCTGGTCGCCACACTATAGGAAGGATGTGATTGCATTGGAGAGGGTGCAGAGGAGATACGCCAGGATGTTACCTGGGCTGGAGCGTTTCAGCTATGAAGAGAGACTGGACAGGCTGGGGTTGTCTTCCTTAGAGCAGAGAAGGCTAAGGGGGGACCCGATTGAGGTACAAAATTATGAGCGGCATAGATAGGCTAGATAGAAAGGAACATTTCCCCTTAGTACAGGGGTCAATAACCAGGGGCCATAGTTTCAAGGTAAGGGGCAAGAGGTTTAGAGGGGATTTGAGGAAAAACTTTTTCACCCAGAGGGTGGTTGGAATCTGGAACTCACTGCCTGAAAGGGTGGTAGAGGCAGGAACCCTCACAACATTCAAGAAGCATTTAGATGAGCACTTGAAGTGCCATAGCATACAAGACTATGGACCAAGTGCTGGAAAATGGGATTAGAATAGACAGGGCTTGATGGCCGGTGTGGACACAATGGGCCGAAGGGCCTCTTTCTGTGCTGTATAACTCTATGACTATGTGTGTGTGTGTCTGTGTTTGTGTATCTGTGTTTGTATATGTGTGTATCTGTGTTTGTGTGTATCTGTGTGTGTGTGTGTGTGTGTATCTGTGTTTGTGTGTATCTGTGTGTGTGTGTGTGTATCTGTGTTTGTGTGTGTGTGTGTATCTGTGTTTGTGTGTGTGTGTGTATCTGTGTGTGTGTGTGTGTGTGTATCTGTGTTTGTGTGTATCTGTGTGTGTGTGTGTGTGTATCTGTGTTTGTGTGTGTGTGTATCTGTGTTTGTGTGTATCTGTGTTTGTGTGTGTGTGTGTATCTGTGTTTGTGTGTATCTGTGTGTGTGTGTGTGTGTATCTGTGTTTGTGTGTGTGTGTGTATCTGTGTTTGTGTGTGTGTGTGTATCTGTGTGTGTGTGTGTGTGTATCTGTGTTTGTGTGTATCTGTGTGTGTGTGTGTGTGTGTATCTGTGTTTGTGTGTGTGTGTATCTGTGTTTGTGTGTATCTGTGTTTGTGTGTGTGTGTGTATCTGTGTGTGTGTGTGTGTGTATCTGTGTTTGTGTGTGTGTGTATCTGTGTTTGTGTGTGTGTGTATCTGTGTTTGTGTGTGTGTGTATCTGTGTTTGTGTGTGTGTGTATCTGTGTGTATCTGTGTTTGTGTGTATCTGTGTGTGTGTGTGTGTGTGTATCTGTGTTTGTGTGTGTGTGTATCTGTGTGTATCTGTGTTTGTGTGTATCTGTGCGTGTGTGTGTGTATCTGTGTTTGTGTGTGTGTGTATCTGTGTTTGTGTGTGTGTGTATCTGTGTTTGTGTGTGTGTGTATCTGTGTTTGTGTGTGTGTGTATCTGTGTTTGTGTGTGTGTGTATCTGTGTTTGTGTGTGTGTGTATCTGTGTTTGTGTGTGTGTGTATCTGTGTTTGTGTGTGTGTGTATCTGTGTTTGTGTGTGTGTGTATCTGTGTGTGTGTGTGTGTGTATCTGTGCTTAAGGGCGCAATGTTACCAGACCTGGGGAGGCCGGTATGAATGCAGGACTGCCGGGAAAATGGCAGAATTTGGGGGCGGCTGCCCAACCCACCTCCATGCTATCTTCCCAGGAGGCGGGTAGCCGTCCCGCGCCGGATCCCGTCTCTTTGGAGGCATGAAGGGATTAAAGCCTATTAACTGCCAGGTAACAGATAGTTAACAGGCAGAAAATAGGATTATCCCCTTTTTGCCCTCACAAGTGCAGGCTTCCCGAAGGCTCCGAACCCCGCCAGGGTCACCGAAGTGAGTAATGGGTCTGCGGGCTGCCAGAGGGGTCCAAAAGTGCACTGTGAAGGTAAGTGATGGGTGCAAGAGTGGAGAGTGTAGTGTATGTACCTTTAAGAGAGAACTACTTTAACAGCTCCTGTACACTGTAGTACCGGCAGTGACCACACCTGTATATAAGCCTTGAGCATGCCTCTGTACCCCAGTCTTGAGACTACCCTACTCCAGTAAACACCTGTTGATTGTTAAGTTACAGCATCCGTGTAGTTATTTGAAAACATCATACTCTCATAATCACGGATCTAACAGTGGCGACGAGTGTCAATTCGAATCTACCGGCAACTCTGCATTTCCCTTCAAGGATTCGCTCCGGGAGGACGGTGGAAGAAAGTTGAGGCCAGAAGCACAGGCGTCGACCACGAGCAACCGCCCAGTCATCCGGCAGAGAGTGAACATCGCAGGGGAGGCTGTGGAGAGCCGGGCTTGGTTCCCCAGCCATGACGATCCAGCAACAGACGGACAACAGGTACAGCGCAGACCCTTCCCGGACAGCGGTGGCTGGAGCCGACCGACAGCATAGAAAAGGCCGAGCAGCGTCGACGGGTAAGAGAGAGAGTGAAGCGCACAGGGCACAGCCGGGAGTTGAAAACCAAGCGGCGTCGAGGAAAAACAAAAACAGAGAGAGAGAGGGTAAAGCAGCAGCCGGGTTCAGGACCGAGCAGCGGAAATGGGAAAGGCGCACAGGAGAAGGCGCAGAGCACAGCCAGGGCTCAAGGGCTGAACAGCGTCCGCGGGGAGAAGAAGGGAGAGCGCGGGAGACGCCATTGCGCCGCGGAGAAGAAGGGAGAGCGCGGGAGACGCCATTTTTAGAAGCCGCAACGGAGAAGAAGGGCGAGCGCGGGAAGAAAGGAAAGCGCGGGAGACGCCATTTTGTGCCAGCGGAGAAGAAGGGAGAGTGCGGGAGACACCATTTTTGACAGTTAAATCACACCCAGGGATGCCGAAGAGTGGCAGTATCTCTGCGTTCGACAATGAAGTCGAAGATTGGGCGACATATGTGGAACGCATTGAAGTGTACTGCAGGGCGAATGAAGTGCCAGATGCTAGGAAAGCACTGGTTTTGTTAAATTCCATGGGTGCAAAAACTTATGGCTTACTGCGAAACCTAATAACCCCAGAGAAGCCCGTGGATAAGAATTTCAGAAGCATAGTAGAAATCCTACAGGACCACTTAAACCCCACACCGCTGCTGATAGCAGAAAGATTTAAGTTCCACAAATGGAACCAGCATAAAGACGAAAGTAATGCTGAGTACTTAACGGAACTGCGCAAGCTATCGAAACACTGCCAGTTTGGAGTGGGACTAGCAGATACGTTAAGGGACAAGTTTGTGTGTGGGCTTCAAAGTGAAGGAACCCAGAAACGGCTTCTATCAGAAAAGGATCTTACGCTGGACAAGGCTTTCAGCATGGCAGTATCACACGAAGCAGCCGCACGGGGCGCTGCAGAGATACAACGGAGACCGCAAGAATATGGCACCAATGAAATGTCATATGGAACAGGGAAGCGTTATCGCTGCGGCAGAACAACACACGACCAGAAGGATTGTTGGTTCAAGGATCAAGTGTGCAGACAGTGTGGAAAAGCAGGACACATAGCAAGAGTCTGTAGGTCAGGGAAGAAAACCAACAGCAAGAAATCTCCACAGGAGAAGTACAAAAAGGTACATAAGGTGATGGACAGTAGTTCAGACGAAAAGAAAAGTGATACAGGCTCCGGAAGCAACGAGCTGGGTTGTCTGAAACTACATAAGGTAACCAAAATGGAGGATCACCAGACTATCTGGGTCACACTCAAGATAGACGGAGTCCAAGTGAAAATGGAATTGGACACAGGATCAGCCCTAACAGTCATAAACCAAAGGGACTACAAGCGGCTATTTTCACACATACCCTTGAAAGCTACAGAGATTGTCTTGAAGACGTACACGGGGCAAAAACTCTACCCCAAAGGAAAAATAAGAGTGAAAGTGATATACAAAGGCCAGGAAATACCTAAAATGGACATATATGTATTGCCAGATGGAGGACCACCACTACTAGGACATGAATGGATCCGGAAGATACAATTAGATTGGCATTCCATACAGGTACTGAAGGTTGAGGCCAAAAAGGATGACGACGTCACACCTGGACGACTGTCAAAAATGCTAACTGACGCAAAAGAAATGTTCCAGGAGGGACTTGGAACACTAAAAGGCATAACAGCAACGAATAAAATAGAGGAAAATGCAAGCCCAAAGTTTCTTAAGGCCAGACCAGTGCCTTATGCGATCAGACCAGCCGTCGAAGCAGAGCTGGAAAGGTTGGAACGTACAGGAGTACTGTCCAAAGTAGACTGGAGCGAGTGGGCTACACCCATCGTTCCTGTAATGAAGAGGTCGTTGAGTAATACGCCTGGGGAACCAAAGAAGGTCCGCATCTGTGGGGATTTTAAGGTGACAGTGAACCCAGTCCTTCACACGGTACAATATCCGCTTCCACGAATTGAGGATATTTTCACCTCGCTATCTGGAGGTAAACACTTCACCAAAATTGATCTAGCCCAGGCATACTTGCAAATGGAGGTAGAAGAAGCCTCGAAACAATACCTCACGATCAACACTCATAAAGGTCTCTACCAATACAACCGGCTGGTGTTCGGGGTAGCATCGGCTCCGGCTATTTGGCAAAGGGCGATGGATCAAGTCCTGCAAGGGATTCCAGGGACCCAGTGTTATTTGGACGACATCCTGGTCACGGGCGAAAATGACAGTGATCACCTCGCCAACCTGGAGAAGGTGCTCACTAGATTAAAGGAATATGGGCTATGAGCTAATCGCCACAAGTGCGAGTTTTTCCAGAAGCAGATCTCGTATTGTGGCCACGTTATCGATGAAGAGGGGTTACATAAGTCCCCTGAAAAGATTGAGGCAGTAGTCAAGGCTCCAGCACCGGAAAATGTGTCACAACTGAGGTCGTTCCTCGGGCTGGTAAACTACTACCATAAGTTCTTGCCAAATTTGTCTACGGTATTACACCCACTGAACACCCTACTGCAAACAGGGGTACCATGGAAGTGGAATGACGAACGTAAACGAGCTTACCAGAAGGTCAAAGAATTGATCCCATCGAAAGAGGTGTTGGCCCATTTCAACCCAGCACTACCAATTCGTTTGGCATGTGATGCATCACCCTACGGTATTGGAGCGGTGCTGTCGCACAAATTCCCAGGCGTGTTGGAGAGGCCAGTAGCCTTTGCATCTCGGTCACTAACCTCAGCCGAGCGAAACTACGCCCAGATTGACAGGGAGGCCCTCAGCCTAGTATGGGGAGTAAAAAAATTCAACCACTATCTGCATGGGCAGAAGTTCACCTTGCTGACTGACCACCAACCACTTGTCTCCATCTTTAATCCAAAGAAGGGCGTTCCGGTGATGACTGCACAACGGTTACAAAGATGGTTCCTTTTTCTAGGGGTGAACCAATATGAAATAGAATATAAAGGCACGAAACAGCATGGAAACGCTGATGGGCTATCACGCTTGCCACTGCCTACTGTGGAGGAAGCACCAGCAGTGGACGCTATCGAGATATTTTATTCGTCAATAATTGAACGATTGCCAGTAACTAACACGGATATAGAGAAGGAGACCCGCAATGATCCGACGCTGTCTCGGGTATATGATTTGACGGTGAGGGGATGGCCAACACAAGGCGACTCACTGTTGCCAGCATTCTCATCCAGAAGAGAACAGCTGTCAGTATGCCAGGGGACAGTGATGTGTGGATCCCGAGTGGTGATTCCACCCAAGTTAAGGGAGAGAGTGCTAAATGAGCTTCATGAAGGTCATCTGGGAGGGGTGAAAATGAAAAGCCTTGCTAGGGCTTATGTGTGGTGGCCGGGGATCGATCAACAAATCGAGGACCTAACGAAGAGCTGCTCAGGATGCCAGAAGGTCCAAAATGCACCACCACATGCCCCTCTACACCCATGGGAGTGGCCCTCCTCTCCATGGCAACGGGTGCATATTGATTTTGCTGGTCCATTCATGGACTCAATGTTGTTAATAGCAGTGGATGCTCACTCGAAATGGCCTGAGGTGATAAAAATGTCCTCAACCACTACAGAGAAAACGATTGCAGTGCTACGGACCATATTTGCCAGGAACGGCTTGCCAGAGCAGATTTGCTCTGATAATGGACCACAGTTTGTGTTCGAAGAGTTTTGGAAACTTATGAGAAGGAATGGGGTAAGGCATTACACATCCGCCCCGTATCATCCAGCCACAAATGGATTGGCTGAGAGGTTCGTACAAACCTTTAAAAAGGCGATAAAGGCCATGTGCGATGATGAAATTCCACTACAGCATAAGGTGGACAATTTCCTATTAGCCTACAGAAATGCAACACATGCAGTCACCAACCAGACCCCGGCCATGATGTTCTTTAACCGATGGTTGAGATCTCGTCTGGATTTGCTCAGACCAAATGTGCGAAGAAATGTTGAGGATAAACAATTCCAGCACATCAATGAGAAGCCGACAAGGAGCTTCAATGTAGGACAACCAGTCTTGGCCCGTGACTACCGAACAGAGAAATGGCAACCCGGAACGATATGCACAAGGCAGGGGCCATTAATGTACACAGTGGATGTCGGGGAGAACATTGTGAGGCGCCACGTCGATCAGATCTTAGCGTCACAGGAACGAGTCAACCCCATGTCTCGAGTACCTGAGGATGAACCCGACATACCGGTAGCATCTACCTCAGAACCAGTAGCAGTGGAAACTGATGAACTAACCGACGAAAAGGGGCCAGAATCGCCTCCGCACCAAGAACAAGAACCTCAGGAAAGGCGCTACCCAGAAAGAATCAGGAAGCCGCACCAAAGACTGAATCTATAAATGGACTATTTTTGTTTAATGTGCATGTTAAAGTGTTAATTGTTATTTGAATATTATGGGTACTGCTAATCTAAAAGGGGAGGAATTGTAGTGTATGTACCTTTAAGAGAGAACTACTTTTACAGCTCCTGTATACTGTAGTACCGGCAGTGACCACACCTGTATATAAGCCTTGAGCATGCCTCTGTACCCCTAGTCTTGAGACTACCCTACTCCAGTAAATACCTGTTGATTGTTAAGTTACAGCATCCGTGTGGTTATTTGAAACATCATACTCTCAGAATCACGGATCTAACAGAGAGGTGAGGATTTGAGGTGAGTGCAAAGTGTTAGAAAAAGTGTACTTACCTTTGTTTCTTCCTGCAGGCTTCAGTCGGTGGGGATGCGGAGAGTCTCGCACCTCCGCGGTGGAGATGACAGATGGCCGCTGCATTCTCCATTGCAACAGCCATCTCATTTCTGCAAAAGAAAGAAGTTTGATGAGGTCTTGAATTCAAGACCTCATCAAACTACATAGAATGTCAGTGTTTGACAGCTTCACAGGGCTGTCAAAGGATGACATTTCATCTGTCAAAAATTTTTGACAGATGAAATGTCGTACGTTGACGATCTCTGTAACCGGATTGCCCTTAATTGGCCTGCTAAGCCCGATGGGCGGGCTGAACAAGGTCAATCAAGGGAAAATAGCGTGGGTTGGCCAGAAGTTGATGGAGGCGGGACTGAAACCCGACAAGTGGGAGTCCCGCCTCCAAATGCTCCCCATTGGCAAAATCACCCCCTAAGTGTGTGTGTGTATCTGTGTTTGTGTATCTGTGTTTGTGTGTGGGTGTGTGTATCTATGCTTGTATCTGTATGTTTCATTGTTACTCTGGATCTCTCCGTACAGAATTCAGAACATTGTGGTTTTTAAAAAATCAACACCGTCCTGAATTTTCCCATATATAAAAGATTATGGTTTGATTCAGTCAATACAAATCCTACAATGGCAACGAAAAAAATTGATATGGTTTGAAAATATGAGCTTTTTTGAAATATAAAAAGATCCTGCATAATTAATATCCATGTAGGAAATGTCATGTTGAAATATTAAATTTTCATGACCCTCGTGTGTAAATGTTGCAGCAATGATTTAACCTACTCAAATCTTCATTTGCATTTTTCCACTGCATCACACAAAAGGTTAGAATCTGTAATTTCACACTAAATATAATCATAGTTGATCGCCTTTTATTTCCTATTTAACTATTCTGGTTTTATATAATTTTTTTTTTTTTAAAACAGCAAATCCATGTTTAATTCTGATATAAATATTTAAGGATAAAATGTTTGTAAAGAAATGATCATTTAAATGTGTTTAAACTAACCCTCGCTTTTAAAGCCTATGATGGTAAAACTAGCACGGTGGCATAGTGGTTAGCACTGTTGCCTCACAGCGCCAGGGACCCGGGTTCGAATCTGGCCTCGGACGACTGTCTGTGTGGAGTTTGTACATTCTCCCCATGTTTGCGTGGGTTTCCTCCGGGTGCTCCGGTTTCCTCCCACGGTCCAAAGATGTGCGGGTTAGGTTGATTGGCTATGATAAATTGACCCTTAGTGTTAGGGGGATTAAATACACGGGGATAGGGTGGGATATGTGTTGGTGCAGGGGTTACGGGGATCGGGTGGGATATGTGTCGGTGCAGGCTCGATGGGCTGAAATGGCCTCTATCTGCACTGTGGGGTTTCTGTGATTCTGTGAAGATTTGTCTTTGTGTTCCCTGGTGTTTTAATGGTTTGTGGTATTTTTTGAGTTGCATTTGACGGTGAACTAAACTGGGAGCACACAACATCCTCCATCACCGCAGCAACTGCAAAGTGCCTTTTTTTCCCCCCTAAGAGATATCCCGAGATTTTTCACCCACTGACTACGAACAGGCTGAAATATAGTCCATTATGTTGATTTCTCATGTCTAGTAGAATAAATACCTTTTGAATCATTCATATCTAACAAAGTTGTGGTTTTTGAGAACTTGCAAATTGCAACAAATTGAGAGAAAGGCCAGAATGCGATTATACTTTCAGGAGAGGTGTGGTAGCGCAGTGGTTCTGGTACTGGTCCATCAACCCGGTGATTGACGTTGGGAATTTCCTTGGGGGGTTCTCCTGATCAGCTGCCATAATTAGTTTTTCTAATTAAAAGATGAAGAGAGGGGGCCTCCCAGAAAATAACCGCATCTTATTTTAAAGTTCTTCACGTAAGGAAAAATAGAATTACATCAAAGAATGCGGTGAAGTTCGAGTAAAGTTCTGTGAATACATAACAGAACCTTTGAGGACAAATGTAGGCTGTATTCTTTGAATAGCGCACTTCCCTGTAATTTCTCTCAATTGATAATCTGTGAAAGTATGATGAATCTTGCAGAGAATGATGAAACCAACAGTAGAGCAAAATGCATAGAATTTTTCTCCTTATGTTAAATTGTGATAAAAATGGGATTCAGCACATTGGGAGTTAAGAGCTAATTCTTTCACTTGGAGATATGGGGGGAGAAATTTGGTATTGCCCCATTTGGGGTGCAATTATCAGACGGGCGTAAAGTTTATCACCTCCGACTGCAAACTTGGCTTCTATCGCCCCTGGAGGTCATTGGAGTGCTAAATCAGGCACTACACACCTCTCTTAAGGCGCTAACGCCGAGGAGCGAGCTGCTACCTCAGAGCGCTGACGAAGCTCAGGTAATGTCAGTCAGCAATGGAACACAGACACACTGGCGCCCGCCAGTTCTTAAAGGGGAGGGTTGATCTTGCTCTCCATCCACACCCTGCTCATTGTAGCCTTGAATCGCTCCAGAAGTCTCTCTCTCTCTTTCTCAGAATGCGTGGTGAACAAATGTCGCAGACAAAAAACGGCAGGAAGCGGTCGCCTTTAAATAGCACTCCCTCGGTCCCTTCCCAACTGCAAAACGCTCCCCTCAACCTGTCGTTGCTAGCGGCAGGCGGTAAGGCAGGGGGCGCCACTCAATAGCCGGTCCGGGGCGCTACCGGGGCGTTGCGCACTCGATTGACGTCATGATCTGTGGCCGCAGGATATCATGGCGGTAGTGTTTAGCGCCGCCGCAAAATGTCTGGTCAATTTTGCGAGCGGCGCAAACATCGCCGCGCCCGGGCGCTAGTTGCTTTGCGCCCCATTAGCGCCCTCTTATGGCGCTAATGGGAGGCGCAAAGCAACCGAATTTTTCCCCCAAGCATCCTCCTCAGATAGATAGGATGAACATTTCCTTCATCTGATGGCTGAGAATCTTAATTGAAGTGATTTTGAGCAGTCTGAATCTGATTCTGTATGATCTAGACAGTGGTAAAAGTGCTGTATTTCAGTACTTAGTGACATTGTTTGGTAAACTTTAGGTAGAAAGAATTGATCGGACATGGAACAGAAACACTAAAATAAACCAGGAATTGATCCAAGTCTCTTTTAAATGCTTGAACGAAGTCAGGATTTACTGTACTAGGTGTCAGTCTGTTCCATAAGTCGATGGCGCAGTTATTCTTTATACTAAGCTTAACGTGTGACTTCCTCAGTTTATAATCATGTCCTGTGTGGATTCTAGTTGCATGAATATCCAATTTATCGGTTCTTTTCATAATTCTAAAATTTGGAAACATATCCCCGTTAATCTTCTTTGTTTCCAATGAGAATAAATTTGCTTTCTCAGCATCTCTTCATAGCTTAATGACAGGGGTACAATGCGGGAATAATTGCGTTTGTGCAGACTTGTATAACCAGTTACAAGAAAGTCAACTCTGATGAAAATGGAATATTTGAAACATTCTTTCTACTCATCAAAGAATTCATAGAAGAATGCCTCAAGTTTAATTTATTTGGGAGCTGAATATTGTGTTATTTATGCCATTAAAGTTTCCAGGAAATACTGCAAAAGAAAACTCTATAAATGTATTCATGTAATGTAGGACTACAGTTCGTCAAAAATGGGACAGAAAATCACCACAAAAATTGACCTAATCACTCCTATCATCTGACTAATTCAATCTTTACACTTCTGAGCCTTAATTAGCTGAATAAATGATCCATTAAGCCATTTTCAGCCAATCGAAAGACACTTTTTTTGAATCTGGCTCCCATCTTCAAAATGGTTGGTGGGTTCCAGGAGGCTGAGAAAGAAAGGGAAGTTAGATGTTTTAACTTCATCTATTTTAGCAAAAAAGGCATGGGGGGGGGGTACTTTCAACTTGGGAATGTTTGTTCTACCGCCAAAACATTCGTGCTAAGGCACTGAAACATAGGTTGTGATCACTTGCCCATTTCGTGCACTGAATTCGCCGGTCGCCATTTTAAATTGGGGCTTCTTTTTGACAGCCGGGTGCCGAGTTAAACAGGCTAATTAGGATCTCGTGCTTATTTCAGGACCCGAAAGCCCTTTTCAACATCTCTGGTGTCCTATTCACCAATTCTAAACCACACAAATCCTCCAGAGCTCCTCTGGGCCCGAAGAAACCTCGGGCTTCTCCAGCCTGGGCTTCCCAATCAAGATGGAGTCCGTCCCCCAACACACTTACTGGGCTGCTGGGAATGATTCCCGTGGGTCCCCAACGGTGGCCAGTGGCCGTGCTCCTGCCCCCGGTATCCGCATCATTCCACCGGGTTCAGACAGGACTCGATCCTTCAGTACGGTAATGAGATCCCGGGAATTAAAATAGCCCCGGGCCTCACGCAGGTGAACGAATTCAAGCCCGTCGGCCCCAAGCTCGCTCCTCACCCTGGGTTAACATCGGGGCTAGTTGTTTCAGTACGGTCACAAAATCCACCAGCAATTTGAGGTTTCACGTGTGAATTGAAATATAAGTGCTGGTTTCCACAGTTTGGGTGTCCAGGAGGATGTGTATTGACTGCAGTTGCATCATTTACTCTGAATCACTCCTATGTGAAAAGAAAGAACTTGCATTTATATAGCACCTTTCATGAACTCAGGGCATTCCAAAGTGCTTTACATCCAATTAAATATTTCTTTTGAAGTGACAGGTGGGATCTTGCCAGCCCTGGGGAGGTGGGTATGGAGGCGGGACTGCCGGGAAAATGGCAGAATCTGGGGGCGGGTGCCCAACCCGCCTCCATGCCATCTTCCTGGGAGGCGGGTAGCTGTGCCGCGCCGGGTCCCATCTCCTTGGAGGCGGGAAGGTATTAAAGCCTAGTAACTGCCTGTTAACAGGCAGAAAATAGGATTATCCCCTTTTTGCTCTCACAAGTGCGGGCTTCCCGAAGGCTCTGAAACCCGCCAGCTCAGCGAGGCGAGTAGGGGGTCGGGGGGGGGGGGGGGGTGCAAAAGTGTGCTGTGAAGGTAAGTGATGGGTGCAAGAGTGGAGAGGTGAGGATCTGAGGTAAGTGCAAAGTGTTAGTTAAAGTGTACTTACCTTTGTGTCTCCCTGCAGGCTTCAGCCGGTGTGTATGCGGAGAGTCTCGGACCTTCGCGTTGGAGATGACAGATGGCCGTTGCATTCTCCAATGCAACAAACATCTCATTTCTGCAAAAGAAAGAAGTTTGATGAGGTCTTGAATGTCACTATTTGACAGCTTCACAGAGCTGTCAAACGATGACAATTCATCTGTCAAAAAGCTGGGCAGGCTTAACAAGGTCAATTATGGGAAAATAGCGTGGGTTGACCAGAAGTTGTTGGAGGTGGGACTGAAACCCGACAAGCTCCCCATTGAAAAAATCACCCTTGTAGACACTGTTGTAATGTAGGAAACGTGGCAGCCAATTTGCACACAGCAATGAGATAATGATCAGATAATCTGTTTTGGTGATGTTGGTTGGGGGGTAAATATTGGCCAGGACACCGGGGAGAACTCCCCTGCTCGTTTAAGAAATAATGCCATGGGATCTTTTACGTCCACCTGAGGGGGCCTCGGTTGAAGGTCTCATCCGAAAAATGGCACATCTGACAGTGCAGCACTCCCTCAGTACTGCACTGGAGTGTCAGCCTGGATTTTTTGCTCCAGTTCTTGGAGTGGGACTTGAACCTGACTCAGAGGAGAGAGTGCTACCAACTGAGCCATGGCTGACACTAATGTGCACAATGGTGGTGTGTCGCGATGATGACACCAGAAGTGAGCAAACATCCAAGCTCGTGATACTTCAGAATCACGGAGAAATTCAAATCTCTGAGTGGGAGTTTAATTGTGCCTTTGAAAACTCAGATGAACCAATCTCGTGCCACAATGCACAGTGTAATTGCACCTTATGGGTTAGAGTCAGTCATAGTCATATTTGGTTAAAAGGAATAAATGGTGAGATTCCCTCAGTGAGTAAAATTATGTCACTATTTCTTGTTCGATTAAATTTAACTCTCTTTCACATCAATTACGAGGTTGATTCCGGAGATGAAGGGGTTGTCTTATGAAGAAAGGTTGAGCAGGTTGGGCCTATACTCATTGGAGTTTAGAAGAATGAGAGGGGATCTTATTGAAACTTATAAGATTCTGAAGGGGCTGGACAGGGTAGATGCAGAGAGGATATTTCCCCTCGTGGGGGAATCTAGAACTAGGGGGCATAATTTCAGAATAAGGGGAACCCCTTTTAAATCAGAAATGAGGAGGAATTTCTTCTCTCAGAGGGTCGTGAATCTTTGGAATTCTCTTCCCCAGAGAGCTGTGGAGGCTGGGTCATTGAATATATTTAAGGTGGAGATAGACAGATTTTTGAATGGTAAGGGAGTCGAGGGTTATGGGGAGCGGGCAGGGAAGTGGAGTTGAGGCCAAGATCAGATCAGCCATGATCTTATTGAATGGCGGAGCAGGCTCGAGGGGCCGAATGACCGACTCCTGCTCCTAAGTCTTATGTTCTTATGTAGAAACATAGAAACATAGAAAATAGGAGCAGGAGTAGGCCATTTGGCCCCTCGAGCCTGTTCCGTCATTTAATGAGATCATGGCTGATCATCCAAATTCAGTATCCTGTCCCTGCTTTCTCCCCATATCCCTTGATACCTTTAACCTTAAGAAATATATCCAACTCCTTCTTGAATATATTTAATGAATTGGCCTCACTGCCTTGTGTGGTAGAGAATTCCACAGGTTCACCACTCTTTGGGTGAAGAAATTCCTCCTCATCTCTGTCCTAAATGGCCTACCCCTTATCCTTAGACTGTGACCCCTGGTTCTGGACTCCCCGGCCATTGGGAACATCCTTCCTGCATCTAGCCTGTCTAGTCCTGTTATAATGTTATAAGTTTCAATGAGATCCCCTCTCATTCTTCTAAAATCTAGCGAATATAAGCCTAATCGACCCAATCTCTCCTCATACGTCATTCCTGCCATCCAGGTATCAGTCTGGTATGTTCTTATGTCTTATGTTCTTATGTTCAATGTTACAATGAGATTATCTACAAAGTATTACATATGTCTAATTAATATTTCAATTATAATATATTTTTCATCATTAATACTAAATATATGAGGAAATCTAGGTTATAACCAATTGCATCTACATTTATATCACTGATGTCTGAGAAATGTATTAATTACCCTTTATTCACACCTTATCATGACAGCTTGACATCATTTACTCTGAATCACTCGCATGTGAAAAGAAAGAAACTTGCATTTATATAGCGCCTTTCATGAACTGAGGACATTCCAAAGTGCTTTACAGCCAATTAAGTATTTCTTTTGAAGCATAGACACTGTTGTAATGTAGGAAACGTGGCAGCCAATTTGCCCCAGGCCCCAGGACATCGATAAAGATTGAAAGTGTTTCCTTGAGCAACAAGAAAGAAACAAAAAAATGAAATCGACTTTGAAACTGAGAGTATCTTTCCACTGCTGATGCATCAACCATTAAAAATGGAAAGATGGATTCCTTTAAATTGAAGTAATAATGATAAAAAATTGTTGTGAAATGCTTCACTTGGCACAAATATAAAAACTCAAACAAATTGATTTTATCCTCACCTTAAAATCACACAAATAATAGGAGCAGAGCCTCCGTATCATTGCAATAAATGAAATTGTAGCTATTAACTTAACTGATTTGATTCCTATAAAATAGCTGGCATTAAGGGATTCTTTTTTGTAATAGAATTAACCTAATGTCAAGGTCATAGGTTTCTTATCACACCTCACACAATTAGTGTTCCGGTTCTAGTGAAGCTGGATGTACAAATGTAGCTCATGCTACTGTATTTGAACAGCTGCTGAATTCTGTGTAAGTATTCAAACTTGTACTTGTTATGCAAAACATAGTATAAAGACTGAGAGATATTGGCCCAGAAATTCGGGTCTCCATGGGTGAGTACCCCAATGGAAGTGCCGGTTTCCTGCATGCACTGCGCATGTGCGGGAAACCGGCACTTCCGTTCCCCTGAAAGAAGGGGTTCAGAAGTCAAATGTGTGCGCGGGAGAGGCTGCGCGTGCGCATCGAACTTACGTTTTTTTGCAGGTTTTCCTGGGAGGGTAAGTCTCCAGAAGTTACACATATAAAAAGCAGTCGCAAGGCCTGCTTTTTACAAGGTAAGTGGTGAATTAATTAAAATTAAAACATTTTCTCCACAGGTTTATTATTTTTAAATACTTTAAAGAAAGGTAAGTTTATTTTTAGCCCTGTTAGAAAATAAAATTATTTTTTTCAAAAATTTAAATTATTGTTTAAAATAGTTATTTCATGTAATTTATAGTTTATTTTAAAAATGTGATTTAAAAAAATTTATTTGAAGATTTAGTGATGTTTTGGGGCTTATAGTATTTATACATTTGACAGCCCTTCCTGTCAGACTTATGAATGAAGCATTCCCTGCTCCGATTGGCTCCCCATGGCCCACGTAATCCCAGGGGACACATCGAACTAACTGCGCCCCTGGGATACGCAAGCACTGCGCGCCAGCAGTTGGAGCAGGCCCAGGATCGGAATTCCACGGGGGCCCACAGCTCAACGGCCGGCGCGCAAGGTAAGTGCAGGTCGGGGGCTTACACCCGCGGGAAGCCCTCGACCCGAATTTCTGGGCCATTATTTTACTCAAAGTGAAATTTGTAGCCTAACCTCACCACTTTAAAGAAACGTGGATATACGTATAACTCTTGACTCTGCTATACAAGCTGAATCATAGAATCTTACAGCACAGAAGGAGGCCATTCGGCCCATCGTGCCTGTGCCAGCTCTTTGAAAGAGCTATCCAATTAGTCCCGCTCCCCTGCTCCCCACGTTCCCCTCAAATGTTGCTTTCATATAATGGTGAGTTCAGTATGCAAAAGGTTATAACTTCTACCTTCTGCAACCTACCTGACATATTGGGTGTAACGACACATTGCATTCCTCAGCACATGTCCGGACTGGCCAGTTCTCCAAAAGACATGTGGCAGTGCCATTCTAGTAATACGTGCAGAGATATGCAGATCTGAACTGACTATGACATCAAATCATTGTTTCCCAACTAAAGCGGATAAACGTCCACTTGCTGTAACGGTCATTTTCATCATTGACTCTGATGAACATAATAACATTTTCTTCACGTGGTGCATTCTTCACACCTTTTAACAGCAGTGCCACTTCTCTGCATCCCACTGTTACCGAAGAACATAGAATCATAGAAACATGCAGCGCAGAAGGAGGCCATTCAGCCAGTGGTGCCTGTGCTGGCCCTGTGAAAGAGCAGCTGTGTTTAGTCCCACACCCCCTGCTTTTTGTTCGTAACCTTGTAAGTTCCTCATTGTCAAGTACCTGTCTAATTTCCTTTTAAAATAATTTATGGAATAAGCTACCACCACCTTTTCAGGTCGAGCGTTCCAGATCCCGACAACCCTCCTCTTCTCCCCTCTAGATCTTTTGCCAAAGATCTTAAATCTAGTTATTGACCCACTCGCCAGTGCACAGGAATGCCTTAGTGAGCACAAACCAGGTATAAATACAGTGGTGGTACATACTGCATTGCTGATTGCATACATCTACCAGCAGATCACTGCACTGAGCAATAGAGTTCATTCACCCCGCAGTAACTCAAATTAGCTACTTTTCAGTATTGTGTATTTTGTTCATACTACGTATCCAATGTTACATTTTTGTTTCAGTATCCGATTACGGACGGTGAAACCGCAGCCATGCATTTACAGTACTCTACACCATAGGTACTGGTTTGACACTGATACCCACTAGGATTGATGTGGGATTGGCAGACCTGAGTTACATGGCCATCACAGGATAACAACAACTTGCATTTATATAGCGCCTTTAACTAGTAAAACATCCCAAGGTGCTTCACGGGAACGTTACCAAACAACGTTTGACACCGAGCGACATAAGGAGATATTAGGACCGGTGACCAAAAGCTTGGTCAAAGAGGGAGGTTGTGAGGAGCGTCTTAAAAGGAGAGAGGTAGAGAGGCGGAGAGATTTAGGGAGGAAATGCCAGAGCTTAGGGCCTAGGCAGCTGAAGGCAATGTTGGAGCAACTAAAATCGGGGATGCGCAAGAGACCAGAATTGGAGGAGCGCAGAGATCTCGGAGGGTTGTAGGACTGGGAAAAGGAGGACTCGGTGCCATCAGAATGCCAATTCAATTTTAACATCAGCAGAGCTATCAGCATTCTGCTAGCAGTAAAAAAAAAGTGATTTGAAAAGTTCCCAAACTGTTCAATGGGCCACCTGGGAACATTGTAATCTTCGCTGCACACTGCCTGCAGTTATGAAGCCAAAAGCGGTGTAAGAATACCTTCCGGAGTTACTCTGTATTCAAATCCCACTTCGCAATTGTGGTGATGAGAAGTCAAAACTGTGTAATATAATTGGCCTATTATTAACCATCAGCAATACTTTCATTTCGGGCAGCTGTCTTTCTTGAAGTGAGAAAGATGTGGGGGGGGGGGGGTGAAATCAACCATTAAATTGATAGTTTTCAGCTTTTGAAACATTATAGGACTATTAATGAGTTATTTACTATAATTAAGGTTATCGCTGATGGGATATCCACCCCTAGGCTAAATAATGTGTTGCTTTTTTTATTAAACTGACTGATCATTAAATAATTAATTTTATTGACCTGGTCTCATGACACACTCAGGATTCTAAGCAGCTCAGTGCTGCAGTAGTTTTTATTTTTCATTATTTATATATAACTGCTGAAAAAAATGGATGCTGCTGTTCGACATGCACTCCAGCAAACCAGCAAACCTGTCGGCTAAAAAAGTCCTTAGCCAAACCGTCTTTATGGTGTGTAGGTCATTTTAATAGTCAGGAAAATGACTGCTGCAACCTTTAAAAGAATGTAACACAAATCATTGGCTTTTAAGCAAAGGTCTTTGGAAACCCCATTTTATTTTCTTCTTGCAGTTTGTAAAATAATTTTCTAGACCAATGTTTCCTCATTCACTGCCCTCCCTCCTTGTTGGTGCATGGTTGCATGTGCAATCAGTGCCCTCTGGTACTTCACTCAAGAGGCCACTATTCACATGCAACTGCTTTAAGAAAAGACTTGCATTTATATAGCACCTTTCACAACCTTAGGACATCCCTTTACAACCAATGAAGTGCTTTTGAAGTGCAGCCACTGTCATAATGTAGGAAACGTGGCAGCCACTTTGTGCAGAGCAATTTCCCACAATCAGCAATGAAATAAGTGACCAGATTAGGTGTTTGTTAAGGGATAAATGTTGGCCAGGAAACCAGAAGAACTCGCCTGGGAGTGCCCTGGGATCTTTTACTTCCACCTGAGAGGGCAGACAGGGCTTTGGTTTAACGCACCATCCGAAAGACGGCATCTCCGACAGTGCAGCACTCCCTCAGTACTGCGCTAAAGTGTCAACCTGGATTATGTGCTGGAATCTCTGGAGTGGGCCGTGAATCCATGACCTTCTGACTCAGAGGCCAAAGTGCTGCCACCAAGCAATGGCTCACATCTAAAGGAAGTGATTCTTGGGCTGGACAATTCATTGAGAACATACACGCTATAAAAGAAAACCGAGGCCAAACAAACAGAACCGGATCAAGCGGTTATTGTATAGTGAATCAGCTAACTAAAAGGACTTCTTTTTTATTCCCAAGATTTATCTGTTAAGAATTTTTATAATTTTCTATAATTAACTACAGAAGTTTTACTTAAAGTAAACAATTCTTTAAAAATATTTTTTAAATGAATTAATAGGATGTGGGCGTCGCTGGCAAGGCCAGCATTTATTGCCCATCCCTAATTGCCCTTGAGAAGGTGGTGGTGAGCAGCCTTCATGATAACTGAATGGCTTGCTAGGCGGTAGTTAAGAGTCAACCACAGTGCTGTGGGTCTGGAGTCACATATAGACCAGACCGGGTAAGGATAGTAGATTTCCTTCCCTAAAGGACATTAGTGAACCAAATGGGTTTTTACAACAATCCGGTAGCTTCATGGTCACTGTTATTAATACTAGCTTTTTATTCCAAATTTATTTAAATAACTGAATTTAAATTCCCCAGCAGCCATGGTGGGATCTGAACTCATGTCTCTGGATCATTAGTCCAGGCCTCTAGGGTATCTGTTTTACACATAGCCTGGTTAGAACGACGTGAGCTAAGCAGCCCCGACCTATACTGTTGGCTGTGCACTGATTTCTGGTCAGAGAAAGAGAAGCTCCATTTAAGACATCCAAACAAAAACCCAGGATCAAACCGTCATTGCTCTGCTAACATCAAAAATATTAGAAGTGAAGCTTAAGATCCATTAGAACTTTTCAAACTTAGCTTGATGCTGGTTGTCATGTCGGAGTCAATGAGTAGCCACTTTGCTCCGAGACCACTGCCACAAGGTGGTCTTCCAGCTTTTTGGCCAACTTCACAGTTGCCGAGATTATGCAAGACAAAAAGCACTTTGCATCAATGTGCAGTATAATTGGCCTATTACTTAACAGAACAGGCAGCGCCCTGTATTAATGTGAATGTAAAAGAGATGGGGTTATATAAACGTAAGCAAAGTTTCTGGTTTTTGCAAAATGTTTATTTCTACATTGTCATACATGATTCAAAGCTGCTATACAAAAGTGCTTTGTACAAAAATAAATTCTGTTGATACAAAAGGATAAATGCAATGTTCATCGTCTTCTTACAGGAACCTTCAGCATGTTAAACATATCAAAATACCAATGTTAGAACCATTTCACATATTCAGATATTTCTTCATTTCATATAAGCAATAACCAATTTCTAACCATTTTTCACATAAAAATATTCAGTAACAATCCAAAATATTTCTGTCTTCCTGGGCAACAAAAGTTGTTTTTCTATTAATCTAATTACTGTGAAAGCACAGAGCTCAATGCAATGTTTTCTTTCATGATGAGATATACACTTAACAGAAACTTAAGCACATTAAGTGTGATAATGAGAGGGCTTTAATGAAGCATTGCCCCATTCCCAATTTACTCGCTTTCTCTCCCGAAGCTCATGGTCTTGTCAGGTACAGATCCATGGCCTCAGCAGGCCTCCATTAGCTCACCCAAGGTACCACTAGCCATGTGTGACCCTATTCGATTGACAGGGGCTATCGGTGCTGAGCCCAATCCTATTCTCGTCTCAAATGACACAAACACTTTCCAGCAGGCGTGGACCGATAGCAATCAGGAATGAGAACAGTGGCCATTGTCCCCCTCCCTACAGGTACTGAGATCAATTGTAACACACCTACTGCCGCCCTGACTGAGGTCAGATAACTTAGCCCAGAATAAGGATTTGTATTAATAAATCAGAGTTGGGGTGAAATTACATTGGGGTAGATCTCGACTTTGTGCGATAGTGTAAAATGGGTGATAGCGAGTCAGCAGCCTGCTTTACATCGCTCCCTACTTTTACTTCCGTTGACTTCAATCAGGTGAGACGTAAAGCGTGCTGGCGATTCACTATCACCCGTTTTACACTATCGCACAGTCAAGGTCCACCCCCATTGTATGATATTAACATACAAATGAATTAGTGAATCTGAATAGAAATTTTTCTGTAAAACAAAAAGCAAAAATACTGCAGATGCTGGAAATCCAAAATACTAAACAGAAAATGCTGAACACACAGCCGGTCAGGCAGCATCTCTCCACATATGCTGCCTCTCGTGTTTCCAGCATTTTCTGTTTGTATTTAAAATTCTTCTGTCCTTTTTTTAATCAAAGGCGTTAACCTGTTTAAAATAGAAGTGGCAGTAGGGTGTTATAATTTAAAGTAAATGAGTTAATACCTCTGTTAAAACAGCAGTCAAAGATAGGGACATATTAACACATCTGCATACTAATATTACAAAGTACAGTAAAATCCCAATTGTGATTGGTCAATGGATCAGAACTTATTGATTGTGAAACAAAAACGTGTGATAGCACCACCTAATTTTGACTGTTTCTGTTATGTATGCTTTATTACTGTGGTCCCAAAAGACTGTCTTCAATGACATATCCAGAGATGCATGACAAGGAATACTGCAATCTGACCTCCTCTGCACCGTACCATCTCACTGTCTGAGGGGGTTCAACTTCATTGTGGAAACCTTGACCATTTCATAATATTATGATCTCGTACAGAATTCAATCACAGGCTG
This sequence comes from Somniosus microcephalus, assembly GCF_052327205.1. Taxonomy (NCBI): domain Eukaryota; kingdom Metazoa; phylum Chordata; class Chondrichthyes; order Squaliformes; family Somniosidae; genus Somniosus; species Somniosus microcephalus. Next base: position 71,456,718 of record NC_141008.1, on the reverse strand, counting down.
TTTGTGTGTGGTGGAGACCGCATTTGATTAAAGAGAAAGGCTACATAATCTAGAATTGAAATTGGCATTTTTTAACAGTATAAACTAAACAGAGGTAAAGAACAATGCACATTGTCTAGCCAAATTATGGAGAGACTAAATGACTCTGTCTTTGGTCTTGACCTTCAGTTTTCCATCTTACCCCAAATTTCCAAAATCATACATCATAATTTTAAGACCCTGATATAAAGTAATTGTCACAAAGCTAATGGAAGTATTTAGCTACATCACTGAATATGGTTTACATAAATAATAAAGTACATCGCCATTTCTGATTGATCCCAGTAACAAGTACGTCTAACTAAAATAGTGGCGGCCATACCGGGAGCGGGAATGGCTCGGTCGGTAAGTGGTGTCCTGCCATTTTCAGCCCACTATTGTCCTGTTCCCACCGGGCGGAGGCCATAAGTTTAACGTTGATGCAAAGCCAAAAACCACTTTGCAGCCGAGTGTAAATTGGGTGCCAAGGTCTGAAGTGACGCCCCAAGGAAAATGCAAAGAAACTCCCTCTCTAGGGAATCGCACTCAGTTTGGTTCTTATGTCAGGTCAGGCCAAACCTCTTTGCACTGACTGCGCCCTGAAATGGGTAAAAGCCATCTCACACACATATAAGCCTGCTGATGTGCTTTGAATGCTCCGCTCCCGTTAAAAAATTAATGAAAAACCTTTTTTTCGATGAATGAATTATAATGAAAAAGTAAGTCATGATATAAGGTGACTACTCAATAGGTACGTGGAATACCATCCCGAATCATAATGCATAACTCTCATTTGTGAGTGTTTTCTTACTCAAGGGTTATGAATGAGATTCCATGTAGTCATGGAATGGCTAGTATTTGTTTTACTGGGCACTACGGTGCTCGGTTTCATATACTGTCACTCAGATGAGTCTTTTGACTCATAAAAACATTTATTTTAAAGAACTTTTACAAAATGGAACAAGGAGCTGTTAGCCACATATCCCTTTTTCACACATGTAACATTGAAACATTACCGTTAGGGTTTAAGGAATTAGTAATTATACCCATTGAATAGATTTACATTGTCATAATTTATGACTTAAGGATTCCCAATAGTTTCTCCCACTTTTTTCAATAAGAGGAACTCTTAAAATTAAAGTCATGTTTACTTCACACTCTCGCCTCTGAAGTGAATCTGAGGTTGAGTTTACTGTAGCAAAAAACTTCACTGGTTTTAATTCAAATAAAGAAATTCATCTCGCCTTGTAGTTTCCTTTCCACCAATTACCCCCCATTTTTCTCTTCTACTCTCCTCCTGAGACTGACTCTTACTGGGGTACACTGCCATAGGCACCATTGGACATGTGGTGCTTTGGCCAACTTGCCAGCCTTCATTTGCGAGCCTGGACATGGACGATGCTTCTACACTGGGTTTCTCCCATTGGGATTCTGCCACTCAGAAACCAGCAAGGTGACAAGAAACTGTATTCGCCACACTTAAGCTCCATCTACGTTTACCAGGAGTTTAGAATTAGCTGCATAAAGAGTCCCAGCGAAATGGTTCCCACTGTGCTGGATTGATGTGAAAAGCGTGCAATCTTTTTTAAACAATATATTAAAGATGTAACTTTCCTAATACGAGAGCGTGGGGAGGGGGATGGGTGGGGGGGGGCGGGTGGCGGGTGGGAACTGCCATCACTGAACATTGGAAAATCACGGGCAAAGTCCTCAGAGCATAAATTCTCAAAATATGAATAGGAACTTCAGGATCTACAGAATTCAAACACAAGGGTAAAGTCCCAGAACCGAGAATTAATATGTGGCAGACAAATATAAGCCAACGCAACACAGCTTTAGCCTCACAAGGAATGTTTTAACAAATGGAACTTGGTTCTCAAAGACTCTGCGTTAACAAAATGTAGCATTGCGCTGGTAAGAGTGTGACAACTAGGGGCACTGAATACAAAAAACAAGGAAGTCGTGCTAAACCTTTACAAATCTCCAGTTAGGCCTCAGCTGGAGTATTGTGTACAATTCTGGGAACCACACTTTAGGATGGAAGTCAAGGCCTTGGAGAGGGTGCAGAGGAGGTTTGTCAGGACAATTCTTTGATTCTATAACTCTGGTTCATATTATGAAATTACTGTGTATGGGCCACATCTTTAAAAATAATAAATAGAAGTTTAGGAATATAGAGCCCTATAGATGAGTTCATAATTAGTTATTTTTCTAGGGGAGAGGTTCAGGTTTCAAGTACAGGAAACTTTGGTTTATCCGGAGGTTGTATGGCCGGAAACTTTGCTCTAACGGCAGAAATCAGCAGCCGTTTTAGTTCATTTTTTTTTCTTCTCCTAGCATTCTGTTAACAGGCAGGCTCTGGAAAGCATCTTTGGAGCTTCGCAACAGCTTCAGAGACGCTTCAAGGTACGGGCCGAGTGTTTACGAGCAACCGTATTTGTTGTCAAATACGGAGATTTTCATCTCCATATGCTTCAACGTTGACTTTGCATGTCCGGCACTTTTGATAGATCGGCAACACGCCGGTCCCGTCGGTGCCGGATATCAGAACTTTTCCTGTATATATATATATATATATATAGGGGTGATTATTATATATATAAAATTAAACAATATTGTCTGTGTAATTGTGAGTGCTTCCTTCATAAAACAGCTTTGGTAAAAACTGGAACTGTAATCATGCTGAAAGCAATGTTTTCAGGGCAGCAGAACAGGGCACATTTTGCTGCTAAATAACCAAATACAGTGCCATCTCTTAAATAGGTGGAACAAAAAACAAAATGACCTGATTTAAGTAGGTAGCAACCACACAATCACCTCAAATGGGCAGATAATGCCAATGCTAATGTGCTACTGGCAGCAAATTGCAAAAATACATTAGATCTCATGGTATCAAGAGGGGATATAATTGTGCTTGTGAAAATTCTTACCGTCCCTCCACAATATGGCATTGAAAAGAGCCACATAAACCGTGATGGTCTTGAATTTACTTTGAGCGATACTGATGTATCCATGCTTAATGTGTTTATATGAGCTTCCTTTGTATGTTATTTTAAGAGGGCATTCGCTAATTTATTTGGATTCAATTAAGACCTCCGTTAAAACACGGAATTTCATGCAAACGTACAAAAACAGGCACATACCTGTCAAGCACAAATCAGGGTTCACAGTTAATTAGGTTGCTGATGCCCTCACTTTCAGTCTGAGTCCGCTTCATCTCCAGAGCTGCCTACCCAAACTGCATGGGAGATCTTTCTGCTAGTTTGGCATTATAAGCAATGAGGAAGACAGTGGGAGCTCACCATTGCAGTTCTATTTTTCTTATGTCTGAGATGTATAACAAGTGAAAACATATTCTGGTTTTATTTTGGCCTGTTGCTTAAATAGAAAAAGATGTCCATGTGCAGTGACATGCATCTTACTCATAGGGCTACACGGAGTTATCTCGAATTATATTAACTCACAGCACAGCATGATTTTTAGATAGCCGGGGGGGGGGGGGGGCGGGGGGAGGTGGGAATCAATTCACAAATTAATAATTGAAAACCAATGGGGTGAAAATCGTGCTGGTTCTCTGATGGGTGGACCAGATTATCACTCAAATGGTGAAGGGGACAATTGCTCCCTTCCCAATGGTGATTCTCTGTTGTACACAGACACCATTTGGCAGTCACTGACTGCTGGCTGCTTCCCTAGGATACAGCTCTGATTAATAACAGCCACCTACCAATCTTGTGTACATCTTGACTCTATCTGTGAGATCTGTCTGACTGCACCTTTCCAAACCACTTCCAGGTAGATGCATTTAGATTAAAAAAAAGAAAGATGGGTTCAATACCAGACTTGACCAGACAATGTCAGATCCGACTGCAATATATTGGGTTACACTAACTAATGGTTCTGAGTTATATCAGATGGGATAACAGCATTACATAGTACTTACCCTAATTCAAGAAGGGAAATTCAATGTGGTATCTGTTATACTTAAGCCAATGCTTTTAGTATTAACATTGCCTTGATTTGTTTATTTTTTGTGGTGAGGGGAAATCTTTTGTTGAGCCACCGTCAGATCTTTCTCTTTGTAGTTGGCCATTTCTATTTTTTTTCATTCAGCTCTTAGTGTCGTTCCACCTATGGTAGGTAGCATGCTCGTGCAGATCGGGTGGTGTGAGAAACATCATTAACTTGGCAACTAACCTGTTCCTATAATTGTTTTTTCCTGTTGAAGTCACTTTGCTGATTGCCTCTAAACAGCCTCCAATGTTCTTCTAGATATTGCACCTGAAATTGCGGCATCCCGCGGGCGAGTGCCTCCAAACCACAAGTAAAATCCGTACTTACCTGACGGCCCCGGGCCTACGAAGGCTCGCACTCCTGGGCCTGCCGGCGTACGCCTGCGTAAAGGCCCACGTATCCCAGGGGCGCAGGCAGTTTACAAGTGTCCCTGGGAACACATGGGCCGGCCCAACCAATCAAAAAGGGGGATTCTATTTACATACGGGCCATTGTTAATTTTCACCTGGGCTTGGTCTCTGCAGTTTCATCAATGGTATCTGCTAATGGTACAGCAGTTAACTCTATAATTGTAACAGATTAACTGCTGCACAAATGCAACGATAGTGACTAAGGATAGTGACGTTGCTGTATAGCTCCTGAACTCCACTTACTTCATATCTGCACACAGTTCATTTTGCAGCATGCATTGCATTAGCTGTGGTGCGAATTTGACTTGCAATCCAGATATGAATGATGTAATCTTGCCAGATAAATCCTGCTGCGGTCGCCATTACAGCAGCAGAGCACAATTGTGTGAGAATCAAGCTCCTTGGCTGAAACGATGCGATAATTTAAATGAAGATCATTATTAGCCTCCGTTAACAGCAGAATTGGAACTGCAGCAGCATTGCTTGGGCTGTGCGAGCAGTCTTGTCTCCCAGAGTAGCTTTAATTATGTCAAGGTGTGTTGATGCTTCTTAAAAATTTAAATAATTGCTTAAAAAAAATGCAATTTGTTTTGTGATTCGGAAATCTTTCCTTGACTCGGCTCAGTATGTGGGTAAATATTCAGGTAGTCATATATGCCCAGGTGATGGTGAAAAAATAGTAAAGTACCGTTGATACTGTTTGTTGTATTGCAATAAAGGGAGGTTGCCTGGTAATACCATGGGGGAGAAATTCTGTATCACCCCACTTGGGGCGCAAAGATTAGCCCCTGGTGCTAATTATCGCCTCTGACTGTAAACTTGGCTTTTATCGCCCCTGGAGGTGATTGGAGCGCTAAATCAGGCGCTACACACCTGTCTTAAGGCGCAAAGGTCGAGGAGCGAGGCGTTACCTCAGAGCGCTGGTGAAGCTCATGTGATGTCAGTCAGCAATGGAACACAGACACACTGACGCCAGCCAGTTCTTAAAGGGGAGGGTCGATCTTGCTCTCCATCCACACCCTGCTCATTGCAGCATTGAATCTCGGCCTGGAGAGACCTGTACATCAAATCTGATGGAAAGAACAAAGGAGAGGCCCAGGGAAAGAGCTCAAAGTGCAGCCCCCATATTCTCTTTTAAATCGATGCAAGGAAGATCAAATCAGAAAGAACTTGCAAAGTGCTGCTCAGTACCCAAAACTCCTCAACACTGCGTTGAATCTCTCCAGAAGTCTCTCTCTTACTCAGAATGCGTGGTGCAAAAATTTCACCGACAAAAAAAGGCAGGAAGCGGTCGCCTTTAAATAGCGCTCCCCTAGTCCCTTCCCGACTGCAAAACGCTCCCCTCAACCTGTCGTTGCTAGCGGCAGGCGGTAAGACAGGGGGCGCCACTCAATGTCCGGTTCGGGGCGCTACCAGGGCGTTGCACACTCGACTGACATCACGATCTGCTGGCGCAGATTGTGGCGGTAGTGTTTAGCGCCGCCGCAAAATGTCTAGTTAATTTCGTGAGCGGCGCAAACATTGTCACGCATGGGCGCTAGTTGCTTTGTGCCCTATTAGCGCCCTCTTAAGGCGCTGACGGGAGGCGCAAACCAACTGAATTTTCCCCCCCATATCTATAAGAAACTCAAACATCCTAATGTGGGAATTGTTATTGTTGCTAAGGATCTAAAATCCCCTCTATTTTTTTGGTAGTTACCACAGGATGTTACAACTGCAGCAAAGAGGGCAAGTAACCTGTTCCAGGCCTTCACCGATGGTGCTCAATGTCTGGTGCTAGAAGATACACAGAAGCAGCTCAAGGGTGACTCCCTGTAAAAACATCAAGGACATTCAAAAGGCAGCCCGCTGCTATATTGGATGAGCTCGGGTACGAGGGGGATGAGTTTCACTGGGCCGAATTGACTATTCTCATCTTTCACTTGTGCTATGTTCCTAAATTTTTCTTCTAAGAGATGAGGAACTTAACAAAGTGCAGGTGTTGAACAATTACCTAACCTGCACCTGCCCATACTACCGAAGGTATTAAGAACTGTTACATTCACGCTGGTTAATTCCAATGCGAGATGATAAAATCTTACCCCAATGTTATCAAATGACAATCATAGGTAATCAGTGCGTGGATTGAAACTGTTTTAGCTTTATAAACAAGTGGATGGGTTACTGTCCTGTTCACATAGACTGTATTCTTAAACATTTAACAATGGATTTAAAAAATATTAAATCTTGTAAGTTGTTATCATACAAAGACGTAACACACGTTTAATTTTTCTTTGCTATTTTGACAGCAGCATTAATCCAATCAAAACAAACAAGTTAACACCTCTGTTAAAATACTAGAGAGGAACTTCACACTACTGCAGTAATTGTTACCATCGTCAAAATCCCCCACTATCAACATCCTGGGGGTCACCATTAACCAGAAACTTAACTGGACCAGCCACATAAATACTGTGGCAACAAGAGCAGGTCAGAGGCTAGGTATTCAGTGGCAAGTGTTTCACCTCCTGACTCCCCAAAGCCTTTCCACCATCTACAAGGTGCAATTAAGGAGTGTGATGGAATACTCTCCACTTGCCTGGATGAGTGCAGCTCCAACAACAAGAAGCTCGACACCATCCAGGACAAAGCAGCCCGCTTGATTGGCACCCCATCCACCACCTTAAACATTCTCTCCCTCCACCACCGGCGCACCGTGGCTGCAGTGTGTACCATCTACAAGATGCACTGTAGCAACTTGGCAAGGCTTCTTCGGCAGCACCTCCCAAACCCACGACCTCTTCCACCTAGAAGGACAAGGGCAGCAGGCGCACAGAAACACCAACTCTAAGTTCCCTTCCAAGTTACACACCATCCTGACTTAGAAGTAAATCGCTGATTCTTCATCGTCGCTGGGTCAAAATCCTGGAACTCCCTCCCTAACAGCACTGTGGGAGCACCTTCACCATACGGACTGCAGCGGTTCAAGAAGGAGGCTCACCACCACCTACTCAAGGGCAACTAGGGATGGGCAATAAATGCTGGCCTTGCCAGCGACGCCCACATCCCAGGAATGAATTTCAAAAAAATTGTTCAAATAGTAACATAGCTGACACTAATTTCTCTTCCTATATGTCAAAATGATATAAAAGCACTACATGAAAAGTGCCAATAGTTTTTATGAATGCAGGTGTTTTTAGCATTAAACTAACTGCTTGAATGGTAACAATTACTGCAGTAGTGTGAAGTTCCTCTCTAGTATTTTAACAGAGGTGTTAACTTGTTTGTTTTGATTGGATTAATGCTACTGTCAAAATAGCAAAGAATAGATTTTAGCTCGGAGGTGGGGAGGGAGTGGGGGGCCTGTTTTGAGGTGGGAAAACCCAGAATACAGACTTCCCGCATGTCCTACAGTTAAAAACTGCAGGATGTCTTTACATTGTTTTCTGTAGGTTTACCGTCCACAGCCAGCCTGATTACCAGACTGAAGGCCAGTCGGGCCGGAACTCCTACAGCAGAAGGCCACAGCCAGACTGGCCGGAGAGTAGGTTGGTCTAGTGGGGGGTGGAAGAGATCAAGGGAGGAGGGTCCAATCGCAGTGGGCTTCCGATCGTGGGGGAGGTTCCGAACACGGGGATAGGTTCCGATTGCAGGGGGAGCAGATAGTGGTTGGGGGGGTCCGACGGTGATTGGGGGGGTCCGATGGTGATTGGGGGGGTTCGATGGTGGTTGGGGGGGTCTGATGGTGGTTGGGGGGGGTCTGATGGTGGTTGGGGGGGTCTGATGGTGGGCGGAGGGGTCCGATGGTGATTGGGGGGTCTGATGGTGGGCAGAGGGGTCCGATGGTGATTGGGGGGTCTGATGGTGGGCAGAGGGGTCCGATGGTGATTGGGGGGGTTCGATGGTGGTTGGGAGGGTCCGATGGTGATTGGGAGGGTCCGATGGTGGTTGGGGGTGTCTGATGGTGGTTGGGGGGGGTCCGATGGTGGTTGGGAGGGTCCGATGGTGGTTGGGGGGGTCTGATGGTGATTGGGGGGGGGGGGGTCCGGTGGTGGTTGGGGGGTGTCCGATGGTGGTTGGGGGGTGTCCGATGGTGGTTGGGGGGTGTCCGATGGTGGTTGGGGGTGTCTGATGGTGGTTGGGGGGTGTCCGATGGTGGTTGGGGGTGTCTGATGGTGGTTGGGGGGGTCCGATGATGGTTGGGGGGGTCCGATGGTGATTGGGGGGGTCCGATGGTGATTGGGGGGGTCCGATGGTGATTGGGGGGGTCCGACGGTGGTTGGGGGGGTTCGACGGTGGTTGGGGAGGGTCCGATGGTGGTTGGGGGTGTCTGATGGTGGTTGGGGGGGTCCGATGATGGTTAGGGGGGTCCGATGGTGATTGGGGGGGTTCGATGGTGGTTGGGGGGGTCCGATGGTGGTTGGGGGGGTTCGATGGTGGTTGGGGGGGTCCGATGGTGGTTGAGGGGGTCCGGTGGTGGGCAGAGGGGGTCTGATGGTTATTGGGGTGTCCGATGGTGATTGGGGGGGATGGTGTCCGATGATGGTCAGGGAGTAGGATGTCGTGGGTGACGGGGGTGGGGGGAGCAGACAGATCATGGGGCGAGGTGGTTTACAGGTTTGCTTGTTGGGCCTGGTGGAAACACTCCTGCTTCTCCTGGCCCACAAGCAGTGCTTACCTCATGGATTCAGCCCTTCTCACCTACTTTCAGCTGCCTGGTTTCCCGAGGCCTGGGAAACCCGGCTGCTTGTAGTTAAAAATAGAATGACTGTTAAAATGAAGGCATGCAGCCTCATTATAATATTTAAATGACCAACCTGCCTCCTGCGAGCGGATTGGATGCCCACTCATCGTCCCACCTCCGTTAAAACCGGTGGGTTTGAGGTGGGTTGCTGTTAGATTTTTTGGGCGTGATCTTACCTTTCGGTGCGAGTTGGGAGTGGGTCAGCTGTCTTGTGGGTTTGATCCCACCCCCAACGATGCCCGAACACTATTTTGTGTCAATTGGCCTTGTTAAGCCCCGCCCTGCGGGCTTGCCAGCCAATTAAGAGAAAGCCAGTGTCAGATGACATCAGTTGATGATGCATCATCTGCCGGTTTTCTTAAACGGGACATGCTCATTTATTTTGACAGATGATTTTTCAGTGTTTGACAGCATTGAGGTGCTGCAAACACTACCAATCACTGCACAATGGTGAGCCCTTGCACCCAGGCTCTCCAGAGACTCTCTCCTTAGGATAAAACAGATGGTAGCTGCAGGTGAGGTTACAGAAGTGATCTGTCACTGGTGAGAGAGTTTCTCCCAATGAGATGGGACTACACAAAAACTTCAAACTTTGTTACCTACAGAAAAGTCTAAATACATTAAAAATGTTTTCCCAACACTTTCTTACCTCTGAAACTCACCAGTGTACCATTGGATCCTTCGCATCATTTCTGCAGCTGTCATCAATGCACAAACCTTACAGTAGACCCACAGCACGCCACACTTACCCTGGCGTGGTGTCCGGATGTCGCGAAGCCTGCAGTCGACCTGGCAAAATTGAAAACAGCCTCTTAACTGCCTGTTAACTACCTGTTAACAGGCAGTTAAGTGCCTATAATCCTCTTCATGCCGCTAGGTGTCGGGTCCCTGTGCAAATCGGGGACCCGACACTTGGGAAGATTGTATGGAGGCGGGTTGACTGCGGGTTCGGGACCCGCTGTCAATCTTTGCTATTTTGCCATAGTCCCGCCTCCAAACCTGCCCCCTGAGCGCCGGCAAAATTCCCTCCTTTTTTTATTTTAACCTCTGACCTGACTCCAGCCCACCCATTTTTGGGAGTTGAGATTCAGCCCGTAGATTATGTCCAGACTGCTTCAGTGTTTAAAAGTATATATTCTGTGTGATATTGAGAATGACAAACAAATTTATTGTCTGCTTCAAGACACAACACACATAGCAAAGAATAACAGAAAGCTGTAGATGACTGAAGTGGTAGGCCCTGAAATTCTGCATGGGCTGCTCTCAGTCTCCTGCCGTAACTCTGGCAGGGAGACTGGGCAGTCGGCACAGAATTTCAAGGCTGTAATGTAATTAATGGGTTTGGATGATATCACTGTTATAAATCTCATCATCATGAAGAAGCTACTCATGAAATAACACTGAACAGCCAGCTGGTGGCGCCGTCCAATGAGTATAAATACTTGGGCGTGGGCCCAGCTTGCTCAGGGACACTTTGTAAGACAGGAACTAGTGAAGTACAACTAGACCTCCATGTTTTGAAACAAGTTGATTAAAGCCTTGCTTTATATTCAAACCAAGTGCGTAGTGAGTTTTATTACGTCAATCATGAACCATGAAAGCAAAGCTGGGTGGATTATGAATAACATTTGAATCCGAGAGAAGATTACTGCCTTGAAATCACTCTCGTAGTATCCTTTGGAGTTTGTGTGGTGGAGGGGGGTTCTTTTGATGTAATTGTTTTCTTTTTTGCTGACAGACATTGTCCACACAGACATCAATGAACACAATGCTCTGTGGCTGGTCAATACCGAAGGATCAATAACTGATGTCATCATTGCAAGTTTATCAAGTCATAATCTGTAGTTGATCACTAGGAAATAAGATAGAATATTGGATTGTTTTATCGGCAAACTGAGGGGAAGAGCTAAGGTCTGTAGTGCAGGACATCACCAAGGTTGAAAAGAACAGAAGAGAAGATGAGAGAATCGAAGAAGCAATAGTGAGGAAATGACAAGCTTGGGTTTCAAAAGCCTTTTAGGAAGAAAGGAAAACCATAGGAGACCTACTGAGGTCCTGAGAAAGGCAATTAATCTTGATCTTAACACAGTGATGATGCAGTGAGAAGTGAAAGAGCAGGTAGGACACCATATTTGGAGATCAGGAGGAGCAAGAAAGGAATGCCGCAGAGCAATAATTGCAATAGTATCCATGTAATGGAGAGAGAACAAGAAAGGCTGTGAGGGAGAGATTAAGTTTGGAGGCTGGAAGTAAGAGAAGGATCACGGGTCAGATGGAAAACATGCAGTAAATTGCAGGCAATGTACATATTACAGTAAAACATTGACAGCAACTTGCCTGTTCCACACTGCTACCGGCTATCAGTATAATATATTCTACAATAAGATTCCCAATCAACAAACCTAATTTTACCCTTTTACTTAAATTAAATTATACTTTTTCTCCCACTCTGTGGCACTATTTTATGAGACTAATACATTTAGAACGGTTTGTGATTTTCTCATTTTAGCTGAATGGATAGTTTAGATAAATTGGCTCATATTTTATTTAAAGTGTTTATTTTTAGTGACCCAGTAACTACAGCGTCGGAGTGGTGAGCCTCCAGCTGGGAAACCTGACTGAAAATCCTGATTTTGATACAGTTTTTTAAATCTGTTAATTTGCCATTATACTGTATGTCCTCAGGTGATGCTTATGTTGCAGTAAATGCAGTTCATATTTGATTAAACCAGCTAAATAATGAAACTACTCCAAGAATTAAAAGTTCATCATGCACAAACATACATGGCAAAAGGACTAAAATATATTGTAAGTGAGCAGGACCACAAGGACAAAAGAATCGAGCTTCGCCTTCACCATTATTCTGAATGATCGATTTTCTTTCAGGACCTCCTGGTGGTCTTGGTCTGTCCCATGCACCACCGTTAGCCAAGGCAGTGGTCAATTTGTTTCTGGGCATTTGTCGGTGCTTGGCAGAAGCTGTGTTATGGGGGACGGGGGGTGGGGGGTGGGGGGGAGGTGGTGGTGGAGGGGCGCAATAACTCTGGCCTCTTGGTTTCCTTTCACCTCTTGGGAAGATGCCTGGCTCTTTTCCCAGCAAGGTGGTGCAGTCAGGGAGGAAAAACTGACACAGTCCAGCTAGTTCTACATCAATCACACACTCTTTGTCGGCCAGCAATGCAACTAGCCTAAAGTGGAAGTAGGTCTTTTCTCCAGCCTGAAGGAATTTCACTGTGACATGAAGAGAAGAGAAACTACTTTACCGCTACATGTCACCAGTTTTGTCATGTACACCTCAGCAGATCTCCCGTGGCATTGCTCAGTGAATTAGAGTATGTTGTATTATTATATACTATTTAGGACATAGAAACCTAGGAACATAGAAAGAGCAGTGTTCCATTCAGCCCCTCAAGCCTATCAAGTAGCACGGTGGCATAGTGGTTAGCACTGTTGCCTTACAGCGCCAGGGACCCGGGTTCGAATCCGGCCTCGGGCGACTGTCTGTGTGGAGTTTGCACATTCTCCCCGTGTTTGCGTGGGTTTCCTCCGGGTGCTCCGGTTTCCTCCCACAGTCCAAAGATGTGCGGGTTAGGTTGATTGGCTATGATAAAATTGACCCTTAGTGTTAGGGGGATTAAATGGGGATATGTGTTGGTGTAGGGGTTGCGGGGATTGGGTGGGATATGTGTCGGTGCAGGCTCGATGGGCCGAAATGGCCTCTATCTGCACTGTGGGGTTTCTGTGATTTCTGTGATTCTATGGCTGATCTGCATCTTAACTCCATCTACCTGCCTTGGCTCCGTAACCGTTAATAACCTTGCGTAACAAAAATCTATCAATCTCAGTTTTGACATTTTCAATTGACCCCCAGCCTCAATAGCTTTTTGGGGGGAGAGAGTTCCAGATTCCCACTACCCTTTGGGTGAGGAAGTGCTTCCTGACATCACCCCTGAATGGCCCAGCTCTAATTTTGAGGTTATGCCCCCATGTTCTGAACTCCCCCCACCAGAGGAAATAGTTTCTATTTAGCCTATCAACTCCTTTAATCATCTTAAACACCTTAATTAGATCACCCCTTAATCTTCTAGACCAAAGTGAATACAAGCCTAGTCTATGCAACCTGTCCTCATAATTTTAACTCTTTTAGCCCAGATATCACCCTGGTGAATCTGCGTTGCGCCCCCTCCAAGGCCAATATATCCTTCCTCAGCTGTGGTGCCCAGAACTGAATGCAGTGCTCTAAATGGGGTCTAACCAGAACTTTACATAACAGTAATATAACTTCCACAGTTTTTATGTTGCATAAAGGGACGACCATGAGGAAAACTGCTTGCTGCTAGGGTAAAATTTGCTTAACTTGACCTTTAAGGCCAAAAAGTGGGAAAGTGTTCCAAACAGGCACATTCTATTCTATGATCAATTAGTGGCTAATTGCAGTTGGTAAGAGAATTTACAATTGTTTAAATTGTGTGTGGGTGGAATTTATAACAGTGAGAGACGGAGATCCAGAATGGTGGGGTGGGGGGCGGGGGTGGGTGGATCAAGAACACAGGGAGTTGCACGAGAAGAGGAAGACCGACAACAGTGGGAGCGAGTGGGGATCCACAATATGGGGACAACCCACAATAGAAGGACATTCATAAGAAAGGAGCTGCATAAGCGATGATAGACAGATCTACAAAACTGGTAGTGGGGAAATGGGGCTTGGTCTCTACGGGGGATCCATAATGGTTGGGGGGGGGGGCAGTAATTGACAATGGGGTGAAATGACGGGAGGAGAGATGAAAAGGGTGAGATATACAACAGGGGGAGACATCAATAACTGAGGGGAGGGATTCACAATGGGAGGGGATGGCAGAGCAGCAACCTTAATCAGAATTTTCCCACTTATTAATGCCAACTAATTAGATATAAAAGTTATAATAATTCTTTCCTGAATCCTTTCAGAAAGGCCTAAAATTTGCAAGTGGCCTCTCACTTTCCAGCATGGCACACTAGTGCATGGATGTTGAGCATATTTGCCTGGAATCCCCTCTCCATTATTTCAGATGAATGTGTTAAGTGTTCTTACACCAGTATCCCACAGTGTAATTACAGAGCAATAATGTGAAAAATACAGCATATTTGTACGTACAAATAGAAGTGTGTATACATGTTTAGTACATTCTTTTTCAATTATACTCTCAGGTTCCAACTACCTGTTGCCTCTGCATGGTGTTTGGTCAGCAAGGAGGGGAGGATAGTCTGGAACAGAGATCGTTTTACTATAGCTGTCATCAATGGGACTGCATAATGAGCCAATAGGAGAGTTCTCTCTGCCCACAATGAGCTCCACCTAGTAGCCTGGTCAAGAATTGGTAAGCCACAGAAAGTTAACAGGGTTCAAATGATAAGTTGAAGCTGAAAAGTGAACTCAAGTTCTTTAGAATCATAGAATCATAGAAAGTTACAGCACGGAAGGAGGCCATTTCGGCCCATCGTGTCTGCGCCGGCCAACAAAGAGCTATCCAGCCGAATCCCACTTCCCAGCTCTTGGTCCGTAGCCCTGCAGGTTACAGCATCCCAAGTGCACATCCAAGTACTTTTTAAATGTGGTTAGGGTTCCTGCCTCTACCACCCTTTCAGGCAGTGAGTTCCAGACCCCCACAACCCTCTGGGTGAAGAAATTTCCCTTCAAATATCCTCTAAACCTTCCACCAATTATTTTAAATCTGTGCCCCCTGGTTTTTGACCCCTCTACTAAGGAAAATAGGTCATTTCTATCCACTTTATCTATACCCCTCATAATTTTATACACCTCAATAAGGTCTCCCCTCAGCCTCCTCTGTTCCAAGGAAAACAGACCCAGCCTATCCAGTCTTTCCTCATAGCTAAGATTTTCTACTCCCGGCAATATCATTGTAAATCTTCTCTGTGCCCTCTCTAGTGCAATCACATCCTTCCTGTAATGTGGTGACCAGAACTGCACGCAGTACTCCAGCTGAGGCCTAACTAGTGTTTTATACAGTTGAAGCATAAACCCCCTGCTCTTGTATTCTATGCCACGGCTAATAAAGGCGAGCATTCCGTTTGCCTTCTTAACCACCTTATCTACCAGGCCTGCTACCTTCAGGGATCTGTGGACATGCACTCCAAGGTCCCATTGTTCCTCTACACTACTCGGTGTCCTACCATTTAATGTGTATTCCCTTTCCTTGTTAGCCCTCCCCAAATGCATTACCTCACACTTCTCTGGATTGAATTCCATTTGCTACTGTTCTACCCATCTGACCAATTTATTGATATCTTCCTGCAGTCTACAGCTTCCTTCTTCAGTATCAACCACACAGCCGATTTTAGTATCACCTGCAAACGTCTTAATCATACCCCCTATATTCAAGTCTAGATCATTGATACATACCACAAAAAGCAAGGGACCTAGTACTGAGCCCTGCGGAACCCCACTGGAAACAGCCTTCCAGTCACAAAAACATCCATCAACCATTACCCTCTGCTTCCTGTCTCCGAGCCAGTTTTGAATCCAACTTGACACTTTGCCCTGGATCCCATGGGCTTTTAACTTCGTGATCAGTCTGCCATGTGGAAACTTATCAAAAGCCTTGCTAAAGTCCATATACACTACATCAAATGCACTACCCTCATCTACCCTCCTTGTTACCTCCTCAAAAAATTCAATCAAGTTTGTCAGACACGACCTTCCCTTAACAAATCCGTGTTGACTATCCTTGATTTATCCGTGTCTTTCTAAATGAAGATTTATCCTGTCCTTCAGAATTCTTTCCAATAATTTTCCCACCACCGAGGTTAGGCTGACTGGCCTGTAATTACTCGGTCTATTCTTTTCTCCCTTTTTAAACAAGAGTACCACTTCAGCAGTCCTCCAGCCCTCCGGCACCACATCTGAAGCCAGAGAGGATTGAAAAATGATGGTCAGGGCCTCTGCTATTTCCTCTTTTGCTTCACTTAACAGCCTGGGATACATTTCATCCGGGCCTGGGGATTTATCCACTTTTAAAGCTGCTAAACCCGTTAATACTTCCTCTCTCACTATGTTTATTTCATCTAATATTTCACACTCCTCCCTCCTGATAGCAGTGTCTGTTTCGCCCCTCTCCTTTAATAAGAACATAACATAAGAAATAGGAGCAGGAGTAGGCCAATCGGCCCCTCGAGCCTGCTCCGCCATTCAATAAGATCATGGCTGATCTGATCCTAACCGCCAATCTACTATCACAGAACCAGCTCCTGAATCTAACAGAATTAGACACACGAAATAGGAGCAGGATAAGGCTCCACGGCCCCTGGGCCCGCTCCGCTACCCACAGGGCCATGACCGATCCGAACCTAGACTCATGTCCAAATTCCTGCCCGCTCCCCGTAACCCTTAATTCCCTTTACTTCTAGGAAACTGTCTATTTCTGTTTTAAATTTATGTAATGATGTAGCTTCTACAGCTTTTTGGGGCAGCATATTCCATGGACCTACCACCCTCTGAGTGAAGTAGTTCCTCCTCATCTCAGTTTTGAAAGAGCAGCCCCTTATTCTAAGACTATGCCCCCTAGTACTAGTTTCACCCATCATCAGGAACATCCTCCCCGCATCCACCCGATCCAACCCCTTCACAATCTTATATGTTTCAATAAGATCGCCTCTCATTCTTCTGAACTCCAATGAGTAGAGTCCCAACCTACTAAACCTTTCCTCATATGTCCATCCCCTCATCCCCGGGATGAACCGAGTGAACCTTCTTTGTACTGACTCGAGAGCAAGAATGTCTTTTCTTAAGTATGGACACCAAAACTGTATGCAGTATTCTAGGTGCGGTCTCACCAATACCTTGTACAACTGAAGCAATACCTCCCTATTTTTATATTCTATCCCCCTAGCAATGAAAGCCAACATTCCATTGGCCTTCTTAATCACTTGCTGCACCTGCATACTAACCTTTTGAGTTTCGTGCACCAGGACCCCCAGATCCCTTTGTACTTCAGTACTTTCCAGTTTCTTGCCATTAAGGTAATAGCTTGCTCTACGATTTTTCCTGCCAAAGTGCATAACCTCACACTTTCCAGTATTGTATTCCATCTGCCAAATCTCTGCCCACTTACTTAGCCTGTCTATGTCCCCTTGCAGGTTTTTTATGTCCTCCTCACTCACTACTTTCCCTCCCATCTTAGTATCATCTGCAAACTTTGATATGTTACACTCGGTCCCCTCCTCCAAATCATTAATATAGATTGTAAAGAGTTGGGGACCCAGCACCGACCCCTGCGGAACACCACTAGTTACTGATTGCCATTCTGAGAATGAACCATTTATCCCAACTCTCTGCCTTCTGTTAGATAGCCAATCCTCTATCCATGCCAGAATATTACCCCCAATCCCGTGATTTTTTATCTTAAGCAATAATCTTTTGTGTGGCACCTTGTCAAATGCCTTTTGGAAGTCTAAATACACTACGTCCACTGGTTCCCCTTTATCCACCCTATATGTTACTTCCTCAAAGAACTCCAGCAAATTTGTCAAACATGACTTCCCCTTCATAAAACCATGCTGACTTTGTCCTATTAAATGATGATTATCCAAATGTCCTGTTACTGTCTCCTTAATAATGGACTCCAAAATTTTACCTACCACAGATGTTAGGCTAACCGGTCTATAGTTTCCAGCCTTCTGTCTACTGCCCTTTTTAAATAAGGGTGTTACATTAGCAGTTTTCCAGTCTGCCGGGCTCTTTGCTGAGTCCAGGGAGTTTTGGAAAATTATTACCAATGCATCCACAATCCCTACCGCCACTTCCCTCAAGACCCTAGGATGTAAGCCATCAGGTCCAGGTGATTTATCTGCCTTGAGTCCCATTATTTTACCGAGTACCACTTCCTTAGTGATTTTGATCGTGTTTAGCTCCTCCCCCCCCTATAGCCCCCTGTTTGTCCAGTGTTGGGATATTCTTAGTGTCTTCTACTGTAAAGACTGATACAAAATATTCATTCAGTGTCTTTGCCATCTCCATATTTCCCACCATTAATTTCCCGGTCTCATCCTCTAAGGGACCAACATTTACTTTAGCCACCCTTTTTCTTTTTATATAACTATAAAAACTCTTACTATCTGTTTTTATATTTTTTGCTAATTTACTTTCATAATCTATCTTCTCTTTCTTAATCAATCTTTTTGTTATTTTTTGCTGTCTTTAAAGTTTTCCCAATCCTCTATCCTCCCAATAGATTTGGCTACCTTATATGCCCTTGTTTTTAGTCGAATACTATCCTTAATTTCTTTACTTAGCCACGGATGGCTGTCTTTTCTTTTACACCCTTTTCTTCTCAGTGGAATATATTTTTTTGGAAGTTGTAAAATAACTCCTTAAATGTACACCACTGATCATGTATCGTCTTACCCTTTAATCTATTTTCCCAATCCACTCTACGCAGCACGGTGGCATAGTGGTTAGCACTGTTGCCTCACAGCGCCAGGGACCCGGGTTCAAATCCGGCCTCGGGCGACTGTCTGTGTGGAGTTTGCACATTCTCCCCGTGTTTGCGTGGGTTTCCTCCGGGTGCTCCGGTTTCCTCCCACAGTCCAAAGATGTGCTGGTTAGGTTGATTGGCTATGATAAATTGACCCTTAGTGTTAGGGGGATTAAATACGTGGGGTTACGGGGATGGGGTGGGATATGTGTCGGTGCAGGCTCGATGGGCCGAAATGGCCTCTATCTGCACTGTGGGGTTCCTGTGATTTCCTGTGATTTACTCAATTCCGCTCTCATACCTTCATAGTCTCCTTTATTCAAGCTTAGCACGCTTGTTTGAGATCCAACCTTCTCACCCTCTAATTGAATATGGAATTCAACCATGTAATGGTCACTCATTCCAAGGGGATCCTTTACTAGGACATTTTTAATTAATCCTGTCTCGTTACACAGGACCAGATCTAAGGTTGCTTGCCCCCTGGTCAGTTCAGTTACATACTGCTCAAGAAACCCATCCCTAATACACTCAATGAACTTATCCTCAAGGCAGCCCTGCTCAATTTAATTTGTCCAATTAATATGATAGTTAAAATCCCCCATAATTATAGATGTTCCCTTATTACAAGCCTCAACTATTTCCTGATTGATACTCCGTCCAACATAGTTGCAACTGTTCGGAGGCCTATAGACTACGCCACTAGTGTTTTTTCCCCCTTATTATTCCTTACCTCCACCCAAATTGTTTCATTATCCTGATCTTTTGACCCAATATCATTTCTCTGTATTACAGTGATTCCTTCCTTTATTAACATAGCCACCCCACCTCCCCTTCCTTCCTGCCTGTCCTTCCTGATCGTTAAATAACCTGGTATGTTTAATTCCTGGGCATTGTCACCCTGCAGCCATGTTTCTGTAATGGCCACAAGATCATACCCATATGTAGTTATTTGTGCCATTAACTCGTCTATTTTGTTACGAATGCTACGTGCATTCAGATAGAGAACTTTCAAATATGTTTTGTGACACTTAGTTCCTGCTTTTGCCCTTTTTATTCCTTTACCTTTTACTCCATACCTTCTGCCCCTTCCTGACACGCTCTGGTTTTTAATTTCCCCACTGCTACCTAAGTCTATGAGCTTCTCTGTTGTCATTTTTATCATTTGCTCTCTAGGAACCTCCCCCCCACTAGTTTGTTTAAAGCCCTCTCTACAGCCCTAGTTATATGATCCGCCAGGACTCTAGTCCCAGCACTGGCCAAATGAAGCCCGTCCCAACGGAACAGCTCCCTCCTGCCCCAGTACTGGTGCCAGTGTCCCAGGAAGCAAAACCCATTTCTCCCACACCAGTCTTTGAGCCACGCAGTTAACTCTCTAATTTTATTTGTCCTAGCCAAATTCGCTCGTGGCTCAGGTAATATTACCCTTGAGGTTCTGTTTTTTAATTTGACCCCTAGCTGCTCATACTCCTTTAACAGAACCGGCTTCCTAGTCCTATCTACGTCGTTTGTACCAACATGGACCACGACAACTGGATCCACCCCCTCCCACTGCAAGTTTCTTTCCAGCCCAGAGGAGATGTCCTTAACCCTGGCACCGGGTAGGCAACACAGCCTTCGGGACTCTCGCTCTCGGCTGCAGAGAACTCTATCTATCCCCCTAATAATACTATCCCCTACCACTACAACATTTCTAGTTACTCCCCCCTCTTGAATGGCCCCCCATTCCATGGTGCTGTGGTCAGGTTGCTCATCCTCCCTGCAGTCCCTGCTCCCGTCCCCACAGGGAGTAAGAACTCAAACCTGCTGGACAAGAGCAAGGGCTGCGGCTCCTCCAGCTCTACCTCCTGGATCCCCGTACCTGCCTCACTCGTAGTCACACCGTCCTGTCCCTGACCATGGGCTACATCTGAATTAATTAACTTCATAGGTGTGACCACCTCTTGATACACAGAGTCCAGGTACTTCTCCCCCTCCCTGATGTGTCGCAGTGTCTGAAGCTCAGACTCCAGCTCATCAACACGGAGCTGGAGTTCCTGTAGCAGCAGACACTTGTCACAGACGTAATCACCGTGAGCCTCAATGGGGTTCACCGGCTCCCACATCTCACAACAGTAACACATCACCTGCTCCATTCTATGTAATTAATTAAATTTTTTATTGTTAGTTATGGACACCCTCTGCCCGATTATAGATGCTAGTATCCCCTTTAATTAATTGGATTTAATTTAAATCAATCCCTCTAATTACACCAGTAAAATGGTTTACCAACAGTCACTCTGCACCAGAAAGGCCTTATTAACTACAACCCACAGAGTTAAAGTTTGAAAAGAGCACCTAACACCCCACTTACCCTAACTCACACACTTACCCAAACTCACAGCACTCTCTGCTGACTCACACTCACTGCTTCCTCGCACTAGCCTGGTCTTTTTATACTGTTTGTTTGTTTACAGCCAAATGAGTCACCCCTGCTGATTGGTTAGAAAACTGGTTTCCACTGCCTGCTGTGCCAATTTACTCCTACTGCAGTGTAACCTTGTTTTACTCTTCTTAAACCAACAGAATCCCAAATATTTAACTTTTCCCCTTTACTTAAACTGCTTAAGTAATCTTATCAAGAATGATTTAAAGAGAAATAACAATTAAAGAACTCACACACTTACCCAAACTCACAGCACTCTCTGCTGACTCGCACAAACAGACACAAAGTATTCATTAAGAACCCTACCGACATCTCCTGCCTCCACACACAGATTACCCGCATGATCTCTAATAGGCCCTACCCTTTCTTTAGTTATCCTCTTACTCTTAATGTATTTAAAGAACATCTTTGGGTTTTCCTTGATTTTACTTGCCAAGGATTTTTCATGCTCTTTCTTTGCTTTCCTAATATCCTTTTTAATTGCACCCCTGCACTTTCTGTACTCCTCTAAAGATTCTGGAGTATTTAGCCCTTGGTATCTGTCAGACGCCTCCCTTTTTTTCTTTATCCTACCCTGTATCTCCCTAGACATCCAGGGGGCTCTAGATTTGTTAGTCCCACCTTTTTTCTTTAAGGGCACATATTTGGCCTGAACCCTTCGGATCTCCTCCTTGAATGCCTCCCACTGCTCTGACACTGATTTACCTTCAAGTAGCTGTTTTCAGTCCACTATGGCTAAATCCCCTCTGAACTTAGCAAAATTTGCTTTTCCCCAATTTAGAATTTTTATTCCTGGTCTATCCTTGTCCTTTTCCATAACTACCTTAAATCTAACAGAATTATGGTCACTAGCACCAAAATGTTCCCCCACTGATACCTGGCCAGCTTCATTCCCTAAAACTAAGTCCAGAACCGCCCCCTCCCTTGTTGGGCTTGCTACATACTGGCTAAAAAAGTTCTCCTGGATGCATTTTAGGAATTCCGCACCCTCTATACCCATCACACTAATTTTATCCCAGTTAATATTGGGGTAGTTGAAATCCCCTACTATTACTGCCCTATAGTTTTTGCACTTCTCAGAAATTTGTCTACAGATTTGTTCTTCTATCACCCTCTCACTGTTTGGGGGTCTGTAGTACACTCCCAGCAGTGTGATCGCCCCTTTTTAGTTTTTCAATTCGATCCATATGGCCTCGTTTGATGATCCCTCCAACATATCATCCCTCCTCACAGATGTAATAGTTCCTTTAATCAATACCGCAACCCCCCCTCCCTTTTTACCTCCCTCTCTATCCCGTCTGAAAATCCTGTAACCAGGAATGTTGAGCTGCCATACCTGCCCCCCTCTTTAGCTATAATATCATAGTCCCAAGTATCTACCTGTGCCCTCAGCTCATCTGCCTTGCTCGCTATACTCCTTGCATTGAAGTATACACCATTTAGTACAGGCAAACCTCCTTGTTGACTACTATCTAGCCGTTGATTCCTCTGTCCTTCCAATTTACTTTCTATGTTTTTGTTTTCCAATTCCAGTTTTTCTTCCCTCCCTATTGACTCTATAATTAGGTTCCCATCCCCCTGCCAAGCTTGTTTAAACCCTCCCCAACAGCACTAGCAAACCCTCCCGCGAGGATATTGGTCCCGTTCCTGCTGAGGTGCAACCCGTCTGGCTTGCAGAGGTCCCACCTCCCCTAGAAACGGTTCCAATTCCTCAGGAATCTAAAGCCCTCCCCCCTACACCATCTCTCCAGCCATGCATTCATCTGCTCTATCTTCCTATTTCTGTACTCACTAGCACGTGGCACTGGTAGTAATCCGGAGATTACTACCTTTGAGGTCCTGCTTTTTAACCTCTTCCCTGGCTCCCTAAACTCTGCCTGCAGGACCTCATCCCTCTTCCTACCTATGTCGTTAGTACTGATATGGACCACAACCTCTGGCTGTTCACTCTCCCCCCTCAGAATGCCCTGCAGCCGTTCAGTGACATCCATGACCCTGGAACCAGGGAGGCAACATACCATCCTGGAGTCACGTCTGCAGCCACAGAAACGCCTGTCTGCTCCCCTAACTATTGAATCCCCTATCACCATTGCTCTCCCTCTCCTCTTCCCCCCCCCCCCACCGCCTTTGTTGGGAACATAACACTCAGCCCCCAAAGGTACTGGGCTGGCACGTTTAGGACTCATAGGAGCTTCTTTCTTTAGTTGGAAATTGTCTTGCTCTCTCAAAATTAGCAAATTTTAGTGAACAGCCATGACCTAATATTACAGTAATGCTCTTAATCCTTTCAGAAATCATTGGTATTACAACCAAAACTGCAAGCATTGACCACTCATTGGACCTTAATGTCAGTCCGCTCTCAGTAATCCCTGATGGAATGGATTTTATGATGGCAAAAAATAGTATTATTCTTTCAATTCTTGTATTGATATTTCATTAATTCAGTAGCTTTGTTTTTATGCCCGCCTAAATCCCGATTAGGAGAGTGGTGTTAACGTTTAAAAATGTGATTTTTAATAGTTATGCAGTAGACCAGGAAGAAGCTTAATTGAAATTTACAATCATTGGTTCTTCTTTCATTCTAGTCACAAGAACATATACAGATGTAATTCTGTCTACAAGAATCACAATGAAACTGTCAAAACAAGAATATTTAATTTATAAAAGATAATGTGCAACTAATCCAGGGTGGGTGGAAAAGCAGTCTAGCCTGTTGATACTTAAATCTGTAGGACATGATGCATTCTGTGGCCTTGCATTCCCCTCGCTGTATAATACTATTTGGCACTAATGTTTACACCCAATATGGCTTAGGACAGACAACATATAAGTAATTCATACACTATTAATACAGGAGCTTTTTAAAAAAAAAAAGTTTGACTATTTTCTTCTATAAAAAGAAATATTTGAGGCTAGTGAGCTGAGAAGGTTGTAAAATACGTCACTCTGCAGTGTTACATAACCTTTACTTTAATTCTTTATTTAAAAAAAATCAAAATGTATTATTAATTGTCGAGTTTAATGTTGGCTGTCTAAATAAAAGCAACTAATTTCTGTGTCCTGATAATATTTCAATAATTGTTACCATGACAGCCACATTGCAATTTTTAAAAATTCTGCTCATTAATTTTCTTGAGTCATGGCCACAATTATTGAATAGAACAAAAAGAGGAAATAAATTCAATTTTTAAAAAATGTACAAAACTGCATATTATGCAGACAGCTCGAGGGTGAACCTTGGCGGTGGTGCAAAGCGGGCAATGGTGAATCGGCAGCCTACCTTACAGCCCGCCCATTGTTCTTTTCCATGGACTGCCGACTCATTATCGCCCGTTCTGCATGACTGCTGAAGTCAAATTTCACCCCCCCTAGTTTCTAACTTGAGAACCAGGCCACTTTGCCAATGTCTGATCTGTATTAAAATAACTGATCTTAATGATGTTCATTAGTAATGTGAAGGTATCACCCTTTTAGACTTTGCTGTTCAAGTAGATGTCTGCATACATTTTAACTATCTTTTATTCACTCTCGGGATGTGGGCATCACTGGCAAAGCCAGCAATTATTGCCCATCGATAGCTGCCCTTGAGAAGGTGGTGGGCCTTCTTCTTGAACTGCTGCAGTCCATGTGTTGAAGGTACTCCTGCAGTGCTGTTAGGTAGGGAGTTCCAGAATTTTGACCCAGCGACGATAAAGGAACAACGATATATGGCCAAGTCAGGATGATGTGCAACTTGGAGGGGAACCTGCCTGGAGGTGTGTGGGATCGATTCCTCCTGCCCCCAATGGTAAAAATATTGGACTATGAAATATGAAAACCCAGAACTGCAGAGCCCGCAAAAAGGGCTCGGCAATAAAGGGTTAATTCAAACATTGCAGCCGAAACTAAGAATCTAAAATCTGAACAAGAATATCTGCATATTCATGTACCTCAAGGGGTTACATTATCCACCTTAGACCATGGCCCCCGAATAACTAGTTTCAGTGCAGGCCTAGACAATGGGCCGGGCCTTGAACCCTTTGAATACGAATGCTAACAGAAACCAACAACTTCGCATATGCAGTCACTTTGGGAAGGTTGCATTGTCAGAAAGATATCTCAAATCAATGGACAATACCAGGGACAATTCACATATTTTGAAATGAATCGTATGCTCAGGAGGGGGCCAGGAAATACTGCAAGTTGGTTTTGGTTTAAAGTAAGATCACTTCGAAGACAGTGGTGGGGGAAGCCGACGGCAGAACAGTGAACAGAGATTCGGGCCTACAATCAACTCCAAGAGATGGCCGATCGGGAGTGGTGATTGTATGTTTCAGTCAAATCATACAGGGGGCTTTTATGATTGAGTCTGAGTAAGTTTGCGAGTTTCAGTCAGATCACAATAAGAGCTTTGTGATTGAGTCTGGGTAACTTTATATGTAACAGTCGAATCGCAGATGGGTTTAACTGTGTCATATTGTGTCAATGCAAATGACCCTTGCGTAGGGGTTTGTATTTTGGGGTTGATATAAATCGTAGGGATTTATACTGGGGAAGTAATTGTGTGTGTGTGTGTTCAGTAAACGAACAAATCAAAGTTGAGCCAAAACCCTGTGCCGTGTGTATTTTGTTCTGATAATTCCTGACGTCCAAGAACTGAGTGTAACGGGGGACCAGTATCGGAGAAAACCCCTTACAGGTGATAATGTTATCATGCACCTGCTGCCCTTGTCCTTCTAGGTGGTATAGAACACAGGTTTGTGAGGTGCTGCTAAAGAAGCCTTGGCGATTTGCTGCAGTGCATCCTATAGGAAGTACACACTGTAGTCATGGTGCACCAATGGTAGAGGGAGTGGATGGGTGAGGTGGTGTATGGGCTGCCGATCATATCAGCCACTCCATCAACCACTGATGGGCTTTATACACAAAATATTAAAATAATGTGACTAAGATACAAATATTAGGGTCAGAAAATTGGTTATTATTTCAGAAACAAAAACCTTACCCTTGTGTTACATAGAAATAATTTAATATTTTTCATGGAAGTTAATAGTGACCTAAATGTATGTGTTTATTTCAGTGACACATATCCTAAACTTTCATAGTGCTCTGCAAAATCTTGAAAATAAAGAGCTGGATGGGAACTAATAAGACCTCAACCTTGGTATACAGCCTCGAGCCACAAAGGGCAACGAAATGGCTAATGGGATGTGCAGGGAATGAATAATTGAACTTTCTTTGGGGAATTATAATGTAAATTAATTTGGCTTTGCAACTAACAACCTGAACGGTTCAACTTTTCAGAGAGGGTGCTATATGCACTCTCCTGTGTTTGCTCATTTTAAACAAATAAACTCAGAACCAGGCAGGACGCCATGGGGTAGATTTTTAACTTTCCAAAGGAAATGAAATTCATATAATCCCACAACGTCAGGTTTCTGCCTGGACGGTAAGTTGAAAATCTACCCAATAAGTCGTTCAGAAGGAACAACTACAGGTTTGCACTAAAAGAAGCCTGTTTTGCAATTCCTGGGTAGTGACTGTTTGGTTAGTTGGAATAAACAAGTGTGAGGGTTAATACAATTTACTCTTATAATCATAAAATTCTATGAACATCAATATTATAATGACTCACCCACAAATTGGAATTCATAAAAGCAGTGAAGTATATTAAAATATGTTTGGTGAATTTCCACATCATAAATTGTATCATACTAATACAGGTAGACTATCCTTTATCCGAAAACCTCGGGACCAGCCGTGTTTCGGTTTTCGGAAAATTTCGGATTTCGGAAGGTATTTTATAAGACTGGGAAATTTGTCGGGGGTGGGTCGGTGGGTCGGCGGGGTCGTCGGGGGTCCGCGGGGGGTCGTCGGCGGGGGTCAGGGTCGTGCGCACGACTTACGCTGACCCTCTGCTCAGCGTAAGTCGTGCGCCACTCTGGTCATGTCGTGCGCACGACTTACACTGAACGAAAAAACCTTCGGTTTTTAGAGGGTTTCGGTTTTCGGAAGTTCGGATAAAAGGTAGTCTACCTGTAGTAGCATACAGCTAAAGGAGAGTCCAGGCAACACCAAGACAAGAAATAGTTTGCACTTATTCAACCAGCGCAGGATAAGTAACCGACCAAAATGGCTCAGCTAAAATGCACTGTTGCCCTTGCGTAGTGTTAAGAATTTTGCGAAAGCTCCCCTGATGATTCAGTGAGTTATCAAGTGAGTATCTGGGCAACAGAGACCTGAAGGAAGGTCCCAAACTGTAATCTGACCTTTTTAAAGTTTAAAGTTTACAGCGATCTCATTCTTTTAATGTTAGTAAAGTGCCAACAGGATAATCAACAACAATAATTACAACAACTTACAGTTATCTATCTCCTTCAACTTAGCAAAATATCCCAAGGAGCTTCACAACTCAAGCAGGCAAAGGAGGACAATTCCAGGAGGTGGCCGTAGGTTTTAAGGGGGCTTGTGAAGGTGGGGAAGGATGCAGCAAGGTGGATTTAAGGAGAGACAGTTCCCGAGGGTGGTGTTGAGATGGCTGCAGGCTCTGCCACTGATGGTAGGGTGGATCCAGTGGGGAACGCTCATGGCAAGCACATAGAGGGATGTGACTGCAAGGTCAAGAATTTTGAGGTCAATGCACCGAAGGATGGGAGGCTGAGAGAGAACTGCAAGTACAGGGGTGATAGATGAATGGGACCTTCTGTAGAATAGGCAGTAGAATTCTGAGGGAGTTGCAGTTTATGGAGGATAGAATTTGGGAAGCCACTAAGAAGGATGTGGACAATTTACTCATTATTAAATGTCACTGGATTCTGTTGACAGTGAGCAGAGCATATGCAGAGATCCATTTTGCCAAGTGGAATTGACAGCACATTCAATGCCTTTGTAAAAGCAGGTACTGGTGCCAGTCTGGTAACTACAGTTTTAAGACAACACTGGATCAGCACTTGCAAAGAAAAATACTGCTGCCTACAATTTACACCAACTGGTCAACTAAAGTAGTTGTATTTAACCCATTAATTGTTGGAATATCAAGCATGTCACTGGGATTGTAGCCACTTTAAGTCAAATAATGACAGAGAGGGTTTTCGCTGCTACTTGATGCAATCCTGATTAACAAAACTAAATGCAGTGTCGGGTCATCTTCAGAACTTGTTTGTTGTCTTCAAGATGGTCACATGTTGAAATTATTCACTGAAACTAAGTAGGGAAATGTATTAAACAGAAATGCTGATCATTTTTGAAAGGTCATTTATATGTCCGTTTTAAGGCAAATGGTCACATTGGAGATGTGTCTGCTGATCCAGTTTAGAAAACAAATGAGAAAAGGGTGGGAAGAAAAATATGCTCAGTGCTAAAGTAAATTTGGATTTTTCAGACATTACAGCCTAGAAATTACTCTTTGATATTAATGTCCAAATGTTTAACACAATTGTATGATTGCTCTGTCCACTATTTTTAAATAAATGGGTTAATACCTCCATTAAAATAGCAGACAGAAGAACATCATACAGATACATTCTCATAGCAAACTGCGATTTCTAGGCTTGTAGCTTTTCGGCACTGCTTCCCCGGTGATTTTTAGGTCATTGGTACCTGTCTGTATTTTCACTGTAAAACATTCGGATAAACCTTTTCAAGCAAATGTCCACTATAACAGTCCTTGAAACAGATAGGCTAACAGCTCTCTTCTCATTTATAACTTAACTTGACACCGTTGTAATGCAAGGGTCAATCTTAGCACAATCACCTTGTGAGGATTTCTGAATGAGTTGTTGGAAAACATTTCCACATTCCTTAGAAAAGTGAATGGTATGCTGCTGTAAACAGGCTGCAAATTCTTTCTGATTTCGGTCTTATGGTGTAGGGAAACATCCTGGAATGGAAAGAGTTAAAGGAAATCCACCTGCACCTGTGCTATAAAAATTCCAGAGACACATGACGACAAGACTTAGGCCAAAGTAGTTTGTGTCACGCAATCCAATAAGACACATTTTTTCCTTGGCCCAATATCCCTGTCCGCTACAGCATGAGGTTATTGATCTATTTTTGTTAAGAAGCCCCACTCTTTACCCTTCTTTCTGATCTTTAAATGCAGTTGTCATCCTCACACTACCTTAGGAACACAGGCTTGAAGTGGTGATACATTGTTTACCTCTTTAGCTACATCATCTGGGCAGATACTCCATGGGTAGTCCTGTGAGGTTTTTCATTTTGAGAGCTTCATCCACCATCTCTATATAACTATTAA
The DNA here is from genome assembly GCF_052327205.1 of Somniosus microcephalus. Taxonomy (NCBI): domain Eukaryota; kingdom Metazoa; phylum Chordata; class Chondrichthyes; order Squaliformes; family Somniosidae; genus Somniosus; species Somniosus microcephalus. Next base: position 71,427,428 of record NC_141008.1, on the reverse strand, counting down.
TTACACTTTTCATTTCAAGTGTAAATGGATCAAAATCTTTCTGCCTCAGACCGGATCGTTTGAAGTTTCCGTCCTTTTGAGTTTCGACGCACAACAGTCTGTCGTCTGACACAGTGACATTCAGGAACTCCACCATGCGCCTCAGCTGCTGCAAGAGGTTTCTCTTCAAGTCTTCATAGTGAACGACTAGCACTCGATTGCAATATTTCAACCAATCCAAAGTATGGGAGGCCCACCAGGAGGCATAAGTGTTTACAAATTCTGGCCATTCTGCAGAGAAAAAGTTTGAACCTTGTTCAGTAATGATGCATATCAGAATACGGAGCTGCAATACTCCCTTTATTGGTTTACTTAACCCAGACTGCAAATCTCTCAGTAACTTTTTTTCTCAAAGCTTCTCCAATGGGTCAGCTGGTTGTCTGCTGCTTACCGTGAACTGAACCTTAGAGACCAGGAAGGTGCCAGGTACAGCCCCGTAACCTATGCTGAATTAGTGGCCTAGCAATTCGTCTTGGGCGGTGGCACAAAACGGGCGGTATCGATTGGCCGCCCGTAATACGCAGCACCTGATATCCAGTTAATTGCAGTTAACCAGCCAGTTAACCCCAGCTGGGTGGTTTTAAGGTTGCTACAATTAGCCTCAGCTCCCCGTTGCTTAGGAAAGGGAAAGTTCACCTGGGTTCCTGCCTCTAACTGACAGCCATCTGCTCCTGCCATCTACTAAGGTTCAACCCATTATCTTATCAATCAGCAAAACTGCTTACTTCCATCTTTGCAGCACTGCCTGCCTATGCCCTGCCTCACCTCCCCACTGCCGCTGAAACCTTATCGATGCTTTCATCACTTCTGGACTCAATGGTTCTTAATTCCTGGGGCTCCGCTCCACAGAAGAGCAGGGCCTCCAGCCATCATTCTACCCCCACCCCTGGCTCCATTCCAAATCCCAGGGTCAGGGTCACTTGCACAGAAGGGTGTGTGCCTGTGCCAGTTCCAGTGTTCCAAGGGTGTCCATCCAATAGGAGCCAGGAATTTCTTAGCAACACCTTGCCTCTTTGTCTGGGAGTGGGCCATTCTAGCTGAAGATCTTCAGAAATTTAAAAAGGAAGTTTTGAATTTAAAGTTGCCACTTTTCCAGTAAGAATAGATCACTCTGTCCTCTGCTTTTCAAGAACTGGCATTTGCAGCTTGTTTTTTTGCCCCAGTTCCACCAGAATCTGATCCTGGTGTGCAAATAGCCTTGCAGCATGCAGGTGTACTTCACATGGGACACTGGAGGTAGAACTGGTGGGATTTGAAATGGATAATGTCACCCCACCTCTTCTGATGATATCTGCATGGAAGGGATGGGAGCAAGAAGCTGAATTTCCCAACATAAGAAAAAAGGGATGGAAACGGCCTCAAATGATGGTCCATCCAGGCCCAGGAGATTTGGGACTATATTTTCCAATGTTCTACTTGCCAACCTCTTGACCTCCACCTTCCACAAACTCCAACTTCTCCAAGACTCTATCACCTGCACCCTGTCTCTACTCTGGCTCCCTGCGCCATCCTTCTCCCCCCATTCCATGTATCAAATTTAAGATTCTTGTCTTCATCTATACATCTCTCAATGGCTTTCCCACCTTATTTTTGCAAACTTCTTCAGTCTTATGTCCCCTATTATTCTCTCTGGTCATTTAACGCTGGCCTTCTGTGTATCTTCCATTCCTCCCCTCCACAATCAGAGGCCAGCCTTCAGACACTTCAATTATATCTCTTGAACTCCCTCCCTATACCTACCTAGCACTCTTTTTCTCTCTGTACCTTTAAAAGGCTGCACGGAGGATGGGCCTGAATATTAATTTCTCTGACCAATCCTACGGTCACCTCTCGTAACTCCCTC